>NW_027472599.1:0-1200000 GCF_030347505.1 Rhynchophorus ferrugineus
TTCCAATTCACATTCCAAGTAATATTCGGCATGCTAATTACATTGCCGGTTGCCAAATTGCATTATCTCTTATAGTTTCCGAGATATGGACTATCGATAATTTACACCTTAGGCACTGCTTCTAACTTGAGCCCAAATTGTAAAATGGTCTTCTCTATTGGCGATTTCGTTCCAATTCACATTCCAAGTAATATTCGGCATGCTAATTACATTGCCGGTTGCCAAATTGCATTATCTCTTATAGTTTCCGAGATATGGACTATCGATAATTTACATCTTAGGCTCTGCTTCTAACTTGGGCCCAAATTGTAAAATCGTCTTATCTATTGGCGATTTCGTTCCAATTCACATTCCAAGTAATATTCGGCATGCTAATTACATTGCCGGTTGCCAAATTGCATTATCTCTTATAGTTTCCGAGATATGGACTATCGATAATTTACACCTTAGGCTCTGCTTCTAACTTGGGCCCAAATTGTAAAATGGTCTTATCTATTGGCGATTTCGTTCCAATTCACATTCCAAGTAATATCCGGCATGCTAATTACATTGCCGGTTGCCAAATTGAATTATCTCTTATAGTTTCCGAGATATGGACTATCCATAATTTACACCTTAGGCTCTGCTTCTAACTTGGGCCCAAATTGTAAAATGGTCTTATCTATTGGCGATTTCGTTCCAATTCACATTCCAAGTAATATTCGGCATGCTAATTACATTGCCGGTTGCCAAATTGCATTATCTCTTATAGTTTCCGAGATATGGACTATCCATAATTTACATCTTAGGCTCTGCTTCTAACTTGGGCCCAAATTGTAAAATGGTCTTATCTATTGGCGATTTCGTTCCAATTCACATTCCAAGTAATATTCGGCATGCTAATTACATTGCCGGTTGCCAAATTGCATTATCTCTTATAGTTTCCGAGATATGGACTATCGATAATTTACACCTTAGGCTCTGCTTCTATCTTGGGCCCAAATTGTAAAATGGTCTTATCTATTGGCGATTTCGTCCCAATTCACATTCCAAGTGATATTCGGCATGCTAATTACATTGCCGGTTGCCAAATTGAATTATCTCTTATAGTTTCCGAGATATGGACTATCGATAATTTACACCTTAGGCTCTGCTTCTAACTTGGGCCCAAATTGTAAAATGGTCTTATCTATTGGCGATTTCGTTCCAATTCACATTCCAAGTAATATTCGGCATGCTAATTACATTGCCGGTTGCCAAATTGCATTATCTCTTATAGTTTCCGAGATATGGACTATCCATAATTTACATCTTAGGCTCTGCTTCTAACTTGGGCCCAAATTGTAAAATGGTCTTATCTATTGGCGATTTCGTTCCAATTCACATTCCAAGTAATATTCGGCATGCTAATTACATTGCCGGTTGCCAAATTGCATTATCTCTTATAGTTTCCGAGATATGGACTATCGATAATTTACACCTTGGGCTCTGCTTCTATCTTGGGCCCAAATTGTAAAATGGTCTTATCTATTGGCGATTTCGTCCCAATTCACATTCCAAGTGATATTCGGCATGCTAATTACATTGCCGGTTGCGAAATTGCATTATCTCTTATAGTTTCCGAGATATGGACTATCAATAATTTACACCTTAGGCTCTGCTTCTAACTTGGGCCCAAATTGTAAAATGGTCTTATCTATTGGCGATTTCGTTCCAATTCACATTCCAAGTAATATTCGGCATGCTAATTACATTGCCGGTTGCCAAATTGCATTATCTCTTATAGTTTCCGAGATATGGACTATCGATAATTTACAATTTAGGCTCTGCTTCTAACTTGGGCCCAAATTGTAAAATGGTCTTATCTATTGGCGATTTCGTTCCAATTCACATTCCAAGTAATATTCGGCATGCTAATTACATTGCCGGTTGCCAAATTGCATTATCTCTTATAGTTTCCGAGATATGGACTATCGATAATTTACACCTTAGGCTCTGCTTCTAACTTGGGCCCAAATTGTAAAATGGTCTTATCTATTGGCGTTTTCGTTCCAATTCACATTCCAAGTAATATTCGGCATGCTAATTACATTGCCGGTTGCCAAATTGCATTATCTCTTATAGTTTCCGAGATATGGACTATCGATAATTTACACCTTAGGCTCTGCTTCTAACTTGGGCCCAAATTGTAAAATGGTCTTCTCTATTGGCGATTTCGTTCCAATTCACATTCCAAGTAATATTCGGCATGCTAATTACATTGCCGGTTGCCAAATTGCATTATCTCTTATAGTTTCCGAGATATGGACTATCGATAATTTACATCTTAGGCTCTGCTTCTAACTTGGGCCCAAATTGTAAAATCGTCTTATCTATTGGCGATTTCGTTCCAATTCACATTCCAAGTAATATTCGGCATGCTAATTACATTGCCGGTTGCCAAATTGCATTATCTCTTATAGTTTCCGAGATATGGACTATCGATAATTTACACCTTAGGCTCTGCTTCTAACTTGGGCCCAAATTGTAAAATGGTCTTATCTATTGGCGATTTCGTTCCAATTCACATTCCAAGTAATATCCGGCATGCTAATTACATTGCCGGTTGCCAAATTGAATTATCTCTTATAGTTTCCGAGATATGGACTATCGATAATTTACACCTTAGGCTCTGCTTCTAACTTGGGCCCAAATTGTAAAATGGTCTTATCTATTGGCGATTTCGTTCCAATTCACATTCCAAGTAATATTCGGCATGCTAATTACATTGCCGGTTGCCAAATTGCATTATCTCTTATAGTTTCCGAGATATGGACTATCCATAATTTACATCTTAGGCTCTGCTTCTAACTTGGGCCCAAATTGTAAAATGGTCTTATCTATTGGCGATTTCGTTCCAATTCACATTCCAAGTAATATTCGGCATGCTAATTACATTGCCGGTTGCCAAATTGCATTATCTCTTATAGTTTCCGAGATATGGACTATCGATAATTTACACCTTAGGCTCTGCTTCTATCTTGGGCCCAAATTGTAAAATGGTCTTATCTATTGGCGATTTCGTCCCAATTCACATTCCAAGTGATATTCGGCATGCTAATTACATTGCCGGTTGCGAAATTGCATTATCTCTTATAGTTTCCGAGATATGGACTATCAATAATTTACACCTTAGGCTCTGCTTCTAACTTGGGCCCAAATTGTAAAATGGTCTTATCTATTGGCGATTTCGTTCCAATTCACATTCCAAGTAATATTCGGCATGCTAATTACATTGCCGGTTGCCAAATTGCATTATCTCTTATAGTTTCCGAGATATGGACTATCGATAATTTACAATTTAGGCTCTGCTTCTAACTTGGGCCCAAATTGTAAAATGGTCTTATCTATTGGCGTTTTCGTTCCAATTCACATTCCAAGTAATATTCGGCATGCTAATTACATTGCCGGTTGCCAAATTGCATTATCTCTTATAGTTTCCGAGATATGGACTATCGATTATTTACACCTTAGGCTCTGCTTCTAACTTGGGCCCAAATTGTAAAATGGTCTTCTCTATTGGCGATTTCGTTCCAATTCACATTCCAAGTAATATTCGGCATGCTAATTACATTGCCGGTTGCCAAATTGCATTATCTCTTATAGTTTCCGAGATATGGACTATCGATAATTTACACCTTAGGCTCTGCTTCTAACTTGGGCCCAAATTGTAAAATGGTCTTATCTATTGGCGATTTCGTTCCAATTAACATTCCAAGTAATATTCGGCATGCTAATTACATTGCCGGTTGCCAAATTGCATTATCTCTTATAGTTTCCGAGATATGGACTATCGATAATTTACACCTTAGGCTCTGCTTCTAACTTGGGCCCAAATTGTAAAATGGTCTTCTCTATTGGCGATTTCGTTCCAATTCACATTCCAAGTAATATTCGGCATGCTAATTACATTGCCGGTTGCCAAATTGCATTATCTCTTATAGTTTCCGAGATATGGACTATCGATAATTTACACCTTAGGCTCTGCTTCTAACTTGGGCCCAAATTGTAAAATGGTCTTCTCTATTGGCGATTTCGTTCCAATTCACATTCCAAGTAATATTCGGCATGCTAATTACATTGCCGGTTGCCAAATTGCATTATCTCTTATAGTTTCCGAGATATGGACTATCGATAATTTACACCTTAGGCTCTGCTTCTAACTTGGGCCCAAATTGTAAAATCGTCTTATCTATTGGCGATTTCGTTCCAATTCACATTCCAAGTAATATTCGGCATGCTAATTACATTGCCGGTTGCCAAATTGCATTATCTCTTATAGTTTCCGAGATATGGACTATCGGTAATTTACACCTTAGGCTCTGCTTCTAACTTGGGCCCAAATTGTAAAATGGTCTTATCTATTGGCGATTTCGTTCCAATTCACATTACAAGTAACATCCGGCATGCTAATTACATTGCCGGTTGCCAAATTGAATTATCTCTTATAGTTTCCGAGATATGGACTATCGATAATTTACACCTTAGGCTCTGCTTCTAACTTGGGCCCAAATTGTAAAATGGTCTTACCTATTGGCGATTTCGTTCCAATTCACATTCCAAGTAATATTCGGCTTGCTAATTACATTGCCGGTTGCCAAATTGCATTATCTCTTATAGTTTCCGAGATATGGACTATCGATAATTTACACCTTAGGCTCTGCTTCTAACTTGGGCCCAAATTGTAAAATGGTCTTATCTATTGGCGATTTCGTTCCAATTCACATTCCAAGTAATATCCGGCATGCTAATTTCATTGCCGGTTGCCAAATTGAATTATCTCTTATAGTTTCCGAGATATGGACTATCGATAATTTACACCTTAGGCTCTGCTTCTAACTTGGGCCCAAATTGTAAAATGGTCTTATCTATTGGCGATTTCGTTCCAATTCACATTCCAAGTAATATCCGGCATGCTAATTACATTGCCGGTTGCCAAATTGCATTATCTCTTATAGTTTCCGAGATATGGACTATCGATAATTTACACCTTAGGCTCTGCTTCTAACTTGGGCCCAAATTGTAAAATGGTCTTATCTATTGGCGATTTCGTTCCAATTCACATTCCAAGTAATAATCGGCATGCTAATTACATTGCCGGTTGCCAAATTGCATTATCTCTTATAGTTTCCGAGATATGGACTATCGATAATTTACACCTTAGGCTCTGCTTCTAACTTGGGCCCAAATTGTAAAATGGTCTTATCTATTGGCGATTTCGTTCCAATTAACATTCCAAGTAATATTCGGCATGCTAATTACATTGCCGGTTGCCAAATTGCATTATCTCTTATAGTTTCCGAGATATGGACTATCGATAATTTACACCTTAGGCTCTGCTTCTAACTTGGGCCCAAATTGTAAAATGGTCTTATCTATTGGCGATTTCGTCCCAATTCACATTCCAAGTGATATTCGGCATGCTAATTACATTGCCGGTTGCGAAATTGCATTATCTCTTATAGTTTCCGAGATATGGACTATCAATAATTTACACCTTAGGCTCTGCTTCTAACTTGGGCCCAAATTGTAAAATGGTCTTATCTATTGGCGATTTCGTTCCAATTCACATTCCAAGTAATATTCGGCATGCTAATTACATTGCCGGTTGCCAAATTGCATTATCTCTTATAGTTTCCGAGATATGGACTATCGATAATTTACAATTTAGGCTCTGCTTCTAACTTGGGCCCAAATTGTAAAATGGTCTTATCTATTGGCGATTTCGTTCCAATTCACATTCCAAGTAATATTCGGCATGCTAATTACATTGCCGGTTGCCAAATTGCATTATCTCTTATAGTTTCCGAGATATGGACTATCGATAATTTACACCTTAGGCTCTGCTTCTAACTTGGGCCCAAATTGTAAAATGGTCTTATCTATTGGCGTTTTCGTTCCAATTCACATTCCAAGTAATATTCGGCATGCTAATTACATTGCCGGTTGCCAAATTGCATTATCTCTTATAGTTTCCGAGATATGGACTATCGATAATTTACACCTTAGGCTCTGCTTCTAACTTGGGCCCAAATTGTAAAATGGTCTTCTCTATTGGCGATTTCGTTCCAATTCACATTCCAAGTAATATTCGGCATGCTAATTACATTGCCGGTTGCCAAATTGCATTATCTCTTATAGTTTCCGAGATATGGACTATCGATAATTTACATCTTAGGCTCTGCTTCTAACTTGGGCCCAAATTGTAAAATCGTCTTATCTATTGGCGATTTCGTTCCAATTCACATTCCAAGTAATATTCGGCATGCTAATTACATTGCCGGTTGCCAAATTGCATTATCTCTTATAGTTTCCGAGATATGGACTATCGATAATTTACACCTTAGGCTCTGCTTCTAACTTGGGCCCAAATTGTAAAATGGTCTTATCTATTGGCGATTTCGTTCCAATTCACATTCCAAGTAATATCCGGCATGCTAATTACATTGCCGGTTGCCAAATTGAATTATCTCTTATAGTTTCCGAGATATGGACTATCGATAATTTACACCTTAGGCTCTGCTTCTAACTTGGGCCCAAATTGTAAAATGGTCTTATCTATTGGCGATTTCGTTCCAATTCACATTCCAAGTAATATTCGGCATGCTAATTACATTGCCGGTTGCCAAATTGCATTATCTCTTATAGTTTCCGAGATATGGACTATCCATAATTTACATCTTAGGCTCTGCTTCTAACTTGGGCCCAAATTGTAAAATGGTCTTATCTATTGGCGATTTTGTTCCAATTCACATTCCAAGTAATATTCGGCATGCTAATTACATTGCCGGTTGCCAAATTGCATTATCTCTTATAGTTTCCGAGATATGGACTATCGATAATTTACACCTTAGGCTCTGCTTCTATCTTGGACCCAAATTGTAAAATGGTCTTATCTATTGGCGATTTCGTCCCAATTCACATTCCAAGTGATATTCGGCATGCTAATTACATTGCCGGTTGCGAAATTGCATTATCTCTTATAGTTTCCGAGATATGGACTATCAATAATTTACACCTTAGGCTCTGCTTCTAACTTGGGCCCAAATTGTAAAATGGTCTTATCTATTGGCGATTTCGTTCCAATTCACATTCCAAGTAATATTCGGCATGCTAATTACATTGCCGGTTGCCAAATTGCATTATCTCTTATAGTTTCCGAGATATGGACTATCGATAATTTACAATTTAGGCTCTGCTTCTAACTTGGGCCCAAATTGTAAAATGGTCTTATCTATTGGCGTTTTCGTTCCAATTCACATTCCAAGTAATATTCGGCATGCTAATTACATTGCCGGTTGCCAAATTGCATTATCTCTTATAGTTTCCGAGATATGGACTATCGATAATTTACACCTTAGGCTCTGCTTCTAACTTGGGCCCAAATTGTAAAATGGTCTTCTCTATTGGCGATTTCGTTCCAATTCACATTCCAAGTAATATTCGGCATGCTAATTACATTGCCGGTTGCCAAATTGCATTATCTCTTATAGTTTCCGAGATATGGACTATCGATAATTTACACCTTAGGCTCTGCTTCTAACTTGGGCCCAAATTGTAAAATGGTCTTATCTATTGGCGATTTCGTTCCAATTAACATTCCAAGTAATATTCGGCATGCTAATTACATTGCCGGTTGCCAAATTGCATTATCTCTTATAGTTTCCGAGATTTGGACTATCGATAATTTACACCTTAGGCTCTGCTTCTAACTTGGGCCCAAATTGTAAAATGGTCTTCTCTATTGGCGATTTCGTTCCAATTCACATTCCAAGTAATATTCGGCATGCTAATTACATTGCCGGTTGCCAAATTGCATTATCTCTTATAGTTTCCGAGATATGGACTATCGATAATTTACACCTTAGGCTCTGCTTGTAACTTGGGCCCAAATTGTAAAATGGTCTTCTCTATTGGCGATTTCGTTCCAATTCACATTCCAAGTAATATTCGGCATGCTAATTACATTGCCGGTTGCCAAATTGCATTATCTCTTATAGTTTCCGAGATATGGACTATCGATAATTTACACCTTAGGCTCTGCTTCTAACTTGGGCCCAAATTGTAAAATCGTCTTATCTATTGGCGATTTCGTTCCAATTCACATTCCAAGTAATATTCGGCATGCTAATTACATTGCCGGTTGCCAAATTGCATTATCTCTTATAGTTTCCGAGATATGGACTATCGGTAATTTACACCTTAGGCTCTGCTTCTAACTTGGGCCCAAATTGTAAAATGGCCTTATCTATTGGCGATTTCGTTCCAATTCACATTACAAGTAACATCCGGCATGCTAATTACATTGCCGGTTGCCAAATTGAATTATCTCTTATAGTTTCCGAGATATGGACTATCGATAATTTACACCTTAGGCTCTGCTTCTAACTTGGGCCCAAATTGTAAAATGGTCTTACCTATTGGCGATTTCGTTCCAATTCACATTCCAAGTAATATTCGGCTTGCTAATTACATTGCCGGTTGCCAAATTGCATTATCTCTTATAGTTTCCGAGATATGGACTATCGATAATTTACACCTTAGGCTCTGCTTCTAACTTGGGCCCAAATTGTAAAATGGTCTTATCTATTGGCGATTTCGTTCCAATTCACATTCCAAGTAATATCCGGCATGCTAATTTCATTGCCGGTTGCCAAATTGAATTATCTCTTATAGTTTCCGAGATATGGACTATCGATAATTTACACCTTAGGCTCTGCTTCTAACTTGGGCCCAAATTGTAAAATGGTCTTATCTATTGGCGATTTCGTTCCAATTCACATTCCAAGTAATATCCGGCATGCTAATTACATTGCCGGTTGCCAAATTGCATTATCTCTTATAGTTTCCGAGATATGGACTATCGATAATTTACACCTTAGGCTCTGCTTCTAACTTGGGCCCAAATTGTAAAATGGTCTTATCTATTGGCGATTTCGTTCCAATTCACATTCCAAGTAATAATCGGCATGCTAATTACATTGCCGGTTGCCAAATTGCATTATCTCTTATAGTTTCCGAGATATGGACTATCGATAATTTACACCTTAGGCTCTGCTTCTAACTTGGGCCCAAATTGTAAAATGGTCTTATCTATTGGCGATTTCGTTCCAATTAACATTCCAAGTAATATTCGGCATGCTAATTACATTGCCGGTTGCCAAATTGCATTATCTCTTATAGTTTCCGAGATATGGACTATCGATAATTTACACCTTAGGCTCTGCTTCTAACTTGGGCCCAAATTGTAAAATGGTCTTCTCTATTGGCGATTTCGTTCCAATTCACATTCCAAGTAATATTCGGCATGCTAATTACATTGCCGGTTGCCAAATTGCATTATCTCTTATAGTTTCCGAGATATGGACTATCGATAATTTACACCTTAGGCTCTGCTTCTAACTTGGGCCCAAATTGTAAAATGGTCTTCTCTATTGGCGATTTCGTTCCAATTCACATTCCAAGTAATATTCGGCATGCTAATTACATTGCCGGTTGCCAAATTTCATTATCTCTTATAGTTTCCGAGATATGGACTATCGATAATTTACACCTTAGGCTCTGCTTCTAACTTGGGCCCAAATTGTAAAATCGTCTTATCTATTGGCGATTTCGTTCCAATTCACATTCCAAGTAATATTCGGCATGCTAATTACATTGCCGGTTGCCAAATTGCATTATCTCTTATAGTTTCCGAGATATGGACTATCGGTAATTTACACCTTAGGCTCTGCTTCTAACTTGGGCCCAAATTGTAAAATGGTCTTATCTATTGGCGATTTCGTTCCAATTCACATTCCAAGTAATATCCGGCATGCTAATTACATTGCCGGTTGCCAAATTGAATTATCTCTTATAGTTTCCGAGATATGGACTATCGATAATTTACACCTTAGGCTCTGCTTCTAACTTGGGCCCAAATTGTAAAATGGTCTTACCTATTGGCGATTTCGTTCCAATTCACATTCCAAGTAATATTCGGCTTGCTAATTACATTGCCGGTTGCCAAATTGCATTATCTCTTATAGTTTCCGAGATATGGACTATCGATTCTTTACACCTTAGGCTCTGCTTCTAACTTGGGCCCAAATTGTAAAATGGTCTTATCTATTGGCGATTTCGTTCCAATTCACATTCCAAGTAATATTCGGCATGCTAATTACATTGCCGGTTGCCAAATTGCATTATCTCTTATAGTTTCCGAGATATGGACTATCGATAATTTACACCTTAGGCTCTGCTTCTAACTTGGGCCCAAATTGTAAAATGGTCTTCTCTATTGGCGATTTCGTTCCAATTCACATTCCAAGTAATATTCGGCATGCTAATTACATTGCCGGTTGCCAAATTGCATTATCTCTTATAGTTTCCGAGATATGGACTATCGATAATTTACACCTTAGGCTCTGCTTCTAACTTGGGCCCAAATTGTAAAATGGTCTTCTCTATTGGCGATTTCGTTCCAATTCACATTCCAAGTAATATTCGGCATGCTAATTACATTGCCGGTTGCCAAATTGCATTATCTCTAATAGTTTCCGAGATATGGACTATCGATAATTTACACCTTAGGCTCTGCTTCTAACTTGGGCCCAAATTGTAAAATGGTCTTCTCTATTGGCGATTTCGTTCCAATTCACATTCCAAGTAATATTCGGCATGCTAATTACATTGCCGGTTGCCAAATTGCATTATCTCTTATAGTTTCCGAGATATGGACTATCGATAATTTACACCTTAGGCTCTGCTTCTAACTTGGGCCCAAATTGTAAAATCGTCTTATCTATTGGCGATTTCGTTCCAATTCACATTCCAAGTAATATTCGGCATGCTAATTACATTGCCGGTTGCCAAATTGCATTATCTCTTATAGTTTCCGAGATATGGACTATCGGTAATTTACACCTTAGGCTCTGCTTCTAACTTGAGCCCAAATTGTAAAATGGTCTTATCTATTGGCGATTTCGTTCCAATTCACATTCCAAGTAATATCCGGCATGCTAATTACATTGCCGGTTGCCAAATTGAATTATCTCTTATAGTTTCCGAGATATGGACTATCGATAATTTACACCTTAGGCTCTGCTTCTAACTTGGGCCCAAATTGTAAAATGGTCTTATCTATTGGCGATTTCGTTCCAATTCACATTCCAAGTAATATTCGGCATGCTAATTACATTGCCGGTTGCCAAATTGCATTATCTCTTATAGTTTCCGAGATATGGACTATCGGTAATTTACACCTTAGGCTCTGCTTCTAACTTGGGCCCAAATTGTAAAATGGTCTTATCTATTGGCGATTTCGTTCCAATTCACATTCCAAGTAATATTCGGCATGCTAATTACATTGCCGGTTGCCAAATTGCATTATCTCTTATAGTTTCCGAGATATGGACTATCGGTAATTTACACCTTAGGCTCTGCTTCTAACTTGAGCCCAAATTGTAAAATGGTCTTATCTATTGGCGATTTCGTTCCAATTCACATTCCAAGTAATATCCGGCATGCTAATTACATTGCCGGTTGCCAAATTGAATTATCTCTTATAGTTTCCGAGATATGGACTATCGATAATTTACACCTTAGGCTCTGCTTCTAACTTGGGCCCAAATTGTAAAATGGTCTTATCTATTGGCGATTTCGTTCCAATTCACATTCCAAGTAATATCCGGCATGCTAATTACATTGCCGGTTGCCAAATTGCATTATCTCTTATAGTTTCCGAGATATGGACTATCGATAATTTACACCTTAGGCTCTGCTTCTAACTTGGGCCCAAATTGTAAAATGGTCTTATCTATTGGCGATTTCGTTCCAATTCACATTCCAAGTAATATCCGGCATGCTAATTACATTGCCGGTTGCCAAATTGAATTATCTCTTATAGTTTCCGAGATATGGACTATCGATAATTTACACCTTAGGCTCTGCTTCTAACTTGGGCCCAAATTGTAAAATGGTCTTATCTATTGGCGATTTCGTTCCAATTCACATTCCAAGTAATATCCGGCATGCTAATTACATTGCCGGTTGCCAAATTGCATTATCTCTTATAGTTTCCGAGATATGGACTATCGATAATTTACACCTTAGGCTCTGCTTCTAACTTGGGCCCAAATTGTAAAATGGTCTTATCTATTGGCGATTTCGTTCCAATTCACATTCCAAGTAATATCCGGCATGCTAATTACATTGCCGGTTGCCAAATTGAATTATCTCTTATAGTTTCCGAGATATGGACTATCGATAATTTACACCTTAGGCTCTGCTTCTAACTTGGGCCCAAATTGTAAAATGGTCTTATCTATTGGCGATTTCGTTCCAATTCACATTCCAAGTAATATCCGGCATGCTAATTACATTGCCGGTTGCCAAATTGCATTATCTCTTATAGTTTCCGAGATATGGACTATCGATAATTTACACCTTAGGCTCTGCTTCTAACTTGGGCCCAAATTGTAAAATGGTCTTATCTATTGGCGATTTCGTTCCAATTCACATTCCAAGTAATATTCGGCATGCTAATTACATTGCCGGTTGCCAAATTGCATTATCTCTTATAGTTTCCGAGATATGGACTATCGATAATTTACACCTTAGGCTCTGCTTCTAACTTGGGCCCAAATTGTAAAATGGTCTTATCTATTGGCGATTTCGTTCCAATTAACATTCCAAGTAATATTCGGCATGCTAATTACATTGCCGGTTGCCAAATTGCATTATCTCTTATAGTTTCCGAGATATGGACTATCGGTAATTTACACCTTAGGCTCTGCTTCTAACTTGGGCCCAAATTGTAAAATGGTCTTATCTATTGGCGATTTCGTTCCAATTCACATTCCAAGTAATATCCGGCATGCTAATTACATTGCCGGTTGCCAAATTGAATTATCTCTTATAATTTCCGAGATATGGACTATCGATAATTTACACCTTAGGCTCTGCTTCTAACTTGGGCCCAAATTGTAAAATGGTCTTACCTATTGGCGATTTCGTTCCAATTCACATTCCAAGTAATATTCGGCTTGCTAATTACATTGCCGGTTGCCAAATTGCATTATCTCTTATAGTTTCCGAGATATGGACTATCGATTATTTACACCTTAGGCTCTGCTTCTAACTTGGGCCCATATTGTAAAATGGTCTTATCTATTGGCGATTTCGTTCCAATTCACATTCCAAGTAATATTCGGCATGCTAATTACATTGCCGGTTGCCAAATTGCATTATCTCTTATAGTTTCCGAGATATGGACTATCGATAATTTACACCTTAGGCTCTGCTTCTAACTTGGGCCCAAATTGTAAAATGGTCTTATCTATTGGCGATTTCGTTCCAATTCACATTCCAAGTAATATCCGGCATGCTAATTACATTGCCGGTTGCCAAATTGAATTATCTCTTATAGTTTCCGAGATATGGACTATCGATAATTTACACCTTAGGCTCTGCTTCTAACTTGGGCCCAAATTGTAAAATGGTCTTATCTATTGGCGATTTCGTTCCAATTCACATTCCAAGTAATATCCGGCATGCTAATTACATTGCCGGTAGGTTCGTCCATCGATCGATGGACGAATTGCATTATCTCTTATAGTTTCCGAGATATGGACTATCGATAATTTACACCTTAGGCTCTGCTTCTAACTTGGGCCCAAATTGTAAAATGGTCTTATCTATTGGCGATTTCGTTCCAATTCACATTCCAAGTAATATCAGGCATGCTAATTACATTGCCGGTTGCCAAATTGAATTATCTCTTATAGTTTCCGAGATATGGACTATCGATAATTTACACCTTAGGCTCTGCTTCTAACTTGGGCCCAAATTGTAAAATGATCTTATCTATTGGCGATTTCGTTCCAATTCACATTCCAAGTAATATCCGGCATGCTAATTACATTGCCGGTTGCCAAATTGCATTATCTCTTATAGTTTCCGAGATATGGACTATCGATAATTTACACCTTAGGCTCTGCTTCTAACTTGGGCCCAAATTGTAAAATGGTCTTATCTATTGGCGATTTCGTTCCAATTCACATTCCAAGTAATATTCGGCATGCTAATTACATTGCCGGTTGCCAAATTGCATTATCTCTTATAGTTTCCGAGATATGGACTATCGATAATTTACACCTTAGGCTCGGCTTCTAACTTGGGCCCAAATTGTAAAATGGTCTTATCTATTGGCGATTTCGTTCCAATTCACATTCCAAGTAATATCCGGCATGCTAATTACATTGCCGGTTGCCAAATTGAATTATCTCTTATAGTTTCCGAGATATGGACTATCGATAATTTACACCTTAGGCTCTGCTTCTAACTTGGGCCCAAATTGTAAAATGGTCTTATCTATTGGCGATTTCGTTCCAATTCACATTCCAAGTAATATTCGGCATGCTAATTACATTGCCGGTTGCCAAATTGCATTATCTCTTATAGTTTCCGAGATATGGACTATCGATAATTTACATCTTAGGCTCTGCTTCTAACTTGGGCCCAAATTGTAAAATGGTCTTATCTATTGGCGATTTCGTTCCAATTCACATTCCAAGTAATATTCGGCATGCTAATTACATTGCCGGTTGCCAAATTGCATTATCTCTTATAGTTTCCGAGATATGGACTATCGATAATTTACACCTTAGGCTCTGCTTCTAACTTGGGCCCAAATTGTAAAATGGTCTTATCTATTGGCGATTTCGTCCCAATTCACATTCCAAGTGATATTCGGCATGCTAATTACATTGCCGGTTGCGAAATTGCATTATCTCTTATAGTTTCCGAGATATGGACTATCAATAATTTACACCTTAGGCTCTGCTTCTAACTTGGGCCCAAATTTTAAAATGGCCTTATCTATTGGCGATTTCGTTCCAATTCACATTCCAAGTAATATTCGGCATGCTAATTACATTGCCGGTTGCCAAATTGCATTATCTCTTATAGTTTCCGAGATATGGACTATCGATAATTTACACCTTAGGCTCTGCTTCTAACTTGGGCCCAAATTGTAAAATGGTCTTATCTATTGGCGATTTCGTTCCAATTCACATTCCAAGTAATATTCGGCATGCTAATTACATTGCCGGTTGCCAAATTGCATTATCTCTTATAGTTTCCGAGATATGGACTATCGATAATTTACACCTTAGACTCTGCTTCTAACTTGGGCCCAAATTGTAAAATGGTCTTCTCTATTGGCGATTTCGTTCCAATTCACATTCCAAGTAATATTCGGCATGCTAATTACATTGCCGGTTGCCAAATTGCATTATCTCTTATAGTTTCCGAGATATGGACTATCGATGGACGGACACCTTAGGCTCTGCTTCTAACTTGGGCCCAAATTGTAAAATCGTCTTATCTATTGGCGATTTCGTTCCAATTCACATTCCAAGTAATATTCGGCATGCTAATTACATTGCCGGTTGCCAAATTGCATTATCTCTTATAGTTTCCGAGATATGGACTATCGGTAATTTACACCTTAGGCTCTGCTTCTAACTTGGGCCCAAATTGTAAAATGATCTTATCTATTGGCGATTTCGTTCCAATTCACATTCCAAGTAATATCCGGCATGCTAATTACATTGCCGGTTGCCAAATTGAATTATCTCTTATAGTTTCCGAGATATGGACTATCGATAATTTACACCTTAGGCTCTGCTTCTAACTTGGGCCCAAATTGTAAAATGGTCTTACCTATTGGCGATTTCGTTCCAATTCACATTCCAAGTAATATTCGGCTTGCTAATTACATTGCCGGTTGCCAAATTGCATTATCTCTTATAGTTTCCGAGATATGGACTATCGATTATTTACACCTTAGGCCCTGCTTCTAACTTGGGCCCAAATTGTAAAATGGTCTTATCTATTGGCGATTTCGTTCCAATTCACATTCCAAGTAATATTCGGCATGCTAATTACATTGCCGGTTGCCAAATTGCATTATCTCTTATAGTTTCCGAGATATGGACTATCGATAATTTACACCTTAGGCTCTGCTTCTAACTTGGGCCCAAATTGTAAAATGGTCTTATCTATTGGCGATTTCGTTCCAATTCACATTCCAAGTAATATCCGGCATGCTAATTACATTGCCGGTTGCCAAATTGCATTATCTCTTATAGTTTCCGAGATATGGACTATCGATAATTTACACCTTAGGCTCTGCTTCTAACTTGGGCCCAAATTGTAAAATGGTCTTATCTATTGGCGATTTCGTTCCAATTCACATTCCAAGTAATATTCGGCATGCTAATTACATTGCCGGTTGCCAAATTGCATTATCTCTTATAGTTTCCGAGATATGGACTATCGATAATTTACATCTTCGGCTCTGCTTCTAACTTGGGCCCAAATTGTAAAATCGTCTTATCTATTGGCGATTTCGTTCCAATTCACATTCCAAGTAATATTCGGCATGCTAATTACATTGCCGGTTGCCAAATTGCATTATCTCTTATAGTTTCCGAGATATGGACTATCGATAATTTACACCTTAGGCTCTGCTTCTAACTTGGGCCCAAATTGTAAAATGGTCTTACCTATTGGCGATTTCGTTCCAATTCACATTCCAAGTAATATTCGGCTTGCTAATTACATTGCCGGTTGCCAAATTGCATTATCTCTTATAGTTTCCGAGATATGGACTATCGATTATTTACACCTTAGGCCCTGCTTCTAACTTGGGCCCAAATTGTAAAATGGTCTTATCTATTGGCGATTTCGTTCCAATTCACATTCCAAGTAATATTCGGCATGCTAATTACATTGCCGGTTGCCAAATTGCATTATCTCTTATAGTTGCCGAGGTATGGACTATCGATAATTTACATCTTAGGCTCTGCTTCTAACTTGGGCCCAAATTGTAAAATGGTCTTATCTATTGGCGATTTCGTTCCAATTCACATTCCAAGTAATATTCGGCATGCTAATTACATTGCCGGTTGCCAAATTGCATTATCTCTTATAGTTTCCGAGATATGGACTATCGATAACTTACACCTTAGGCTCTGCTTCTAACTTGGGCCCAAATTGTAAAATGGTCTTATCTATTGGCGATTTCGTCCCAATTCACATTCCAAGTGATATTCGGCATGCTAATTACATTGCCGGTTGCGAAATTGCATTATCTCTTATAGTTTCCGAGATATGGACTATCAATAATTTACACCTTAGGCTCTGCTTCTAACTTGGGCCCAAATTTTAAAATGGCCTTATCTATTGGCGATTTCGTTCCAATTCACATTCCAAGTAATATTCGGCATGCTAATTACATTGCCGGTTGCCAAATTGCATTATCTCTTATAGTTTCCGAGATATGGACTATCGATAATTTACATCTTAGGCTCTGCTTCTAACTTGGGCCCAAATTGTAAAATGGTCTTATCTATTGGCGATTTCGTTCCAATTCACATTCCAAGTAATATCCGGCATGCTAATTACATTGCCGGTTGCCAAATTGAATTATCTCTTATAGTTTCCGAGATATGGACTATCGATAATTTACACCTTAGGCTCTGCTTCTAACTTGGGCCCAAATTGTAAAATGGTCTTATCTATTGGCGATTTCGTTCCAATTCACATTCCAAGTAATATCCGGCATGCTAATTACATTGCCGGTTGCCAAATTGCATTATCTCTTATAGTTTCCGAGATATGGACTATCGATAATTTACACCTTAGGCTCTGCTTCTAACTTGGGCCCAAATTGTAAAATGGTCTTATCTATTGGCGATTTCGTTCCAATTCACATTCCAAGTAATATTCGGCATGCTAATTACATTGCCGGTTGCCAAATTGCATTATCTCTTATAGTTTCCGAGATATGGACTATCGATAATTTACACCTTAGGCTCTGCTTCTAACTTGGGCCCAAATTGTAAAATGGTCTTATCTATTGGCGATTTCGTTCCAATTCACATTCCAAGTAATATCCGGCATGCTAATTACATTGCCGGTTGTAAAATTGAATTATCTCTTATAGTTTCCGAGATATGGACTATCGATAATTTACACCTTAGGCTCTGCTTCTAACTTGGGCCCAAATTGTAAAATGGTCTTATCTATTGGCGATTTCGTTCCAATTCACATTCCAAGTAATATTCGGCATGCTAATTACATTGCCGGTTGCCAAATTGCATTATCTCTTATAGTTTCCGAGATATGGACTATCGATAATTTACACCTTAGGCTCTGCTTCTAACTTGGGCCCAAATTGTAAAATGGTCTTCTCTATTGGCGATTCCGTTCCAATTCACATTCCAAGTAATATTCGGCATGCTAATTATATTGCCGGTTGCCAAATTGCATTATCTCTTATAGTTTCCGAGATATGGACTATCGATAATTTACACCTTAGGCTCTGCTTCTAACTTGGGCCCAAATTGTAAAATCGTCTTATCTATTGGCGATTTCGTTCCAATTCACATTCCAAGTAATATTCGGCATGCTAATTACATTGCCGGTTGCCAAATTGCATTATCTCTTATAGTTTCCGAGATATGGACTATCGGTAATTTACACCTTAGGCTCTGCTTCTAACTTGGGCCCAAATTGTAAAATGGTCTTACCTATTGGCGATTTCGTTCCAATTCACATTCCAAGTAATATTCGGCTTGCTAATTACATTGCCGGTTGCCAAATTGCATTATCTCTTATAGTTTCCGAGATATGGACTCTCGATTATTTACACCTTAGGCTCTGCTTCTAACTTGGGCCCAAATTGTAAAATGGTCTTATCTATTGGCGATTTCGTTCCAATTCACATTCCAAGTAATATTCGGCATGCTAATTACATTGCCGGTTGCCAAATTGCATTATCTCTTATAGTTTCCGAGATATGGACTATCGATAATTTACACCTTAGGCTCTGCTTCTAACTTGGGCCCAAATTGTAAAATGGTCTTATCTATTGGCGATTTCGTTCCAATTCACATTCCAAGTAATATCCGGCATGCTAATTACATTGCCGGTTGCCAAATTGCATTATCTCTTATAGTTTCCGAGATATGGACTATCGATAATTTACACCTTAGGCTCTGCTTCTAACTTGGGCCCAAATTGTAAAATGGTCTTATCTATTGGCGATTTCGTTCCAATTCACATTCCAAGTAATATTCGGCATGCTAATTACATTGCCGGTTGCCAAATTGCATTATCTCTTATAGTTTCCGAGATATGGACTATCGATAATTTACATCTTAGGCTCTGCTTCTAACTTGGGCCCAAATTGTAAAATCGTCTTATCTATTGGCGATTTCGTTCCAATTCACATTCCAAGTAATATTCGGCATGCTAATTACATTGCCGGTTGCCAAATTGCATTATCTCTTATAGTTTCCGAGATATGGACTATCGATAATTTACACCTTAGGCTCTGCTTCTAACTTGGGCCCAAATTGTAAAATGGTCTTATCTATTGGCGATTTCGTTCCAATTCACATTCCAAGTAATATCCGGCATGCTAATTACATTGCCGGTTGCCAAATTGCATTATCTCTTATAGTTTCCGAGATATGGACTATCGATAATTTACACCTTAGGCTCTGCTTCTAACTTGGGCCCAAATTGTAAAATGGTCTTATCTATTGGCGATTTCGTTCCAATTCACATTCCAAGTAATATTCGGCTTGCTAATTACATTGCCGGTTGCCAAATTGCATTATCTCTTATAGTTTCCGAGATATGGACTATCGATTATTTACACCTTAGGCTCTGCTTCTAACTTGGGCCCAAATTGTAAAATGGTCTTATCTATTGGCGATTTCGTTCCAATTCACATTCCAAGTAATATTCGGCATGCTAATTACATTGCCGGTTGCCAAATTGCATTATCTCTTATAGTTTCCGAGATATGGACTATCGATAATTTACACCTTAGGCTCTGCTTCTAACTTGGGCCCAAATTGTAAAATGGTCTTATCTATTGGCGATTTCGTTCCAATTCACATTCCAAGTAATATCCGGCATGCTAATTACATTGCCGGTTGCCAAACTGAATTATCTCTTATAGTTTCCGAGATATGGACTATCGATAATTTACACCTTAGGCTCTGCTTCTAACTTGGGCCCAAATTGTAAAATGGTCTTATCTATTGGCGATTTCGTTCCAATTCACATTCCAAGTAATATCCGGCATGCTAATTACATTGCCGGTTGCCAAATTGCATTATCTCTTATAGTTTCCGAGATATGGACTATCGATAATTTACACCTTAGGCTCTGCTTCTAACTTGGGCCCAAATTGTAAAATGGTCTTATCTATTGGCGATTTCGTTCCAATTCACATTCCAAGTAATATTCGGCATGCTAATTACATTGCCGGTTGCCAAATTGCATTATCTCTTATAGTTTCCGAGATATGGACTATCGATAATTTACATCTTAGGCTCTGCTTCTAACTTGGGCCCAAATTGTAAAATCGTCTTATCTATTGGCGATTTCGTTCCAATTCACATTCCAAGTAATATTCGGCATGCTAATTACATTGCCGGTTGCCAAATTGTATTATCTCTTATAGTTTCCGAGATATGGACTATCGATAATTTACACCTTAGGCTCTGCTTCTAACTTGGGCCCAAATTGTAAAATGGTCTTATCTATTGGCGATTTCGTTCCAATTCACATTCCAAGTAATATCCGGCATGCTAATTACATTGCCGGTTGCCAAATTGATTTATCTCTTATAGTTTCCGAGATATGGACTATCGATAATTTACACCTTAGGCTCTGCTTCTAACTTGGGCCCAAATTGTAAAATGGTCTTATCTATTGGCGATTTCGTTCCAATTCACATTCCAAGTAATATTCGGCATGCTAATTACATTGCCGGTTGCGAAATTGCATTATCTCTTATAGTTTCCGAGATATGGACTATCAATAATTTACACCTTAGGCTCTGCTTCTAACTTGGGCCCAAATTTTAAAATGGCCTTATCTATTGGCGATTTCGTTCCAATTCACATTCCAAGTAATATTCGGCATGCTAATTACATTGCCGGTTGCCAAATTGCATTATCTCTTATAGTTTCCGAGATATGGACTATCGATAATTTACACCTTAGGCTCTGCTTCTAACTTGGGCCCAAATTGTAAAATGGTCTTATCTATTGGCGATTTCGTTCCAATTCACATTCCAAGTAATATTCGGCATGCTAATTACATTGCCGTTTGCCAAATTGCATTATCTCTTATAGTTTCCGAGATATGGACTATCGATAATTTACACCTTAGGCTCTGCTTCTAACTTGGGCCCAAATTGTAAAATGGTCTTATCTATGGGCGATTTCGTTCCAATTCACATTCCAAGTAATATCCGGCATGCTAATTACATTGCCGGTTGCCAAATTGAATTATCTCTTATAGTTTCCGAGATATGGACTATCGATAATTTACACCTTAGGCTCTGCTTCTAACTTGGGCCCAAATTGTAAAATGGTCTTATCTATTGGCGATTTCGTTCCAATTCACATTCCAAGTAATATCCGGCATGCTAATTACATTGCCGGTTGCCAAATTGCATTATCTCTTATAGTTTCCGAGATATGGACTATCGATAATTTACACCTTAGGCTCTGCTTCTAACTTGGGCCCAAATTGTAAAATGGTCTTATCTATTGGCGATTTCGTTCCAATTCACATTCCAAGTAATATTCGGCATGCTAATTACATTGCCGGTTGCCAAATTGCATTATCTCTTATAGTTTCCGAGATATGGACTATCGATAATTTACATCTTAGGCTCTGCTTCTAACTTGGGCCCAAATTGTAAAATCGTCTTATCTATTGGCGATTTCGTTCCAATTCACATTCCAAGTAATATTCGGCATGCTAATTACATTGCCGGTTGCCAAATTGCATTATCTCTTATAGTTTCCGAGATATGGACTATCGATAATTTACACCTTAGGCTCTGCTTCTAACTTGGGCCCAAATTGTAAAATGGTCTTATCTATTGGCGATTTCGTTCCAATTCACATTCCAAGTAATATCCGGCATGCTAATTACATTGCCGGTTGCCAAATTGCATTATCTCTTATAGTTTCCAAGATATGGACTATCGATAATTTACACCTTAGGCTCTGCTTCTAACTTGGGCCCAAATTGTAAAATGGTCTTATCTATTGGCGATTTCGTTCCAATTCACATTCCAAGTAATATTCGGCTTGCTAATTACATTGCCGGTTGCCAAATTGCATTATCTCTTATAGTTTCCGAGATATGGACTCTCGATTATTTACACCTTAGGCTCTGCTTCTAACTTGGGCCCAAATTGTAAAATGGTCTTATCTATTGGCGATTTCGTTCCAATTCACATTCCAAGTAATATTCGGCATGCTAATTACATTGCCGGTTGCCAAATTGCATTATCTCTTATAGTTTCCGAGATATGGACTATCGATAATTTACACCTTAGGCTCTGCTTCTAACTTGGGCCCAAATTGTAAAATGGTCTTATCTATGGGCGATTTCGTTCCAATTCACATTCCAAGTAATATCCGGCATGCTAATTACATTGCCGGTTGCCAAATTGAATTATCTCTTATAGTTTCCGAGATATGGACTATCGATAATTTACACCTTAGGCTCTGCTTCTAACTTGGGCCCAAATTGTAAAATGGTCTTATCTATTGGCGATTTCGTTCCAATTCACATTCCAAGTAATATCCGGCATGCTAATTACATTGCCGGTTGCCAAATTGCATTATCTCTTATAGTTTCCGAGATATGGACTATCGATAATTTACACCTTAGGCTCTGCTTCTAACTTGGGCCCAAATTGTAAAATGGTCTTATCTATTGGCGATTTCGTTCCAATTCACATTCCAAGTAATATTCGGCATGCTAATTACATTGCCGGTTGCCAAATTGCATTATCTCTTATAGTTTCCGAGATATGGACTATCGATAATTTACATCTTAGGCTCTGCTTCTAACTTGGGCCCAAATTGTAAAATCGTCTTATCTATTGGCGATTTCGTTCCAATTCACATTCCAAGTAATATTCGGCATGCTAATTACATTGCCGGTTGCCAAATTGCATTATCTCTTATAGTTTCCGAGATATGGACTATCGATAATTTACACCTTAGGCTCTGCTTCTAACTTGGGCCCAAATTGTAAAATGGTCTTATCTATTGGCGATTTCGTTCCAATTCACATTCCAAGTAATATCCGGCATGCTAATTACATTGCCGGTTGCCAAATTGCATTATCTCTTATAGTTTCCGAGATATGGACTATCGATAATTTACACCTTAGGCTCTGCTTCTAACTTGGGCCCAAATTGTAAAATGGTCTTATCTATTGGCGATTTCGTTCCAATTCACATTCCAAGTAATATTCGGCTTGCTAATTACATTGCCGGTTGCCAAATTGCATTATCTCTTATAGTTTCCGAGATATGGACTATCGATTATTTACACCTTAGGCTCTGCTTCTAACTTGGGCCCAAATTGTAAAATGGTCTTATCTATTGGCGATTTCGTTCCAATTCACATTCCAAGTAATATTCGGCATGCTAATTACATTGCCGGTTGCCAAATTGCATTATCTCTTATAGTTTCCGAGATATGGACTATCGATAATTTACACCTTAGGCTCTGCTTCTAACTTGGGCCCAAATTGTAAAATGGTCTTATCTATTGGCGATTTCGTTCCAATTCACATTCCAAGTAATATCCGGCATGCTAATTACATTGCCGGTTGCCAAACTGAATTATCTCTTATAGTTTCCGAGATATGGACTATCGATAATTTACACCTTAGGCTCTGCTTCTAACTTGGGCCCAAATTGTAAAATGGTCTTATCTATTGGCGATTTCGTTCCAATTCACATTCCAAGTAATATCCGGCATGCTAATTACATTGCCGGTTGCCAAATTGCATTATCTCTTATAGTTTCCGAGATATGGACTATCGATAATTTACACCTTAGGCTCTGCTTCTAACTTGGGCCCAAATTGTAAAATGGTCTTATCTATTGGCGATTTCGTTCCAATTCACATTCCAAGTAATATTCGGCATGCTAATTACATTGCCGGTTGCCAAATTGCATTATCTCTTATAGTTTCCGAGATATGGACTATCGATAATTTACATCTTAGGCTCTGCTTCTAACTTGGGCCCAAATTGTAAAATCGTCTTATCTATTGGCGATTTCGTTCCAATTCACATTCCAAGTAATATTCGGCATGCTAATTACATTGCCGGTTGCCAAATTGTATTATCTCTTATAGTTTCCGAGATATGGACTATCGATAATTTACACCTTAGGCTCTGCTTCTAACTTGGGCCCAAATTGTAAAATGGTCTTATCTATTGGCGATTTCGTTCCAATTCACATTCCAAGTAATATCCGGCATGCTAATTACATTGCCGGTTGCCAAATTGAATTATCTCTTATAGTTTCCGAGATATGGACTATCGATAATTTACACCTTAGGCTCTGCTTCTAACTTGGGCCCAAATTGTAAAATGGTCTTATCTATTGGCGATTTCGTTCCAATTCACATTCCAAGTAATATTCGGCATGCTAATTACATTGCCGGTTGCGAAATTGCATTATCTCTTATAGTTTCCGAGATATGGACTATCAATAATTTACACCTTAGGCTCTGCTTCTAACTTGGGCCCAAATTTTAAAATGGCCTTATCTATTGGCGATTTCGTTCCAATTCACATTCCAAGTAATATTCGGCATGCTAATTACATTGCCGGTTGCCAAATTGCATTATCTCTTATAGTTTCCGAGATATGGACTATCGATAATTTACACCTTAGGCTCTGCTTCTAACTTGGGCCCAAATTGTAAAATGGTCTTATCTATTGGCGATTTCGTTCCAATTCACATTCCAAGTAATATTCGGCATGCTAATTACATTGCCGTTTGCCAAATTGCATTATCTCTTATAGTTTCCGAGATATGGACTATCGATAATTTACACCTTAGGCTCTGCTTCTAACTTGGGCCCAAATTGTAAAATGGTCTTATCTATGGGCGATTTCGTTCCAATTCACATTCCAAGTAATATCCGGCATGCTAATTACATTGCCGGTTGCCAAATTGAATTATCTCTTATAGTTTCCGAGATATGGACTATCGATAATTTACACCTTAGGCTCTGCTTCTAACTTGGGCCCAAATTGTAAAATGGTCTTATCTATTGGCGATTTCGTTCCAATTCACATTCCAAGTAATATTCGGCATGCTAATTACATTGCCGGTTGCCAAATTGCATTATCTCTTATAGTTTCCGAGATATGGACTATCAATAATTTACACCTTAGGCTCTGCTTCTAACTTGGGCCCAAATTTTAAAATGGCCTTATCTATTGGCGATTTCGTTCCAATTCACATTCCAAGTAATATTCGGCATGCTAATTACATTGCCGGTTGCCAAATTGCATTATCTCTTATAGTTTCCGAGATATGGACTATCGATAATTTACACCTTAGGCTCTGCTTCTAACTTGGGCCCAAATTGTAAAATGGTCTTATCTATTGGCGATTTCGTTCCAATTCACATTCCAAGTAATATTCGGCATGCTAATTACATTGCCGGTTGCCAAATTGCATTATCTCTTATAGTTTCCGAGATATGGACTATCGATAATTTACACCTTAGGCTCTGCTTCTAACTTGGGCCCAAATTGTAAAATGGTCTTATCTATTGGCGATTTCGTTCCAATTCACATTCCAAGTAATATTCGGCATGCTAATTACATTGCCGTTTGCCAAATTGCATTATCTCTTATAGTTTCCGAGATATGGACTATCGATAATTTACACCTTAGGCTCTGCTTCTAACTTGGGCCCAAATTGTAAAATGGTCTTATCTATGGGCGATTTCGTTCCAATTCACATTCCAAGTAATATCCGGCATGCTAATTACATTGCCGGTTGCCAAATTGCATTATCTCTTATAGTTTCCGAGATATGGACTATCGATAATTTACACCTTAGGCTCTGCTTCTAACTTGGGCCCAAATTGTAAAATGGTCTTATCTATTGGCGATTTCGTTCCAATTCACATTCCAAGTAATATTCGGCATGCTAATTACATTGCCGGTTGCCAAATTGCATTATCTCTTATAGTTTCCGAGATATGGACTATCGATAATTTACATCTTAGGCTCTGCTTCTAACTTGGGCCCAAATTGTAAAATCGTCTTATCTATTGGCGATTTCGTTCCAATTCACATTCCAAGTAATATTCGGCATGCTAATTACATTGCCGGTTGCCAAATTGCATTATCTCTTATAGTTTCCGAGATATGGACTATCGATAATTTACACCTTAGGCTCTGCTTCTAACTTGGGCCCAAATTGTAAAATGGTCTTATCTATTGGCGATTTCGTTCCAATTCACATTCCAAGTAATATCCGGCATGCTAATTACATTGCCGGTTGCCAAATTGCATTATCTCTTATAGTTTCCGAGATATGGACTATCGATAATTTACACCTTAGGCTCTGCTTCTAACTTGGGCCCAAATTGTAAAATGGTCTTATCTATTGGCGATTTCGTTCCAATTCACATTCCAAGTAATATTCGGCTTGCTAATTACATTGCCGGTTGCCAAATTGCATTATCTCTTATAGTTTCCGAGATATGGACTATCGATTATTTACACCTTAGGCTCTGCTTCTAACTTGGGCCCAAATTGTAAAATGGTCTTATCTATTGGCGATGTCGTTCCAATTCACATTCCAAGTAATATTCGGCATGCTAATTACATTGCCGGTTGCCAAATTGCATTATCTCTTATAGTTTCCGAGATATGGACTATCGATAATTTACACCTTAGGCTCTGCTTCTAACTTGGGCCCAAATTGTAAAATGGTCTTATCTATTGGCGATTTCGTTCCAATTCACATTCCAAGTAATATCCGGCATGCTAATTACATTGCCGGTTGCCAAACTGAATTATCTCTTATAGTTTCCGAGATATGGACTATCGATAATTTACACCTTAGGCTCTGCTTCTAACTTGGGCCCAAATTGTAAAATGGTCTTATCTATTGGCGATTTCGTTCCAATTCACATTCCAAGTAATATCCGGCATGCTAATTACATTGCCGGTTGCCAAATTGCATTATCTCTTATAGTTTCCGAGATATGGACTATCGATAATTTACACCTTAGGCTCTGCTTCTAACTTGGGCCCAAATTGTAAAATGGTCTTATCTATTGGCGATTTCGTTCCAATTCACATTCCAAGTAATATTCGGCATGCTAATTACATTGCCGGTTGCCAAATTGCATTATCTCTTATAGTTTCCGAGATATGGACTATCGATAATTTACATCTTAGGCTCTGCTTCTAACTTGGGCCCAAATTGTAAAATCGTCTTATCTATTGGCGATTTCGTTCCAATTCACATTCCAAGTAATATTCGGCATGCTAATTACATTGCCGGTTGCCACATTGTATTATCTCTTATAGTTTCCGAGATATGGACTATCGATAATTTACACCTTAGGCTCTGCTTCTAACTTGGGCCCAAATTGTAAAATGGTCTTATCTATTGGCGATTTCGTTCCAATTCACATTCCAAGTAATATCCGGCATGCTAATTACATTGCCGGTTGCCAAATTGAATTATCTCTTATAGTTTCCGAGATATGGACTATCGATAATTTACACCTTAGGCTCTGCTTCTAACTTGGGCCCAAATTGTAAAATGGTCTTATCTATTGGCGATTTCGTTCCAATTCACATTCCAAGTAATATTCGGCATGCTAATTACATTGCCGGTTGCGAAATTGCATTATCTCTTATAGTTTCCGAGATATGGACTATCAATAATTTACACCTTAGGCTCTGCTTCTAACTTGGGCCCAAATTTTAAAATGGCCTTATCTATTGGCGATTTCGTTCCAATTCACATTCCAAGTAATATTCGGCATGCTAATTACATTGCCGGTTGCCAAATTGCATTATCTCTTATAGTTTCCGAGATATGGACTATCGATAATTTACACCTTAGGCTCTGCTTCTAACTTGGGCCCAAATTGTAAAATGGTCTTATCTATTGGCGATTTCGTTCCAATTCACATTCCAAGTAATATTCGGCATGCTAATTACATTGCCGTTTGCCAAATTGCATTATCTCTTATAGTTTCCGAGATATGGACTATCGATAATTTACACCTTAGGCTCTGCTTCTAACTTGGGCCCAAATTGTAAAATGGTCTTATCTATTGGCGATTTCGTTCCAATTCACATTCCAAGTAATATTCGGCATGCTAATTACATTGCCGGTTGCCAAATTGCATTATCTCTTATAGTTTCCGAGATATGGAGTATCGATAATTTACACCTTAGGCTCTGCTTCTAACTTGGGCCCAAATTGTAAAATGGTCTTATCTATTGGCGATTTCGTTCCAATTCACATTCCAAGTAATATTCGGCATGCTAATTACATTGCCGGTTGCCAAATTGCATTATCTCTTATAGTTTCCGAGATATGGACTATCGATAATTTACACCTTAAGCTCTGCTTCTAACTTGGGCCCAAATTGTAAAATGGTCTTATCTATTGGTGATTTCGTTCCAATTCACACTCCAAGTAATATTCGGCATGCTAATTACATTGCCGGTTGCGAAATTGCATTATCTCTTATAGTTTCCGAGATATGGACTATCAATAATTTACACCTTAGGCTCTGCTTCTAACTTGGGCCCAAATTGTAAAATGGTCTTATCTATTGGCGATTTCGTTCCAATTCACATTCCAAGTAATATTCGGCATGCTAATTACATTGCCGGTTGCCAAATTGCATTATCTCTTATAGTTTCCGAGATATGGACTATCGATAATTTACACCTTAGGCTCTGCTTCTAACTTGGGCCCAAATTGTAAAATGGTCTTATCTATTAGCGATTTCGTTCCAATTCACATTCCAAGTAATATTCGGCATGCTAATTACATTGCCGGTTGCCAAATTGCATTATCTCTTATAGTTTCCGAGATATGGACTATCGATAATTTACACCTTAGGCTCTGCTTCTAACTTGGGCCCAAATTGTAAAATGGTCTTATCTATTGGCGATTTCGTTCCAATTCACATTCCAAGTAATATTCGGCATGCTAATTACATTGCCGGTTGCCAAATTGCATTATCTCTTATAGTTTCCGAGATATGGACTATCGATAATTTACACCTTAGGCTCTGCTTCTAACTTGGGCCCAAATTGTAAAATGGTCTTATCTATTGGCGATTTCGTTCCAATTCACATTCCAAGTAATATTCGGCATGCTAATTACATTGCCGGTTGCCAAATTGCATTATCTCTTATAGTTTCCGAGATATGGACTATCGATAATTTACACCTTAGGCTCTGCTTCTAACTTGGGCCCAAATTGTAAAATGGTCTTACCTATTGGCGATTTCGTTCCAATTCACATTCCAAGTAATATTCGGCATGCTAATTACATTGCCGGTTGCCAAATTGCATTATCTCTTATAGTTTCCGAGATATGGACTATCGATAATTTACACCTTAGGCTCTACTTCTAACTTGGGCCCAAATTGTAAAATGGTCTTATCTATTGGCGATTTCGTTCCAATTCACATTCCAATTAATATTCGGCATGCTAATTACATTGCCGGTTGCCAAATTGCATTATCTCTTATAGTTTCCGAGATATGGACTATCGATAATTTACACCTTAGGCTCTGCTTCTAACTTGGGCCCAAATTGTAAAATGGTCTTATCTATTGGCGATTTCGTTCCAATTCACATTCCAAGTAATATTCGGCATGCTAATTACATTGCCGGTTGCCAAATTGCATTATCTCTTATAGTTTCCGAGATATGGACTATCGATAATTTACACCTTAGGCTCTGCTTCTAACTTGGGCCCAAATTGTAAAATGGTCTTATCTATTGGGGATTTCGTTCCAATTCACAGTCCAAGTAATATTCGGCATGCTAATTACATTGCCGGTTGCCAAATTGAATTATCTCTTATAGTTTCCGAGATATGGACTATCGATAATTTACACCTTAGGCTCTGCTTCTAACATGGGCCCAAATTGTAAAATGGTCTTACCTATTGGCGATTTCGTTCCAATTCACATTCCAAGTAATATTCGGCATGCTAATTACATTGCCGGTTGCCAAATTGCATTATCTCTTATAGTTTCCGAGATATGGACTATCGATAATTTACACCTTAGGCTCTGCTTCTAACTTGGGCCCAAATTGTAAAATGGTCTTATCTATTATCGATTTCGTTCCAATTCACATTCCAAGTAATATTCGGCATGCTAATTACATTGCCGGTTGCCAAATTGCATTATCTCTTATAGTTTCCGAGATATGGACTATCGATAATTTACACCTTAGGCTCTGCTTCTAACTTGGGCCCAAATTGTAAAATCGTCTTATCTATTGGCGATTTCGTTCCAATTCACATTCCAAGTAATATTCGGCATGCTAATTACATTGCCGGTTGCCAAATTGCATTATCTCTTATAGTTTCCGAGATATGGACTATCGGTAATTTACACCTTAGGCTCTGCTTCTAACTTGGGCCCAAATTGTAAAATGGTCTTATCTATTGGCGATTTCGTTCCAATTCACATTCCAAGTAATATCCGGCATGCTAATTACATTGCCGGTTGCCAAATTGAATTATCTCTTATAGTTTCCGAGATATGGACTATCGATAATTTACACCTTAGGCTCTGCTTCTAACTTGGGCCCAAATTGTAAAATGGTCTTACCTATTGGCGATTTCGTTCCAATTCACATTCCAAGTAATATTCGGCATGCTAATTACATTGCCGGTTGCCAAATTGCATTATCTCTTATAGTTTCCGAGATATGGACTATCGATAATTTACACCTTAGGCTCTGCTTCTAACTTGGGCCCAAATTGTAAAATGGTCTTATCTATTGGCGATTTCGTTCCAATTCACATTCCAAGTAATATTCGGCATGCTAATTACATTGCCGGTTGCCAAATTGCATTATCTCTTATAGTTTCCGAGATATGTACTATCGATAATTTACATCTTAGGCTCTGCTTCTAACTTGGGCCCAAATTGTAAAATCGTCTTATCTATTGGCGATTTCGTTCCAATTCACATTCCAAGTAATATTCGGCATGCTAATTACATTGCCGGTTGCCAAATTGCATTATCTCTTATAGTTTCCGAGATATGGACTATCGATAATTTACACCTTAGGCTCTGCTTCTAACTTGGGCCCAAATTGTAAAATGGTCTTATCTATTGGCGATTTCGTTCCAATTCACATTCCAAGTAATATCCGGCATGCTAATTACATTGCCGGTTGCCAAATTGAATTATCTCTTATAGTTTCCGAGATATGGACTATCGATAATTTACACCTTAGGCTCTGCTTCTAACTTGGGCCCAAATTGTAAAATGGTCTTATCTATTGGCGATTTCGTCCCAATTCACATTCCAAGTGATATTCGGCATGCTAATTACATTGCCGGTTGCGAAATTGCATTATCTCTTATAGTTTCCGAGATATGGACTATCAATAATTTACACCTTAGGCTCTGCTTCTAACTTGGGCCCAAATTGTAAAATGGTCTTATCTATTGGCGATTTCGTTCCAATTCACATTCCAAGTAATATTCGGCATGCTAATTACATTGCCGGTTGCCAAATTGCATTATCTCTTATAGTTTCCGAGATATGGACTATCGATAATTTACACCTTAGGCTCTGCTTCTAACTTGGGCCCAAATTGTAAAATGGTCTTATCTATTGGCGATTTCGTTCCAATTCACATTCCAAGTAATATTCGGCATGCTAATTACATTGCCGGTTGCCAAATTGCATTATCTCTTATAGTTTCCGAGATATGGACTATCGATAATTTACACCTTAGGCTCTGCTTCTAACTTGGGCCCAAATTGTAAAATGGTCTTATCTATTGGCGATTTCGTTCCAATTCACATTCCAAGTAATATTCGGCATGCTAATTACATTGCCGGTTGCCAAATTGCATTATCTCTTATAGTTTCCGAGATATGGACTATCGATAATTTACACCTTAGGCTCTGCTTCTAACTTGGGCCCAAATTGTAAAATGGTCTTATCTATTGGCGATTTCGTTCCAATTCACATTCCAAGTAATATTCACCATGCTAATTACATTGCCGGTTGCCAAATTGCATTATCTCTTATAGTTTCCGAGATATGGACTATCGATAATTTACACCTTAGGCTCTGCTTCTAACTTGGGCCCAAATTGTAAAATGGTCTTATCTATTGGCGATTTCGTTCCAATTCACATTCCAAGTAATATCCGGCATGCTAATTACATTGCCGGTTGCCAAATTGAATTATCTCTTATAGTTTCCGAGATATGGACTATCGATAATTTACACCTTAGGCTCTGCTTCTAACTTGGGCCCAAATTGTAAAATGGTCTTATATATTGGCGATTTCGTCCCAATTCACATTCCAAGTGATATTCGGCATGCTAATTACATTGCCGGTTGCGAAATTGCATTATCTCTTATAGTTTCCGAGATATGGACTATCAATAATTTACACCTTAGGCTCTGCTTCTAACTTGGGCCCAAATTGTAAAATGGTCTTATCTATTGGCGATTTCGTTCCAATTCACATTCCAAGTAATATTCGGCATGCTAATTACATTGCCGGTTGCCAAATTGCATTATCTCTTATAGTTTCCGAGATATGGACTATCGATAATTTACACCTTAGGCTCTGCTTCTAACTTGGGCCCAAATTGTAAAATGGTCTTATCTATTGGCGATTTCGTTCCAATTCACATTCCAAGTAATATTCGGCATGCTAATTACATTGCCGGTTGCCAAATTGCATTATCTCTTATAGTTTCCGAGATATGGACTATCGATAATTTACACCTTAGGCTCTGCTTCTAACTTGGGCCCAAATTGTAAAATGGTCTTATCTATTGGCGATTTCGTTCCAATTCACATTCCAAGTAATATTCGGCATGCTAATTACATTGCCGGTTGCCAAATTGCATTATCTCTTATAGTTTCCGAGATATGGACTATCGATAATTTACACCTTAGGCTCTGCTTCTAACTTGGGCCCAAATTGTAAAATGGTCTTCTCTATTGGCGATTTCGTTCCAATTCACATTCCAAGTAATATTCGGCATGCTAATTACATTGCCGGTTGCCAAATTGCATTACCTCTTATAGTTTCCGAGATATGGACTATCGATAATTTACACCTTAGGCTCTGCTTCTAACTTGGGCCCAAATTGTAAAATGGTCTTATCTATTGGCGATTTCGTTCCAATTCACATTCCAAGTAATATTCGGCATGCTAATTACATTGCCGGTTGCCAAATTGCATTATCTCTTATAGTTTCCGAGATATGGACTATCGATAATTTACACCTTAGGCTCTGCTTCTAACTTGGGCCCAAATTGTAAAATGGTCTTCTCTATTGGCGATTTCGTTCCAATTCACATTCCAAGTAATATTCGGCATGCTAATTACATTGCCGGTTGCCAAATTGCACTATCTCTTATAGTTTCCGAGATATGGACTATCAATAATTTACACCTTAGGCTCTGCTTCTAACTTGGGCCCAAATTGTAAAATGGTCTTATCTATTGGCGATTCCGTTCCAATTCACATTCCAAGTAATATTCGGCATGCTAATTACATTGCCGGTTGCCAAATTGCATTATCTCTTATAGTTTCCGAGATATGGACTATCGATAATTTACACCTTAGGCTCTGCTTCTAACTTGGGCCCAAATTTTAAAATGGTCTTATCTATTGGCGATTTCGTTCCAATTCACATTCCAAGTAATATTCGGCATGCTAATTACATTGCCGGTTGCCAAATTGCATTATCTCTTATAGTTTCCGAGATATGGACTATCGATTATTTACACCTTAGGCTCTGCTTCTAACTTGGGCCCAAATTGTAAAATGGTCTTACCTATTGGCGATTTCGTTCCAATTCACATTCCAAGTAATATTCGGCATGCTAATTACATTGCCGGTTGCCAAATTGCATTATCTCTTATAGTTTCCGAGATATGGACTATCGATAATTTACACCTTAGGCTCTGCTTCTAACTTGGGCCCAAATTGTAAAATGGTCTTATCTATTGGCGATTTCGTTCCAATTCACATTCCAAGTAATATTCGGCATGCTAATTACATTGCCGGTTGCCAAATTGCATTATCTCTTATAGTTTCCGAGATAAGGACTATCGATAATTTACACCTTAGGCTCTGCTTCTAACTTGGGCCCAAATTGTAAAATGGTCTTATCTATTGGCGATTTCGTCCCAATTCACATTCCAAGTGATATTCGGCATGCTAATTACATTGCCGGTTGCGAAATTGCATTATCTCTTATAGTTTCCGAGATATGGACTATCAATAATTTACACCTTAGGCTCTGCTTCTAACTTGGGCCCAAATTGTAAAATGGTCTTATCTATTGACGATTTCGTTCCAATTCACATTCCAAGTAATATTCGGCATGCTAATTACATTGCCGGTTGCCAAGTTGCATTATCTCTTATAGTTTCCGAGATATGGACTATCGATAATTTACACCTTAGGCTCTGCTTCTAACTTGGGCCCAAATTGTAAAATGGTTTTATCTATTGGCGATTTCGTTCCAATTCACATTCCAAGTAATATTCGGCATGCTAATTACATTGCCGGTTGCCAAATTGCATTATCTCTTATAGTTTCCGAGATATGGACTATCGATAATTTACACCTTAGGCTCTGCTTCTAACTTGGGCCCAAATTGTAAAATGGTCTTATCTATTGGCGATTTCGTTCCAATTCACACTCCAAGTAATATTCGGCATGCTAATTACATTGCCGGTTGCGAAATTGCATTATCTCTTATAGTTTCCGAGATATGGACTATCAATAATTTACACCTTAGGCTCTGCTTCTAACTTGGGCCCAAATTGTAAAATGGTCTTATCTATTGGCGATTTCGTTCCAATTCACATTCCAAGTAATATCCGGCATGCTAATTACATTGCCGGTTGCCAAATTGCATTATCTCTTATAGTTTCCGAGATATGGACTATCGATAATTTACACCTTAGGCTCTGCTTCTAACTTGGGCCCAAATTGTAAAATGGTCTTATCTATTGGCGATTTCGTTCCAATTCACATTCCAAGTAATATTCGGCATGCTAATTACATTGCCGGTTGCCAAATTGCATTATCTCTTATAGTTTCCGAGATATGGACTATCGATAATTTACACCTTAGGCTCTGCTTCTAACTTGGGCCCAAATTGTAAAATGGTCTTATCTATTGGCGATTTCGTTCCAATTCACATTCCAAGTAATATCCGGCATGCTAATTACATTGCCGGTTGTAAAATTGAATTATCTCTTATAGTTTCCGAGATATGGACTATCGATAATTTACACCTTAGGCTCTGCTTCTAACTTGGGCCCAAATTGTAAAATGGTCTTATCTATTGGCGATTTCGTTCCAATTCACATTCCAAGTAATATTCGGCATGCTAATTACATTGCCGGTTGCCAAATTGCATTATCTCTTATAGTTTCCGAGATATGGACTATCGATAATTTACACCTTAGGCTCTGCTTCTAACTTGGGCCCAAATTGTAAAATGGTCTTCTCTATTGGCGATTCCGTTCCAATTCACATTCCAAGTAATATTCGGCATGCTAATTACATTGCCGGTTGCCAAATTGCATTATCTCTTATAGTTTCCGAGATATGGACTATCGATAATTTACACCTTAGGCTCTGCTTCTAACTTGGGCCCAAATTGTAAAATCGTCTTATCTATTGGCGATTTCGTTCCAATTCACATTCCAAGTAATATTCGGCATGCTAATTACATTGCCGGTTGCCAAATTGCATTATCTCTTATAGTTTCCGAGATATGGACTATCGGTAATTTACACCTTAGGCTCTGCTTCTAACTTGGGCCCAAATTGTAAAATGGTCTTACCTATTGGCGATTTCGTTCCAATTCACATTCCAAGTAATATTCGGCTTGCTAATTACATTGCCGGTTGCCAAATTGCATTATCTCTTATAGTTTCCGAGATATGGACTCTCGATTATTTACACCTTAGGCTCTGCTTCTAACTTGGGCCCAAATTGTAAAATGGTCTTATCTATTGGCGATTTCGTTCCAATTCACATTCCAAGTAATATTCGGCATGCTAATTACATTGCCGGTTGCCAAATTGCATTATCTCTTATAGTTTCCGAGATATGGACTATCGATAATTTACACCTTAGGCTCTGCTTCTAACTTGGGCCCAAATTGTAAAATGGTCTTATCTATGGGCGATTTCGTTCCAATTCACATTCCAAGTAATATCCGGCATGCTAATTACATTGCCGGTTGCCAAATTGAATTATCTCTTATAGTTTCCGAGATATGGACTATCGATAATTTACACCTTAGGCTCTGCTTCTAACTTGGGCCCAAATTGTAAAATGGTCTTATCTATTGGCGATTTCGTTCCAATTCACATTCCAAGTAATATCCGGCATGCTAATTACATTGCCGGTTGCCAAATTGCATTATCTCTTATAGTTTCCGAGATATGGACTATCGATAATTTACACCTTAGGCTCTGCTTCTAACTTGGGCCCAAATTGTAAAATGGTCTTATCTATTGGCGATTTCGTTCCAATTCACATTACAAGTAATATTCGGCATGCTAATTACATTGCCGGTTGCCAAATTGCATTATCTCTTATAGTTTCCGAGATATGGACTATCGATAATTTACATCTTAGGCTCTGCTTCTAACTTGGGCCCAAATTGTAAAATCGTCTTATCTATTGGCGATTTCGTTCCAATTCACATTCCAAGTAATATTCGGCATGCTAATTACATTGCCGGTTGCCAAATTGCATTATCTCTTATAGTTTCCGAGATATGGACTATCGATAATTTACACCTTAGGCTCTGCTTCTAACTTGGGCCCAAATTGTAAAATGGTCTTATCTATTGGCGATTTCGTTCCAATTCACATTCCAAGTAATATCCGGCATGCTAATTACATTGCCGGTTGCCAAATTGCATTATCTCTTATAGTTTCCGAGATATGGACTATCGATAATTTACACCTTAGGCTCTGCTTCTAACTTGGGCCCAAATTGTAAAATGGTCTTATCTATTGGCGATTTCGTTCCAATTCACATTCCAAGTAATATTCGGCTTGCTAATTACATTGCCGGTTGCCAAATTGCATTATCTCTTATAGTTTCCGAGATATGGACTATCGATTATTTACACCTTAGGCTCTGCTTCTAACTTGGGCCCAAATTGTAAAATGGTCTTATCTATTGGCGATTTCGTTCCAATTCACATTCCAAGTAATATTCGGCATGCTAATTACATTGCCGGTTGCCAAATTGCATTATCTCTTATAGTTTCCGAGATATGGACTATCGATAATTTACACCTTAGGCTCTGCTTCTAACTTGGGCCCAAATTGTAAAATGGTCTTATCTATTGGCGATTTCGTTCCAATTCACATTCCAAGTAATATCCGGCATGCTAATTACATTGCCGGTTGCCAAACTGAATTATCTCTTATAGTTTCCGAGATATGGACTATCGATAATTTACACCTTAGGCTCTGCTTCTAACTTGGGCCCAAATTGTAAAATGGTCTTATCTATTGGCGATTTCGTTCCAATTCACATTCCAAGTAATATCCGGCATGCTAATTACATTGCCGGTTGCCAAATTGCATTATCTCTTATAGTTTCCGAGATATGGACTATCGATAATTTACACCTTAGGCTCTGCTTCTAACTTGGGCCCAAATTGTAAAATGGTCTTATCTATTGGCGATTTCGTTCCAATTCACATTCCAAGTAATATTCGGCATGCTAATTACATTGCCGGTTGCCAAATTGCATTATCTCTTATAGTTTCCGAGATATGGACTATCGATAATTTACATCTTAGGCTCTGCTTCTAACTTGGGCCCAAATTGTAAAATCGTCTTATCTATTGGCGATTTCGTTCCAATTCACATTCCAAGTAATATTCGGCATGCTAATTACATTGCCGGTTGCCAAATTGTATTATCTCTTATAGTTTCCGAGATATGGACTATCGATAATTTACACCTTAGGCTCTGCTTCTAACTTGGGCCCAAATTGTAAAATGGTCTTATCTATTGGCGATTTCGTTCCAATTCACATTCCAAGTAATATCCGGCATGCTAATTACATTGCCGGTTGCCAAATTGAATTATCTCTTATAGTTTCCGAGATATGGACTATCGATAATTTACACCTTAGGCTCTGCTTCTAACTTGGGCCCAAATTGTAAAATGGTCTTATCTATTGGCGATTTCGTTCCAATTCACATTCCAAGTAATATTCGGCATGCTAATTACATTGCCGGTTGCGAAATTGCATTATCTCTTATAGTTTCCGAGATATGGACTATCAATAATTTACACCTTAGGCTCTGCTTCTAACTTGGGCCCAAATTTTAAAATGGCCTTATCTATTGGCGATTTCGTTCCAATTCACATTCCAAGTAATATTCGGCATGCTAATTACATTGCCGGTTGCCAAATTGCATTATCTCTTATAGTTTCCGAGATATGGACTATCGATAATTTACACCTTAGGCTCTGCTTCTAACTTGGGCCCAAATTGTAAAATGGTCTTATCTATTGGCGATTTCGTTCCAATTCACATTCCAAGTAATATTCGGCATGCTAATTACATTGCCGTTTGCCAAATTGCATTATCTCTTATAGTTTCCGAGATATGGACTATCGATAATTTACACCTTAGGCTCTGCTTCTAACTTGGGCCCAAATTGTAAAATGGTCTTATCTATGGGCGATTTCGTTCCAATTCACATTCCAAGTAATATCCGGCATGCTAATTACATTGCCGGTTGCCAAATTGAATTATCTCTTATAGTTTCCGAGATATGGACTATCGATAATTTACACCTTAGGCTCTGCTTCTAACTTGGGCCCAAATTGTAAAATGGTCTTATCTATTGGCGATTTCGTTCCAATTCACATTCCAAGTAATATCCGGCATGCTAATTACATTGCCGGTTGCCAAATTGCATTATCTCTTATAGTTTCCGAGATATGGACTATCGATAATTTACACCTTAGGCTCTGCTTCTAACTTGGGCCCAAATTGTAAAATGGTCTTATCTATTGGCGATTTCGTTCCAATTCACATTCCAAGTAATATTCGGCATGCTAATTACATTGCCGGTTGCCAAATTGCATTATCTCTTATAGTTTCCGAGATATGGACTATCGATAATTTACATCTTAGGCTCTGCTTCTAACTTGGGCCCAAATTGTAAAATCGTCTTATCTATTGGCGATTTCGTTCCAATTCACATTCCAAGTAATATTCGGCATGCTAATTACATTGCCGGTTGCCAAATTGCATTATCTCTTATAGTTTCCGAGATATGGACTATCGATAATTTACACCTTAGGCTCTGCTTCTAACTTGGGCCCAAATTGTAAAATGGTCTTATCTATTGGCGATTTCGTTCCAATTCACATTCCAAGTAATATCCGGCATGCTAATTACATTGCCGGTTGCCAAATTGCATTATCTCTTATAGTTTCCGAGATATGGACTATCGATAATTTACACCTTAGGCTCTGCTTCTAACTTGGGCCCAAATTGTAAAATGGTCTTATCTATTGGCGATTTCGTTCCAATTCACATTCCAAGTAATATTCGGCTTGCTAATTACATTGCCGGTTGCCAAATTGCATTATCTCTTATAGTTTCCGAGATATGGACTATCGATTATTTACACCTTAGGCTCTGCTTCTAACTTGGGCCCAAATTGTAAAATGGTCTTATCTATTGGCGATTTCGTTCCAATTCACATTCCAAGTAATATTCGGCATGCTAATTACATTGCCGGTTGCCAAATTGCATTATCTCTTATAGTTTCCGAGATATGGACTATCGATAATTTACACCTTAGGCTCTGCTTCTAACTTGGGCCCAAATTGTAAAATGGTCTTATCTATTGGCGATTTCGTTCCAATTCACATTCCAAGTAATATCCGGCATGCTAATTACATTGCCGGTTGCCAAACTGAATTATCTCTTATAGTTTCCGAGATATGGACTATCGATAATTTACACCTTAGGCTCTGCTTCTAACTTGGGCCCAAATTGTAAAATGGTCTTATCTATTGGCGATTTCGTTCCAATTCACATTCCAAGTAATATCCGGCATGCTAATTACATTGCCGGTTGCCAAATTGCATTATCTCTTATAGTTTCCGAGATATGGACTATCGATAATTTACACCTTAGGCTCTGCTTCTAACTTGGGCCCAAATTGTAAAATGGTCTTATCTATTGGCGATTTCGTTCCAATTCACATTCCAAGTAATATTCGGCATGCTAATTACATTGCCGGTTGCCAAATTGCATTATCTCTTATAGTTTCCGAGATATGGACTATCGATAATTTACATCTTAGGCTCTGCTTCTAACTTGGGCCCAAATTGTAAAATCGTCTTATCTATTGGCGATTTCGTTCCAATTCACATTCCAAGTAATATTCGGCATGCTAATTACATTGCCGGTTGCCAAATTGTATTATCTCTTATAGTTTCCGAGATATGGACTATCGATAATTTACACCTTAGGCTCTGCTTCTAACTTGGGCCCAAATTGTAAAATGGTCTTATCTATTGGCGATTTCGTTCCAATTCACATTCCAAGTAATATCCGGCATGCTAATTACATTGCCGGTTGCCAAATTGAATTATCTCTTATAGTTTCCGAGATATGGACTATCGATAATTTACACCTTAGGCTCTGCTTCTAACTTGGGCCCAAATTGTAAAATGGTCTTATCTATTGGCGATTTCGTTCCAATTCACATTCCAAGTAATATTCGGCATGCTAATTACATTGCCGGTTGCGAAATTGCATTATCTCTTATAGTTTCCGAGATATGGACTATCAATAATTTACACCTTAGGCTCTGCTTCTAACTTGGGCCCAAATTTTAAAATGGCCTTATCTATTGGCGATTTCGTTCCAATTCACATTCCAAGTAATATTCGGCATGCTAATTACATTGCCGGTTGCCAAATTGCATTATCTCTTATAGTTTCCGAGATATGGACTATCGATAATTTACACCTTAGGCTCTGCTTCTAACTTGGGCCCAAATTGTAAAATGGTCTTATCTATTGGCGATTTCGTTCCAATTCACATTCCAAGTAATATTCGGCATGCTAATTACATTGCCGTTTGCCAAATTGCATTATCTCTTATAGTTTCCGAGATATGGACTATCGATAATTTACACCTTAGGCTCTGCTTCTAACTTGGGCCCAAATTGTAAAATGGTCTTATCTATTGGCGATTTCGTTCCAATTCACATTCCAAGTAATATTCGGCATGCTAATTACATTGCCGGTTGCCAAATTGCATTATCTCTTATAGTTTCCGAGATATGGAGTATCGATAATTTACACCTTAGGCTCTGCTTCTAACTTGGGCCCAAATTGTAAAATGGTCTTATCTATTGGCGATTTCGTTCCAATTCACATTCCAAGTAATATTCGGCATGCTAATTACATTGCCGGTTGCCAAATTGCATTATCTCTTATAGTTTCCGAGATATGGACTATCGATAATTTACACCTTAAGCTCTGCTTCTAACTTGGGCCCAAATTGTAAAATGGTCTTATCTATTGGTGATTTCGTTCCAATTCACACTCCAAGTAATATTCGGCATGCTAATTACATTGCCGGTTGCGAAATTGCATTATCTCTTATAGTTTCCGAGATATGGACTATCAATAATTTACACCTTAGGCTCTGCTTCTAACTTGGGCCCAAATTGTAAAATGGTCTTATCTATTGGCGATTTCGTTCCAATTCACATTCCAAGTAATATTCGGCATGCTAATTACATTGCCGGTTGCCAAATTGCATTATCTCTTATAGTTTCCGAGATATGGACTATCGATAATTTACACCTTAGGCTCTGCTTCTAACTTGGGCCCAAATTGTAAAATGGTCTTATCTATTAGCGATTTCGTTCCAATTCACATTCCAAGTAATATTCGGCATGCTAATTACATTGCCGGTTGCCAAATTGCATTATCTCTTATAGTTTCCGAGATATGGACTATCGATAATTTACACCTTAGGCTCTGCTTCTAACTTGGGCCCAAATTGTAAAATGGTCTTATCTATTGGCGATTTCGTTCCAATTCACATTCCAAGTAATATTCGGCATGCTAATTACATTGCCGGTTGCCAAATTGCATTATCTCTTATAGTTTCCGAGATATGGACTATCGATAATTTACACCTTAGGCTCTGCTTCTAACTTGGGCCCAAATTGTAAAATGGTCTTATCTATTGGCGATTTCGTTCCAATTCACATTCCAAGTAATATTCGGCATGCTAATTACATTGCCGGTTGCCAAATTGCATTATCTCTTATAGTTTCCGAGATATGGACTATCGATAATTTACACCTTAGGCTCTGCTTCTAACTTGGGCCCAAATTGTAAAATGGTCTTACCTATTGGCGATTTCGTTCCAATTCACATTCCAAGTAATATTCGGCATGCTAATTACATTGCCGGTTGCCAAATTGCATTATCTCTTATAGTTTCCGAGATATGGACTATCGATAATTTACACCTTAGGCTCTACTTCTAACTTGGGCCCAAATTGTAAAATGGTCTTATCTATTGGCGATTTCGTTCCAATTCACATTCCAATTAATATTCGGCATGCTAATTACATTGCCGGTTGCCAAATTGCATTATCTCTTATAGTTTCCGAGATATGGACTATCGATAATTTACACCTTAGGCTCTGCTTCTAACTTGGGCCCAAATTGTAAAATGGTCTTATCTATTGGCGATTTCGTTCCAATTCACATTCCAAGTAATATTCGGCATGCTAATTACATTGCCGGTTGCCAAATTGCATTATCTCTTATAGTTTCCGAGATATGGACTATCGATAATTTACACCTTAGGCTCTGCTTCTAACTTGGGCCCAAATTGTAAAATGGTCTTATCTATTGGCGATTTCGTTCCAATTCACAGTCCAAGTAATATTCGGCATGCTAATTACATTGCCGGTTGCCAAATTGAATTATCTCTTATAGTTTCCGAGATATGGACTATCGATAATTTACACCTTAGGCTCTGCTTCTAACATGGGCCCAAATTGTAAAATGGTCTTACCTATTGGCGATTTCGTTCCAATTCACATTCCAAGTAATATTCGGCATGCTAATTACATTGCCGGTTGCCAAATTGCATTATCTCTTATAGTTTCCGAGATATGGACTATCGATAATTTACACCTTAGGCTCTGCTTCTAACTTGGGCCCAAATTGTAAAATGGTCTTATCTATTATCGATTTCGTTCCAATTCACATTCCAAGTAATATTCGGCATGCTAATTACATTGCCGGTTGCCAAATTGCATTATCTCTTATAGTTTCCGAGATATGGACTATCGATAATTTACACCTTAGGCTCTGCTTCTAACTTGGGCCCAAATTGTAAAATCGTCTTATCTATTGGCGATTTCGTTCCAATTCACATTCCAAGTAATATTCGGCATGCTAATTACATTGCCGGTTGCCAAATTGCATTATCTCTTATAGTTTCCGAGATATGGACTATCGGTAATTTACACCTTAGGCTCTGCTTCTAACTTGGGCCCAAATTGTAAAATGGTCTTATCTATTGGCGATTTCGTTCCAATTCACATTCCAAGTAATATCCGGCATGCTAATTACATTGCCGGTTGCCAAATTGAATTATCTCTTATAGTTTCCGAGATATGGACTATCGATAATTTACACCTTAGGCTCTGCTTCTAACTTGGGCCCAAATTGTAAAATGGTCTTACCTATTGGCGATTTCGTTCCAATTCACATTCCAAGTAATATTCGGCATGCTAATTACATTGCCGGTTGCCAAATTGCATTATCTCTTATAGTTTCCGAGATATGGACTATCGATAATTTACACCTTAGGCTCTGCTTCTAACTTGGGCCCAAATTGTAAAATGGTCTTATCTATTGGCGATTTCGTTCCAATTCACATTCCAAGTAATATTCGGCATGCTAATTACATTGCCGGTTGCCAAATTGCATTATCTCTTATAGTTTCCGAGATATGTACTATCGATAATTTACATCTTAGGCTCTGCTTCTAACTTGGGCCCAAATTGTAAAATCGTCTTATCTATTGGCGATTTCGTTCCAATTCACATTCCAAGTAATATTCGGCATGCTAATTACATTGCCGGTTGCCAAATTGCATTATCTCTTATAGTTTCCGAGATATGGACTATCGATAATTTACACCTTAGGCTCTGCTTCTAACTTGGGCCCAAATTGTAAAATGGTCTTATCTATTGGCGATTTCGTTCCAATTCACATTCCAAGTAATATCCGGCATGCTAATTACATTGCCGGTTGCCAAATTGAATTATCTCTTATAGTTTCCGAGATATGGACTATCGATAATTTACACCTTAGGCTCTGCTTCTAACTTGGGCCCAAATTGTAAAATGGTCTTATCTATTGGCGATTTCGTCCCAATTCACATTCCAAGTGATATTCGGCATGCTAATTACATTGCCGGTTGCGAAATTGCATTATCTCTTATAGTTTCCGAGATATGGACTATCGATAATTTACACCTTAGGCTCTGCTTCTAACTTGGGCCCAAATTGTAAAATGGTCTTATCTATTGGCGATTTCGTTCCAATTCACATTCCAAGTAATATTCGGCATGCTAATTACATTGCCGGTTGCCAAATTGCATTATCTCTTATAGTTTCCGAGATATGGACTATCGATAATTTACACCTTAGGCTCTGCTTCTAACTTGGGCCCAAATTGTAAAATGGTCTTATCTATTGGCGATTTCGTTCCAATTCACATTCCAAGTAATATTCGGCATGCTAATTACATTGCCGGTTGCCAAATTGCATTATCTCTTATAGTTTCCGAGATATGGACTATCGATAATTTACACCTTAGGCTCTGCTTCTAACTTGGGCCCAAATTGTAAAATGGTCTTATCTATTGGCGATTTCGTTCCAATTCACATTCCAAGTAATATTCACCATGCTAATTACATTGCCGGTTGCCAAATTGCATTATCTCTTATAGTTTCCGAGATATGGACTATCGATAATTTACACCTTAGGCTCTGCTTCTAACTTGGGCCCAAATTGTAAAATGGTCTTATCTATTGGCGATTTCGTTCCAATTCACATTCCAAGTAATATCCGGCATGCTAATTACATTGCCGGTTGCCAAATTGAATTATCTCTTATAGTTTCCGAGATATGGACTATCGATAATTTACACCTTAGGCTCTGCTTCTAACTTGGGCCCAAATTGTAAAATGGTCTTATATATTGGCGATTTCGTCCCAATTCACATTCCAAGTGATATTCGGCATGCTAATTACATTGCCGGTTGCGAAATTGCATTATCTCTTATAGTTTCCGAGATATGGACTATCAATAATTTACACCTTAGGCTCTGCTTCTAACTTGGGCCCAAATTGTAAAATGGTCTTATCTATTGGCGATTTCGTTCCAATTCACATTCCAAGTAATATTCGGCATGCTAATTACATTGCCGGTTGCCAAATTGCATTATCTCTTATAGTTTCCGAGATATGGACTATCGATAATTTACACCTTAGGCTCTGCTTCTAACTTGGGCCCAAATTGTAAAATGGTCTTATCTATTGGCGATTTCGTTCCAATTCACATTCCAAGTAATATTCGGCATGCTAATTACATTGCCGGTTGCCAAATTGCATTATCTCTTATAGTTTCCGAGATATGGACTATCGATAATTTACACCTTAGGCTCTGCTTCTAACTTGGGCCCAAATTGTAAAATGGTCTTATCTATTGGCGATTTCGTTCCAATTCACATTCCAAGTAATATTCGGCATGCTAATTACATTGCCGGTTGCCAAATTGCATTATCTCTTATAGTTTCCGAGATATGGACTATCGATAATTTACACCTTAGGCTCTGCTTCTAACTTGGGCCCAAATTGTAAAATGGTCTTCTCTATTGGCGATTTCGTTCCAATTCACATTCCAAGTAATATTCGGCATGCTAATTACATTGCCGGTTGCCAAATTGCATTACCTCTTATAGTTTCCGAGATATGGACTATCGATAATTTACACCTTAGGCTCTGCTTCTAACTTGGGCCCAAATTGTAAAATGGTCTTATCTATTGGCGATTTCGTTCCAATTCACATTCCAAGTAATATTCGGCATGCTAATTACATTGCCGGTTGCCAAATTGCATTATCTCTTATAGTTTCCGAGATATGGACTATCGATAATTTACACCTTAGGCTCTGCTTCTAACTTGGGCCCAAATTGTAAAATGGTCTTCTCTATTGGCGATTTCGTTCCAATTCACATTCCAAGTAATATTCGGCATGCTAATTACATTGCCGGTTGCCAAATTGCACTATCTCTTATAGTTTCCGAGATATGGACTATCAATAATTTACACCTTAGGCTCTGCTTCTAACTTGGGCCCAAATTGTAAAATGGTCTTATCTATTGGCGATTCCGTTCCAATTCACATTCCAAGTAATATTCGGCATTCTAATTACATTGCCGGTTGCCAAATTGCATTATCTCTTATAGTTTCCGAGATATGGACTATCGATAATTTACACCTTAGGCTCTGCTTCTAACTTGGGCCCAAATTTTAAAATGGTCTTATCTATTGGCGATTTCGTTCCAATTCACATTCCAAGTAATATTCGGCATGCTAATTACATTGCCGGTTGCCAAATTGCATTATCTCTTATAGTTTCCGAGATATGGACTATCGATTATTTACACCTTAGGCTCTGCTTCTAACTTGGGCCCAAATTGTAAAATGGTCTTACCTATTGGCGATTTCGTTCCAATTCACATTCCAAGTAATATTCGGCATGCTAATTACATTGCCGGTTGCCAAATTGCATTATCTCTTATAGTTTCCGAGATATGGACTATCGATAATTTACACCTTAGGCTCTGCTTCTAACTTGGGCCCAAATTGTAAAATGGTCTTATCTATTGGCGATTTCGTTCCAATTCACATTCCAAGTAATATTCGGCATGCTAATTACATTGCCGGTTGCCAAATTGCATTATCTCTTATAGTTTCCGAGATATGGACTATCGATAATTTACACCTTAGGCTCTGCTTCTAACTTGGGCCCAAATTGTAAAATGGTCTTATCTATTGGCGATTTCGTTCCAATTCACATTCCAAGTAATATTCACCATGCTAATTACATTGCCGGTTGCCAAATTGCATTATCTCTTATAGTTTCCGAGATATGGACTATCGATAATTTACACCTTAGGCTCTGCTTCTAACTTGGGCCCAAATTGTAAAATGGTCTTATCTATTGGCGATTTCGTTCCAATTCACATTCCAAGTAATATCCGGCATGCTAATTACATTGCCGGTTGCCAAATTGAATTATCTCTTATAGTTTCCGAGATATGGACTATCGATAATTTACACCTTAGGCTCTGCTTCTAACTTGGGCCCAAATTGTAAAATGGTCTTATATATTGGCGATTTCGTCCCAATTCACATTCCAAGTGATATTCGGCATGCTAATTACATTGCCGGTTGCGAAATTGCATTATCTCTTATAGTTTCCGAGATATGGACTATCAATAATTTACACCTTAGGCTCTGCTTCTAACTTGGGCCCAAATTGTAAAATGGTCTTATCTATTGGCGATTTCGTTCCAATTCACATTCCAAGTAATATTCGGCATGCTAATTACATTGCCGGTTGCCAAATTGCATTATCTCTTATAGTTTCCGAGATATGGACTATCGATAATTTACACCTTAGGCTCTGCTTCTAACTTGGGCCCAAATTGTAAAATGGTCTTATCTATTGGCGATTTCGTTCCAATTCACATTCCAAGTAATATTCGGCATGCTAATTACATTGCCGGTTGCCAAATTGCATTATCTCTTATAGTTTCCGAGATATGGACTATCGATAATTTACACCTTAGGCTCTGCTTCTAACTTGGGCCCAAATTGTAAAATGGTCTTATCTATTGGCGATTTCGTTCCAATTCACATTCCAAGTAATATTCGGCATGCTAATTACATTGCCGGTTGCCAAATTGCATTATCTCTTATAGTTTCCGAGATATGGACTATCGATAATTTACACCTTAGGCTCTGCTTCTAACTTGGGCCCAAATTGTAAAATGGTCTTCTCTATTGGCGATTTCGTTCCAATTCACATTCCAAGTAATATTCGGCATGCTAATTACATTGCCGGTTGCCAAATTGCATTACCTCTTATAGTTTCCGAGATATGGACTATCGATAATTTACACCTTAGGCTCTGCTTCTAACTTGGGCCCAAATTGTAAAATGGTCTTATCTATTGGCGATTTCGTTCCAATTCACATTCCAAGTAATATTCGGCATGCTAATTACATTGCCGGTTGCCAAATTGCATTATCTCTTATAGTTTCCGAGATATGGACTATCGATAATTTACACCTTAGGCTCTGCTTCTAACTTGGGCCCAAATTGTAAAATGGTCTTCTCTATTGGCGATTTCGTTCCAATTCACATTCCAAGTAATATTCGGCATGCTAATTACATTGCCGGTTGCCAAATTGCACTATCTCTTATAGTTTCCGAGATATGGACTATCAATAATTTACACCTTAGGCTCTGCTTCTAACTTGGGCCCAAATTGTAAAATGGTCTTATCTATTGGCGATTCCGTTCCAATTCACATTCCAAGTAATATTCGGCATGCTAATTACATTGCCGGTTGCCAAATTGCATTATCTCTTATAGTTTCCGAGATATGGACTATCGATAATTTACACCTTAGGCTCTGCTTCTAACTTGGGCCCAAATTTTAAAATGGTCTTATCTATTGGCGATTTCGTTCCAATTCACATTCCAAGTAATATTCGGCATGCTAATTACATTGCCGGTTGCCAAATTGCATTATCTCTTATAGTTTCCGAGATATGGACTATCGATTATTTACACCTTAGGCTCTGCTTCTAACTTGGGCCCAAATTGTAAAATGGTCTTACCTATTGGCGATTTCGTTCCAATTCACATTCCAAGTAATATTCGGCATGCTAATTACATTGCCGGTTGCCAAATTGCATTATCTCTTATAGTTTCCGAGATATGGACTATCGATAATTTACACCTTAGGCTCTGCTTCTAACTTGGGCCCAAATTGTAAAATGGTCTTATCTATTGGCGATTTCGTTCCAATTCACATTCCAAGTAATATTCGGCATGCTAATTACATTGCCGGTTGCCAAATTGCATTATCTCTTATAGTTTCCGAGATATGGACTATCGATAATTTACACCTTAGGCTCTGCTTCTAACTTGGGCCCAAATTGTAAAATGGTCTTATCTATTGGCGATTTCGTCCCAATTCACATTCCAAGTGATATTCGGCATGCTAATTACATTGCCGGTTGCGAAATTGCATTATCTCTTATAGTTTCCGAGATATGGACTATCAATAATTTACACCTTAGGCTCTGCTTCTAACTTGGGCCCAAATTGTAAAATGGTCTTATCTATTGACGATTTCGTTCCAATTCACATTCCAAGTAATATTCGGCATGCTAATTACATTGCCGGTTGCCAAATTGCATTATCTCTTATAGTTTCCGAGATATGGACTATCGATAATTTACACCTTAGGCTCTGCTTCTAACTTGGGCCCAAATTGTAAAATGGTTTTATCTATTGGCGATTTCGTTCCAATTCACATTCCAAGTAATATTCGGCATGCTAATTACATTGCCGGTTGCCAAATTGCATTATCTCTTATAGTTTCCGAGATATGGACTATCGATAATTTACACCTTAGGCTCTGCTTCTAACTTGGGCCCAAATTGTAAAATGGTCTTATCTATTGGCGATTTCGTTCCAATTCACACTCCAAGTAATATTCGGCATGCTAATTACATTGCCGGTTGCGAAATTGCATTATCTCTTATAGTTTCCGAGATATGGACTATCAATAATTTACACCTTAGGCTCTGCTTCTAACTTGGGCCCAAATTGTAAAATGGTCTTATCTATTGGCGATTTCGTTCCAATTCACATTCCAAGTAATATTCGGCATGCTAATTACATTGCCGGTTGCCAAATTGCATTATCTCTTATAGTTTCCGAGATATGGACTATCGATAATTTACACCTTAGGCTCTGCTTCTAACTTGGGCCCAAATTGTAAAATTTTCTTATCTATTGACGATTTCGTTCCAATTCACATTCCAAGTAATATTCGGCATGCTAATTACATTGCCGGTTGCCAAATTGCATTATCTCTTATAGTTTCCGAGATATGGACTATCGATAATTTACACCTTAGGCTCTGCTTCTAACTTGGGCCCAAATTGTAAAATGGTTTTATCTATTGGCGATTTCGTTCCAATTCACATTCCAAGTAATATTCGGCATGCTAATTACATTGCCGGTTGCCAAATTGCATTATCTCTTATAGTTTCCGAGATATGGACTATCGATAATTTACACCTTAGGCTCTGCTTCTAACTTGGGCCCAAATTGTAAAATGGTCTTATCTATTGGCGATTTCGTTCCAATTCACACCCCAAGTAATATTCGGCATGCTAATTACATTGCCGGTTGCGAAATTGCATTATCTCTTATAGTTTCCGAGATATGGACTATCAATAATTTACACCTTAGGCTCTGCTTCTAACTTGGGCCCAAATTGTAAAATGGTCTTATCTATTGGCGATTTCGTTCCAATTCACATTCCAAGTAATATTCGGCATGCTAATTACATTGCCGGTTGCCAAATTGCATTATCTCTTATAGTTTCCGAGATATGGACTATCGATAATTTACATCTTAGGCTCTGCTTCTAACTTGGGCCCAAATTGTAAAATCGTCTTATCTATTGGCGATTTCGTTCCAATTCACATTCCAAGTAATATTCGGCATGCTAATTACATTGCCGGTTGCCAAATTGCATTATCTCTTATAGTTTCCGAGATATGGACTATCGATAATTTACACCTTAGGCTCTGCTTCTAACTTGGGCCCAAATTGTAAAATGGTCTTATCTATTGGCGATTTCGTTCCAATTCACATTCCAAGTAATATCCGGCATGCTAATTACATTGCCGGTTGCCAAATTGCATTATCTCTTATAGTTTCCGAGATATGGACTATCGATAATTTACACCTTAGGCTCTGCTTCTAACTTGGGCCCAAATTGTAAAATGGTCTTATCTATTGGCGATTTCGTTCCAATTCACATTCCAAGTAATATTCGGCTTGCTAATTACATTGCCGGTTGCCAAATTGCATTATCTCTTATAGTTTCCGAGATATGGACTATCGATTATTTACACCTTAGGCTCTGCTTCTAACTTGGGCCCAAATTGTAAAATGGTCTTATCTATTGGCGATTTCGTTCCAATTCACATTCCAAGTAATATTCGGCATGCTAATTACATTGCCGGTTGCCAAATTGCATTATCTCTTATAGTTTCCGAGATATGGACTATCGATAATTTACACCTTAGGCTCTGCTTCTAACTTGGGCCCAAATTGTAAAATGGTCTTATCTATTGGCGATTTCGTTCCAATTCACATTCCAAGTAATATCCGGCATGCTAATTACATTGCCGGTTGCCAAACTGAATTATCTCTTATAGTTTCCGAGATATGGACTATCGATAATTTACACCTTAGGCTCTGCTTCTAACTTGGGCCCAAATTGTAAAATGGTCTTATCTATTGGCGATTTCGTTCCAATTCACATTCCAAGTAATATCCGGCATGCTAATTACATTGCCGGTTGCCAAATTGCATTATCTCTTATAGTTTCCGAGATATGGACTATCGATAATTTACACCTTAGGCTCTGCTTCTAACTTGGGCCCAAATTGTAAAATGGTCTTATCTATTGGCGATTTCGTTCCAATTCACATTCCAAGTAATATTCGGCATGCTAATTACATTGCCGGTTGCCAAATTGCATTATCTCTTATAGTTTCCGAGATATGGACTATCGATAATTTACATCTTAGGCTCTGCTTCTAACTTGGGCCCAAATTGTAAAATCGTCTTATCTATTGGCGATTTCGTTCCAATTCACATTCCAAGTAATATTCGGCATGCTAATTACATTGCCGGTTGCCAAATTGTATTATCTCTTATAGTTTCCGAGATATGGACTATCGATAATTTACACCTTAGGCTCTGCTTCTAACTTGGGCCCAAATTGTAAAATGGTCTTATCTATTGGCGATTTCGTTCCAATTCACATTCCAAGTAATATCCGGCATGCTAATTACATTGCCGGTTGCCAAATTGAATTATCTCTTATAGTTTCCGAGATATGGACTATCGATAATTTACACCTTAGGCTCTGCTTCTAACTTGGGCCCAAATTGTAAAATGGTCTTATCTATTGGCGATTTCGTTCCAATTCACATTCCAAGTAATATTCGGCATGCTAACTACATTGCCGGTTGCGAAATTGCATTATCTCTTATAGTTTCCGAGATATGGACTATCAATAATTTACACCTTAGGCTCTGCTTCTAACTTGGGCCCAAATTTTAAAATGGCCTTATCTATTGGCGATTTCGTTCCAATTCACATTCCAAGTAATATTCGGCATGCTAATTACATTGCCGGTTGCCAAATTGCATTATCTCTTATAGTTTCCGAGATATGGACTATCGATAATTTACACCTTAGGCTCTGCTTCTAACTTGGGCCCAAATTGTAAAATGGTCTTATCTATTGGCGATTTCGTTCCAATTCACATTCCAAGTAATATTCGGCATGCTAATTACATTGCCGTTTGCCAAATTGCATTATCTCTTATAGTTTCCGAGATATGGACTATCGATAATTTACACCTTAGGCTCTGCTTCTAATTTGGGCCCAAATTGTAAAATGGTCTTATCTATTGGCGATTTCGTTCCAATTCACATTCCAAGTAATATTCGGCATGCTAATTACATTGCCGGTTGCCAAATTGCATTATCTCTTATAGTTTCCGAGATATGGAGTATCGATAATTTACACCTTAGGCTCTGCTTCTAACTTGGGCCCAAATTGTAAAATGGTCTTATCTATTGGCGATTTCGTTCCAATTCACATTCCAAGTAATATTCGGCATGCTAATTACATTGCCGGTTGCCAAATTGCATTATCTCTTATAGTTTCCGAGATATGGACTATCGATAATTTACACCTTAAGCTCTGCTTCTAACTTGGGCCCAAATTGTAAAATGGTCTTATCTATTGGTGATTTCGTTCCAATTCACACTCCAAGTAATATTCGGCATGCTAATTACATTGCCGGTTGCGAAATTGCATTATCTCTTATAGTTTCCGAGATATGGACTATCAATAATTTACACCTTAGGCTCTGCTTCTAACTTGGGCCCAAATTGTAAAATGGTCTTATCTATTGGCGATTTCGTTCCAATTCACATTCCAAGTAATATTCGGCATGCTAATTACATTGCCGGTTGCCAAATTGCATTATCTCTTATAGTTTCCGAGATATGGACTATCGATAATTTACACCTTAGGCTCTGCTTCTAACTTGGGCCCAAATTGTAAAATGGTCTTATCTATTAGCGATTTCGTTCCAATTCACATTCCAAGTAATATTCGGCATGCTAATTACATTGCCGGTTGCCAAATTGCATTATCTCTTATAGTTTCCGAGATATGGACTATCGATAATTTACACCTTAGGCTCTGCTTCTAACTTGGGCCCAAATTGTAAAATGGTCTTATCTATTGGCGATTTCGTTCCAATTCACATTCCAAGTAATATTCGGCATGCTAATTACATTGCCGGTTGCCAAATTGCATTATCTCTTATAGTTTCCGAGATATGGACTATCGATAATTTACACCTTAGGCTCTGCTTCTAACTTGGGCCCAAATTGTAAAATGGTCTTATCTATTGGCGATTTCGTTCCAATTCACATTCCAAGTAATATTCGGCATGCTAATTACATTGCCGGTTGCCAAATTGCATTATCTCTTATAGTTTCCGAGATATGGACTATCGATAATTTACACCTTAGGCTCTGCTTCTAACTTGGGCCCAAATTGTAAAATGGTCTTACCTATTGGCGATTTCGTTCCAATTCACATTCCAAGTAATATTCGGCATGCTAATTACATTGCCGGTTGCCAAATTGCATTATCTCTTATAGTTTCCGAGATATGGACTATCGATAATTTACACCTTAGGCTCTACTTCTAACTTGGGCCCAAATTGTAAAATGGTCTTATCTATTGGCGATTTCGTTCCAATTCACATTCCAATTAATATTCGGCATGCTAATTACATTGCCGGTTGCCAAATTGCATTATCTCTTATAGTTTCCGAGATATGGACTATCGATAATTTACACCTTAGGCTCTGCTTCTAACTTGGGCCCAAATTGTAAAATGGTCTTATCTATTGGCGATTTCGTTCCAATTCACATTCCAAGTAATATTCGGCATGCTAATTACATTGCCGGTTGCCAAATTGCATTATCTCTTATAGTTTCCGAGATATGGACTATCGATAATTTACACCTTAGGCTCTGCTTCTAACTTGGGCCCAAATTGTAAAATGGTCTTATCTATTGGCGATTTCGTTCCAATTCACAGTCCAAGTAATATTCGGCATGCTAATTACATTGCCGGTTGCCAAATTGAATTATCTCTTATAGTTTCCGAGATATGGACTATCGATAATTTACACCTTAGGCTCTGCTTCTAACATGGGCCCAAATTGTAAAATGGTCTTACCTATTGGCGATTTCGTTCCAATTCACATTCCAAGTAATATTCGGCATGCTAGTTACATTGCCGGTTGCCAAATTGCATTATCTCTTATAGTTTCCGAGATATGGACTATCGATAATTTACACCTTAGGCTCTGCTTCTAACTTGGGCCCAAATTGTAAAATGGTCTTATCTATTATCGATTTCGTTCCAATTCACATTCCAAGTAATATTCGGCATGCTAATTACATTGCCGGTTGCCAAATTGCATTATCTCTTATAGTTTCCGAGATATGGACTATCGATAATTTACACCTTAGGCTCTGCTTCTAACTTGGGCCCAAATTGTAAAATCGTCTTATCTATTGGCGATTTCGTTCCAATTCACATTCCAAGTAATATTCGGCATGCTAATTACATTGCCGGTTGCCAAATTGCATTATCTCTTATAGTTTCCGAGATATGGACTATCGGTAATTTACACCTTAGGCTCTGCTTCTAACTTGGGCCCAAATTGTAAAATGGTCTTATCTATTGGCGATTTCGTTCCAATTCACATTCCAAGTAATATCCGGCATGCTAATTACATTGCCGGTTGCCAAATTGAATTATCTCTTATAGTTTCCGAGATATGGACTATCGATAATTTACACCTTAGGCTCTGCTTCTAACTTGGGCCCAAATTGTAAAATGGTCTTACCTATTGGCGATTTCGTTCCAATTCACATTCCAAGTAATATTCGGCATGCTAATTACATTGCCGGTTGCCAAATTGCATTATCTCTTATAGTTTCCGAGATATGGACTATCGATAATTTACACCTTAGGCTCTGCTTCTAACTTGGGCCCAAATTGTAAAATGGTCTTATCTATTGGCGATTTCGTTCCAATTCACATTCCAAGTAATATTCGGCATGCTAATTACATTGCCGGTTGCCAAATTGCATTATCTCTTATAGTTTCCGAGATATGTACTATCGATAATTTACATCTTAGGCTCTGCTTCTAACTTGGGCCCAAATTGTAAAATCGTCTTATCTATTGGCGATTTCGTTCCAATTCACATTCCAAGTAATATTCGGCATGTTAATTACATTGCCGGTTGCCAAATTGCATTATCTCTTATAGTTTCCGAGATATGGACTATCGATAATTTACACCTTAGGCTCTGCTTCTAACTTGGGCCCAAATTGTAAAATGGTCTTATCTATTGGCGATTTCGTTCCAATTCACATTCCAAGTAATATCCGGCATGCTAATTACATTGCCGGTTGCCAAATTGAATTATCTCTTATAGTTTCCGAGATATGGACTATCGATAATTTACACCTTAGGCTCTGCTTCTAACTTGGGCCCAAATTGTAAAATGGTCTTATCTATTGGCGATTTCGTCCCAATTCACATTCCAAGTGATATTCGGCATGCTAATTACATTGCCGGTTGCGAAATTGCATTATCTCTTATAGTTTCCAAGATATGGACTATCAATAATTTACACCTTAGGCTCTGCTTCTAACTTGGGCCCAAATTGTAAAATGGTCTTATCTATTGGCGATTTCGTTCCAATTCACATTCCAAGTAATATTCGGCATGCTAATTACATTGCCGGTTGCCAAATTGCATTATCTCTTATAGTTTCCGAGATATGGACTATCGATAATTTACACCTTAGGCTCTGCTTCTAACTTGGGCCCAAATTGTAAAATGGTCTTATCTATTGGCGATTTCGTTCCAATTCACATTCCAAGTAATATTCGGCATGCTAATTACATTGCCGGTTGCCAAATTGCCTTATCTCTTATAGTTTCCGAGATATGGACTATCGATAATTTACACCTTAGGCTCTGCTTCTAACTTGGGCCCAAATTGTAAAATGGTCTTATCTATTGGCGATTTCGTTCCAATTCACATTCCAAGTAATATTCGGCATGCTAATTACATTGCCGGTTGCCAAATTGCATTATCTCTTATAGTTTCCGAGATATGGACTATCGATAATTTACACCTTAGGCTCTGCTTCTAACTTGGGCCCAAATTGTAAAATGGTCTTATCTATTGGCGATTTCGTTCCAATTCACATTCCAAGTAATATTCACCATGCTAATTACATTGCCGGTTGCCAAATTGCATTATCTCTTATAGTTTCCGAGATATGGACTATCGATAATTTACACCTTAGGCTCTGCTTCTAACTTGGGCCCAAATTGTAAAATGGTCTTATCTATTGGCGATTTCGTTCCAATTCACATTCCAAGTAATATCCGGCATGCTAATTACATTGCCGGTTGCCAAATTGAATTATCTCTTATAGTTTCCGAGATATGGACTATCGATAATTTACACCTTAGGCTCTGCTTCTAACTTGGGCCCAAATTGTAAAATGGTCTTATCTATTGGCGATTTCGTCCCAATTCACATTCCAAGTGATATTCGGCATGCTAATTACATTGCCGGTTGCGAAATTGCATTATCTCTTATAGTTTCCGAGATATGGACTATCAATAATTTACACCTTAGGCTCTGCTTCTAACTTGGGCCCAAATTGTAAAATGGTCTTATCTATTGGCGATTTCGTTCCAATTCACATTCCAAGTAATATTCGGCATGCTAATTACATTGCCGGTTGCCAAATTGCATTATCTCTTATAGTTTCCGAGATATGGACTATCGATAATTTACACCTTAGGCTCTGCTTCTAACTTGGGCCCAAATTGTAAAATGGTCTTATCTATTGGCGATTTCGTTCCAATTCACATTCCAAGTAATATTCGGCATGCTAATTACATTGCCGGTTGCCAAATTGCATTATCTCTTATAGTTTCCGAGATATGGACTATCGATAATTTACACCTTAGGCTCTGCTTCTAACTTGGGCCCAAATTGTAAAATGGTCTTATCTATTGGCGATTTCGTTCCAATTCACATTCCAAGTAATATTCGGCATGCTAATTACATTGCCGGTTGCCAAATTGCATTATCTCTTATAGTTTCCGAGATATGGACTATCGATTATTTACACCTTAGGCTCTGCTTCTAACTTGGGCCCAAATTGTAAAATGGTCTTACCTATTGGCGATTTCGTTCCAATTCACATTCCAAGTAATATTCGGCATGCTAATTACATTGCCGGTTGCCAAATTGCATTATCTCTTATAGTTTCCGAGATATGGACTATCGATAATTTACACCTTAGGCTCTGCTTCTAACTTGGGCCCAAATTGTAAAATGGTCTTATCTATTGGCGATTTCGTTCCAATTCACATTCCAAGTAATATTCGGCATGCTAATTACATTGCCGGTTGCCAAATTGCATTATCTCTTATAGTTTCCGAGATATGGACTATCGATAATTTACACCTTAGGCTCTGCTTCTAACTTGGGCCCAAATTGTAAAATGGTCTTATCTATTGGCGATTTCGTCCCAATTCACATTCCAAGTGATATTCGGCATGCTAATTACATTGCCGGTTGCGAAATTGCATTATCTCTTATAGTTTCCGAGATATGGACTATCAATAATTTACACCTTAGGCTCTGCTTCTAACTTGGGCCCAAATTGTAAAATGGTCTTATCTATTGACGATTTCGTTCCAATTCACATTCCAAGTAATATTCGGCATGCTAATTACATTGCCGGTTGCCAAATTGCATTATCTCTTATAGTTTCCGAGATATGGACTATCAATAATTTACACCTTAGGCTCTGCTTCTAACTTGGGCCCAAATTGTAAAATGGTCTTATCTATTGGCGATTTCGTTCCAATTCACATTCCAAGTAATATTCGGCATGCTAATTACATTGCCGGTTGCCAAATTGCATTATCTCTTATAGTTTCCGAGATATGGACTATCGATAATTTACACCTTAGGCTCTGCTTCTAACTTGGGCCCAAATTGTAAAATGGTCTTATCTATTGACGATTTCGTTCCAATTCACATTCCAAGTAATATTCGGCATGCTAATTACATTGCCGGTTGCCAAATTGCATTATCTCTTATAGTTTCCGAGATATGGACTATCGATAATTTACACCTTAGGCTCTGCTTCTAACTTGGGCCCAAATTGTAAAATGGTTTTATCTATTGGCGATTTCGTTCCAATTCACATTCCAAGTAATATTCGGCATGCTAATTACATTGCCGGTTGCCAAATTGCATTATCTCTTATAGTTTCCGAGATATGGACTATCGATAATTTACACCTTAGGCTCTGCTTCTAACTTGGGCCCAAATTGTAAAATGGTCTTATCTATTGGCGATTTCGTTCCAATTCACACTCCAAGTAATATTCGGCATGCTAATTACATTGCCGGTTGCGAAATTGCATTATCTCTTATAGTTTCCGAGATATGGACTATCAATAATTTACACCTTAGGCTCTGCTTCTAACTTGGGCCCAAATTGTAAAATGGTCTTATCTATTGGCGATTTCGTTCCAATTCACATTCCAAGTAATATTCGGCATGCTAATTACATTGCCGGTTGCCAAATTGCATTAACTCTTATAGTTTCCGAGATATGGACTATCGATAATTTACACCTTAGGCTCTGCTTCTAACTTGGGCCCAAATTGTAAAATGGTCTTATCTATTGGCGATTTCGTTCCAATTCACATTCCAAGTAATATTCGGCATGCTAATTACATTGCCGGTTGCCAAATTGCATTATCTCTTATAGTTTCCGAGATATGGACTATCGATAATTTACACCATAGGCTCTGCTTATAACTTGGGCCCAAATTGTAAAATGGTCTTATCTATTGGCGATTTCGTTCCAATTCACATTCCAAGTAATATTCGGCATGCTAATTACATTGCCGGTTGCCAAATTGCATTATCTCTTATAGTTTCCGAGATATGGACTATCGATAATTTACACCTTTGGCTCTGCTTCTAACATGGGCCCAAATTGTAAAATGGTCTTATCTATTGGCGTTTTCGTTCCAATTCACATTCCAAGTAATATTCGGCATGCTAATTACATTGCCGGTTGCCAAATTGCATTATCTCTTATAGTTTCCAAGATATGGACTATCGATAATTTACACCTTAGGCTCTGCTTCTAACTTGGGCCCAAATTGTAAAATGGTATTCTCTATTGGCGATTTCGTTCCAATTCACATTCCAAGTAATATTCGGCATGCTAATTACATTGCCGGTTGCCAAATTGCATTATCTCTTATAGTTTCCGAGATATGGACTATCGATAATTTACACCTTAGGCTCTGCTTCTAACTTGGGCCCAAATTGTAAAATGGTCTTATCTATTGGCGTTTTCGTTCCAATTCACATTCCAAGTAATATTCGGCATGCTAATTACGTTGCCGATTGCCAAATTGCATTATCTCTTATAGTTTCCGAGATATGGACTATCGGTAATTTACACCTTAGGCTCTGCTTCTAACTTGGGCCCAAATTGTAAAATGTTCTTATCTATTGGCGATTTCGTTCCAATTCACATTCCAAGTAATATCCGGCATGCTAATTACATTGCCGGTTGCCAAATTGAATTATCTCTTATAGTTTCCGAGATATGGACTATCGATAATTTACACCTTAGGCTCTGCTTCTAACTTGGGCCCAAATTGTAAAATGGTCTTACCTATTGGCGATTTCGTTCCAATTCACATTCCAAGTAATATTCGGCATGCTAATTACATTGCCGGTTGCCAAATTGCATTATCTCTTATAGTTTCCGAGATATGGACTATCGATTATTTACACCTTAGGCTCTGCTTCTAACTTGGGCCCAAATTGTAAAATGGTCTTATCTATTGGCGATTTCGTTCCAATTCACATTCCAAGTAATATTCGGCATGCTAATTACATTGCCGATTGCCAAATTGCATTATTTCTTATAGTTTCCGAGATATGGACTATCGATAATTTACATCTTAGGCTCTGCTTCTAACTTGGGCCCAAATTGTAAAATCGTCTTATCTATTGGCGATTTCGTTCCAATTCACATTCCAAGTAATATTCGGCATGCTAATTACATTGCCGGTTGCCAAATTGCATTATCTCTTATAGTTTCCGAGATATGGACTATCGATAATTTACACCTTAGGCTCTGCTTCTAACTTGGGCCCAAATTGTAAAATGGTCTTATCTATTGGCGATTTCGTTCCAATTCACAATCCAAGTAATATCCGGCATGCTAATTACATTGCCGGTTGCCAAATTGAATTATCTCTTATAGTTTCCGAGATATGGACTATCGATAATTTACACCTTAGGCTCTGCTTCTAACTTGGGCCCAAATTGTAAAATGGTCTTATCTATAGGCGATTTCGTTCCAATTCACATTCCAAGTAATATTCGGCATGCTAATTACATTGCCGGTTGCCAAATTGCATTATCTCTTATAGTTTCCGAGATATGGACTATCGATAATTTACACTTTAGGCTCTGCTTCTAACTTGGGCCCAAATTGTAAAATGGTCTTATCTATTGGCGATTTCGTCCCAATTCACATTCCCAGTGATATTCGGCATGCTAATTACATTGCCGGTTGCGAAATTGCATTATCTCTTATAGTTTCCGAGATATGGACTATCAATAATTTACACGTTAGGCTCTGCTTCTAACTTGGGCCCAAATTGTAAAATGGTCTTATCTATTGGCGATTTCGTTCCAATTCACATTCCAAGTAATATTCGGCATGCTAATTACATTGCCGGTTGCCAAATTGCATTATCTCTTATAGTTTCCGAGATATGGACTATCGACAATTTACACCTTAGGCTCTGCTTCTAACTTGGGCCAAAATTGTAAAATGGTGTTATCTATTGGCGATTTCGTTCCAATTCACATTCCAAGTAATATTCGGCATGCTAATTACATTGCCGGTTGCCAAATTGCATTATCTCTTATAGTTTCCGAGATATGGACTATCGATAATTTACACCTTAGGCTCTGCTTCTAACTTGGCCCAAATTGTAAAATGGTCTTATCTATTGGCGATTTCGTTCCAATTCACACTCCAAGTAATATTCGGCATGCTAATTACATTGCCGGTTGCGAAATTGCATTATCTCTTATAGTTTCCGAGATATGGACTATCAATAATTTACACCTTAGGCTCTGCTTCTAACTTGGGCCCAAATTGTAAAATGGTCTTATCTATTGGCGATTTCGTTCCAATTCACATTCCAAGTAATATTCGGCATGCTAATTACATTGCCGGTTGCCAAATTGCATTATCTCTTATAGTTTCCGAGATATGGACTATCGATAATTTTCACCTTAGGCTCTGCTTCTAACTTGGGCCCAAATTGTAAAATGGTCTTATCTATTGGCGATTTCGTTCCAATTCACATTCCAAGTAATATTCGGCATGCTAATTACATTGCCGGTTGCCAAATTGCATTAACTCTTATAGTTTCCGAGATATGGACTATCGATAATTTACACCTTAGGCTCTGCTTCTAACTTGGGCCCAAATTGTAAAATGGTCTTATCTATTGGCGATTTCGTTCCAATTCACATTCCAAGTAATATTCGGCATGCTAATTACATTGCCGGTTGCCAAATTGCATTATCTCTTATAGTTTCCGAGATATGGACTATCGATAATTTACACCTTAGGCTCTGCTTCTAACTTGGGCCCAAATTGTAAAATGGTCTTATCTATTGGCGATTTCGTTCCAATTCACATTCCAAGTAATATTCGGCATGCTAATTACATTGCCGGTTGCCAAATTGCATTATCTCTTATAGTTTCCGAGATATGGACTATCGATAATTTACACCTTAGGCTCTGCTTTTAACTTGGGCCCAAATTGTAAAATGGTCTTACCTATTGGCGATTTCGTTCCAATTCACATTCCAAGTAATATTCGGCATGCTAATTACATTGCCGGTTGCCAAATTGCATTATCTCTTATAGTTTCCGAGATATGGACTATCGATAATTTACACCTTAGGCTCTGCTTCTAACTTGGGCCCAAATTGTAAAATGGTCTTATCTATTGGCGATTTCGTTCCAATTCACATTCCAAGTAATATTCGGCATGCTAATTACATTGCCGGTTGCCAAATTGCATTATCTCTTATAGTTTCCGAGATATGGACTATCGATAATTTACACCTTAGGCTCTGCTTCTAACTTGGGCCCAAATTGTAAAATGGTCTTATCTATTGGCGATTTCGTTCCAATTCACATTCCAAGTAATATTCGGCATGCTAATTACATTGCCGGTTGCCAAATTGCATTAACTCTTATAGTTTCCGAGATATGGACTATCGATAATTTACACCTTAGGCTCTGCTTCTAACTTGGGCCCAAATTGTAAAATGGTCTTATCTATTGGCGATTTCGTTCCAATTCACATTCCAAGTAATATTCGGCATGCTAATTACATTGCCGGTTGCCAAATTGCATTATCTCTTATAGTTTCCGAGATATGGACTATCGATAATTTACACCATAGGCTCTGCTTATAACTTGGGCCCAAATTGTAAAATGGTCTTATCTATTGGCGATTTCGTTCCAATTCACATTCCAAGTAATATTCGGCATGCTAATTACATTGCCGGTTGCCAAATTGCATTATCTCTTATAGTTTCCGAGATATGGACTATCGATAATTTACACCTTAGGCTCTGCTTCTAACATGGGCCCAAATTGTAAAATGGTCTTATCTATTGGCGTTTTCGTTCCAATTCACATTCCAAGTAATATTCGGCATGCTAATTACATTGCCGGTTGCCAAATTGTATTATCTCTTATAGTTTCCAAGATATGGACTATCGATAATTTACACCTTAGGCTCTGCTTCTAACTTGGGCCCAAATTGTAAAATGGTATTCTCTATTGGCGATTTCGTTCCAATTCACATTCCAAGTAATATTCGGCATGCTAATTACATTGCCGATTGCCAAATTGCATTATCTCTTATAGTTTCCGAGATATGGACTATCGGTAATTTACACCTTAGGCTCTGCTTCTAACTTGGGCCCAAATTGTAAAATGGTATTCTCTATTGGCGTTTTCGTTCCAATTCACATTCCAAGTAATATTCGGCATGCTAATTACATTGCCGATTGCCAAATTGCATTATCTCTTATAGTTTCCGAGATATGGACTATCGGTAATTTACACCTTAGGCTCTGCTTCTAACTTGGGCCCAAATTGTAAAATGTTCTTATCTATTGGCGATTTCGTTCCAATTCACATTCCAAGTAATATCCGGCATGCTAATTACATTGCCGGTTGCCAAATTGAATTATCTCTTATAGTTTCCGAGATATGGACTATCGATAATTTACACCTTAGGCTCTGCTTCTAACTTGGGCCCAAATTGTAAAATGGTCTTACCTATTGGCGATTTCGTTCCAATTCACATTCCAAGTAATATTCGGCATGCTAATTACATTGCCGGTTGCCAAATTGCATTATCTCTTATAGTTTCCGAGATATGGACTATCGATAATTTACACCTTAGGCTCTGCTTCTAACTTGGGCCCAAATTGTAAAATGGTCTTATCTATTGGCGATTTCGTTCCAATTCACATTCCAAGTAATATTCGGCATGCTAATTACATTGCCGATTGCCAAATTGCATTATTTCTTATAGTTTCCGAGATATGGACTATCGATAATTTACATCTTAGGCTCTGCTTCTAACTTGGGCCCAAATTGTAAAATCGTCTTATCTATTGGCGATTTCGTTCCAATTCACATTCCAAGTAATATTCGGCATGCTAATTACATTGCCGGTTGCCAAATTGCATTATCTCTTATAGTTTCCGAGATATGGACTATCGATAATTTACACCTTAGGCTCTGCTTCTAACTTGGGCCCAAATTGTAAAATGGTCTTATCTATTGGCGATTTCGTTCCAATTCACAATCCAAGTAATATCCGGCATGCTAATTACATTGCCGGTTGCCAAATTGAATTATCTCTTATAGTTTCCGAGATATGGACTATCGATAATTTACACCTTAGGCTCTGCTTCTAACTTGGGCCCAAATTGTAAAATGGTCTTATCTATAGTCGATTTCGTTCCAATTCACATTTCAAGTAATATTCGGCATGCTAATTACATTGCCGGTTGCCAAATTGCATTATCTCTTATAGTTTCCGAGATATGGACTATCGATAATTTACACTTTAGGCTCTGCTTCTAACTTGGGCCCAAATTGTAAAATGGTCTTATCTATTGGCGATTTCGTTCCAATTCACATTCCAAGTAATATTCGGCATGCTAATTACATTGCCGGTTGCCAAATTGCATTATCTCTTATAGTTTCCGAGATATGGACTACCGATAATTTACACCTTAGGCTCTGCTTCTAACTTGGGCCCAAATTGTAAAATGGTCTTATCTATTGGCGATTTCGTCCCAATTCACATTCCCAGTGATATTCGGCATGCTAATTACATTGCCGGTTGCGAAATTGCATTATCTCTTATAGTTTCCGAGATATGGACTATCAATAATTTACACCTTAGGCTCTGCTTCTAACTTGGGCCCAAATTGTAAAATGGTCTTATCTATTGGCGATTTCGTTCCAATTCACATTCCAAGTAATATTCGGCATGCTAATTACATTGCCGGTTGCCAAATTGCATTATCTCTTATAGTTTCCGAGATATGGACTATCGACAATTTACACCTTAGGCTCTGCTTCTAACTTGGGCCAAAATTGTAAAATGGTGTTATCTATTGGCGATTTCGTTCCAATTCACATTCCAAGTAATATTCGGCATGCTAATTACATTGCCGGTTGCCAAATTGCATTATCTTTTATAGTTTCCGAGATATGGACTATCGATAATTTACACCTTAGGCTCTGCTTCTAACTTGGCCCAAATTGTAAAATGGTCTTATCTATTGGCGATTTCGTTCCAATTCACACTCCAAGTAATATTCGGCATGCTAATTACATTGCCGGTTGCGAAATTGCATTATCTCTTATAGTTTCCGAGATATGGACTATCAATAATTTACACCTTAGGCTCTGCTTCTAACTTGGGCCCAAATTGTAAAATGGTCTTATCTATTGGCGATTTCGTTCCAATTCACATTCCAAGTAATATTCGGCATGCTAATTACATTGCCGGTTGCCAAATTGCATTATCTCTTATAGTTTCCGAGATATGGACTATCGATAATTTTCACCTTAGGCTCTGCTTCTAACTTGGGCCCAAATTGTAAAATGGTCTTATCTATTGGCGATTTCGTTCCAATTCACATTCCAAGTAATATTCGGCATGCTAATTACATTGCCGGTTGCCAAATTGCATTAACTCTTATAGTTTCCGAGATATGGACTATCGATAATTTACACCTTAGGCTCTGCTTCTAACTTGGGCCCAAATTGTAAAATGGTCTTATCTATTGGCGATTTCGTTCCAATTCACATTCCAAGTAATATTCGGCATGCTAATTACATTGCCGGTTGCCAAATTGCATTATCTCTTATAGTTTCCGAGATATGGACTATCGATAATTTACACCTTAGGCTCTGCTTCTAACTTGGGCCCAAATTGTAAAATGGTCTTATCTATTGGCGATTTCGTTCCAATTCACATTACAAGTAATATTCGGCATGCTAATTACATTGCCGGTTGCCAAATTGCATTATCTCTTATAGTTTCCGAGATATGGACTATCGATAATTTACACCTTAGGCTCTGCTTTTAACTTGGGCCCAAATTGTAAAATGGTCTTACCTATTGGCGATTTCGTTCCAATTCACATTCCAAGTAATATTCGGCATGCTAATTACATTGCCGGTTGCCAAATTGCATTATCTCTTATAGTTTCCGAGATATGGACTATCGATAATTTACACCTTAGGCTCTGCTTCTAACTTGGGCCCAAATTGTAAAATGGTCTTATCTATTGGCGATTTCGTTCCAATTCACATTCCAAGTAATATTCGGCATGCTATTTACATTGCCGGTTGCCAAATTGCATTATCTCTTATAGTTTCCGAGATATGGACTATCGATAATTTACACCTTAGGCTCTGCTTCTAACTTGGGCCCAAATTGTAAAATGGTCTTATCTATTGGCGATTTCGTTCCAATTCACATTCCAAGTAATATTCGGCATGCTAATTACATTGCCGGTTGCCAAATTGCATTAACTCTTATAGTTTCCGAGATATGGACTATCGATAATTTACACCTTAGGCTCTGCTTCTAACTTGGGCCCAAATTGTAAAATGGTCTTATCTATTGGCGATTTCGTTCCAATTCACATTCCAAGTAATATTCGGCATGCTAATTACATTGCCGGTTGCCAAATTGCATTATCTCTTATAGTTTCCGAGATATGGACTATCGATAATTTACACCATAGGCTCTGCTTATAACTTGGGCCCAAATTGTAAAATGGTCTTATCTATTGGCGATTTCGTTCCAATTCACATTCCAAGTAATATTCGGCATGCTAATTACATTGCCGGTTGCCAAATTGCATTATCTCTTATAGTTTCCGAGATATGGACTATCGATAATTTACACCTTAGGCTCTGCTTCTAACATGGGCCCAAATTGTAAAATGGTCTTATCTATTGGCGTTTTCGTTCCAATTCACATTCCAAGTAATATTCGGCATGCTAATTACATTGCCGGTTGCCAAATTGCATTATCTCTTATAGTTTCCAAGATATGGACTATCGATAATTTACACCTTAGGCTCTGCTTCTAACTTGGGCCCAAATTGTAAAATGGTATTCTCTATTGGCGATTTCGTTCCAATTCACATTCCAAGTAATATTCGGCATGCTAATTACATTGCCGGTTGCCAAATTGCATTATCTCTTATAGTTTCCGAGATATGGACTATCGATAATTTACACCTTAGGCTCTGCTTCTAACTTGGGCCCAAATTGTAAAATGGTCTTATCTATTGGCGTTTTCGTTCCAATTCACATTCCAAGTAATATTCGGCATGCTAATTACATTGCCGATTGCCAAATTGCATTATCTCTTATAGTTTCCGAGATATGGACTATCGGTAATTTACACCTTAGGCTCTGCTTCTAACTTGGGCCCAAATTGTAAAATGTTCTTATCTATTGGCGATTTCGTTCCAATTCACATTCCAAGTAATATCCGGCATGCTAATTACATTGCCGGTTGCCAAATTGAATTATCTCTTATAGTTTCCGAGATATGGACTATCGATAATTTACACCTTAGGCTCTGCTTCTAACTTGGGCCCAAATTGTAAAATGGTCTTACCTATTGGCGATTTCGTTCCAATTCACATTCCAAGTAATATTCGGCATGCTAATTACATTGCCGGTTGCCAAATTGCATTATCTCTTATAGTTTCCGAGATATGGACTATCGATAATTTACACCTTAGGCTCTGCTTCTAACTTGGGCCCAAATTGTAAAATGGTCTTATCTATTGGCGATTTCGTTCCAATTCACATTCCAAGTAATATTCGGCATGCTAATTACATTGCCGATTGCCAAATTGCATTATTTCTTATAGTTTCCGAGATATGGACTATCGATAATTTACATCTTAGGCTCTGCTTCTAACTTGGGCCCAAATTGTAAAATCGTCTTATCTATTGGCGATTTCGTTCCAATTCACATTCCAAGTAATATTCGGCATGCTAATTACATTGCCGATTGCCAAATTGCATTATCTCTTATAGTTTCCGAGATATGGACTATCGGTAATTTACACCTTAGGCTCTGCTTCTAACTTGGGCCCAAATTGTAAAATGTTCTTATCTATTGGCGATTTCGTTCCAATTCACATTCCAAGTAATATCCGGCATGCTAATTACATTGCCGGTTGCCAAATTGAATTATCTCTTATAGTTTCCGAGATATGGACTATCGATAATTTACACCTTAGGCTCTGCTTCTAACTTGGGCCCAAATTGTAAAATGGTCTTACCTATTGGCGATTTCGTTCCAATTCACATTCCAAGTAATATTCGGCATGCTAATTACATTGCCGGTTGCCAAATTGCATTATCTCTTATAGTTTCCGAGATATGGACTATCGATAATTTACACCTTAGGCTCTGCTTCTAACTTGGGCCCAAATTGTAAAATGGTCTTATCTATTGGCGATTTCGTTCCAATTCACATTCCAAGTAATATTCGGCATGCTAATTACATTGCCGATTGCCAAATTGCATTATTTCTTATAGTTTCCGAGATATGGACTATCGATAATTTACATCTTAGGCTCTGCTTCTAACTTGGGCCCAAATTGTAAAATCGTCTTATCTATTGGCGATTTCGTTCCAATTCACATTCCAAGTAATATTCGGCATGCTAATTACATTGCCGGTTGCCAAATTGCATTATCTCTTATAGTTTCCGAGATATGGACTATCGATAATTTACACCTTAGGCTCTGCTTCTAACTTGGGCCCAAATTGTAAAATGGTCTTATCTATTGGCGATTTCGTTCCAATTCACAATCCAAGTAATATCCGGCATGCTAATTACATTGCCGGTTGCCAAATTGAATTATCTCTTATAGTTTCCGAGATATGGACTATCGATAATTTACACCTTAGGCTCTGCTTCTAACTTGGGCCCAAATTGTAAAATGGTCTTATCTATAGGCGATTTCGTTCCAATTCACATTCCAAGTAATATTCGGCATGCTAATTACATTGCCGGTTGCCAAATTGCATTATCTCTTATAGTTTCCGAGATATGGACTATCGATAATTTACACTTTAGGCTCTGCTTCTAACTTGGGCCCAAATTGTAAAATGGTCTTATCTATTGGCGATTTCGTTCCAATTCACATTCCAAGTAATATTCGGCATGCTAATTACATTGCCGGTTGCCAAATTGCATTATCTCTTATAGTTTCCGAGATATGGACTATCGAAAATTTACACCTTAGGCTCTGCTTCTAACTTGGGCCCAAATTGTAAAATGGTCTTATCTATTGGCGATTTCGTCCCAATTCACATTCCCAGTGATATTCGGCATGCTAATTACATTGCCGGTTGCGAAATTGCATTATCTCTTATAGTTTCCGAGATATGGACTATCAATAATTTACACCTTAGGCTCTGCTTCTAACTTGGGCCCAAATTGTAAAATGGTCTTATCTATTGGCGATTTCGTTCCAATTCACATTCCAAGTAATATTCGGCATGCTAATTACATTGCCGATTGCCAAATTGCATTATTTCTTATAGTTTCCGAGATATGGACTATCGATAATTTACATCTTAGGCTCTGCTTCTAACTTGGGCCCAAATTGTAAAATCGTCTTATCTATTGGCGATTTCGTTCCAATTCACATTCCAAGTAATATTCGGCATGCTAATTACATTGCCGGTTGCCAAATTGCATTATCTCTTATAGTTTCCGAGATATGGACTATCGATAATTTACACCTTAGGCTCTGCTTCTAACTTGGGCCCAAATTGTAAAATGGTCTTATCTATTGGCGATTTCGTTCCAATTCACAATCCAAGTAATATCCGGCATGCTAATTACATTGCCGGTTGCCAAATTGAATTATCTCTTATAGTTTCCGAGATATGGACTATCGATAATTTACACCTTAGGCTCTGCTTCTAACTTGGGCCCAAATTGTAAAATGGTCTTATCTATAGTCGATTTCGTTCCAATTCACATTCCAAGTAATATTCGGCATGCTAATTACATTGCCGGTTGCCAAATTGCATTATCTCTTATAGTTTCCGAGATATGGACTATCGATAATTTACACTTTAGGCTCTGCTTCTAACTTGGGCCCAAATTGTAAAATGGTCTTATCTATTGGCGATTTCGTTCCAATTCACATTCCAAGTAATATTCGGCATGCTAATTACATTGCCGGTTGCCAAATTGCATTATCTCTTATAGTTTCCGAGATATGGACTATCGATAATTTACACCTTAGGCTCTGCTTCTAACTTGGGCCCAAATTGTAAAATGGTCTTATCTATTGGCGATTTCGTCCCAATTCACATTCCCAGTGATATTCGGCATGCTAATTACATTGCCGGTTGCGAAATTGCATTATCTCTTATAGTTTCCGAGATATGGACTATCAATAATTTACACCTTAGGCTCTGCTTCTAACTTGGGCCCAAATTGTAAAATGGTCTTATCTATTGGCGATTTCGTTCCAATTCACATTCCAAGTAATATTCGGCATGCTAATTACATTGCCGGTTGCCAAATTGCATTATCTCTTATAGTTTCCGAGATATGGACTATCGACAATTTACACCTTAGGCTCTGCTTCTAACTTGGGCCAAAATTGTAAAATGGTGTTATCTATTGGCGATTTCGTTCCAATTCACATTCCAAGTAATATTCGGCATGCTAATTACATTGCCGGTTGCCAAATTGCATTATCTTTTATAGTTTCCGAGATATGGACTATCGATAATTTACACCTTAGGCTCTGCTTCTAACTTGGCCCAAATTGTAAAATGGTCTTATCTATTGGCGATTTCGTTCCAATTCACACTCCAAGTAATATTCGGCATGCTAATTACATTGCCGGTTGCGAAATTGCATTATCTCTTATAGTTTCCGAGATATGGACTATCAATAATTTACACCTTAGGCTCTGCTTCTAACTTGGGCCCAAATTGTAAAATGGTCTTATCTATTGGCGATTTCGTTCCAATTCACATTCCAAGTAATATTCGGCATGCTAATTACATTGCCGGTTGCCAAATTGCATTATCTCTTATAGTTTCCGAGATATGGACTATCGATAATTTTCACCTTAGGCTCTGCTTCTAACTTGGGCCCAAATTGTAAAATGGTCTTATCTATTGGCGATTTCGTTCCAATTCACATTCCAAGTAATATTCGGCATGCTAATTACATTGCCGGTTGCCAAATTGCATTAACTCTTATAGTTTCCGAGATATGGACTATCGATAATTTACACCTTAGGCTCTGCTTCTAACTTGGGCCCAAATTGTAAAATGGTCTTATCTATTGGCGATTTCGTTCCAATTCACATTCCAAGTAATATTCGGCATGCTAATTACATTGCCGGTTGCCAAATTGCATTATCTCTTATAGTTTCCGAGATATGGACTATCGATAATTTACACCTTAGGCTCTGCTTCTAACTTGGGCCCAAATTGTAAAATGGTCTTATCTATTGGCGATTTCGTTCCAATTCACATTACAAGTAATATTCGGCATGCTAATTACATTGCCGGTTGCCAAATTGCATTATCTCTTATAGTTTCCGAGATATGGACTATCGATAATTTACACCTTAGGCTCTGCTTTTAACTTGGGCCCAAATTGTAAAATGGTCTTACCTATTGGCGATTTCGTTCCAATTCACATTCCAAGTAATATTCGGCATGCTAATTACATTGCCGGTTGCCAAATTGCATTATCTCTTATAGTTTCCGAGATATGGACTATCGATAATTTACACCTTAGGCTCTGCTTCTAACTTGGGCCCAAATTGTAAAATGGTCTTATCTATTGGCGATTTCGTTCCAATTCACATTCCAAGTAATATTCGGCATGCTATTTACATTGCCGGTTGCCAAATTGCATTATCTCTTATAGTTTCCGAGATATGGACTATCGATAATTTACACCTTAGGCTCTGCTTCTAACTTGGGCCCAAATTGTAAAATGGTCTTATCTATTGGCGATTTCGTTCCAATTCACATTCCAAGTAATATTCGGCATGCTAATTACATTGCCGGTTGCCAAATTGCATTAACTCTTATAGTTTCCGAGATATGGACTATCGATAATTTACACCTTAGGCTCTGCTTCTAACTTGGGCCCAAATTGTAAAATGGTCTTATCTATTGGCGATTTCGTTCCAATTCACATTCCAAGTAATATTCGGCATGCTAATTACATTGCCGGTTGCCAAATTGCATTATCTCTTATAGTTTCCGAGATATGGACTATCGATAATTTACACCATAGGCTCTGCTTATAACTTGGGCCCAAATTGTAAAATGGTCTTATCTATTGGCGATTTCGTTCCAATTCACATTCCAAGTAATATTCGGCATGCTAATTACATTGCCGGTTGCCAAATTGCATTATCTCTTATAGTTTCCGAGATATGGACTATCGATAATTTACACCTTAGGCTCTGCTTCTAACATGGGCCCAAATTGTAAAATGGTCTTATCTATTGGCGTTTTCGTTCCAATTCACATTCCAAGTAATATTCGGCATGCTAATTACATTGCCGGTTGCCAAATTGCATTATCTCTTATAGTTTCCAAGATATGGACTATCGATAATTTACACCTTAGGCTCTGCTTCTAACTTGGGCCCAAATTGTAAAATGGTATTCTCTATTGGCGATTTCGTTCCAATTCACATTCCAAGTAATATTCGGCATGCTAATTACATTGCCGGTTGCCAAATTGCATTATCTCTTATAGTTTCCGAGATATGGACTATCGATAATTTACACCTTAGGCTCTGCTTCTAACTTGGGCCCAAATTGTAAAATGGTCTTATCTATTGGCGTTTTCGTTCCAATTCACATTCCAAGTAATATTCGGCATGCTAATTACATTGCCGGTTGCCAAATTGCATTATCTCTTATAGTTTCCAAGATATGGACTATCGATAATTTACACCTTAGGCTCTGCTTCTAACTTGGGCCCAAATTGTAAAATGGTATTCTCTATTGGCGATTTCGTTCCAATTCACATTCCAAGTAATATTCGGCATGCTAATTACATTGCCGGTTGCCAAATTGCATTATCTCTTATAGTTTCCGAGATATGGACTATCGATAATTTACACCTTAGGCTCTGCTTCTAACTTGGGCCCAAATTGTAAAATGGTCTTATCTATTGGCGTTTTCGTTCCAATTCACATTCCAAGTAATATTCGGCATGCTAATTACGTTGCCGATTGCCAAATTGCATTATCTCTTATAGTTTCCGAGATATGGACTATCGGTAATTTACACCTTAGGCTCTGCTTCTAACTTGGGCCCAAATTGTAAAATGTTCTTATCTATTGGCGATTTCGTTCCAATTCACATTCCAAGTAATATCCGGCATGCTAATTACATTGCCGGTTGCCAAATTGAATTATCTCTTATAGTTTCCGAGATATGGACTATCGATAATTTACACCTTAGGCTCTGCTTCTAACTTGGGCCCAAATTGTAAAATGGTCTTACCTATTGGCGATTTCGTTCCAATTCACATTCCAAGTAATATTCGGCATGCTAATTACATTGCCGGTTGCCAAATTGCATTATCTCTTATAGTTTCCGAGATATGGACTATCGATAATTTACACCTTAGGCTCTGCTTCTAACTTGGGCCCAAATTGTAAAATGGTCTTATCTATTGGCGATTTCGTTCCAATTCACATTCCAAGTAATATTCGGCATGCTAATTACATTGCCGATTGCCAAATTGCATTATTTCTTATAGTTTCCGAGATATGGACTATCGATAATTTACATCTTAGGCTCTGCTTCTAACTTGGGCCCAAATTGTAAAATCGTCTTATCTATTGGCGATTTCGTTCCAATTCACATTCCAAGTAATATTCGGCATGCTAATTACATTGCCGATTGCCAAATTGCATTATCTCTTATAGTTTCCGAGATATGGACTATCGGTAATTTACACCTTAGGCTCTGCTTCTAACTTGGGCCCAAATTGTAAAATGGTCTTATCTATTGGCGTTTTCGTTCCAATTCACATTCCAAGTAATATTCGGCATGCTAATTACATTGCCGATTGCCAAATTGCATTATCTCTTATAGTTTCCGAGATATGGACTATCGGTAATTTACACCTTAGGCTCTGCTTCTAACTTGGGCCCAAATTGTAAAATGTTCTTATCTATTGGCGATTTCGTTCCAATTCACATTCCAAGTAATATCCGGCATGCTAATTACATTGCCGGTTGCCAAATTGAATTATCTCTTATAGTTTCCGAGATATGGACTATCGATAATTTACACCTTAGGCTCTGCTTCTAACTTGGGCCCAAATTGTAAAATGGTCTTACCTATTGGCGATTTCGTTCCAATTCACATTCCAAGTAATATTCGGCATGCTAATTACATTGCCGGTTGCCAAATTGCATTATCTCTTATAGTTTCCGAGATATGGACTATCGATAATTTACACCTTAGGCTCTGCTTCTAACTTGGGCCCAAATTGTAAAATGGTCTTATCTATTGGCGATTTCGTTCCAATTCACATTCCAAGTAATATTCGGCATGCTAATTACATTGCCGATTGCCAAATTGCATTATTTCTTATAGTTTCCGAGATATGGACTATCGATAATTTACATCTTAGGCTCTGCTTCTAACTTGGGCCCAAATTGTAAAATCGTCTTATCTATTGGCGATTTCGTTCCAATTCACATTCCAAGTAATATTCGGCATGCTAATTACATTGCCGATTGCCAAATTGCATTATCTCTTATAGTTTCCGAGATATGGACTATCGGTAATTTACACCTTAGGCTCTGCTTCTAACTTGGGCCCAAATTGTAAAATGTTCTTATCTATTGGCGATTTCGTTCCAATTCACATTCCAAGTAATATCCGGCATGCTAATTACATTGCCGGTTGCCAAATTGAATTATCTCTTATAGTTTCCGAGATATGGACTATCGATAATTTACACCTTAGGCTCTGCTTCTAACTTGGGCCCAAATTGTAAAATGGTCTTACCTATTGGCGATTTCGTTCCAATTCACATTCCAAGTAATATTCGGCATGCTAATTACATTGCCGGTTGCCAAATTGCATTATCTCTTATAGTTTCCGAGATATGGACTATCGATAATTTACACCTTAGGCTCTGCTTCTAACTTGGGCCCAAATTGTAAAATGGTCTTATCTATTGGCGATTTCGTTCCAATTCACATTCCAAGTAATATTCGGCATGCTAATTACATTGCCGATTGCCAAATTGCATTATTTCTTATAGTTTCCGAGATATGGACTATCGATAATTTACATCTTAGGCTCTGCTTCTAACTTGGGCCCAAATTGTAAAATCGTCTTATCTATTGGCGATTTCGTTCCAATTCACATTCCAAGTAATATTCGGCATGCTAATTACATTGCCGGTTGCCAAATTGCATTATCTCTTATAGTTTCCGAGATATGGACTATCGATAATTTACACCTTAGGCTCTGCTTCTAACTTGGGCCCAAATTGTAAAATGGTCTTATCTATTGGCGATTTCGTTCCAATTCACAATCCAAGTAATATCCGGCATGCTAATTACATTGCCGGTTGCCAAATTGAATTATCTCTTATAGTTTCCGAGATATGGACTATCGATAATTTACACCTTAGGCTCTGCTTCTAACTTGGGCCCAAATTGTAAAATGGTCTTATCTATAGGCGATTTCGTTCCAATTCACATTCCAAGTAATATTCGGCATGCTAATTACATTGCCGGTTGCCAAATTGCATTATCTCTTATAGTTTCCGAGATATGGACTATCGATAATTTACACTTTAGGCTCTGCTTCTAACTTGGGCCCAAATTGTAAAATGGTCTTATCTATTGGCGATTTCGTTCCAATTCACATTCCAAGTAATATTCGGCATGCTAATTACATTGCCGGTTGCCAAATTGCATTATCTCTTATAGTTTCCGAGATATGGACTATCGATAATTTACACCTTAGGCTCTGCTTCTAACTTGGGCCCAAATTGTAAAATGGTCTTATCTATTGGCGATTTCGTCCCAATTCACATTCCCAGTGATATTCGGCATGCTAATTACATTGCCGGTTGCGAAATTGCATTATCTCTTATAGTTTCCGAGATATGGACTATCAATAATTTACACCTTAGGCTCTGCTTCTAACTTGGGCCCAAATTGTAAAATGGTCTTATCTATTGGCGATTTCGTTCCAATTCACATTCCAAGTAATATTCGGCATGCTAATTACATTGCCGGTTGCCAAATTGCATTATCTCTTATAGTTTCCGAGATATGGACTATCGACAATTTACACCTTAGGCTCTGCTTCTAACTTGGGCCAAAATTGTAAAATGGTGTTATCTATTGGCGATTTCGTTCCAATTCACATTCCAAGTAATATTCGGCATGCTAATTACATTGCCGGTTGCCAAATTGCATTATCTCTTATAGTTTCCGAGATATGGACTATCGATAATTTACACCTTAGGCTCTGCTTCTAACTTGGCCCAAATTGTAAAATGGTCTTATCTATTGGCGATTTCGTTCCAATTCACACTCCAAGTAATATTCGGCATGCTAATTACATTGCCGGTTGCGAAATTGCATTATCTCTTATAGTTTCCGAGATATGGACTATCAATAATTTACACCTTAGGCTCTGCTTCTAACTTGGGCCCAAATTGTAAAATGGTCTTATCTATTGGCGATTTCGTTCCAATTCACATTCCAAGTAATATTCGGCATGCTAATTACATTGCCGGTTGCCAAATTGCATTATCTCTTATAGTTTCCGAGATATGGACTATCGATAATTTTCACCTTAGGCTCTGCTTCTAACTTGGGCCCAAATTGTAAAATGGTCTTATCTATTGGCGATTTCGTTCCAATTCACATTCCAAGTAATATTCGGCATGCTAATTACATTGCCGGTTGCCAAATTGCATTAACTCTTATAGTTTCCGAGATATGGACTATCGATAATTTACACCTTAGGCTCTGCTTCTAACTTGGGCCCAAATTGTAAAATGGTCTTACCTATTGGCGATTTCGTTCCAATTCACATTCCAAGTAATATTCGGCATGCTAATTACATTGCCGGTTGCCAAATTGCATTATCTCTTATAGTTTCCGAGATATGGACTATCGATAATTTACACCTTAGGCTCTGCTTCTAACTTGGGCCCAAATTGTAAAATGGTCTTATCTATTGGCGATTTCGTTCCAATTCACATTCCAAGTAATATTCGGCATGCTAATTACATTGCCGGTTGCCAAATTGCATTATCTCTTATAGTTTCCGAGATATGGACTATCGATAATTTACACCTTAGGCTCTGCTTCTAACTTGGGCCCAAATTGTAAAATGGTCTTATCTATTGGCGATTTCGTTCCAATTCACATTCCAAGTAATATTCGGCATGCTAATTACATTGCCGGTTGCCAAATTGCATTAACTCTTATAGTTTCCGAGATATGGACTATCGATAATTTACACCTTAGGCTCTGCTTCTAACTTGGGCCCAAATTGTAAAATGGTCTTATCTATTGGCGATTTCGTTCCAATTCACATTCCAAGTAATATTCGGCATGCTAATTACATTGCCGGTTGCCAAATTGCATTATCTCTTATAGTTTCCGAGATATGGACTATCGATAATTTACACCATAGGCTCTGCTTATAACTTGGGCCCAAATTGTAAAATGGTCTTATCTATTGGCGATTTCGTTCCAATTCACATTCCAAGTAATATTCGGCATGCTAATTACATTGCCGGTTGCCAAATTGCATTATCTCTTATAGTTTCCGAGATATGGACTATCGATAATTTACACCTTAGGCTCTGCTTCTAACATGGGCCCAAATTGTAAAATGGTCTTATCTATTGGCGTTTTCGTTCCAATTCACGTTCCAAGTAATATTCGGCATGCTAATTACATTGCCGGTTGCCAAATTGCATTATCTCTTATAGTTTCCAAGATATGGACTATCGATAATTTACACCTTAGGCTCTGCTTCTAACTTGGGCCCAAATTGTAAAATGGTATTCTCTATTGGCGATTTCGTTCCAATTCACATTCCAAGTAATATTCGGCATGCTAATTACATTGCCGGTTGCCAAATTGCATTATCTCTTATAGTTTCCGAGATATGGACTATCGATAATTTACAACTTAGGCTCTGCTTCTAACTTGGGCCCAAATTGTAAAATGGTCTTATCTATTGGCGTTTTCGTTCCAATTCACATTCCAAGTAATATTCGGCATGCTAATTACATTGCCGATTGCCAAATTGCATTATCTCTTATAGTTTCCGAGATATGGACTATCGGTAATTTACACCTTAGGCTCTGCTTCTAACTTGGGCCCAAATTGTAAAATGTTCTTATCTATTGGCGATTTCGTTCCAATTCACATTCCAAGTAATATCCGGCATGCTAATTACATTGCCGGTTGCCAAATTGAATTATCTCTTATAGTTTCCGAGATATGGACTATCGATAATTTACACCTTAGGCTCTGCTTCTAACTTGGGCCCAAATTGTAAAATGGTCTTACCTATTGGCGATTTCGTTCCAATTCACATTCCAAGTAATATTCGGCATGCTAATTACATTGCCGGTTGCCAAATTGCATTATCTCTTATAGTTTCCGAGATATGGACTATCGATAATTTACACCTTAGGCTCTGCTTCTAACTTGGGCCCAAATTGTAAAATGGTCTTATCTATTGGCGATTTCGTTCCAATTCACATTCCAAGTAATATTCGGCATGCTAATTACATTGCCGATTGCCAAATTGCATTATTTCTTATAGTTTCCGAGATATGGACTATCGATAATTTACATCTTAGGCTCTGCTTCTAACTTGGGCCCAAATTGTAAAATCGTCTTATCTATTGGCGATTTCGTTCCAATTCACATTCCAAGTAATATTCGGCATGCTAATTACATTGCCGGTTGCCAAATTGCATTATCTCTTATAGTTTCCGAGATATGGACTATCGATAATTTACACCTTAGGCTCTGCTTCTAACTTGGGCCCAAATTGTAAAATGGTCTTATCTATTGGCGATTTCGTTCCAATTCACAATCCAAGTAATATCCGGCATGCTAATTACATTGCCGGTTGCCAAATTGAATTATCTCTTATAGTTTCCGAGATATGGACTATCGATAATTTACACCTTAGGCTCTGCTTCTAACTTGGGCCCAAATTGTAAAATGGTCTTATCTATAGGCGATTTCGTTCCAATTCACATTCCAAGTAATATTCGGCATGCTAATTACATTGCCGGTTGCCAAATTGCATTATCTCTTATAGTTTCCGAGATATGGACTATCGATAATTTACACTTTAGGCTCTGCTTCTAACTTGGGCCCAAATTGTAAAATGGTCTTATCTATTGGCGATTTCGTTCCAATTCACATTCCAAGTAATATTCGGCATGCTAATTACATTGCCGGTTGCCAAATTGCATTATCTCTTATAGTTTCCGAGATATGGACTATCGATAATTTACACCTTAGGCTCTGCTTCTAACTTGGGCCCAAATTGTAAAATGGTCTTATCTATTGGCGTTTTCGTTCCAATTCACATTCCAAGTAATATTCGGCATGCTAATTACATTGCCGATTGCCAAATTGCATTATCTCTTATAGTTTCCGAGATATGGACTATCGGTAATTTACACCTTAGGCTCTGCTTCTAACTTGGGCCCAAATTGTAAAATGTTCTTATCTATTGGCGATTTCGTTCCAATTCACATTCCAAGTAATATCCGGCATGCTAATTACATTGCCGGTTGCCAAATTGAATTATCTCTTATAGTTTCCGAGATATGGACTATCGATAATTTACACCTTAGGCTCTGCTTCTAACTTGGGCCCAAATTGTAAAATGGTCTTACCTATTGGCGATTTCGTTCCAATTCACATTCCAAGTAATATTCGGCATGCTAATTACATTGCCGGTTGCCAAATTGCATTATCTCTTATAGTTTCCGAGATATGGACTATCGATAATTTACACCTTAGGCTCTGCTTCTAACTTGGGCCCAAATTGTAAAATGGTCTTATCTATTGGCGATTTCGTTCCAATTCACATTCCAAGTAATATTCGGCATGCTAATTACATTGCCGATTGCCAAATTGCATTATTTCTTATAGTTTCCGAGATATGGACTATCGATAATTTACATCTTAGGCTCTGCTTCTAACTTGGGCCCAAATTGTAAAATCGTCTTATCTATTGGCGATTTCGTTCCAATTCACATTCCAAGTAATATTCGGCATGCTAATTACATTGCCGGTTGCCAAATTGCATTATCTCTTATAGTTTCCGAGATATGGACTATCGATAATTTACACCTTAGGCTCTGCTTCTAACTTGGGCCCAAATTGTAAAATGGTCTTATCTATTGGCGATTTCGTTCCAATTCACAATCCAAGTAATATCCGGCATGCTAATTACATTGCCGGTTGCCAAATTGAATTATCTCTTATAGTTTCCGAGATATGGACTATCGATAATTTACACCTTAGGCTCTGCTTCTAACTTGGGCCCAAATTGTAAAATGGTCTTATCTATTGGCGATTTCGTTCCAATTCACATTCCAAGTAATATTCGGCATGCTAATTACATTGCCGGTTGCCAAATTGCATTATCTCTTATAGTTTCCGAGATATGGACTATCGATAATTTACACCTTAGGCTCTGCTTCTAACTTGGGCCCAAATTGTAAAATGGTCTTATCTATTGGCGATTTCGTCCCAATTCACATTCCCAGTGATATTCGGCGTGCTAATTACATTGCCGGTTGCGAAATTGCATTATCTCTTATAGTTTCCGAGATATGGACTATCAATAATTTACACCTTAGGCTCTGCTTCTAACTTGGGCCCAAATTGTAAAATGGTCTTGTCTATTGGCGATTTCGTTCCAATTCACATTCCAAGTAATATTCGGCATGCTAATTACATTGCCGGTTGCCAAATTGCATTATCTCTTATAGTTTCCGAGATATGGACTATCGACAATTTACACCTTAGGCTCTGCTTCTAACTTGGGCCAAAATTGTAAAATGGTGTTATCTATTGGCGATTTCGTTCCAATTCACATTCCAAGTAATATTCGGCATGCTAATTACATTGCCGGTTGCCAAATTGCATTATCTCTTATAGTTTCCGAGATATGGACTATCGATAATTTACACCTTAGGCTCTGCTTCTAACTTGGGCCCAAATTGTAAAATGGTCTTACCTATTGGCGATTTCGTTCCAATTCACATTCCAAGTAATATTCGGCATGCTAATTACATTGCCGGTTGCCAAATTGCATTATCTCTTATAGTTTCCGAGATATGGACTATCGATAATTTACACCTTAGGCTCTGCTTCTAACTTGGGCCCAAATTGTAAAATGGTCTTATCTATTGGCGATTTCGTTCCAATTCACATTCCAAGTAATATTCGGCATGCTAATTACATTGCCGATTGCCAAATTGCATTATTTCTTATAGTTTCCGAGATATGGACTATCGATAATTTACATCTTAGGCTCTGCTTCTAACTTGGGCCCAAATTGTAAAATCGTCTTATCTATTGGCGATTTCGTTCCAATTCACATTCCAAGTAATATTCGGCATGCTAATTACATTGCCGGTTGCCAAATTGCATTATCTCTTATAGTTTCCGAGATATGGACTGTCGATAATTTACACCTTAGGCTCTGCTTCTAACTTGGGCCCAAATTGTAAAATGGTCTTATCTATTGGCGATTTCGTTCCAATTCACAATCCAAGTAATATCCGGCATGCTAATTACATTGCCGGTTGCCAAATTGAATTATCTCTTATAGTTTCCGAGATATGGACTATCGATAATTTACACCTTAGGCTCTGCTTCTAACTTGGGCCCAAATTGTAAAATGGTCTTATCTATTGGCGATTTCGTTCCAATTCACATTCCAAGTAATATTCGGCATGCTAATTACATTGCCGGTTGCCAAATTGCATTATCTCTTATAGTTTCCGAGATATGGACTATCGATAATTTACACCTTAGGCTCTGCTTCTAACTTGGGCCCAAATTGTAAAATGGTCTTATCTATTGGCGATTTCGTCCCAATTCACATTCCCAGTGATATTCGGCGTGCTAATTACATTGCCGGTTGCGAAATTGCATTATCTCTTATAGTTTCCGAGATATGGACTATCAATAATTTACACCTTAGGCTCTGCTTCTAACTTGGGCCCAAATTGTAAAATGGTCTTATCTATTGGCGATTTCGTTCCAATTCACATTCCAAGTAATATTCGGCATGCTAATTACATTGCCGGTTGCCAAATTGCATTATCTCTTATAGTTTCCGAGATATGGACTATCGACAATTTACACCTTAGGCTCTGCTTCTAACTTGGGCCAAAATTGTAAAATGGTGTTATCTATTGGCGATTTCGTTCCAATTCACATTCCAAGTAATATTCGGCATGCTAATTACATTGCCGGTTGCCAAATTGCATTATCTCTTATAGTTTCCGAGATATGGACTATCGATAATTTACACCTTAGGCTCTGCTTCTAACTTGGCCCAAATTGTAAAATGGTCTTATCTATTGGCGATTTCGTTCCAATTCACACTCCAAGTAATATTCGGCATGCTAATTACATTGCCGGTTGCGAAATTGCATTATCTCTTATAGTTTCCGAGATATGGACTATCAATAATTTACACCTTAGGCTCTGCTTCTAACTTGGGCCCAAATTGTAAAATGGTCTTATCTATTGGCGATTTCGTTCCAATTCACATTCCAAGTAATATTCGGCATGCTAATTACATTGCCGGTTGCCAAATTGCATTATCTCTTATAGTTTCCGAGATATGGACTATCGATAATTTTCACCTTAGGCTCTGCTTCTAACTTGGGCCCAAATTGTAAAATGGTCTTATCTATTGGCGATTTCGTTCCAATTCACATTCCAAGTAATATTCGGTATGCTAATTACATTGCCGGTTGCCAAATTGCATTAACTCTTATAGTTTCCGAGATATGGACTATCGATAATTTACACCTTAGGCTCTGCTTCTAACTTGGGCCCAAATTGTAAAATGGTCTTATCTATTGGCGATTTCGTTCCAATTCACATTCCAAGTAATATTCGGCATGCTAATTACATTGCCGGTTGCCAAATTGCATTATCTCTTATAGTTTCCGAGATATGGACTATCGATAATTTACACCTTAGGCTCTGCTTCTAACTTGGGCCCAAATTGTAAAATGGTCTTATCTATTGGCGATTTCGTTCCAATTCACATTCCAAGTAATATTCGGCATGCTAATTACATTGCCGGTTGCCAAATTGCATTATCTCTTATAGTTTCCGAGATATGGACTATCGATAATTTACACCTTAGGCTCTGCTTTTAACTTGGGCCCAAATTGTAAAATGGTCTTACCTATTGGCGATTTCGTTCCAATTCACATTCCAAGTAATATTCGGCATGCTAATTACATTGCCGGTTGCCAAATTGCATTATCTCTTATAGTTTCCGAGATATGGACTATCGATAATTTACACCTTAGGCTCTGCTTCTAACTTGGGCCCAAATTGTAAAATGGTCTTATCTATTGGCGATTTCGTTCCAATTCACATTCCAAGTAATATTCGGCATGCTAATTACATTGCCGGTTGCCAAATTGCATTATCTCTTATAGTTTCCGAGATATGGACTATCGATAATTTACACCTTAGGCTCTGCTTCTAACTTGGGCCCAAATTGTAAAATGGTCTTATCTATTGGCGATTTCGTTCCAATTCACATTCCAAGTAATATTCGGCATGCTAATTACATTGCCGGTTGCCAAATTGCATTAACTCTTATAGTTTCCGAGATATGGACTATCGATAATTTACACCTTAGGCTCTGCTTCTAACTTGGGCCCAAATTGTAAAATGGTCTTATCTATTGGCGATTTCGTTCCAATTCACATTCCAAGTAATATTCGGCATGCTAATTACATTGCCGGTTGCCAAATTGCATTATCTCTTATAGTTTCCGAGATATGGACTATCGATAATTTACACCATAGGCTCTGCTTATAACTTGGGCCCAAATTGTAAAATGGTCTTATCTATTGGCGATTTCGTTCCAATTCACATTCCAAGTAATATTCGGCATGCTAATTACATTGCCGGTTGCCAAATTGCATTATCTCTTATAGTTTCCGAGATATGGACTATCGATAATTTACACCTTAGGCTCTGCTTCTAACTTGGGCCCAAATTGTAAAATGGTCTTATCTATTGGCGATTTTGTTCCAATTCACATTCCAAGTAATATTCGGCATGCTAATTACATTGCCGGTTGCCAAATTGCATTATCTCTTATAGTTTCCGAGATATGGACTATCGATAATTTACACTTTAGGCTCTGCTTCTAACTTGGGCCTAAATTGTAAAATGGTCTTATCTATTGGCGATTTCGTTCCAATTCACATTCCAAGTAATATTCGGCATGCTAATTACATTGCCGGTTACCAAATTGCATTATCTCTTATAGTTTCCGAGATATGGACTATCGATAATTTACACCTTAGGCTCTGCTTCTAACTTGGGCCCAAATCGTAAAATGGTCTTATCTATTGGCGATTTCGTTCCAATTCACATTCCAAGTAATATTCGGCATGCTAATTACATTGCCGGTTGCCAAATTGCATTATCTCTTATAGTTTCCGAGATATGGACTATCGATAATTTACACCTTAGGCTCTGCTTCTAACTTGGGCCCAAATTGTAAAATGGTCTTATCTATTGGCGATTTCGTTCCAATTCACATTCCAAGTAATATTCGGCATGCTAATTACATTGCCGGTTGCTAAATTGCATTATCTCTTATAGTTTCCGAGATATGGACTATCGATAATTTACACCTTAGGCTCTGCTTCTAACTTGGGCCCAAATTGTAAAATGGTCTTATCTATTGGCGATTTCGTTCCAATTCACATTCCAAGTAATATTCGGCATGCTAATTACATTGCCGATTGCCAAATTGCATTATCTCTTATAGTTTCCGAGATATGGACTATCGATAATTTACACCTTAGGCTCTGCTTCTAACTTGGGCCCAAATTGTAAAATGGTCTTATCTATTGGCGATTTCGTTCCAATTCACACTCCAAGTAATATTCGGCATGCTAATTACATTGCCGGTTGCGAAATTGCATTATCTCTTATAGTTTCCGAGATATGGACTATCGATAATTTACACCTTAGGCTCTGCTTCTAACTTGGGCCCAAATTGTAAAATGGTCTTATCTATTGGCGATTTCGTTCCAATTCACATTCCAAGTAATATTCGGCATGCTAATTACATTGCCGGTTGCCAAATTGCATTATCTCTTATAGTTTCCGAGATATGGACTATCGATAATTTACACTTTAGGCTCTGCTTCTAAATTGGGCCCAAATTGTAAAATGGTCTTATCTATTGGCGATTTCGTTCCAATTCACATTCCAAGTAATATTCGGCATGCTAATTACATTGCCGGTTGCCAAATTGCATTATCTCTTATAGTTTCCGAGATATGGACTATAGATAATTTACACCTTAGGCTCTGCTTCTAACTTGGGCCCAAATTGTAAAATGGTCTTATCTATTGGCGATTTCGTCCCAATTCACATTCCCAGTGTTATTCGGCATGCTAATTACATTGCCGGTTGCGAAATTGCATTATCTCTTATAGTTTCCGAGATATGGACTATCAATAATTTACACCTTAGGCTCTGCTTCTAACTTGGGCCCAAATTGTAAAATGGTCTTATCTATTGGCGATTTCGTTCCAATTCACATTCCAAGTAATATTCGGCATGCTAATTACATTGCCGGTTGCCAAATTGCATTATCTCTTATAGTTTCCGAGATATGGACTATCGATAATTTACACCTTAGGCTCTGCTTCTAACTTGGGCCCAAATTGTAAAATGGTCTTATCTATTGGCGATTTCGTTCCAATTCACATTCCAAGTAATATTCGGCATGCTAATTACATTGCCGGTTGCCAAATTGCATTATCTCTTATAGTTTCCGAGATATGGACTATCGATAATTTACACCTTAGGCTCTGCTTTTAACTTGGGCCCAAATTGTAAAATGGTCTTACCTATTGGCGATTTCGTTCCAATTCACATTCCAAGTAATATTCGGCATGCTAATTACATTGCCGGTTGCCAAATTGCATTATCTCTTATAGTTTCCGAGATATGGACTATCGATAATTTACACCTTAGGCTCTGCTTCTAACTTGGGCCCAAATTGTAAAATGGTCTTATCTATTGGCGATTTCGTTCCAATTCACATTCCAAGTAATATTCGGCATGCTAATTACATTGCCGGTTGCCAAAATGCATTATCTCTTATAGTTTCCGAGATATGGACTATCGATAATTTACACCTTAGGCTCTGCTTCTAACTTGGGCCCAAATTGTAAAATGGTCTTATCTATTGGCGATTTCGTTCCAATTCACATTCCAAGTAATATTCGGCATGCTAATTACATTGCCGGTTGCCAAATTGCATTAACTCTTATAGTTTTCGAGATATGGACTATCGATAATTTACACCTTAGGCTCTGCTTCTAACTTGGGCCCAAATTGTAAAATGGTCTTATCTATTGGCGATTTCGTTCCAATTCACATTCCAAGTAATATTCGGCATGCTAATTACATTGCCGGTTGCCAAATTGCATTATCTCTTATAGTTTCCGAGATATGGACTATCGATAATTTACACTTTAGGCTCTGCTTCTAACTTGGGCCCAAATTGTAAAATGGTCTTATCTATTGGCGATTTCGTTCCAATTCACATTCCAAGTAATATTCGGCATGCTAATTACATTGCCGGTTGCCAAATTGCATTATCTCTTATAGTTTCCGAGATATGGACTATCGATAATTTACACCTTAGGCTCTGCTTCTAACTTGGGCCCAAATTGTAAAATGGTCTTATCTATTGGCGATTTCGTCCCAATTCACATTCCCAGTGATATTCGGCATGCTAATTACATTGCCGGTTGCGAAATTGCATTATCTCTTATAGTTTCCGAGATATGGACTATCAATAATTTACACCTTAGGCTCTGCTTCTAACTTGGGCCCAAATTGTAAAATGGTCTTATCTATTGGCGATTTCGTTCCAATTCACATTCCAAGTAATATTCGGCATGCTAATTACATTGCCGGTTACCAAATTGCATTATCTCTTATAGTTTCCGAGATATGGACTATCGATAATTTACACCTTAGGCTCTGCTTCTAACTTGGGCCCAAATTGTAAAATGGTCTTATCTATTGGCGATTTCGTTCCAATTCACATTCCAAGTAATATTCGGCATGCTAATTACATTGCCGGTTGCGAAATTGCATTATCTCTTATAGTTTCCGAGATATGGACTATCAATAATTTACACCTTAGGCTCTGCTTCTAACTTGGGCCCAAATTGTAAAATGGTCTTATCTATTGGCGATTTCGTTCCAATTCACATTCCAAGTAATATTTGGCATGCTAATTACATTGCCGGTTGCCAAATTGCATTATCTCTTATAGTTTCCGAGATATGGACTATCGATAATTTACACCTTAGGCTCTGCTTCTAACTTGGGCCCAAATCGTAAAATGGTCTTATCTATTGGCGATTTCGTTCCAATTCACATTCCAAGTAATATTCGGCATGCTAATTACATTGCCGGTTGCCAAATTGCATTATCTCTTATAGTTTCCGAGATATGGACTATCGATAATTTACACCTTAGGCTCTGCTTCTAACTTGGGCCCAAATTGTAAAATGGTCTTATCTATTGGCGATTTCGTTCCAATTCACATTCCAAGTAATATTCGGCATGCTAATTACATTGCCGGTTGCTAAATTGCATTATCTCTTATAGTTTCCGAGATATGGACTATCGATAATTTACACCTTAGGCTCTGCTTCTAACTTGGGCCCAAATTGTAAAATGGTCTTATCTATTGGCGATTTCGTTCCAATTCACATTCCAAGTAATATTCGGCATGCTAATTACATTGCCGGTTGCCAAATTGCATTATCTCTTATAGTTTCCGAGATATGGACTATCGATAATTTACACCTTAGGCTCTGCTTTTAACTTGGGCCCAAATTGTAAAATGGTCTTACCTATTGGCGATTTCGTTCCAATTCACATTCCAAGTAATATTCGGCATGCTAATTACATTGCCGGTTGCCAAATTGCATTATCTCTTATAGTTTCCGAGATATGGACTATCGATAATTTACACCTTAGGCTCTGCTTCTAACTTGGGCCCAAATTGTAAAATGGTCTTATCTATTGGCGATTTCGTTCCAATTCACATTCCAAGTAATATTCGGCATGCTAATTACATTGCCGGTTGCCAAAATGCATTATCTCTTATAGTTTCCGAGATATGGACTATCGATAATTTACACCTTAGGCTCTGCTTCTAACTTGGGCCCAAATTGTAAAATGGTCTTATCTATTGGCGATTTCGTTCCAATTCACATTCCAAGTAATATTCGGCATGCTAATTACATTGCCGGTTGCCAAATTGCATTAACTCTTATAGTTTTCGAGATATGGACTATCGATAATTTACACCTTAGGCTCTGCTTCTAACTTGGGCCCAAATTGTAAAATGGTCTTATCTATTGGCGATTTCGTTCCAATTCACATTCCAAGTAATATTCGGCATGCTAATTACATTGCCGGTTGCCAAATTGCATTATCTCTTATAGTTTCCGAGATATGGACTATCGATAATTTACACTTTAGGCTCTGCTTCTAACTTGGGCCCAAATTGTAAAATGGTCTTATCTATTGGCGATTTCGTTCCAATTCACATTCCAAGTAATATTCGGCATGCTAATTACATTGCCGGTTGCCAAATTGCATTATCTCTTATAGTTTCCGAGATATGGACTATCGATAATTTACACCTTAGGCTCTGCTTCTAACTTGGGCCCAAATTGTAAAATGGTCTTATCTATTGGCGATTTCGTTCCAATTCACATTCCAAGTAATATTCGGCATGCTAATTACATTGCCGGTTACCAAATTGCATTATCTCTTATAGTTTCCGAGATATGGACTATCGATAATTTACACCTTAGGCTCTGCTTCTAACTTGGGCCCAAATTGTAAAATGGTCTTATCTATTGGCGATTTCGTTCCAATTCACATTCCAAGTAATATTCGGCATGCTAATTACATTGCCGGTTGCGAAATTGCATTATCTCTTATAGTTTCCGAGATATGGACTATCAATAATTTACACCTTAGGCTCTGCTTCTAACTTGGGCCCAAATTGTAAAATGGTCTTATCTATTGGCGATTTCGTTCCAATTCACATTCCAAGTAATATTTGGCATGCTAATTACATTGCCGGTTGCCAAATTGCATTATCACTTATAGTTTCCGAGATATGGACTATCGATAATTTACACCTTAGGCTCTGCTTCTAACTTGGGCCCAAATCGTAAAATGGTCTTATCTATTGGCGATTTCGTTCCAATTCACATTCCAAGTAATATTCGGCATGCTAATTACATTGCCGGTTGCCAAATTGCATTATCTCTTATAGTTTCCGAGATATGGACTATCGATAATTTACACCTTAGGCTCTGCTTCTAACTTGGGCCCAAATTGTAAAATGGTCTTATCTATTGGCGATTTCGTTCCAATTCACATTCCAAGTAATATTCGGCATGCTAATTACATTGCCGGTTGCTAAATTGCATTATCTCTTATAGTTTCCGAGATATGGACTATCGATAATTTACACCTTAGGCTCTGCTTCTAACTTGGGCCCAAATTGTAAAATGGTCTTATCTATTGGCGATTTCGTTCCAATTCACATTCCAAGTAATATTCGGCATGCTAATTACATTGCCGATTGCCAAATTGCATTATCTCTTATAGTTTCCGAGATATGGACTATCGATAATTTACACCTTAGGCTCTGCTTCTAACTTGGGCCCAAATTGTAAAATGGTCTTATCTATTGGCGATTTCGTTCCAATTCACACTCCAAGTAATATTCGGCATGCTAATTACATTGCCGGTTGCGAAATTGCATTATCTCTTATAGTTTCCGAGATATGGACTATCGATAATTTACACCTTAGGCTCTGCTTCTAACTTGGGCCCAAATTGTAAAATGGTCTTATCTATTGGCGATTTCGTTCCAATTCACTTTCCAAGTAATATTCGGCATGCTAATTACATTGCCGGTTGCCAAAATGCATTATCTCTTATAGTTTCCGAGATATGGACTATCGATAATTTACACCTTAGGCTCTGCTTCTAACTTGGGCCCAAATTGTAAAATGGTCTTATCTATTGGCGATTTCGTTCCAATTCACATTCCAAGTAATATTCGGCATGCTAATTACATTGCCGGTTGCCAAATTGCATTAACTCTTATAGTTTTCGAGATATGGACTATCGATAATTTACACCTTAGGCTCTGCTTCTAACTTGGGCCCAAATTGTAAAATGGTCTTATCTATTGGCGATTTCGTTCCAATTCACATTCCAAGTAATATTCGGCATGCTAATTACATTGCCGGTTGCCAAATTGCATTATCTCTTATAGTTTCCGAGATATGGACTATCGATAATTTACACTTTAGGCTCTGCTTCTAACTTGGGCCCAAATTGTAAAATGGTCTTATCTATTGGCGATTTCGTTCCAATTCACATTCCAAGTAATATTCGGCATGCTAATTACATTGCCGGTTGCCAAATTGCATTATCTCTTATAGTTTCCGAGATATGGACTATCGATAATTTACACCTTAGGCTCTGCTTCTAACTTGGGCCCAAATTGTAAAATGGTCTTATCTATTGGCGATTTCGTCCCAATTCACATTCCCAGTGATATTCGGCATGCTAATTACATTGCCGGTTGCGAAATTGCATTATCTCTTATAGTTTCCGAGATATGGACTATCAATAATTTACACCTTAGGCTCTGCTTCTAACTTGGGCCCAAATTGTAAAATGGTCTTATCTATTGGCGATTTCGTTCCAATTCACATTCCAAGTAATATTCGGCATGCTAATTACATTGCCGGTTACCAAATTGCATTATCTCTTATAGTTTCCGAGATATGGACTATCGATAATTTACACCTTAGGCTCTGCTTCTAACTTGGGCCCAAATTGTAAAATGGTCTTATCTATTGGCGATTTCGTTCCAATTCACATTCCAAGTAATATTCGGCATGCTAATTACATTGCCGGTTGCGAAATTGCATTATCTCTTATAGTTTCCGAGATATGGACTATCAATAATTTACACCTTAGGCTCTGCTTCTAACTTGGGCCCAAATTGTAAAATGGTCTTATCTATTGGCGATTTCGTTCCAATTCACATTCCAAGTAATATTTGGCATGCTAATTACATTGCCGGTTGCCAAATTGCATTATCTCTTATAGTTTCCGAGATATGGACTATCGATAATTTACACCTTAGGCTCTGCTTCTAACTTGGGCCCAAATCGTAAAATGGTCTTATCTATTGGCGATTTCGTTCCAATTCACATTCCAAGTAATATTCGGCATGCTAATTACATTGCCGGTTGCCAAATTGCATTATCTCTTATAGTTTCCGAGATATGGACTATCGATAATTTACACCTTAGGCTCTGCTTCTAACTTGGGCCCAAATTGTAAAATGGTCTTATCTATTGGCGATTTCGTTCCAATTCACATTCCAAGTAATATTCGGCATGCTAATTACATTGCCGGTTGCTAAATTGCATTATCTCTTATAGTTTCCGAGATATGGACTATCGATAATTTACACCTTAGGCTCTGCTTCTAACTTGGGCCCAAATTGTAAAATGGTCTTATCTATTGGCGATTTCGTTCCAATTCACATTCCAAGTAATATTCGGCATGCTAATTACATTGCCGATTGCCAAATTGCATTATCTCTTATAGTTTCCGAGATATGGACTATCGATAATTTACACCTTAGGCTCTGCTTCTAACTTGGGCCCAAATTGTAAAATGGTCTTATCTATTGGCGATTTCGTTCCAATTCACACTCCAAGTAATATTCGGCATGCTAATTACATTGCCGGTTGCGAAATTGCATTATCTCTTATAGTTTCCGAGATATGGACTATCGATAATTTACACCTTAGGCTCTGCTTCTAACTTGGGCCCAAATTGTAAAATGGTCTTATCTATTGGCGATTTCGTTCCAATTCACATTCCAAGTAATATTCGGCATGCTAATTACATTGCCGGTTGCCAAATTGCATTATCTCTTATAGTTTCCGAGATATGGACTATCGATAATTTACACTTTAGGCTCTGCTTCTAAATTGGGCCCAAATTGTAAAATGGTCTTATCTATTGGCGATTTCGTTCCAATTCACATTCCAAGTAATATTCGGCATGCTAATTACATTGCCGGTTGCCAAATTGCATTATCTCTTATAGTTTCCGAGATATGGACTATCGATAATTTACACCTTAGGCTCTGCTTCTAACTTGGGCCCAAATTGTAAAATGGTCTTATCTATTGGCGATTTCGTCCCAATTCACATTCCCAGTGATATTCGGCATGCTAATTACATTGCCGGTTGCGAAATTGCGTTATCTCTTATAGTTTCCGAGATATGGACTATCAATAATTTACACCTTAGGCTCTGCTTCTAACTTGGGCCCAAATTGTAAAATGGTCTTATCTATTGGCGATTTCGTTCCAATTCACATTCCAAGTAATATTCGGCATGCTAATTACATTGCCGGTTGCCAAATTGCATTATCTCTTATAGTTTCCGAGATATGGACTATCGATAATTTACACCTTAGGCTCTGCTTCTAACTTGGGCCCAAATTGTAAAATGGTCTTATCTATTGGCGATTTCGTTCCAATTCACATTCCAAGTAATATTCGGCATGCTAATTACATTGCCGGTTGCCAAAATGCATTATCTCTTATAGTTTCCGAGATATGGACTATCGATAATTTACACCTTAGGCTCTGCTTCTAACTTGGGCCCAAATTGTAAAATGGTCTTATCTATTGGCGATTTCGTTCCAATTCACATTCCAAGTAATATTCGGCATGCTAATTACATTGCCGGTTGCCAAATTGCATTAACTCTTATAGTTTTCGAGATATGGACTATCGATAATTTACACCTTAGGCTCTGCTTCTAACTTGGGCCCAAATTGTAAAATGGTCTTATCTATTGGCGATTTCGTTCCAATTCACATTCCAAGTAATATTCGGCATGCTAATTACATTGCCGGTTGCCAAATTGCATTATCTCTTATAGTTTCCGAGATATGGACTATCGATAATTTACACTTTAGGCTCTGCTTCTAACTTGGGCCCAAATTGTAAAATGGTCTTATCTATTGGCGATTTCGTTCCAATTCACATTCCAAGTAATATTCGGCATGCTAATTACATTGCCGGTTGCCAAATTGCATTATCTCTTATAGTTTCCGAGATATGGACTATCGATAATTTACACCTTAGGCTCTGCTTCTAACTTGGGCCCAAATTGTAAAATGGTCTTATCTATTGGCGATTTCGTCCCAATTCACATTCCCAGTGATATTCGGTATGCTAATTACATTGCCGGTTGCGAAATTGCATTATCTCTTATAGTTTCCGAGATATGGACTATCAATAATTTACACCTTAGGCTCTGCTTCTAACTTGGGCCCAAATTGTAAAATGGTCTTATCTATTGGCGATTTCGTTCCAATTCACATTCCAAGTAATATTCGGCATGTTAATTACATTGCCGGTTACCAAATTGCATTATCTCTTATAGTTTCCGAGATATGGACTATCGATAATTTACACCTTAGGCTCTGCTTCTAACTTGGGCCCAAATTGTAAAATGGTCTTATCTATTGGCGATTTCGTTCCAATTCACATTCCAAGTAATATTCGGCATGCTAATTACATTGCCGGTTGCGAAATTGCATTATCTCTTATAGTTTCCGAGATATGGACTATCAATAATTTACACCTTAGGCTCTGCTTCTAACTTGGGCCCAAATTGTAAAATGGTCTTATCTATTGGCGATTTCGTTCCAATTCACATTCCAAGTAATATTTGGCATGCTAATTACATTGCCGGTTGCCAAATTGCATTATCTCTTATAGTTTCCGAGATATGGACTATCGATAATTTACACCTTAGGCTCTGCTTCTAACTTGGGCCCAAATCGTAAAATGGTCTTATCTATTGGCGATTTCGTTCCAATTCACATTCCAAGTAATATTCGGCATGCTAATTACATTGCCGGTTGCCAAATTGCATTATCTCTTATAGTTTCCGAGATATGGACTATCGATAATTTACACCTTAGGCTCTGCTTCTAACTTGGGCCCAAATTGTAAAATGGTCTTATCTATTGGCGATTTCGTTCCAATTCACATTCCAAGTAATATTCGGCATGCTAATTACATTGCCGGTTGCTAAATTGCATTATCTCTTATAGTTTCCGAGATATGGACTATCGATAATTTACACCTTAGGCTCTGCTTCTAACTTGGGCCCAAATTGTAAAATGGTCTTATCTATTGGCGATTTCGTTCCAATTCACATTCCAAGTAATATTCGGCATGCTAATTACATTGCCGGTTGCCAAATTGCATTATCTCTTATAGTTTCCGAGATATGGACTATCGATAATTTACACCTTAGGCTCTGCTTTTAACTTGGGCCCAAATTGTAAAATGGTCTTACCTATTGGCGATTTCGTTCCAATTCACATTCCAAGTAATATTCGGCATGCTAATTACATTGCCGGTTGCCAAATTGCATTATCTCTTATAGTTTCCGAGATATGGACTATCGATAATTTACACCTTAGGCTCTGCTTCTAACTTGGGCCCAAATTGTAAAATGGTCTTATCTATTGGCGATTTCGTTCCAATTCACATTCCAAGTAATATTCGGCATGCTAATTACATTGCCGGTTGCCAAAATGCATTATCTCTTATAGTTTCCGAGATATGGACTATCGATAATTTACACCTTAGGCTCTGCTTCTAACTTGGGCCCAAATTGTAAAATGGTCTTATCTATTGGCGATTTCGTTCCAATTCACATTCCAAGTAATATTCGGCATGCTAATTACATTGCCGGTTGCCAAATTGCATTAACTCTTATAGTTTTCGAGATATGGACTATCGATAATTTACACCTTAGGCTCTGCTTCTAACTTGGGCCCAAATTGTAAAATGGTCTTATCTATTGGCGATTTCGTTCCAATTCACATTCCAAGTAATATTCGGCATGCTAATTACATTGCCGGTTGCCAAATTGCATTATCTCTTATAGTTTCCGAGATATGGACTATCGATAATTTACACTTTAGGCTCTGCTTCTAACTTGGGCCCAAATTGTAAAATGGTCTTATCTATTGGCGATTTCGTTCCAATTCACATTCCAAGTAATATTCGGCATGCTAATTACATTGCCGGTTGCCAAATTGCATTATCTCTTATAGTTTCCGAGATATGGACTATCGATAATTTACACCTTAGGCTCTGCTTCTAACTTGGGCCCAAATTGTAAAATGGTCTTATCTATTGGCGATTTCGTCCCAATTCACATTCCCAGTGATATTCGGCATGCTAATTACATTGCCGGTTGCGAAATTGCATTATCTCTTATAGTTTCCGAGATATGGACTATCAATAATTTACACCTTAGGCTCTGCTTCTAACTTGGGCCCAAATTGTAAAATGGTCTTATCTATTGGCGATTTCGTTCCAATTCACATTCCAAGTAATATTCGGCATGCTAATTACATTGCCGGTTACCAAATTGCATTATCTCTTATAGTTTCCGAGATATGGACTATCGATAATTTACACCTTAGGCTCTGCTTCTAACTTGGGCCCAAATTGTAAAATGGTCTTATCTATTGGCGATTTCGTTCCAATTCACATTCCAAGTAATATTCGGCATGCTAATTACATTGCCGGTTGCGAAATTGCATTATCTCTTATAGTTTCCGAGATATGGACTATCAATAATTTACACCTTAGGCTCTGCTTCTAACTTGGGCCCAAATTGTAAAATGGTCTTATCTATTGGCGATTTCGTTCCAATTCACATTCCAAGTAATATTTGGCATGCTAATTACATTGCCGGTTGCCAAATTGCATTATCTCTTATAGTTTCCGAGATATGGACTATCGATAATTTACACCTTAGGCTCTGCTTCTAACTTGGGCCCAAATCGTAAAATGGTCTTATCTATTGGCGATTTCGTTCCAATTCACATTCCAAGTAATATTCGGCATGCTAATTACATTGCCGGTTGCCAAATTGCATTATCTCTTATAGTTTCCGAGATATGGACTATCGATAATTTACACCTTAGGCTCTGCTTCTAACTTGGGCCCAAATTGTAAAATGGTCTTATCTATTGGCGATTTCGTTCCAATTCACATTCCAAGTAATATTCGGCATGCTAATTACATTGCCGGTTGCTAAATTGCATTATCTCTTATAGTTTCCGAGATATGGACTATCGATAATTTACACCTTAGGCTCTGCTTCTAACTTGGGCCCAAATTGTAAAATGGTCTTATCTATTGGCGATTTCGTTCCAATTCACATTCCAAGTAATATTCGGCATGCTAATTACATTGCCGATTGCCAAATTGCATTATCTCTTATAGTTTCCGAGATATGGACTATCGATAATTTACACCTTAGGCTCTGCTTCTAACTTGGGCCCAAATTGTAAAATGGTCTTATCTATTGGCGATTTCGTTCCAATTCACACTCCAAGTAATATTCGGCATGCTAATTACATTGCCGGTTGCGAAATTGCATTATCTCTTATAGTTTCCGAGATATGGACTATCGATAATTTACACCTTAGGCTCTGCTTCTAACTTGGGCCCAAATTGTAAAATGGTCTTATCTATTGGCGATTTCGTTCCAATTCACATTCCAAGTAATATTCGGCATGCTAATTACATTGCCGGTTGCCAAAATGCATTATCTCTTATAGTTTCCGAGATATGGACTATCGATAATTTACACCTTAGGCTCTGCTTCTAACTTGGGCCCAAATTGTAAAATGGTCTTATCTATTGGCGATTTCGTTCCAATTCACATTCCAAGTAATATTCGGCATGCTAATTACATTGCCGGTTGCCAAATTGCATTAACTCTTATAGTTTTCGAGATATGGACTATCGATAATTTACACCTTAGGCTCTGCTTCTAACTTGGGCCCAAATTGTAAAATGGTCTTATCTATTGGCGATTTCGTTCCAATTCACATTCCAAGTAATATTCGGCATGCTAATTACATTGCCGGTTGCCAAATTGCATTATCTCTTATAGTTTCCGAGATATGGACTATCGATAATTTACACTTTAGGCTCTGCTTCTAACTTGGGCCCAAATTGTAAAATGGTCTTATCTATTGGCGATTTCGTTCCAATTCACATTCCAAGTAATATTCGGCATGCTAATTACATTGCCGGTTGCCAAATTGCATTATCTCTTATAGTTTCCGAGATATGGACTATCGATAATTTACACCTTAGGCTCTGCTTCTAACTTGGGCCCAAATTGTAAAATGGTCTTATCTATTGGCGATTTCGTCCCAATTCACATTCCCAGTGATATTCGGCATGCTAATTACATTGCCGGTTGCGAAATTGCATTATCTCTTATAGTTTCCGAGATATGGACTATCAATAATTTACACCTTAGTCTCTGCTTCTAACTTGGGCCCAAATTGTAAAATGGTCTTATCTATTGGCGATTTCGTTCCAATTCACATTCCAAGTAATATTCGGCATGCTAATTACATTGCCGGTTACCAAATTGCATTATCTCTTATAGTTTCCGAGATATGGACTATCGATAATTTACACCTTAGGCTCTGCTTCTAACTTGGGCCCAAATTGTAAAATGGTCTTATCTATTGGCGATTTCGTTCCAATTCACATTCCAAGTAATATTCGGCATGCTAATTACATTGCCGGTTGCGAAATTGCATTATCTCTTATAGTTTCCGAGATATGGACTATCAATAATTTACACCTTAGGCTCTGCTTCTAACTTGGGCCCAAATTGTAAAATGGTCTTATCTATTGGCGATTTCGTTCCAATTCACATTCCAAGTAATATTTGGCATGCTAATTACATTGCCGGTTGCCAAATTGCATTATCTCTTATAGTTTCCGAGATATGGACTATCGATAATTTACACCTTAGGCTCTGCTTCTAACTTGGGCCCAAATCGTAAAATGGTCTTATCTATTGGCGATTTCGTTCCAATTCACATTCCAAGTAATATTCGGCATGCTAATTACATTGCCGGTTGCCAAATTGCATTATCTCTTATAGTTTCCGAGATATGGACTATCGATAATTTACACCTTAGGCTCTGCTTCTAACTTGGGCCCAAATTGTAAAATGGTCTTATCTATTGGCGATTTCGTTCCAATTCACATTCCAAGTAATATTCGGCATGCTAATTACATTGCCGGTTGCTAAATTGCATTATCTCTTATAGTTTCCGAGATATGGACTATCGATAATTTACACCTTAGGCTCTGCTTCTAACTTGGGCCCAAATTGTAAAATGGTCTTATCTATTGGCGATTTCGTTCCAATTCACATTCCAAGTAATATTCGGCATGCTAATTACATTGCCGATTGCCAAATTGCATTATCTCTTATAGTTTCCGAGATATGGACTATCGATAATTTACACCTTAGGCTCTGCTTCTAACTTGGGCCCAAATTGTAAAATGGTCTTATCTATTGGCAATTTCGTTCCAATTCACACTCCAAGTAATATTCGGCATGCTAATTACATTGCCGGTTGCGAAATTGCATTATCTCTTATAGTTTCCGAGATATGGACTATCGATAATTTACACCTTAGGCTCTGCTTCTAACTTGGGCCCAAATTGTAAAATGGTCTTATCTATTGGCGATTTCGTTCCAATTCACATTCCAAGTAATATTCGGCATGCTAATTACATTGCCGGTTGCCAAATTGCATTATCTCTTATAGTTTCCGAGATATGGACTATCGATAATTTACACTTTAGGCTCTGCTTCTAAATTGGGCCCAAATTGTAAAATGGTCTTATCTATTGGCGATTTCGTTCCAATTCACATTCCAAGTAATATTCGGCATGCTAATTACATTGCCGGTTGCCAAATTGCATTATCTCTTATAGTTTCCGAGATATGGACTATCGATAATTTACACCTTAGGCTCTGCTTCTAACTTGGGCCCAAATTGTAAAATGGTCTTATCTATTGGCGATTTCGTCCCAATTCACATTCCCAGTGATATTCGGCATGCTAATTACATTGCCGGTTGCGAAATTGCATTATCTCTTATAGTTTCCGAGATATGGACTATCAATAATTTACACCTTAGGCTCTGCTTCTAACTTGGGCCCAAATTGTAAAATGGTCTTATCTATTGGCGATTTCGTTCCAATTCACATTCCAAGTAATATTCGGCATGCTAATTACATTGCCGGTTGCCAAATTGCATTATCTCTTATAGTTTCCGAGATATGGACTATCGATAATTTACACCTTAGGCTCTGCTTCTAACTTGGGCCCAAATTGTAAAATGGTCTTATCTATTGGCGATTTCGTTCCAATTCACATTCCAAGTAATATTCGGCATGCTAATTACATTGCCGGTTGCGAAATTGCATTATCTCTTATAGTTTCCGAGATATGGACTATCAATAATTTACACCTTAGGCTCTGCTTCTAACTTGGGCCCAAATTGTAAAATGGTCTTATCTATTGGCGATTTCGTTCCAATTCACATTCCAAGTAATATTTGGCATGCTAATTACATTGCCGGTTGCCAAATTGCATTATCTCTTATAGTTTCCGAGATATGGACTATCGATAATTTACACCTTAGGCTCTGCTTCTAACTTGGGCCCAAATCGTAAAATGGTCTTATCTATTGGCGATTTCGTTCCAATTCACATTCCAAGTAATATTCGGCATGGTAATTACATTGCCGGTTGCCAAATTGCATTATCTCTTATAGTTTCCGAGATATGGACTATCGATAATTTACACCTTAGGCTCTGCTTCTAACTTGGGCCCAAATTGTAAAATGGTCTTATCTATTGGCGATTTCGTTCCAATTCTCATTCCAAGTAATATTCGGCATGCTAATTACATTGCCGGTTGCCAAATTGCATTATCTCTTATAGTTTCCGAGATATGGACTATCGATAATTTACACCTTAGGCTCTGCTTCTAACTTGGGCCCAAATTGTAAAATGGTCATATCTATTGGCGATTTCGTTCCAATTCACATTCCAAGTAATATTCGGCATGCTAATTACATTGCCGGTTGCTAAATTGCATTATCTCTTATAGTTTCGGAGATATGGACTATCGATAATTTACACCTTAGGGTCTGCTTCTAACTTGGGCCCAAATTGTAAAATGGTCTTATCTATTGGCGATTTCGTTCCAATTCACATTCCAAGTAATATTCGGCATGCTAATTACATTGCCGATTGCCAAATTGCATTATCTCTTATAGTTTCCGAGATATGGACTATCGATAATTTACACCTTAGGCTCTGCTTCTAACTTGGGCCCAAATTGTAAAATGGTCTTATCTATTGGCGATTTCGTTCCAATTCACACTCCAAGTAATATTCGGCATGCTAATTACATTGCCGGTTGCGAAATTGCATTATCTCTTATAGTTTCCGAGATATGGACTATCGATAATTTACACCTTAGGCTCTGCTTCTAACTTGGGCCCAAATTGTAAAATGGTCTTATCTATTGGCGATTTCGTTCCAATTCACATTCCAAGTAATATTCGGCATGCTAATTACATTGCCGGTTGCCAAATTGCATTATCTCTTATAGTTTCCGAGATATGGACTATCGATAATTTACACCTTAGGCTCTGCTTCTAACTTGGGCCCAAATTGTAAAATGGTCTTATCTATTGGCGATTTCGTTCCAATTCACATTCCAAGTAATATTCGGCATGCTAATTACATTGCCGGTTGCCAAATTGTATTATCTCTTATAGTTTCCGAGATATGGACTATCAATAATTTACACCTTAGGCTCTGCTTCTAACTTGGGCCCAAATTGTAAAATGGTCTTATCTATTGGCGATTTCGTTCCAATTCACATTCCAAGTAATATTCGGCATGCTAATTACATTGCCGGTTGCGAAATTGCATTATCTCTTATAGTTTCCGAGATATGGACTATCAATAATTTACACCTTAGGCTCTGCTTCTAACTTGGGCCCAAATTGTAAAATGGTCTTATCTATTGGCGATTTCGTTCCAATTCACATTCCAAGTAATATTCGGCATGCTAATTACATTGCCGGTTGCCAAATTGCATTATCTCTTATAGTTTCCGAGATATGGACTATCGATAATTTACACCTTAGGCTCTGCTTCTAACTTGGGCCCAAATCGTAAAATGGTCTTATCTATTGGCGATTTCGTTCCAATTCACATTCCAAGTAATATTCGGCATGCTAATTACATTGCCGGTTGCCAAATTGCATTATCTCTTATAGTTTCCGAGATATGGACTATCGATAATTTACACCTTAGGCTCTGCTTCTAACTTGGGCCCAAATTGTAAAATGGTCTTATCTATTGGCGATTTCGTTCCAATTCACATTCCAAGTAATATTCGGCATGCTAATTACATTGCCGGTTGCCAAATTGCATTATCTCTTATAGTTTCCGAGATATGGACTATCGATAATTTACACCTTAGGCTCTGCTTCTAACTTGGGCCCAAATCGTAAAATGGTCTTATCTATTGGCGATTTCGTTCCAATTCACATTCCAAGTAATATTCGGCATGCTAATTACATTGCCGGTTGCCAAATTGCATTATCTCTTATAGTTTCCGAGATATGGACTATCGATAATTTACACCTTAGGCTCTGCTTCTAACTTGGGCCCAAATTGTAAAATGGTCTTATCTATTGGCGATTTCGTTCCAATTCACATTCCAAGTAATATTCGGCATGCTAATTACATTGCCGGTTGCCAAATTGCATTATCTCTTATAGTTTCCGAGATATGGACTATCGATAATTTACACCTTAGGCTCTGCTTCTAACTTGGGCCCAAATTGTAAAATGGTCTTATCTATTGGCGATTTCGTCCCAATTCACATTCCAAGTGATATTCGGCATGCTAATTACATTGCCGGTTGCGAAATTGCATTATCTCTTATAGTTTCCGAGATATGGACTATCAATAATTTACACCTTAGGCTCTGCTTCTAACTTGGGCCCAAATTGTAAAATGGTCTTATCTATTGGCGATTTCGTTCCAATTCACATTCCAAGTAATATTCGGCATGCTAATTACATTGCCGGTTGCCAAATTGCATTATCTCTTATAGTTTCCGAGATATGGACTATCGATAATTTACACCTTAGGCTCTGCTTCTAACTTGGGCCCAAATTGTAAAATGGTCTTATCTATTGGCGATTTCGTTCCAATTCACATTCCAAGTAATATTCGGCATGCTAATTACATTGCCGGTTGCCAAATTGCATTATCTCTTATAGTTTCCGAGATATGGACTATCGATAATTTACACCTTAGGCTCTGCTTCTAACTTGGGCCCAAATTGTAAAATGGTCTTATCTATTGGCGATTTCGTTCCAATTCACATTCCAAGTAATATTCGGCATGCTAATTACATTGCCGGTTGCCAAATTGCATTATCTCTTATAGTTTCCGAGATATGGACTATCGATAATTTACACCTTAGGCTCTGCTTCTAACTTGGGCCCAAATTGTAAAATGGTCTTATCTATTGGCGATTTCGTTCCAATTCACATTCCAAGTAATATTCGGCATGCTAATTACATTGCCGGTTGCCAAAATGCATTATCTCTTATAGTTTCCGAGATATGGACTATCGATAATTTACACCTTAGGCTCTGCTTCTAACTTGGGCCCAAATTGTAAAATGGTCTTATCTATTGGCGATTTCGTTCCAATTCACATTCCAAGTAATATTCGGCATGCTAATTACATTGCCGGTTGCCAAATTGCATTAACTCTTATAGTTTTCGAGATATGGACTATCGATAATTTACACCTTAGGCTCTGCTTCTAACTTGGGCCCAAATTGTAAAATGGTCTTATCTATTGGCGATTTCGTTCCAATTCACATTCCAAGTAATATTCGGCATGCTAATTACATTGCCGGTTGCCAAATTGCATTATCTCTTATAGTTTCCGAGATATGGACTATCGATAATTTACACTTTAGGCTCTGCTTCTAACTTGGGCCCAAATTGTAAAATGGTCTTATCTATTGGCGATTTCGTTCCAATTCACATTCCAAGTAATATTCGGCATGCTAATTACATTGCCGGTTGCCAAATTGCATTATCTCTTATAGTTTCCGAGATATGGACTATCGATAATTTACACCTTAGGCTCTGCTTCTAACTTGGGCCCAAATTGTAAAATGGTCTTATCTATTGGCGATTTCGTCCCAATTCACACTCCCAGTGATATTCGGCATGCTAATTACATTGCCGGTTGCGAAATTGCATTATCTCTTATAGTTTCCGAGATATGGACTATCAATAATTTACACCTTAGGCTCTGCTTCTAACTTGGGCCCAAATTGTAAAATGGTCTTATCTATTGGCGATTTCGTTCCAATTCACATTCCAAGTAATATTCGGCATGCTAATTACATTGCCGGTTACCAAATTGCATTATCTCTTATAGTTTCCGAGATATGGACTATCGATAATTTACACCTTAGGCTCTGCTTCTAACTTGGGCCCAAATTGTAAAATGGTCTTATCTATTGGCGATTTCGTTCCAATTCACATTCCAAGTAATATTCGGCATGCTAATTACATTGCCGGTTGCGAAATTGCATTATCTCTTATAGTTTCCGAGATATGGACTATCAATAATTTACACCTTAGGCTCTGCTTCTAACTTGGGCCCAAATTGTAAAATGGTCTTATCTATTGGCGATTTCGTTCCAATTCACATTCCAAGTAATATTTGGCATGCTAATTACATTGCCGGTTGCCAAATTGCATTATCTCTTATAGTTTCCGAGATATGGACTATCGATAATTTACACCTTAGGCTCTGCTTCTAACTTGGGCCCAAATCGTAAAATGGTCTTATCTATTGGCGATTTCGTTCCAATTCACATTCCAAGTAATATTCGGCATGCTAATTACATTGCCGGTTGCCAAATTGCATTATCTCTTATAGATTCCGAGATATGGACTATCGATAATTTACACCTTAGGCTCTGCTTCTAACTTGGGCCCAAATTGTAAAATGGTCTTATCTATTGGCGATTTCGTTCCAATTCACATTCCAAGTAATATTCGGCATGCTAATTACATTGCCGGTTGCTAAATTGCATTATCTCTTATAGTTTCCGAGATATGGACTATCGATAATTTACACCTTAGGCTCTGCTTCTAACTTGGGCCCAAATTGTAAAATGGTCTTATCTATTGGCGATTTCGTTCCAATTCACATTCCAAGTAATATTCGGCATGCTAATTACATTGCCGATTGCCAAATTGCATTATCTCTTATAGTTTCCGAGATATGGACTATCGATAATTTACACCTTAGGCTCTGCTTCTAACTTGGGCCCAAATTGTAAAATGGTCTTATCTATTGGCGATTTCGTTCCAATTCACACTCCAAGTAATATTCGGCATGCTAATTACATTGCCGGTTGCGAAATTGCATTATCTCTTATAGTTTCCGAGATATGGACTATCGATAATTTACACCTTAGGCTCTGCTTCTAACTTGGGCCCAAATTGTAAAATGGTCTTATCTATTGGCGATTTCGTTCCAATTCACATTCCAAGTAATATTCGGCATGCTAATTACATTGCCGGTTGCCAAATTGCATTATCTCTTATAGTTTCCGAGATATGGACTATCGATAATTTACACTTTAGGCTCTGCTTCTAAATTGGGCCCAAATTGTAAAATGGTCTTATCTATTGGCGATTTCGTTCCAATTCACATTCCAAGTAATATTCGGCATGCTAATTACATTGCCGGTTGCCAAATTGCATTATCTCTTATAGTTTCCGAGATATGGACTATCGATAATTTACACCTTAGGCTCTGCTTCTAACTTGGGCCCAAATTGTAAAATGGTCTTATCTATTGGCGATTTCGTCCCAATTCACATTCCCAGTGATATTCGGCATGCTAATTACATTGCCGGTTGCGAAATTGCATTATCTCTTATAGTTTCCGAGATATGGACTATCAATAATTTACACCTTAGGCTCTGCTTCTAACTTGGGCCCAAATTGTAAAATGGTCTTATCTATTGGCGATTTCGTTCCAATTCACATTCCAAGTAATATTCGGCATGCTAATTACATTGCCGGTTGCCAAATTGCATTATCTCTTATAGTTTCCGAGATATGGACTATCGATAATTTACACCTTAGGCTCTGCTTCTAACTTGGGCCCAAATTGTAAAATGGTCTTATCTATTGGCGATTTCGTTCCAATTCACATTCCAAGTAATATTCGGCATGCTAATTACATTGCCGGTTGCGAAATTGCATTATCTCTTATAGTTTCCGAGATATGGACTATCAATAATTTACACCTTAGGCTCTGCTTCTAACTTGGGCCCAAATTGTAAAATGGTCTTATCTATTGGCGATTTCGTTCCAATTCACATTCCAAGTAATATTTGGCATGCTAATTACATTGCCGGTTGCCAAATTGCATTATCTCTTATAGTTTCCGAGATATGGACTATCGATAATTTACACCTTAGGCTCTGCTTCTAACTTGGGCCCAAATCGTAAAATGGTCTTATCTATTGGCGATTTCGTTCCAATTCACATTCCAAGTAATATTCGGCATGGTAATTACATTGCCGGTTGCCAAATTGCATTATCTCTTATAGTTTCCGAGATATGGACTATCGATAATTTACACCTTAGGCTCTGCTTCTAACTTGGGCCCAAATTGTAAAATGGTCTTATCTATTGGCGATTTCGTTCCAATTCTCATTCCAAGTAATATTCGGCATGCTAATTACATTGCCGGTTGCCAAATTGCATTATCTCTTATAGTTTCCGAGATATGGACTATCGATAATTTACACCTTAGGCTCTGCTTCTAACTTGGGCCCAAATTGTAAAATGGTCATATCTATTGGCGATTTCGTTCCAATTCACATTCCAAGTAATATTCGGCATGCTAATTACATTGCCGGTTGCTAAATTGCATTATCTCTTATAGTTTCGGAGATATGGACTATCGATAATTTACACCTTAGGGTCTGCTTCTAACTTGGGCCCAAATTGTAAAATGGTCTTATCTATTGGCGATTTCGTTCCAATTCACATTCCAAGTAATATTCGGCATGCTAATTACATTGCCGATTGCCAAATTGCATTATCTCTTATAGTTTCCGAGATATGGACTATCGATAATTTACACCTTAGGCTCTGCTTCTAACTTGGGCCCAAATTGTAAAATGGTCTTATCTATTGGCGATTTCGTTCCAATTCACACTCCAAGTAATATTCGGCATGCTAATTACATTGCCGGTTGCGAAATTGCATTATCTCTTATAGTTTCCGAGATATGGACTATCGATAATTTACACCTTAGGCTCTGCTTCTAACTTGGGCCCAAATTGTAAAATGGTCTTATCTATTGGCGATTTCGTTCCAATTCACATTCCAAGTAATATTCGGCATGCTAATTACATTGCCGGTTGCCAAATTGCATTATCTCTTATAGTTTCCGAGATATGGACTATCGATAATTTACACCTTAGGCTCTGCTTCTAACTTGGGCCCAAATTGTAAAATGGTCTTATCTATTGGCGATTTCGTTCCAATTCACATTCCAAGTAATATTCGGCATGCTAATTACATTGCCGGTTGCCAAATTGTATTATCTCTTATAGTTTCCGAGATATGGACTATCAATAATTTACACCTTAGGCTCTGCTTCTAACTTGGGCCCAAATTGTAAAATGGTCTTATCTATTGGCGATTTCGTTCCAATTCACATTCCAAGTAATATTCGGCATGCTAATTACATTGCCGGTTGCGAAATTGCATTATCTCTTATAGTTTCCGAGATATGGACTATCAATAATTTACACCTTAGGCTCTGCTTCTAACTTGGGCCCAAATTGTAAAATGGTCTTATCTATTGGCGATTTCGTTCCAATTCACATTCCAAGTAATATTCGGCATGCTAATTACATTGCCGGTTGCCAAATTGCATTATCTCTTATAGTTTCCGAGATATGGACTATCGATAATTTACACCTTAGGCTCTGCTTCTAACTTGGGCCCAAATCGTAAAATGGTCTTATCTATTGGCGATTTCGTTCCAATTCACATTCCAAGTAATATTCGGCATGCTAATTACATTGCCGGTTGCCAAATTGCATTATCTCTTATAGTTTCCGAGATATGGACTATCGATAATTTACACCTTAGGCTCTGCTTCTAACTTGGGCCCAAATTGTAAAATGGTCTTATCTATTGGCGATTTCGTTCCAATTCACATTCCAAGTAATATTCGGCATGCTAATTACATTGCCGGTTGCCAAATTGCATTATCTCTTATAGTTTCCGAGATATGGACTATCGATAATTTACACCTTAGGCTCTGCTTCTAACTTGGGCCCAAATCGTAAAATGGTCTTATCTATTGGCGATTTCGTTCCAATTCACATTCCAAGTAATATTCGGCATGCTAATTACATTGCCGGTTGCCAAATTGCATTATCTCTTATAGTTTCCGAGATATGGACTATCGATAATTTACACCTTAGGCTCTGCTTCTAACTTGGGCCCAAATTGTAAAATGGTCTTATCTATTGGCGATTTCGTTCCAATTCACATTCCAAGTAATATTCGGCATGCTAATTACATTGCCGGTTGCCAAATTGCATTATCTCTTATAGTTTCCGAGATATGGACTATCGATAATTTACACCTTAGGCTCTGCTTCTAACTTGGGCCCAAATTGTAAAATGGTCTTATCTATTGGCGATTTCGTCCCAATTCACATTCCAAGTGATATTCGGCATGCTAATTACATTGCCGGTTGCGAAATTGCATTATCTCTTATAGTTTCCGAGATATGGACTATCAATAATTTACACCTTAGGCTCTGCTTCTAACTTGGGCCCAAATTGTAAAATGGTCTTATCTATTGGCGATTTCGTTCCAATTCACATTCCAAGTAATATTCGGCATGCTAATTACATTGCCGGTTGCCAAATTGCATTATCTCTTATAGTTTCCGAGATATGGACTATCGATAATTTACACCTTAGGCTCTGCTTCTAACTTGGGCCCAAATTGTAAAATGGTCTTATCTATTGGCGATTTCGTTCCAATACACATTCCAAGTAATATTCGGCATGCTAATTACATTGCCGGTTGCCAAATTGAATTATCTCTTATAGTTTCCGAGATATGGACTATCGATAATTTACACCTTAGGCTCTGCTTCTAACTTGGGCCCAAATTGTAAAATGGTCTTACCTATTGGCGATTTCGTTCCAATTCACATTCCAAGTAATATTCGGCATGCTAATTACATTGCCGGTTGCCAAATTGCATTATCTCTTATAGTTTCCGAGATATGGACTATCGATAATTTACACCTTAGGCTCTGCTTCTAACTTGGGACCAAATTGTAAAATGGTCTTATCTATTGGCGATTTCGTTCCAATTCACATTCCAAGTAATATTCGGCATGCTAATTACATTGCCGGTTGCCAAATTGCATTATCTCTTATAGTTTCCGAGATATGGACTATCGATAATTTACACCTTAGGCTCTGCTTCTAACTTGGGCCCAAATTGTAAAATGGTCTTATCTATTGGCGATTTCGTCCCAATTCACATTCCAAGTGATATTCGGTATGCTAATTACATTGCCGGTTGCGAAATTGCATTATCTCTTATAGTTTCCAAGATATGGACTATCAATAATTTACACCTTAAGCTCTGCTTCTAACTTGGGCCCAAATTGTAAAATGGTCTTATCTATTGGCGATTTCGTTCCAATTCACATTCCAAGTAATATTCGGCATGCTAATTACATTGCCGGTTGCCAAATTGCATTATCTCTTATAGTTTCCGAGATATGGACTATCGATAATTTACACCTTAGGCTCTGCTTCTAACTTGGGCCCAAATTGTAAAATGGTCTTATCTATTGGCGATTTCGTTCCAATTCACATTCCAAGTAATATTCGGCATGCTAATTACATTGCCGGTTGCCAAATTGCATTATCTCTTATAGTTTCCGAGATATGGACTATCGATAATTTACACCTTAGGCTCTGCTTCTAACTTGGGCCCAAATTGTAAAATGGTCTTATCTATTGGCGATTTCGTTCCAATTCACATTCCAAGTAATATTCGGCATGCTAATTACATTGCCGGTTGCCAAATTGCATTATCTCTTATAGTTTCCGAGATATGGACTATCGATAATTTACACCTTAGGCTCTGCTTCTAACTTGGGCCCAAATTGTAAAATGGTCTTATCTATTGGCGATTTCGTTCCAATTCACACTCCAAGTAATATTCGGCATGCTAATTACATTGCCGGTTGCGAAATTGCATTATCTCTTATAGTTTCCGAGATATGGACTATCGATAATTTACACCTTAGGCTCTGCTTCTAACTTGGGCCCAAATTGTAAAATGGTCTTCTCTATTGGCGATTTCGTCCCAATTCACATTCCAAGTAATATTCGGCATGCTAATTACATTGCCGGTTGCCAAATTGCATTATCTCTTATAGTTTCCGAGATATGGACTATCGATAATTTACACCTTAGGCTCTGCTTCTAACTTGGGCCCAAATTGTAAAATGGTCTTATCTATTGGCGATTTCGTTCCAATTCACATTCCAAGTAATATTCCGCATGCTAATTACATTGCCGGTTGCCAAATTGCATTAACTCTTATAGTTTCCGAGATATGGACTATCGATAATTTACATCTTAGGCTCTGCTTCTAACTTGGGCCCAAATTGTAAAATGGTCTTATCTATTGGCGATTTCGTTCCAATTCACATTCAAAGTAATATTCGGCATGCTAATTACATTGCCGGTTGCCAAATTGCATTATCTCTTATAGTTTCCGAGATATGGACTATCGATAATTTACACCATAGGCTCTGCTTCTAACTTGGGCCCAAATTGTAAAATGGTCTTATCTATTGGCGATTTCGTTCCAATTCACATTCCAAGTAATATTCGGCATGCTAATTACATTGCCGGTTGCCAAATTGCATTATCTCTTATAGTTTCCGAGATATGGACTATCGATAATTTACACCTTAGGCTCTGCTTCTAACTTGGGCCCAAATTGTAAAATGGTCTTATCTATTGGCGATTTCGTTCCAATTCACATTCCAAGTAATATTCAGCATGCTAATTACATTGCGGGTTGCCAAATTGCATTATCTCTTATAGTTTCCGAGATATGGACTATCGATAATTTACACCTTAGGCTCTGCTTCTAACTTGGGCCCAAATTGTAAAATGGTCTTATCTATTGGCGATTTCGTTCCAATTCACATTCCAAGTAATATTCGGCATGCTAATTACATTGCCGGTTGCCAAATTGAATTATCTCTTATAGTTTCCGAGATATGGACTATCGATTATTTACACCTTAGGCTCTGCTTCTAACTTGGGCCCAAATTGTAAAATGGTCTTACCTATTGGCGATTTCGTTCCAATTCACATTCCAAGTAATATTCGGCATGCTAATTACATTGCCGGTTGCCAAATTGCATTATCTCTTATAGTTTCCGAGATATGGACTATCGATAATTTACACCTTAGGCTCTGCTTCTAACTTGGGCCCAAATTGTAAAATGGTCTTATCTATTGGCGATTTCGTTCCAATTCACATTCCAAGTAATATTCGGCATGCTAATTACATTGCCGGTTGCCAAATTGCATTATCTCTTACAGTTTCCGAGATATGGACTATCGATAATTTACACCTTAGGCTCTGCTTCTAACTTGGGCCCAAATTGTAAAATGGTCTTATCTATTGGCGATTTCGTCCCAATTCACATTCCAAGTGATATTCGGCATGCTAATTACATTGCCGGTGGCGAAATTGCATTATCTCTTATAGTTTCCGAGATATGGACTATCAATAATTTACACCTTAGGCTCTGCTTCTAACTTGGGCCCAAATTGTAAAATGGTCTTATCTATTGGCGATTTCGTTCCAATTCACACTCCAAGTAATATTCGGCATGCTAATTACATTGCCGGTTGCGAAATTGCATTATCTCTTATAGTTTCCGAGATATGGACTATCGATAATTTACACCTTAGGCTCTGCTTCTAACTTGGGCCCAAATTGTAAAATGGTCTTATCTATTGGCGATTTCGTTCCAATTCACATTCCAAGTAATATTCGGCATGCTAATTACATTGCCGGTTGCCAAATTGCATTATCTCTTATAGTTTCCGAGATATGGACTATCGATAATTTACACCTTAGGCTCTGCTTCTAACTTGGGCCCAAATTGTAAAATGGTCTTATCTATTGGCGATTTCGTTCCAATTCACATTCCAAGTAATATTCGGCATGCTAATTACATTGCCGGTTGCCAAATTGTATTATCTCTTATAGTTTCCGAGATATGGACTATCAATAATTTACACCTTAGGCTCTGCTTCTAACTTGGGCCCAAATTGTAAAATGGTCTTATCTATTGGCGATTTCGTTCCAATTCACATTCCAAGTAATATTCGGCATGCTAATTACATTGCCGGTTGCGAAATTGCATTATCTCTTATAGTTTCCGAGATATGGACTATCAATAATTTACACCTTAGGCTCTGCTTCTAACTTGGGCCCAAATTGTAAAATGGTCTTATCTATTGGCGATTTCGTTCCAATTCACATTCCAAGTAATATTCGGCATGCTAATTACATTGCCGGTTGCCAAATTGCATTATCTCTTATAGTTTCCGAGATATGGACTATCGATAATTTACACCTTAGGCTCTGCTTCTAACTTGGGCCCAAATCGTAAAATGGTCTTATCTATTGGCGATTTCGTTCCAATTCACATTCCAAGTAATATTCGGCATGCTAATTACATTGCCGGTTGCCAAATTGCATTATCTCTTATAGTTTCCGAGATATGGACTATCGATAATTTACACCTTAGGCTCTGCTTCTAACTTGGGCCCAAATTGTAAAATGGTCTTATCTATTGGCGATTTCGTTCCAATTCACATTCCAAGTAATATTCGGCATGCTAATTACATTGCCGGTTGCCAAATTGCATTATCTCTTATAGTTTCCGAGATATGGACTATCGATAATTTACACCTTAGGCTCTGCTTCTAACTTGGGCCCAAATCGTAAAATGGTCTTATCTATTGGCGATTTCGTTCCAATTCACATTCCAAGTAATATTCGGCATGCTAATTACATTGCCGGTTGCCAAATTGCATTATCTCTTATAGTTTCCGAGATATGGACTATCGATAATTTACACCTTAGGCTCTGCTTCTAACTTGGGCCCAAATTGTAAAATGGTCTTATCTATTGGCGATTTCGTTCCAATTCACATTCCAAGTAATATTCGGCATGCTAATTACATTGCCGGTTGCCAAATTGCATTATCTCTTATAGTTTCCGAGATATGGACTATCGATAATTTACACCTTAGGCTCTGCTTCTAACTTGGGCCCAAATTGTAAAATGGTCTTATCTATTGGCGATTTCGTCCCAATTCACATTCCAAGTGATATTCGGCATGCTAATTACATTGCCGGTTGCGAAATTGCATTATCTCTTATAGTTTCCGAGATATGGACTATCAATAATTTACACCTTAGGCTCTGCTTCTAACTTGGGCCCAAATTGTAAAATGGTCTTATCTATTGGCGATTTCGTTCCAATTCACATTCCAAGTAATATTCGGCATGCTAATTACATTGCCGGTTGCCAAATTGCATTATCTCTTATAGTTTCCGAGATATGGACTATCGATAATTTACACCTTAGGCTCTGCTTCTAACTTGGGCCCAAATTGTAAAATGGTCTTATCTATTGGCGATTTCGTTCCAATACACATTCCAAGTAATATTCGGCATGCTAATTACATTGCCGGTTGCCAAATTGAATTATCTCTTATAGTTTCCGAGATATGGACTATCGATAATTTACACCTTAGGCTCTGCTTCTAACTTGGGCCCAAATTGTAAAATGGTCTTACCTATTGGCGATTTCGTTCCAATTCACATTCCAAGTAATATTCGGCATGCTAATTACATTGCCGGTTGCCAAATTGCATTATCTCTTATAGTTTCCGAGATATGGACTATCGATAATTTACACCTTAGGCTCTGCTTCTAACTTGGGACCAAATTGTAAAATGGTCTTATCTATTGGCGATTTCGTTCCAATTCACATTCCAAGTAATATTCGGCATGCTAATTACATTGCCGGTTGCCAAATTGCATTATCTCTTATAGTTTCCGAGATATGGACTATCGATAATTTACACCTTAGGCTCTGCTTCTAACTTGGGCCCAAATTGTAAAATGGTCTTATCTATTGGCGATTTCGTCCCAATTCACATTCCAAGTGATATTCGGTATGCTAATTACATTGCCGGTTGCGAAATTGCATTATCTCTTATAGTTTCCAAGATATGGACTATCAATAATTTACACCTTAAGCTCTGCTTCTAACTTGGGCCCAAATTGTAAAATGGTCTTATCTATTGGCGATTTCGTTCCAATTCACATTCCAAGTAATATTCGGCATGCTAATTACATTGCCGGTTGCCAAATTGCATTATCTCTTATAGTTTCCGAGATATGGACTATCGATAATTTACACCTTAGGCTCTGCTTCTAACTTGGGCCCAAATTGTAAAATGGTCTTATCTATTGGCGATTTCGTTCCAATTCACATTCCAAGTAATATTCGGCATGCTAATTACATTGCCGGTTGCCAAATTGCATTATCTCTTATAGTTTCCGAGATATGGACTATCGATAATTTACACCTTAGGCTCTGCTTCTAACTTGGGCCCAAATTGTAAAATGGTCTTATCTATTGGCGATTTCGTTCCAATTCACATTCCAAGTAATATTCGGCATGCTAATTACATTGCCGGTTGCCAAATTGCATTATCTCTTATAGTTTCCGAGATATGGACTATCGATAATTTACACCTTAGGCTCTGCTTCTAACTTGGGCCCAAATTGTAAAATGGTCTTATCTATTGGCGATTTCGTTCCAATTCACACTCCAAGTAATATTCGGCATGCTAATTACATTGCCGGTTGCGAAATTGCATTATCTCTTATAGTTTCCGAGATATGGACTATCGATAATTTACACCTTAGGCTCTGCTTCTAACTTGGGCCCAAATTGTAAAATGGTCTTCTCTATTGGCGATTTCGTCCCAATTCACATTCCAAGTAATATTCGGCATGCTAATTACATTGCCGGTTGCCAAATTGCATTATCTCTTATAGTTTCCGAGATATGGACTATCGATAATTTACACCTTAGGCTCTGCTTCTAACTTGGGCCCAAATTGTAAAATGGTCTTATCTATTGGCGATTTCGTTCCAATTCACATTCCAAGTAATATTCCGCATGCTAATTACATTGCCGGTTGCCAAATTGCATTAACTCTTATAGTTTCCGAGATATGGACTATCGATAATTTACATCTTAGGCTCTGCTTCTAACTTGGGCCCAAATTGTAAAATGGTCTTATCTATTGGCGATTTCGTTCCAATTCACATTCAAAGTAATATTCGGCATGCTAATTACATTGCCGGTTGCCAAATTGCATTATCTCTTATAGTTTCCGAGATATGGACTATCGATAATTTACACCATAGGCTCTGCTTCTAACTTGGGCCCAAATTGTAAAATGGTCTTATCTATTGGCGATTTCGTTCCAATTCACATTCCAAGTAATATTCGGCATGCTAATTACATTGCCGGTTGCCAAATTGCATTATCTCTTATAGTTTCCGAGATATGGACTATCGATAATTTACACCTTAGGCTCTGCTTCTAACTTGGGCCCAAATTGTAAAATGGTCTTATCTATTGGCGATTTCGTTCCAATTCACATTCCAAGTAATATTCAGCATGCTAATTACATTGCGGGTTGCCAAATTGCATTATCTCTTATAGTTTCCGAGATATGGACTATCGATAATTTACACCTTAGGCTCTGCTTCTAACTTGGGCCCAAATTGTAAAATGGTCTTATCTATTGGCGATTTCGTTCCAATTCACATTCCAAGTAATATTCGGCATGCTAATTACATTGCCGGTTGCCAAATTGAATTATCTCTTATAGTTTCCGAGATATGGACTATCGATTATTTACACCTTAGGCTCTGCTTCTAACTTGGGCCCAAATTGTAAAATGGTCTTACCTATTGGCGATTTCGTTCCAATTCACATTCCAAGTAATATTCGGCATGCTAATTACATTGCCGGTTGCCAAATTGCATTATCTCTTATAGTTTCCGAGATATGGACTATCGATAATTTACACCTTAGGCTCTGCTTCTAACTTGGGCCCAAATTGTAAAATGGTCTTATCTATTGGCGATTTCGTTCCAATTCACATTCCAAGTAATATTCGGCATGCTAATTACATTGCCGGTTGCCAAATTGCATTATCTCTTACAGTTTCCGAGATATGGACTATCGATAATTTACACCTTAGGCTCTGCTTCTAACTTGGGCCCAAATTGTAAAATGGTCTTATCTATTGGCGATTTCGTCCCAATTCACATTCCAAGTGATATTCGGCATGCTAATTACATTGCCGGTGGCGAAATTGCATTATCTCTTATAGTTTCCGAGATATGGACTATCAATAATTTACACCTTAGGCTCTGCTTCTAACTTGGGCCCAAATTGTAAAATGGTCTTATCTATTGGCGATTTCGTTCCAATTCACATTCCAAGTAATATTCGGCATGCTAATTACATTGCCGGTTGCCAAATTGCATTATCTCTTATAGTTTCCGAGATATGGACTATCGATAATTTACACCTTAGGCTCTGCTTCTAACTTGGGCCCAAATTGTAAAATGGTCTTATCTATTGGCGATTTCGTTCCAATTCACATTCCAAGTAATATTCGGCATGCTAGTTACATTGCCGGTTGCCAAATTGCATTATCTCTTATAGTTTCCGAGATATGGACTATCGATAATTTACACCTTAGGCTCTGCTTCTAACTTGGGCCCAAATTGTAAAATGGTCTTATCTATTGGCGATTTCGTTCCAATTCACATTCCAAGTAATATTCGGCATGCTAATTACATTGCCGGTTGCCAAATTGCATTATCTCTTATAGTTTCCGAGATATGGACTATCGATAATTTACACCTTAGGCTCTGCTTCTAACTTGGGCCCAAATTGTAAAATGGTCTTATCTATTGGCGATTTCGTTCCAATTCACATTCCAAGTAATATTCGGCATGCTAATTACATTGCCGGTTGCCAAATTGAATTATCTCTTATAGTTTCCGAGATATGGACTATCGATAATTTACACCTTAGGCTCTGCTTCTAACTTGGGCCCAAATTGTAAAATGGTCTTACCTATTGGCGATTTCGTTCCAATTCACATTCCAAGTAATATTCGGCATGCTAATTACATTGCCGGTTGCCAAATTGCATTATCTCTTATAGTTTCCGAGATATGGACTATCGATAATTTACACCTTAGGCTCTGCTTCTAACTTGGGCCCAAATTGTAAAATGGTCTTACCTATTGGCGATTTCGTTCCAATTCACATTCCAAGTAATATTCGGCATGCTAATTACATTGCCGGTTGCCAAATTGCATTATCTCTTATAGTTTCCGAGATATGGACTATCGATAATTTACACCATAGGCTCTGCTTCTAACTTGGGCCCAAGGTGTAAAATGGTCTTATCTATTGGCGATTTCGTTCCAATTCACATTCCAAGTAATATTCGGCATGCTAATTACATTGCCGGTTGCCAAATTGCATTATCTCTTATAGTTTCCGAGATATGGACTATCGATAATTTACATACCTTAGGCTCTGCTTCTAACTTGGGCCCAAATTGTAAAATGGTCTTATCTATTGGCGATTTCGTTCCAATTCACATTCCAAGTAATATTCGTCATGCTAATTACATTGCCGGTTGCCAAATTGCATTATCTCTTATAGTTTCCGAGATATGGACTATCGATAATTTACACCTTAGGCTCTGCTTCTAACTTGGGCCCAAATTGTAAAATGGTCTTATCTATTGGCGATTTCGTTCTAATTCACATTCCAAGTAATATTCGGCATGCTAATTACATTGCCGGTTGCCAAATTGCATTATCTCTTATAGTTTCCGAGATATGGACTATCGATAATTTACACCTTAGGCTCTGCTTCTAACTTGGGCCCAAATTGTAAAATGGTCTTATCTATTGGCGATTTCGTTCCAATTCACATTCCAAGTAATATTCGGCATGCTAATTACATTGCCGGTTGCCAAATTGCATTATCTCTTATAGTTTCCGAGATATGGACTATCGATAATTTACACCTTAGGCTCTGCTTCTAACTTGGGCCCAAATTGTAAAATGGTCTTATCTATTGGCGATTTCGTTCCAATTCACACTCCAAGTAATATTCGGCATGCTAATTACATTGCCGGTTGCGAAATTGCATTATCTCTTATAGTTTCCGAGATATGGACTATCGATAATTTACACTTTAGGCTCTGCTTCTAACTTGGGCCCAAATTGTAAAATGGTCTTATCTATTGGCGATTTCGTTCCAATTCACATTCCAAGTAATATTCGGCATGCTAATTACATTGCCGGTTGCCAAATTGCATTATCTCTTATAGTTTCCGAGATATGGACTATCGATAATTTACACCTTAGGCTCTGCTTCTAACTTGGGCCCAAATTGTAAAATGGTCTTCTCTATTGGCGATTTCGTCCCAATTCACATTCCAAGTAATATTCGGCATGCTAATTACATTGCCGTTTGCGAAATTGCATTATCTCTTATAGTTTCAGAGATATGGACTATCGATAATTTACACCTTAGGCTCTGCTTCTAACTTGGGCCCAAATTGTAAAATGGTCTTATCTATTGGCGATTTCGTTCCAATTCACATTCCAAGTAATATTCGGCATGCTAATTACATTGCCGGTTGCCAAATTGCATTATCTCTTATAGTTTCCGAGATATGGACTATCGATAATTTACACCTTAGGCTCTGCTTCTAACTTGGGCCCAAATTGTAAAATGGTCTTATCTATTGGCGATTTCGTTCCAATTCACATTCCAAGTAATATTCGGCATGCTAATTACATTGCCGGTTGCCAAATTGCATTAACTCTTATAGTTTCCGAGATATGGACTATCGATAATTTACACCTTAGGCTCTGCTTCTAACATGGGCCCAAATTGTAAAATGGTCTTATCTATTGGCGATTTCGTTCCAATTCACATTCCAAGTAATATTCGGCATGCTAATTACATTGCCGGTTGCCAAATTGCATTATCTCTTATAGTTTCCGAGATATGGACTATCGATAATTTACACTATAGGCTCTGCTTCTAACTTGGGCCCAAATTGTAAAATGGTCTTATCTATTGGCGATTTCGTTCCAATTCACATTCCAAGTAATATTCGGCATGCTAATTACATTGCCGGTTGCCAAATTGCATTATCTCTTATAGTTTCCGAGATATGGACTCTCGATAATTTACACCTTAGGCTCTGCTTCTAACTTGGGCCCAAATTGTAAAATGGTCTTATCTATTGGCGATTTCGTTCCAATTCACATTCCAAGTAATATTCGGCATGCTAATTACATTGCCGGTTGCCAAATTGCATTATCTCTTATAGTTTCCGAGATATGGACTATCGATAATTTACACCTTAGGCTCTGCTTCTAACTTGGGCCCAAATTGTAAAATGGTCTTATCTATTGGCGATTTCGTTCCAATTCACATTCCAAGTAATATTCGGCATGCTAATTACATTGCCGGTTGCCAAATTGAATTATCTCTTATAGTTTCCGAGATATGGACTATCGATAATTTACATCTTAGGCTCTGCTTCTAACTTGGTCCCAAATTGTAAAATGGTCTTACCTATTGGCGATTTCGTTCCAATTCACATTCCAAGTAATATTCGGCATGCTAATTACATTGCCGGTTGCCAAATTGCATTATCTCTTATAGTTTCCGAGATATGGACTATCGATAATTTACACCTTAGGCTCTGCTTCTAACTTGGGCCCAAATTGTAAAATGGTCTTATCTATTGGCGATTTCGTTCCAATTCACATTCCAAGTAATATTCGGCATGCTAATTACATTGCCGGTTGCCAAATTGCATTATCTCTTATAGTTTCCGAGATATGGACTATCGATAATTTACACCTTAGGCTCTGCTTCTAACTTGGGCCCAAATTGTAAAATGGTCTTATCTATTGGCGATTTCGTTCCAATTCACATTCCAAGTAATATTCGGCATGCTAATTACATTGCCGGTTGCCAAATTGCATTAACTCTTATAGTTTCCGAGATATGGACTATCGATAATTTACACCTTAGGCTCTGCTTCTAACTTGGGCCCAAATTGTAAAATGGTCTTATCTATTGGCGATTTCGTTCCAATTCACATTCCAAGTAATATTCGGCATGCTAATTACATTGCCGGTTGCCAAATTGCATTATCTCTTATAGTTTCCGAGATATGGACTATCGATAATTTACACCATAGGCTCTGCTTATAACTTGGGCCCAAATTGTAAAATGGTCTTATCTATTGGCGATTTCGTTCCAATTCACATTCCAAGTAATATTCGGCATGCTAATTACATTGCCGGTTGCCAAATTGCATTATCTCTTATAGTTTCCGAGATATGGACTATCGATAATTTACACCTTAGGCTCTGCTTCTAACTTGGGCCCAAATTGTAAAATGGTCTTATCTATTGGCGATTTCGTTCCAATTCACATTCCAAGTAATATTCGGCATGCTAATTACATTGCCGGTTGCCAAATTGCATTATCTCTTATAGTTTACGAGATATGGACTATCGATAATTTACACCTTAGGCTCTGCTTCTAACTTGGGCCCAAATTGTAAAATGGTCTTATCTATTGGCGATTTCGTCCCAATTCACATTCCAAGTGATATTCGGCATGCTAATTACATTGCCGGTTGCGAAATTGCATTATCTCTTATAGTTTCCGAGATATGGACTATCAATAATTTACACCTTAGGCTCTGCTTCTAACTTGGGCCCAAATTGTAAAATGGTCTTATCTATTGGCGATTTCGTTCCAATTCACATTCCAAGTAATATTCGGCATGCTAATTACATTGCCGGTTGCCAAATTGCATTATCTCTTATAGTTTCCGAGATATGGACTATCGATAATTTACACCTTAGGCTCTGCTTCTAACTTGGGCCCAAATTGTAAAATGGCCTTATCTATTGGCGATTTCGTTTCAATTCACATTCCAAGTAATATTCGGCATGCTAATTACATTGCCGGTTGCCAAATTGCATTATCTCTTATAGTTTACGAGATATGGACTATCGATAATTTACACCTTAGGCTCTGCTTCTAACTTGGGCCCAAATTGTAAAATGGTCTTATCTATTGGCGATTTCGTCCCAATTCACATTCCAAGTGATATTCGGCATGCTAATTACATTGCCGGTTGCGAAATTGCATTATCTCTTATAGTTTCCGAGATATGGACTATCAATAATTTACACCTTAGGCTCTGCTTCTAACTTGGGCCCAAATTGTAAAATGGTCTTATCTATTGGCGATTTCGTTCCAATTCACATTCCAAGTAATATTCGGCATGCTAATTACATTGCCGGTTGCCAAATTGCATTATCTCTTATAGTTTCCGAGATATGGACTATCGATAATTTACACCTTAGGCTCTGCTTCTAACTTGGGCCCAAATTGTAAAATGGTCTTATCTATTGGCGATTTCGTTCCAATTCACATTCCAAGTAATATTCGGCATGCTAATTACATTGCCGGTTGCCAAATTGCATTATATCTTATAGTTTCCGAGATATGGACTATCAATCATTTACACCTTCGGCTCTGCTTCTAACTTGGGCCCAAATTGTAAAATGGTCTTATCTATTGGCGATTTCGTTCCAATTCACATTCCAAGTAATATTCGGCATGCTAATTACATTGCCGGTTGCGAAATTGCATTATCTCTTATAGTTTCCGAGATATGGACTATCAATAATTTACACCTTAGGCTCTGCTTCTAACTTGGGCCCAAATTGTAAAATGGTCTTATCTATTGGCGATTTCGTTCCAATTCACATTCCAAGTAATATTCGGCATGCTAATTACATTGCCGGTTGCCAAATTGCATTATCTCTTATAGTTTCCGAGATATGGACTATCGATAATTTACACCTTAGGCTCTGCTTCTAACTTGGGCCCAAATCGTAAAATGGTCTTATCTATTGGCGATTTCGTTCCAATTCACATTCCAAGTAATATTCGGCATGCTAATTACATTGCCGGTTGCCAAATTGCATTATCTCTTATAGTTTCCGAGATATGAACTATCGATAATTTACACCTTAGGCTCTGCTTCTAACTTGGGCCCAAATTGTAAAATGGTCTTATCTATTGGCGATTTCGTTCCAATTCACATTCCAAGTAATATTCGGCATGCTAATTACATTGCCGGTTGCCAAATTGCATTAACTCTTATAGTTTCCGAGATATGGACTATCGATAATTTACACCTTAGGCTCTGCTTCTAACTTGGGCCCAAATTGTAAAATGGTCTTATCTATTGGCGATTTCGTTCCAGTTCACATTCCAAGTAATATTCGGCATGCTAATTACATTGCCGGTTGCCAAATTGCATTATCTCTTATAGTTTCCGAGATATGGACTATCGATAATTTACACCATAGGCTCTGCTTATAACTTGGGCCCAAATTGTAAAATGGTCTTATCTATTGGCGATTTCGTTCCAATTCACATTCCAAGTAACATTCGGCATGCTAATTACATTGCCGGTTGCCAAATTGCATTATCTCTTATAGTTTCCGAGATATGGACTATCGATAATTTACACCTTAGGCTCTGCTTCTAACTTGGGCCCAAATTGTAAAATGGTCTTATCTATTGGCGATTTCATTCCAATTCACATTCCAAGTAATATTCGGCATGCTAATTACATTGCCGGTTGCCAAATTGCATTATCTCTTATAGTTTACGAGATATGGACTATCGATAATTTACACCTTAGGCTCTGCTTCTAACTTGTGCCCAAATTGTAAAATGGTCTTATCTATTGGCGATTTCGTTCCAATTCACATTCCAAGTAATATTCGGCATGCTAATTACATTGCCGGTTGCCAAATTGCATTATCTCTTATAGTTTCCGAGATATGGACTATCGATAATTTACACCTTAGGCTCTGCTTCTAACTTGGGCCCAAATTGTAAAATGGTCTTATCTATTGGCGATTTCGTCCCAATTCACATTCCAAGTGATATTCGGCATGCTAATTACATTGCCGTTTGCGAAATTGCATTATCTCTTATAGCTTCCGAGATATGGACTATCAATAATTTACACTTTAGGCTCTGCTTCTAACTTGGGCCCAAATTGTAAAATGGTCTTATCTATTGGCGATTTCGTTCCAATTCACATTCCAAGTAATATTCGGCATGCTAATTACATTGCCGGTTGCCAAATTGCATTATCTCTTATAGTTTCCGAGATATGGACTATCGATAATTTACACCTTAGGCTCTGCTTCTAACTTGGGCCCAAATTGTAAAATGGTCTTATCTATTGGCGATTTCGTTCCAATTCACATTCCAAGTAATATTCGGCATGCTAATTACATTGCCGGTTGCCAAATTGCATTATCTCTTATAGTTTCCGAGATATGGACTATCAATAATTTACACCTTAGGCTCTGCTTCTAACTTGGGCCCAAATTGTAAAATGGTCTTATCTATTGGCGATTTCGTTCCAATTCACATTCCAAGTAATATTCGGCATGCTAATTACATTTCCGGTTGCCAAATTGCATTATCTCTTATAGTTTCCGAGATATGGACTATCGATAATTTACACCTTAGGCTCTGCTTCTAACTTGGGCCCAAATTGTAAAATGGCCTTATCTATTGGCGATTTCGTTCCAATTCACATTCCAAGTAATATTCGGCATGCTAATTACATTGCCGGTTGCCAAATTGCATTATCTCTTATAGTTTCCGTGATATGGACTATCGATAATTTACACCTTAGGCTCTGCTTCTAACTTGGGCCCAAATTGTAAAATGGTCTTACCTATTGGCGATTTCGTTCCAATTCACACTCCAAGTAATATTCGGCATGCTAATTAAATTGCCGGTTGCGAAATTGCATTATCTCTTATAGTTTCCGAGATATGGAATATAAATAATTTACACCTTAGGCTCTGCTTCTAACTTGGGCCCAAATTGTAAAATGGCCTTATCTATTGGCAATTTCGTTCCAATTCACATTCCAAGTAATATTCGGCATGCTAATTACATTGCCGGTTGCCAAATTGCATTATCTCTTATAGTTTCCGAGATCTGGACTCTGGATAATTTACACCTTAGGCTCTGCTTCTAACTTGGGCCCAAATTGTAAAATGGTCTTATCTATTGGCGATTTCGTTCCAATTCACATTCCAAGTAATATTCGGCATGCTAATTACATTGCCGGTTGCCAAATTGCATTATCTCTTATAGTTTCCGAGATATGGACTATCGATAATTTACACCTTAGGCTCTGCTTCTAACTTGGGCCCAAATTGTAAAATGGCCTTATCTATTGGCCATTTCGTCCCAATTCACATTCCAAGTGATATTCGGCATGCTAATTACATTGCCGATTGCGAAATTGCATTATCTCTTATAGTTTCCGAGATATGGACTATCAATAATTTACACCTTAGGCTCTGCTTCTAACTTGGGCCCAAATTGTAAAATGGTCTTATCTATTGGCGATTTCGTTCCAATTCACATTCCAAGTAATATTCGGCATGCTAATTACATTGCCGGTTGCCAAATTGCATTATCTCTTATAGTTTCCGAGATATGGACTATCGATAATTTACACCTTAGGCTCTGCTTCTAACTTGGGCCCAAATTGTAAAATGGTCTTATCTATTGGCGATTTCGTTCCAATTCACATTCCAAGTAATATTCGGCATGCTAATTACATTGCCGGTTGCCAAATTGCATTATCTCTTATAGTTTCCGAGATATGGACTATCGATAATTTACACCTTAGGCTCTGCTTCTAACTTGGGCCCAAATTGTAAAATGGTCTTATCTATTGGCGATTTCGTTCCAATTCACATTCCAAGTAATATTCGGCATGCTAATTACATTGCCGGTTGCCAAATTGCATTATCTCTTATAGTTTACGAGATATGGACTATCGATAATTTACACCTTAGGCTCTGCTTCTAACTTGGGCCCAAATTGTAAAATGGTCTTATCTATTGGCGATTTCGTCCCAATTCACATTCCAAGTGATATTCGGCATGCTAATTACATTGCCGGTTGCGAAATTGCATTATCTCTTATAGTTTCCGAGATATGGACTATCAATAATTTACACCTTAGGCTCTGCTTCTAACTTGGGCCCAAATTGTAAAATGGTCTTATCTATTGGCGATTTCGTTCCAATTCAAATTCCAAGTAATATTCGGCATGCTAATTACATTGCCGGTTGCCAAATTGCATTATCTCTTATAGTTTCCGAGATATGGACTATCGATAATTTACACCTTAGGCTCTGCTTCTAACTTGGGCCCAAATTGTAAAATGGCCTTATCTATTGGCGATTTCGTTTCAATTCACATTCCAAGTAATATTCGGCATGCTAATTACATTGCCGGTTGCCAAATTGCATTATCTCTTATAGTTTCCGAGATATGGACTATCGATAATTTACACCTTAGGCTCTGCTTCTAACTTGGGCCCAAATTGTAAAATGGTCTTATCTATTGGCGATTTCGTTCCAATTCACATTCCAAGTAATATTCGGCATGCTAATTACATTGCCGGTTGCCAAATTGCATTATATCTTATAGTTTCCGAGATATGGACTATCAATCATTTACACCTTCGGCTCTGCTTCTAACTTGGGCCCAAATTGTAAAATGGTCTTATCTATTGGCGATTTCGTTCCAATTCACATTCCAAGTAATATTCGGCATGCTAATTACATTGCCGGTTGCGAAATTGCATTATCTCTTATAGTTTCCGAGATATGGACTATCAATAATTTACACCTTAGGCTCTGCTTCTAACTTGGGCCCAAATTGTAAAATGGTCTTATCTATTGGCGATTTCGTTCCAATTCACATTCCAAGTAATATTCGGCATGCTAATTACATTGCCGGTTGCCAAATTGCATTATCTCTTATAGTTTCCGAGATATGGACTATCGATAATTTACACCTTAGGCTCTGCTTCTAACTTGGGCCCAAATCGTAAAATGGTCTTATCTATTGGCGATTTCGTTCCAATTCACATTCCAAGTAATATTCGGCATGCTAATTACATTGCCGGTTGCCAAATTGCATTATCTCTTATAGTTTCCGAGATATGAACTATCGATAATTTACACCTTAGGCTCTGCTTCTAACTTGGGCCCAAATTGTAAAATGGTCTTATCTATTGGCGATTTCGTTCCAATTCACATTCCAAGTAATATTCGGCATGCTAATTACATTGCCGGTTGCCAAATTGCATTAACTCTTATAGTTTCCGAGATATGGACTATCGATAATTTACACCTTAGGCTCTGCTTCTAACTTGGGCCCAAATTGTAAAATGGTCTTATCTATTGGCGATTTCGTTCCAGTTCACATTCCAAGTAATATTCGGCATGCTAATTACATTGCCGGTTGCCAAATTGCATTATCTCTTATAGTTTCCGAGATATGGACTATCGATAATTTACACCATAGGCTCTGCTTATAACTTGGGCCCAAATTGTAAAATGGTCTTATCTATTGGCGATTTCGTTCCAATTCACATTCCAAGTAACATTCGGCATGCTAATTACATTGCCGGTTGCCAAATTGCATTATCTCTTATAGTTTCCGAGATATGGACTATCGATTATTTACACCTTAGGCTCTGCTTCTAACTTGGGCCCAAATTGTAAAATGGTCTTATCTATTGGCGATTTCATTCCAATTCACATTCCAAGTAATATTCGGCATGCTAATTACATTGCCGGTTGCCAAATTGCATTATCTCTTATAGTTTACGAGATATGGACTATCGATAATTTACACCTTAGGCTCTGCTTCTAACTTGTGCCCAAATTGTAAAATGGTCTTATCTATTGGCGATTTCGTTCCAATTCACATTCCAAGTAATATTCGGCATGCTAATTACATTGCCGGTTGCCAAATTGCATTATCTCTTATAGTTTCCGAGATATGGACTATCGATAATTTACACCTTAGGCTCTGCTTCTAACTTGGGCCCAAATTGTAAAATGGTCTTATCTATTGGCGATTTCGTCCCAATTCACATTCCAAGTGATATTCGGCATGCTAATTACATTGCCGTTTGCGAAATTGCATTATCTCTTATAGCTTCCGAGATATGGACTATCAATAATTTACACTTTAGGCTCTGCTTCTAACTTGGGCCCAAATTGTAAAATGGTCTTATCTATTGGCGATTTCGTTCCAATTCACATTCCAAGTAATATTCGGCATGCTAATTACATTGCCGGTTGCCAAATTGCATTATCTCTTATAGTTTCCGAGATATGGACTATCGATAATTTACACCTTAGGCTCTGCTTCTAACTTGGGCCCAAATTGTAAAATGGTCTTATCTATTGGCGATTTCGTTCCAATTCACATTCCAAGTAATATTCGGCATGCTAATTACATTGCCGGTTGCCAAATTGCATTATCTCTTATAGTTTCCGAGATATGGACTATCAATAATTTACACCTTAGGCTCTGCTTCTAACTTGGGCCCAAATTGTAAAATGGTCTTATCTATTGGCGATTTCGTTCCAATTCACATTCCAAGTAATATTCGGCATGCTAATTACATTTCCGGTTGCCAAATTGCATTATCTCTTATAGTTTCCGAGATATGGACTATCGATAATTTACACCTTAGGCTCTGCTTCTAACTTGGGCCCAAATTGTAAAATGGCCTTATCTATTGGCGATTTCGTTCCAATTCACATTCCAAGTAATATTCGGCATGCTAATTACATTGCCGGTTGCCAAATTGCATTATCTCTTATAGTTTCCGTGATATGGACTATCGATAATTTACACCTTAGGCTCTGCTTCTAACTTGGGCCCAAATTGTAAAATGGTCTTACCTATTGGCGATTTCGTTCCAATTCACACTCCAAGTAATATTCGGCATGCTAATTACATTGCCGGTTGCGAAATTGCATTATCTCTTATAGTTTCCGAGATATGGAATATAAATAATTTACACCTTAGGCTCTGCTTCTAACTTGGGCCCAAATTGTAAAATGGCCTTATCTATTGGCGATTTCGTTCCAATTCACATTCCAAGTAATATTCGGCATGCTAATTACATTGCCGGTTGCCAAATTGCATTATCTCTTATAGTTTCCGAGATCTGGACTCTGGATAATTTACACCTTAGGCTCTGCTTCTAACTTGGGCCCAAATTGTAAAATGGTCTTATCTATTGGCGATTTCGTTCCAATTCACATTCCAAGTAATATTCGGCATGCTAATTACATTGCCGGTTGCCAAATTGCATTATCTCTTATAGTTTCCGAGATATGGACTATCGATAATTTACACCTTAGGCTCTGCTTCTAACTTGGGCCCAAATTGTAAAATGGCCTTATCTATTGGCCATTTCGTCCCAATTCACATTCCAAGTGATATTCGGCATGCTAATTACATTGCCGATTGCGAAATTGCATTATCTCTTATAGTTTCCGAGATATGGACTATCAATAATTTACACCTTAGGCTCTGCTTCTAACTTGGGCCCAAATTGTAAAATGGTCTTATCTATTGGCGATTTCGTTCCAATTCACATTCCAAGTAATATTCGGCATGCTAATTACATTGCCGGTTGCCAAATTGCATTATCTCTTATAGTTTCCGAGATATGGACTATCGATAATTTACACCTTAGGCTCTGCTTCTAACTTGGGCCCAAATTGTAAAATGGTCTTATCTATTGGCGATTTCGTTCCAATTCACATTCCAAGTAATACTCGGCATGCTAATTACATTGCCGGTTGCGAAATTGCATTATCTCTTATAGTTTCCGAGATATGGACTATCAATAATTTACACCTTAGGCTCTGCTTCTAACTTGGGCCCAAATTGTAAAATGGTCTTATCTATTGGCGATTTCGTTCCAATTCACATTCCAAGTAATATTCGGCATGCTAATTACATTGCCGGTTGCCAAATTGCATTATCTCTTATAGTTTCCGAGATATGGACTATCGATAATTTACACCTTAGGCTCTGCTTCTAACTTGGGCCCAAATTGTAAAATGGTCTTATCTATTGGCGATTTCGTTCCAATTCACATTCCAAGTAATATTCGGCATGCTAATTACATTGCCGGTTGCCAAATTGCATTATCTCTTATAGTTTCCGAGATATGGACTATCGATAATTTACACCTTAGGCTCTGCTTCTAACATGGGCCCAAATTGTAAAATGGTCTTATCTATTGGCGATTTCGTTCCAATTCACATTCCAAGTAATATTCGGCATGCTAATTACATTGCCGGTTGCCAATTTGCATTATCTCTTATAGTTTCCGAGATATGGACTATCCATAATTTACACCTTAGGCTCTGCTTCTAACTTGGGCCCAAATTGTAAAATGGTCTTATCTATTGGCGATTTCGTTCCAATTCACATTCCAAGTAATACTCGGCATGCTAATTACATTGCCGGTTGCCAAATTGCATTATCTCTTATAGTTTCCGAGATATGGACTATCGATAATTTACACCTTAGGCTCTGCTTCTAACTTGGGCCCAAATTGTAAAATGGTCTTATCTATTGGCGATTTCGTTCCAATTCACATTCCAAGTAATATTCGGCATGCTAATTACATTGCCGGTTGCCAAATTGCATTATCTCTTATAGTTTCCGAGATATGGACTATCGATAATTTACACCTTAGGCTCTGCTTCTAACTTGGGCCCAAATTGTAAAATGGTCTTATCTATTGGCGATTTCGTTCCAATTCACACTCCAAGTAATATTCGGCATGCTAATTACATTGCCGGTTGCGAAATTGCATTATCTCTTATAGTTTCCGAGATATGGACTATCAATAATTTACACCTTAGGCTCTGCTTCTAACTTGGGCCCAAATTGTAAAATGGTCTTATCTATTGGCGATTTCGTTCCAATTCACATTCCAAGTAATATTCGGCATGCTAATTACATTGCCGGTTGCCAAATTGCATTATCTCTTATAGTTTCCGAGATATGGACTATCGATAATTTACACCTTAGCCTCTGCTTCTAACTTGGGCCCAAATTGTAAAATGGTCTTATCTATTGGCGTTTTCGTTCCAATTCACATTCCAAGTAATATTCGGCATGCTAATTACATTGCCGGTTGCCAAATTGCATTATCTCATATAGTTTCCGAGATATGGACTATCGATAATTTACACCTTAGGCTCTGCTTCTAACTTGGGCCCAAATTGTAAAATGGTCTTATCTATTGGCGATTTCGTTCCAATTCACATTCCAAGTAATATTCGGCATGCTAATTACATTGCCGGTTGCCAAATTGCATTATCTCTTATAGTTTCCGAGATATGGACTATCGATTATTTACACCTTAGGCTCTGCTTCTAACTTGGGCCCAAATCGTAAAATGGTCTTATCTATTGGCGATTTCGTTCCAATTCACATTCCAAGTAATATTCGGCATGCTAATTACATTGCCGGTTGCCAAATTGCATTATCTCTTATAGTTTCCGAGATATGGACTATCGATAATTTACACCTTAGGCTCTGCTTCTAACTTGGGCCCAAATTGTAAAATGGTCTTATCTATTGGCGATTTCGTTCCAATTTACATTCCAAGTAATATTCGGCATGCTAATTACATTGCCGGTTGCCAAATTGCATTAACTCTTATAGTTTCCGAGATATGGACTATCGATAATTTACACCTTAGGCTCTGCTTCTAACTTGGGCCCAAATTGTAAAATGGTCTTATCTATTGGCGATTTCGTTCCAATTCACATTCCAAGTAATATTCGGCATGCTAATTACATTGCCGGTTGCCAAATTGCATTATCTCTTATAGTTTCCGAGATATGGACTATCGATAATTTACACCATAGGCTCTGCTTATAACTTGGGCCCAAATTGTAAAATGGTCTTATCTATTGGCGATTTCGTTCCAATTCACATTCCAAGTAATATTCGGCATGCTAATTACATTGCCGGTTGCCAAATTGCATTATCTCTTATAGTTTCCGAGATATGGACTATCGATAATTTACACCTTAGGCTCTGCTTCTAACTTGGGCCCAAATTGTAAAATGGTCTTATCTATTGGCGGTTTCGTTCCAATTCACATTCCAAGTAATATTCGGCATGCTAATTACATTGCCGGTTGCCAAATTGCATTATCTCTTATAGTTTCCGAGATATGGACTATCGATAATTTACACCTTAGGCTCTGCTTCTAACTTGGGCCCAAATTGTAAAATGGCCTTATCTATTGGCGATTTCGTTCCAATTCACATTCCAAGTAAATTCGGCATGCTAATTACATTGCCGGTTGCCAAATTGCATTATCTCTTATAGTTTCCGAGATATGGACTATCGATAATTTACACCTTAGGCTCTGCTTCTAACTTGGGCTCAAAGTGTAAAATGGTCTTACCTATTGGCGATTTCGTTCCAATTCACACTCCAAGTAATATTCGGCATGCTAATTACATTGCCGGTTGCGAAATTGCATTATCTCTTATAGTTTCCGAGATATGGACTATCAATAATTTACACCTTAGGCTCTGCTTCTAACTTGGGCCCAAATTGTAAAATGGTCTTATCTATTGGCGATTTCGTTCCAATTCACATTCCAAGTAATATTCGGCATGCTAATTACATTGCCGGTTGCCAAATTGCATTATCACTTATAGTTTCCGAGATATGGACTCTCGATAATTTACACCTTAGGCTCTGCTTCTAACTTGGGCCCAAATTGTAAAATGGTCTTATCTATTGGCGATTTCGTTCCAATTCACATTCCAAGTAATATTCGGCATGCTAATTACATTGCCGGTTGCCAAATTGCATTATCTCTTATAGTTTCCGAGATATGGACTATCGATAATTTACACCTTAGGCTCTGCTTCTAACTTGGGCCCAAATTGTAAAATGGTCTTATCTATTGGCGATTTCGTCCCAATTCACATTCCAAGTGATATTCGGCATGCTAATTACATTGCCGATTGCGAAATTGCATTATCTCTTATAGTTTCCGAGATATGGACTATCAATAATTTACACCTTAGGCTCTGCTTCTAACTGGGGCCCAAATTGTAAAATGGTCTTATCTATTGGCGATTTCGTTCCAATTCACATTCCAAGTAATATTCGGCATGCTAATTACATTGCCGGTTGCCAAATTGCATTATCTCTTATAGTTTCCGAGATATGGACTATCGATAATTTACACCTTAGGCTCTGCTTCTAACTTGGGCCCAAATTGTAAAATGGTCTTATCTATTGGCGATTTCGTTCCAATTCACATTCCAAGTAATACTCGGCATGCTAATTACATTGCCGGTTGCCAAATTGCATTATCTCTTATAGTTTCCGAGATATGGACTATCGATAATTTACACCTTAGGCTCTTCTTCTAACTTGGGCCCAAATTGTAAAATGGTCTTATCTATTGGCGATTTCGTTCCAATTCACATTCCAAGTAATATTCGGCATGTTAATTACATTGCCGGTTGCCAAATTGCATTATCTCTTATAGTTTCCGAGATATGGACTATCGATAATTTACACCTTAGGCTCTGCTTCTAACTTGGGCCCAAATTGTAAAATGGTCTTATCTATTGGCGATTTCGTTCCAATTCACACTCCAAGAAATATTCGGTATGCTAATTACATTGCCGGTTGCGAAATTGCATTATCTCTTATAGTTTCCGAGATATGGACTATCGATAATTTACACCTTAGCCTCTGCTTCTAACTTGGGCCCAAATTGTAAAATGGTCTTATTTATTGGCGTTTTCGTTCCAATTCACATTCCAAGTAATATTCGGCATGCTAATTACATTGCCGGTTGCCAAATTGCATTATCTCTTATAGTTTCCGAGATATGGACTATCGATAATTTACACCTTAGGCTCTGCTTCTAACTTGGGCCCAAATTGTAAAATGGTCTTCTCTATTGGCGATTTCGTTCCAATTCACATTCCAAGTAATATTCGGCATGCTAATTACATTTCCGGTTGCCAAATTGCATTATCTCTTATAGTTTCCGAGATATGGACTATCGATAATTTACACCTTAGGCTCTGCTTCTAACTTGGGCCCAAATTGTAAAATGGTCTTCTCTATTGGCGATTTCGTTCCAATTCACATTCCAAGTAATATTCGGCATGCTAATTACATTGCCGGTTGCCAAATTGCATTATCTCTTATAGTTTCCGAGATATGGACTATCGATAATTTACACCTTAGGCTCTGCTTCTAACTTGGGCCCAAATTGTAAAATCGTCTTATCTATTGGCGATTTCGTTCCAATTCACATTCCAAGTAATATTCGGCATGCTAATTACATTGCCGGTTGCCAAATTGCATTATCTCTTATAGTTTCCGAGATATGGACTATCGGTAATTTACACCTTAGGCTCTGCTTCTAACTTGGGCCCAAATTGTAAAATGGTCTTATCTATTGGCGATTTCGTTCCAATTCACATTCCAAGTAATATCCGGCATGCTAATTACATTGCCGGTTGCCAAATTGAATTATCTCTTATAGTTTCCGAGATATGGACTATCGATAATTTACACCTTAGGCTCTGCTTCTAACTTGGGCCCAAATTGTAAAATGATCTTACCTATTGGCGATTTCGTTCCAATTCACATTCCAAGTAATATTCGGCATGCTAATTACATTGCCGGTTGCCAAATTGCATTATCTCTTATAATTTCCGAGATATGGACTATCGATAATTTACACCTTAGGCTCTGCTTCTAACTTGGGCCCAAATTGTAAAATGGTCTTACCTATTGGCGATTTCGTTCCAATTCACATTCCAAGTAATATTCGGCATGCTAATTACATTGCCGGTTGCCAAATTGCATTATCTCTTACAGTTTCCGAGATATGGACTATCTATAATTTACATCTTAGGCTCTGCTTCTAACTTGGGCCCAAATTGTAAAATCGTCTTATCTATTGGCGATTTCGTTCCAATTCACATTCCAAGTAATATTCGGCATGCTAATTACATTGCCGGTTGCCAAATTGCATTATCTCTTATAGTTTCCGAGATATGGACTATCGATAATTTACACCTTAGGCTCTGCTTCTAACTTGGGCCCAAATTGTAAAATGGTCTTACCTATTGGCGATTTCGTTCCAATTCACATTCCAAGTAATATTCGGCATGCTAATTACATTGCCGGTTGCCAAATTGCATTATTTCTTATAGTTTCCGAGATATGGACTATCTATAATTTACATCTTAGGCTCTGCTTCTAACTTGGGCCCAAATTGTAAAATCGTCTTATCTATTGGCGATTTCGTTCCAATTCACATTCCAAGTAATATTCGGCATGCTAATTACATTGCCGGTTGCCAAATTGCATTATCTCTTATAGTTTCCGAGATATGGACTATCGATAATTTACACCTTAGGCTCTGCTTCTAACTTGGGCCCAAATTGTAAAATGGTCTTATCCATTGGCGATTTCGTTCCAATTCACATTCCAAGTAATATCCGGCATGCTAATTACATTGCCGGTTGCCAAATTGAATTATCTCTTATAGTTTCCGAGATATGGACTATCGATAATTTACATCTTAGGCTCTGCTTCTAACTTGGGCCCAAATTGTAAAATGGTCTTATCTATTGGCGATTTCGTTCCAATTCACATTCCAAGTAATATTCGGCATGCTAATTACATTGCCGGTTGCCAAATTGCATTATCTCTTATAGTTTCCGAGATATGGACTATCGATAATTTACACCTTAGGCTCTGCTTCTAACTTGGGCCCAAATTGTAAAATGGTCTTATCTATTGGCGATTTCGTCCCAATTCACATTCCAAGTGATATTCGGCATGCTAATTACATTGCCGGTTGCGAAATTGCATTATCTCTTATAGTTTCCGAGATATGGACTATCAATAATTTACACCTTAGGCTCTGCTTCTAACTTGGGCCCAAATTGTAAAATGGTCTTATCTATTGGCGATTTCGTTCCAATTCACATTCCAAGTAATATTCGGCATGCTAATTACATTGCCGGTTGCCAAATTGCATTATCTCTTATAGTTTCCGAGATATGGACTATCGATAATTTACACCTTAGGCTCTGCTTCTAACTTGGGCCCAAATTGTAAAATCGTCTTATCTATTGGCGATTTCGTTCCAATTCACATTCCAAGTAATATTCGGCATGCTAATTACATTGCCGGTTGCCAAATTGCATTATCTCTTATAGTTTCCGAGATATGGACTATCGGTAATTTACACCTTAGGCTCTGCTTCTAACTTGGGCCCAAATTGTAAAATGGTCTTATCTATTGGCGATTTCGTTCCAATTCACATTCCAAGTAATATTCGGCATGCTAATTACATTGCCGGTTGCCAAATTGCATTATCTCTTATAGTTTCCGAGATATGGACTATCGATAATTTACACCATAGGCTCTGCTTATAACTTGGGCCCAAATTGTAAAATGGTCTTATCTATTGGCGATTTCGTTCCAATTCACATTCCAAGTAATATTCGGCATGCTAATTACATTGCCGGTTGCCAAATTGCATTATCTCTTATAGTTTCCGAGATATGGACTATCGATAATTTACACCTTAGGCTCTGCTTCTAACTTGGGCCCAAATTGTAAAATGGTCTTATCTATTGGCGATTTCGTCCCAATTCACATTCCAAGTGATATTCGGCATCCTAATTACATTGCCGGTTGCGAAATTGCATTATCTCTTATAGTTTCCGAGATATGGACTATCAATAATTTACAAATTAGGCTCTGCTTCTAACTTGGGCCCAAATTGTAAAATGGTCTTATCTATTGGCGATTTCGTCCCAATTCACATTCCAAGTGATATTCGGCATGCTAATTACATTGCCGGTTGCCAAATTGCATTATCTCTTATAGTTTCCGAGATATGGACTATCGATAATTTACACCTTAGGCTCTGCTTCTAACTTGGGCCCAAATTGTAAAATGGTCTTATCTATTGGCGATTTCGTTCCAATTCACATTCCAAGTAATATTCGGCATGCTAATTACATTGCCGGTTGCCAAATTGCATTAACTCTTATAGTTTCCGAGATATGGACTATCGATAATTTACACCTTAGGCTCTGCTTCTAACTTGGGCCCAAATTGTAAAATGGTCTTATCTATTGGCGATTTCGTTCCAATTCACATTCCAAGTAATATTCGGCATGCTAATTACATTGCCGGTTGCCAAATTGCATTATCTCTTATAGTATCCGAGATATGGACTATCGATAATTTACACCTTAGGCTCTGCTTCTAACTTGGGCCCAAATTGTAAAATGGTCTTATCTATTGGCGATTTCGTTCCAATTCACATTCCAAGTAATATTCGGCATGCTAATTACATTGCAGGTTGCCAAATTGCATTATCTCTTATAGTTTCCGAGATATGGACTATCGATAATTTATACCTTAGGCTCTGCTTCTAACTTGGGCCCAAATTGTAAAATGGTCTTATCTATTGGCGATTTCGTTCCAATTCACATTCCAAGTAATATTCGGCATGCTAATTACATTGCCGGTTGCCAAATTGCATTATCTCTTATAGTTTCCGAGATATGGACTATCGATAATTTACACCTTAGGCTCTGCTTCTAACTTGGGCCCAAATTGTAAAATGGTCTTATCTATTGGCGATTTCGTTCCAATTCACATTCCAAGTAATATTCGGCATGCTAATTACATTGCAGGTTGCCAAATTGCATTATCTCTTATAGTTTCCGAGATATGGACTATCGATAATTTACACCTTAGGCTCTGCTTCTAACTTGGGCCCAAATTGTAAAATGGTCTTATCTATTGGCGATTTCGTTCCAATTCACATTCCAAGTAATATTCGGCATGCTAATTACATTGCAGGTTGCCAAATTGCATTATCTCTTATAGTTTCCGAGATATGGACTATCGATAATTTACACCTTAGGCTCTGCTTCTAACTTGGGCCCAAATTGTAAAATGGTCTTATCTATTGGCGATTTCGTTCCAATTCACATTCCAAGTAATATTCGGCATGCTAATTACATTGCAGGTTGACAAATTGCATTATCTCTTATAGTTTCCGAGATATGGACTATCGATAATTTACACCTTAGTCTCTGCTTCTAACTTGGGCCCAAATTGTAAAATGGTCTTATCTATTGGCGATTTCGTTCCAATTCACATTCCAAGTAATATTCGGCATGCTAATTACATTGCCGGTTGCCAAATTGCATTATCTCTTATAGTTTCCGAGATATGGACTATCGATAATTTACACCTTAGGCTCTGCTTCTAACTTGGGCCCAAATTGTAAAATGGCCTTATCTATAGGCGATTTCGTTCCAATTCACATTCCAAGTAATATTCGGCATGCTAATTACATTGCCGGTTGCCAAATTGCATTATCTCTTATAGTTTCCGAGATATGGACTATCGATAATTTACACCTTAGGCTCTGCTTCTAACTTGGGCCCAAATTGTAAAATGGTCTTACCTATTGGCGATTTCGTTCCAATTCACACTCCAAGTAATATTCGGCATGCTAATTACATTGCCGGTTGCGAAATTGCATTATCTCTTATAGTTTCCGAGATATGGACTATCAATAATCTACACCTTAGGCTCTGCTTCTAACTTGGGCCCAAATTGTAAAATGGTCTTATCTATTGGCGATTTCGTTCCAATTCACATTCCAAGTAATATTCGGCATGCTAATTACATTGCCGGTTGCCAAATTGCATTATCTCTTATAGTTTCCGAGATCTGGACTCTCGATAATTTACACCTTAGGCTCTGCTTCTAACTTGGGCCCAAATTGTAAAATGGTCTTATCTATTGGCGATTTCGTTCCAATTCACATTCCGAGTAATATTCGGCATGCTAATTACATTGTCGGTTGCCAAATTGCATTATCTCTTATAGTTTCCGAGATATGGACTATCGATAATTTACACCTTAGGCTCTGCTTCTAACTTGGGCCCAAATTGTAAAATGGTCTTATCTATTGGCGATTTCGTTCCAATTCACATTCCAAGTAATACTCGGCATGCTAATTACATTGCCGGTTGCCAAATTGCATTATCTCTTATAGTTTCCGAGATATGGACTATCGATAATTTACACCTTAGGCTCTGCTTCTAACTTGGGCCCAAATTGTAAAATGGTCTTATCTATTGGCGATTTCGTTCCAATTCACATTCCAAGTAATATTCGGCATGCTAATTACATTGCCGGTTGCCAAATTGCATTATCTCTTATAGTTTCCGAGATATGGACTATCAATAATTTACACCTTAGGCTCTGCTTCTAACTTGGGCCCAAATTGTAAAATGGTCTTATCTATTGGCGATTTCGTTCCAATTCACATTACAAGTAATATTCGGCATGCTAATTACATTGCCGTTTGCCAAATTGCATTATCTCTTATAGTTTCCGAGATATGGACTATCGATAATTTACACCTTAGCCTCTGCTTCTAACTTGGGCCCAAATTGTAAAATGGTCTTATCTATTGGCGTTTTCGTTCCAATTCACATTCCAAGTAATATTCGGCATGCTAATTTCATTGCTGGTTGCCAAATTGCATTATCTCTTATAGTTTCCGAGATATGGACTATCGATAATTTACACCTTAGGCTCTGCTTCTAACTTGGGCCCAAATTGTAAAATGGTCTTATCTATTGGCGATTTCGTTCCAATTCACATTCCAAGTAATATTCGGCATGCTAATTACATTGCCGGTTGCCAAATTGCATTATCTCTTATAGTTTCCGAGATATGGACTATCAATAATTTACACCTTAGGCTCTGCTTCTAACTTGGGCCCAAATTGTAAAATGGTCTTATCTATTGGCGATTTCGTTCCAATTCACATTACAAGTAATATTCGGCATGCTAATTACATTGCCGTTTGCCAAATTGCATTATCTCTTATAGTTTCCGAGATATGGACTATCGATAATTTACACCTTAGCCTCTGCTTCTAACTTGGGCCCAAATTGTAAAATGGTCTTATCTATTGGCGTTTTCGTTCCAATTCACATTCCAAGTAATATTCGGCATGCTAATTACATTGCAGGTTGCCAAATTGCATTATCTCTTATAGTTTCCGAGATATGGACTATCGATAATTTATACCTTAGGCTCTGCTTCTAACTTGGGCCCAAATTGTAAAATGGTCTTATCTATTGGCGATTTCGTTCCAATTCACATTCCAAGTAATATTCGGCATGCTAATTACATTGCCGGTTGCCAAATTGCATTATCTCTTATAGTTTCCGAGATATGGACTATCGATAATTTACACCTTAGGCTCTGCTTCTAACTTGGGCCCAAATTGTAAAATGGTCTTATCTATTGGCGATTTCGTCCCAATTCACATTCCAAGTGATATTCGGCATGCTAATTACATTGCCGGTTGCGAAATTGCATTATCTCTTATAGTTTCCGAGATATGGACTATCAATAATTTAAACCTTAGGCTCTGCTTCTAACTTGGGCCCAAATTGTAAAATGGTCTTATCTATTGGCGATTTCGTTCCAATTCACATTCCAAGTAATATTCGGCATGCTAATTACATTGCCGGTTGCCAAATTGCATTATCTCTTATAGTTTCCGAGATATGGACTATCGATAATTTACACCTTAGGCTCTGCTTCTAACTTGGGCCCAAATTGTAAAATGGTCTTATCTATTGGCGATTTCGTTCCAATTCACATTCCAAGTAATATTCGGCATGCTAATTACATTGCCGGTTGCCAAATTGCATTATCTCTTATAGTTTCCGAGATATGGACTATCGATAATTTACACCTTAGGCTCTGCTTCTAACTTGGGCCCAAATTGTAAAATGGTCTTATCTATTGGCGATTTCGTTCCAATTCACATTCCAAGTAATATTCGGCATGCTAATTACATTGCCGGTTGCCAAATTGCATTATCTCTTATAGTTTCCGAGATATGGACTATCAATAATTTACACCTTAGGCTCTGCTTCTAACTTGGGCCCAAATTGTAAAATGGTTTTATCTATTGGCGATTTCGTTCCAATTCACATTCCAAGTAATATTCGGCATGCTAATTACATTGCAGGTTGCCAAATTGCATTATCTCTTATAGTTTCCGAGATATGGACTATCGATAATTTACACCTTAGGCTCTGCTTCTAACTTGGGCCCAAATTGTAAAATGGTCTTATCTATTGGCGATTTCGTTCCAATTCACATTCCAAGTAATATTCGGCATGCTAATTACATTGCAGGTTGCCAAATTGCATTATCTCTTATAGTTTCCGAGATATGGACTATCGATAATTTACACCTTAGGCTCTGCTTCTAACTTGGGCCCAAATTGTAAAATGGTCTTATCTATTGGCGATTTCGTTCCAATTCACATTCCAAGTAATATTCGGCATGCTAATTACATTGCAGGTTGACAAATTGCATTATCTCTTATAGTTTCCGAGATATGGACTATCGATAATTTACACCTTAGTCTCTGCTTCTAACTTGGGCCCAAATTGTAAAATGGTCTTATCTATTGGCGATTTCGTTCCAATTCACATTCCAAGTAATATTCGGCATGCTAATTACATTGCCGGTTGCCAAATTGCATTATCTCTTATAGTTTCCGAGATATGGACTATCGATAATTTACACCTTAGGCTCTGCTTCTAACTTGGGCCCAAATTGTAAAATGGCCTTATCTATAGGCGATTTCGTTCCAATTCACATTCCAAGTAATATTCGGCATGCTAATTACATTGCCGGTTGCCAAATTGCATTATCTCTTATAGTTTCCGAGATATGGACTATCGATAATTTACACCTTAGGCTCTGCTTCTAACTTGGGCCCAAATTGTAAAATGGCCTTATCTATAGGCGATTTCGTTCCAATTCACATTCCAAGTAATATTCGGCATGCTAATTACATTGCCGGTTGCCAAATTGCATTATCTCTTATAGTTTCCGAGATATGGACTATCGATAATTTACACCTTAGGCTCTGCTTCTAACTTGGGCCCAAATTGTAAAATGGTCTTACCTATTGGCGATTTCGTTCCAATTCACACTCCAAGTAATATTCGGCATGCTAATTACATTGCCGGTTGCGAAATTGCATTATCTCTTATAGTTTCCGAGATATGGACTATCAATAATCTACACCTTAGGCTCTGCTTCTAACTTGGGCCCAAATTGTAAAATGGTCTTATCTATTGGCGATTTCGTTCCAATTCACATTCCAAGTAATATTCGGCATGCTAATTACATTGCCGGTTGCCAAATTGCATTATCTCTTATAGTTTCCGAGATCTGGACTCTCGATAATTTACACCTTAGGCTCTGCTTCTAACTTGGGCCCAAATTGTAAAATGGTCTTATCTATTGGCGATTTCGTTCCAATTCACATTCCGAGTAATATTCGGCATGCTAATTACATTGTCGGTTGCCAAATTGCATTATCTCTTATAGTTTCCGAGATATGGACTATCGATAATTTACACCTTAGGCTCTGCTTCTAACTTGGGCCCAAATTGTAAAATGGTCTTATCTATTGGCGATTTCGTTCCAATTCACATTCCAAGTAATACTCGGCATGCTAATTACATTGCCGGTTGCCAAATTGCATTATCTCTTATAGTTTCCGAGATATGGACTATCGATAATTTACACCTTAGGCTCTGCTTCTAACTTGGGCCCAAATTGTAAAATGGTCTTATCTATTGGCGATTTCGTTCCAATTCACATTCCAAGTAATATTCGGCATGCTAATTACATTGCCGGTTGCCAAATTGCATTATCTCTTATAGTTTCCGAGATATGGACTATCAATAATTTACACCTTAGGCTCTGCTTCTAACTTGGGCCCAAATTGTAAAATGGTCTTATCTATTGGCGATTTCGTTCCAATTCACATTACAAGTAATATTCGGCATGCTAATTACATTGCCGTTTGCCAAATTGCATTATCTCTTATAGTTTCCGAGATATGGACTATCGATAATTTACACCTTAGCCTCTGCTTCTAACTTGGGCCCAAATTGTAAAATGGTCTTATCTATTGGCGTTTTCGTTCCAATTCACATTCCAAGTAATATTCGGCATGCTAATTACATTGCTGGTTGCCAAATTGCATTATCTCTTATAGTTTCCGAGATATGGACTATCGATAATTTACACCTTAGGCTCTGCTTCTAACTTGGGCCCAAATTGTAAAATGGTCTTATCTATTGGCGATTTCGTTCCAATTCACATTCCAAGTAATATTCGGCATGCTAATTACATTGCCGGTTGCCAAATTGCATTATCTCTTATAGTTTCCGAGATATGGACTATCAATAATTTACACCTTAGGCTCTGCTTCTAACTTGGGCCCAAATTGTAAAATGGTCTTATCTATTGGCGATTTCGTTCCAATTCACATTACAAGTAATATTCGGCATGCTAATTACATTGCCGTTTGCCAAATTGCATTATCTCTTATAGTTTCCGAGATATGGACTATCGATAATTTACACCTTAGCCTCTGCTTCTAACTTGGGCCCAAATTGTAAAATGGTCTTATCTATTGGCGTTTTCGTTCCAATTCACATTCCAAGTAATATTCGGCATGCTAATTACATTGCAGGTTGCCAAATTGCATTATCTCTTATAGTTTCCGAGATATGGACTATCGATAATTTATACCTTAGGCTCTGCTTCTAACTTGGGCCCAAATTGTAAAATGGTCTTATCTATTGGCGATTTCGTTCCAATTCACATTCCAAGTAATATTCGGCATGCTAATTACATTGCCGGTTGCCAAATTGCATTATCTCTTATAGTTTCCGAGATATGGACTATCGATAATTTACACCTTAGGCTCTGCTTCTAACTTGGGCCCAAATTGTAAAATGGTCTTATCTATTGGCGATTTCGTCCCAATTCACATTCCAAGTGATATTCGGCATGCTAATTACATTGCCGGTTGCGAAATTGCATTATCTCTTATAGTTTCCGAGATATGGACTATCAATAATTTAAACCTTAGGCTCTGCTTCTAACTTGGGCCCAAATTGTAAAATGGTCTTATCTATTGGCGATTTCGTTCCAATTCACATTCCAAGTAATATTCGGCATGCTAATTACATTGCCGGTTGCCAAATTGCATTATCTCTTATAGTTTCCGAGATATGGACTATCGATAATTTACACCTTAGGCTCTGCTTCTAACTTGGGCCCAAATTGTAAAATGGTCTTATCTATTGGCGATTTCGTTCCAATTCACATTCCAAGTAATATTCGGCATGCTAATTACATTGCCGGTTGCCAAATTGCATTATCTCTTATAGTTTCCGAGATATGGACTATCGATAATTTACACCTTAGGCTCTGCTTCTAACTTGGGCCCAAATTGTAAAATGGTCTTATCTATTGGCGATTTCGTTCCAATTCACATTCCAAGTAATATTCGGCATGCTAATTACATTGCCGGTTGCCAAATTGCATTATCTCTTATAGTTTCCGAGATATGGACTATCAATAATTTACACCTTAGGCTCTGCTTCTAACTTGGGCCCAAATTGTAAAATGGTTTTATCTATTGGCGATTTCGTTCCAATTCACATTCCAAGTAATATTCGGCATGCTAATTACATTGCAGGTTGCCAAATTGCATTATCTCTTATAGTTTCCGAGATATGGACTATCGATAATTTACACCTTAGGCTCTGCTTCTAACTTGGGCCCAAATTGTAAAATGGTCTTATCTATTGGCGATTTCGTTCCAATTCACATTCCAAGTAATATTCGGCATGCTAATTACATTGCAGGTTGCCAAATTGCATTATCTCTTATAGTTTCCGAGATATGGACTATCGATAATTTACACCTTAGGCTCTGCTTCTAACTTGGGCCCAAATTGTAAAATGGTCTTATCTATTGGCGATTTCGTTCCAATTCACATTCCAAGTAATATTCGGCATGCTAATTACATTGCAGGTTGACAAATTGCATTATCTCTTATAGTTTCCGAGATATGGACTATCGATAATTTACACCTTAGTCTCTGCTTCTAACTTGGGCCCAAATTGTAAAATGGTCTTATCTATTGGCGATTTCGTTCCAATTCACATTCCAAGTAATATTCGGCATGCTAATTACATTGCCGGTTGCCAAATTGCATTATCTCTTATAGTTTCCGAGATATGGACTATCGATAATTTACACCTTAGGCTCTGCTTCTAACTTGGGCCCAAATTGTAAAATGGCCTTATCTATAGGCGATTTCGTTCCAATTCACATTCCAAGTAATATTCGGCATGCTAATTACATTGCCGGTTGCCAAATTGCATTATCTCTTATAGTTTCCGAGATATGGACTATCGATAATTTACACCTTAGGCTCTGCTTCTAACTTGGGCCCAAATTGTAAAATGGTCTTACCTATTGGCGATTTCGTTCCAATTCACACTCCAAGTAATATTCGGCATGCTAATTACATTGCCGGTTGCGAAATTGCATTATCTCTTATAGTTTCCGAGATATGGACTATCAATAATCTACACCTTAGGCTCTGCTTCTAACTTGGGCCCAAATTGTAAAATGGTCTTATCTATTGGCGATTTCGTTCCAATTCACATTCCAAGTAATATTCGGCATGCTAATTACATTGCCGGTTGCCAAATTGCATTATCTCTTATAGTTTCCGAGATCTGGACTCTCGATAATTTACACCTTAGGCTCTGCTTCTAACTTGGGCCCAAATTGTAAAATGGTCTTATCTATTGGCGATTTCGTTCCAATTCACATTCCGAGTAATATTCGGCATGCTAATTACATTGCCGGTTGCCAAATTGCATTATCTCTTATAGTTTCCGAGATATGGACTATCGATAATTTACACCTTAGGCTCTGCTTCTAACTTGGGCCCAAATTGTAAAATGGTCTTATCTATTGGCGATTTCGTTCCAATTCACATTCCAAGTAATACTCGGCATGCTAATTACATTGCCGGTTGCCAAATTGCATTATCTCTTATAGTTTCCGAGATATGGACTATCGATAATTTACACCTTAGGCTCTGCTTCTAACTTGGGCCCAAATTGTAAAATGGTCTTATCTATTGGCGATTTCGTTCCAATTCACATTCCAAGTAATATTCGGCATGCTAATTACATTGCCGGTTGCCAAATTGCATTATCTCTTATAGTTTCCGAGATATGGACTATCAATAATTTACACCTTAGGCTCTGCTTCTAACTTGGGCCCAAATTGTAAAATGGTCTTATCTATTGGCGATTTCGTTCCAATTCACATTACAAGTAATATTCGGCATGCTAATTACATTGCCGTTTGCCAAATTGCATTATCTCTTATAGTTTCCGAGATATGGACTATCGATAATTTACACCTTAGCCTCTGCTTCTAACTTGGGCCCAAATTGTAAAATGGTCTTATCTATTGGCGTTTTCGTTCCAATTCACATTCCAAGTAATATTCGGCATGCTAATTACATTGCTGGTTGCCAAATTGCATTATCTCTTATAGTTTCCGAGATATGGACTATCGATAATTTACACCTTAGGCTCTGCTTCTAACTTGGGCCCAAATTGTAAAATGGTCTTATCTATTGGCGATTTCGTTCCAATTCACATTCCAAGTAATATTCGGCATGCTAATTACATTGCCGGTTGCCAAATTGTATTATCTCTTATAGTTTCCGAGATATGGACTATCGATAATTTACACCTTAGGCTCTGCTTCTAACTTGGGCCCAAATCGTAAAATTGTCTTATCTATTGGCGATTTCGTTCCAATTCACATTCCAAGTAATATTCGGCATGCTAATTATATTGCCGGTTGCCAAATTGCATTATCTCTTATAGTTTCCGAGATATGGACTATCGATAATTTACACCTTAGGCTCTGCTTCTAACTTGGGCCCAAATTGTAAAATGGTCTTATCTATTGGCGATTTCGTTCCAATTCACATTCCAAGTAATATTCGGCATGCTAATTACATTGCCGGTTGCCAAATTGCATTAACTCTTATAGTTTCCGAGATATGGACTATCGATAATTTACACCTTAGGCTCTGCTTCTAACTTGGGCCCAAATTGTAAAATGGTCTTATCTATTGGCGATTTCGTTCCAATTCACATTCCAAGTAATATTCGGCATCCTAATTACATTGCCGGTTGCCAAATTGCATTATCTCTTATAGTTTCCGAGATATGGACTATCGATAATTTACACCATAGGCTCTGCTTATAACTTGGGCCCAAATTGTAAAATGGTCTTATCTATTGGCGATTTCGTTCCAATTCACATTCCAAGTAATATTCGGCATGCTAATTACATTGCCGGTTGCCACATTGCATTATCTCTTATAGTTTCCGAGATATCGACTATCGATAATTTACACCTTAGGCTCTGCTTCTAACTTGGGCCCAAATTGTAAAATGGTCTTTTCTATTGGCGATTTCGTTCCAATTCACATTCCAAGTAATATTCGGCATGCTAATTACATTGCGGGTTGCCAAATTGCATTATCTCTTATAGTTTCCGAGATATGGACTATCGATAATTTACACCTTAGGCTCTGCTTCTAACTTGGGCCCAAATTGTAAAATGGTCTTATCTATTGGCGATTTCGTTCCAATTCACATTCCAAGTAATATTCGGCATGCTAATTACATTGCCGGTTGCCAAATTGCATTATCTCTTATAGTTTCCGAGTTATGGACTATCAATAATTTACACCTTAGGCTCTGCTTCTAAATTGGGCCCAAATTGTAAAATGGTCTTATCTATTGGCGATTTCGTTCCAATTCACATTCCAAGTAATATTCGGCATGCTAATTACATTGCCGGTTGCCAAATTGCATTATCTCTTATAGTTTCCGAGATATGGACTATCGATAATTTACACTTAGGCTCTGCTTCTAACTTGGGCCCAAATTGTAAAATGGCCTTATCTATTGGCGATTTCGTTCCAATTCACATTCCAAGTAATATTCGGCATGCTAATTACATTGCCGGTTGCCAAATTGCATTATCTCTTATAGTTTCCGAGATATGGACTATCGATAATTTACACCTTAGGCTCTGCTTCTAACTTGGGCCCAAATTGTAAAATGGTCTTACCTATTGGCGATTTCGTTCCAATTCACACCCCAAGTAATATTCGGCATGCTAATTACATTGCCGGTTGCGAAATTGCATTATCTCTTATAGTTTCCGAGATATGGACTATCAATAATTTACACCTTAGGCTCTGCTTCTAACTTGGGCCCAAATTGTAAAATGGTCTTATCTATTGGCGATTTCGTTCCAATTCACATTCCAAGTAATATTCGGCATGCTAATTCCATTGCCGGTTGCCAAATTGCATTATCTCTTATAGTTTCCGAGATATGGACTCTCGATAATTTACACCTTAGGCTCTGCTTCTAACTTGGGCCCAAATTGTAAAATGGTCTTATCTATTGGCGATTTCGTTCCAATTCACATTCCAAGTAATATTCGGCATGCTAATTACATTGCCGGTTGCCAAATTGCATTATCTCTTATAGTTTCCGAGATATGGACTATCGATAATTTACACCTTAGGCTCTGCTTCTAACTTGGGCCCAAATTGTAAAATGGTCTTATCTATTGGCGATTTCGTCCCAATTCACATTCCAAGTGATATTCGGCATGCTAATTACATTGCCGATTGCGAAATTGCTTTATCTCTTATAGTTTCCGAGATATGGACTATCAATAATTTACACCTTAGGCTCTGCTTCTAACTTGGGCCCAAATTGTAAAATGGTCTTATCTATTGGCGATTTCGTTCCAATTCACATTCCAAGTAATATTCGGCATGCTAATTACATTGCCGGTTGCCAAATTGCATTATCTCTTATAGTTTCCGAAATATGGACTATCGATAATTTACACCTTAGGCTCTTCTTCTAACTTGGGCCCAAATTGTAAAATGGTCTTATCTATTGGCGATTTCGTTCCAATTCACATTCCAAGTAATACTCGGCATGCTAATTACATTGCCGGTTGCCAAATTGCATTATCTCTTATAGTTTCCGAGATATGGACTATCGATAATTTACACCTTAGGCTCTGCTTCTAACTTGGGCCCAAATTGTAAAATGGTCTTATCTATTGGCGATTTCGTTCCAATTCACATTCCAAGTAATATTCGGCATGCTAATTACATTGCCGGTTGCCAAATTGCATTATCTCTTATAGTTTCCGAGATATGGACTATCGATAATTTACACCTTAGGCTCTGCTTCTAACTTGGGCCCAAATTGTAAAATGGTCTTATCTATTGGCGATTTCGTTCCAATTCACACTCCAAGTAATATTCGGCATGCTAATTACATTGCCGGTTGCGAAATTGCATTATCTCTTATAGTTTCCGAGATATGGACTATCGATAATTTACACCTTAGCCTCTGCTTCTAACTTGGGCCCAAATTGTAAAATGGTCTTATTTATTGGCGTTTTCGTTCCAATTCACATTCCAAGTAATATTCGGCATGCTAATTACATTGCCGGTTGCCAAATTGCATTATCTCTTATAGTTTCCGAGATATGGACTATCGATAATTTACACCTTAGGTTCTGCTTCTAACTTGGGCCCAAATTGTAAAATGGCCTTCTCTATTGGCGATTTCGTTCCAATTCACATTCCAAGTAATATTCGGCATGCTAATTACATTGCCGGTTGCCAAATTGCATTATCTCTTATAGTTTCCGAGATATGGAGTATCGATAATTTACACCTTAGGCTCTGCTTCTAACTTGGGCCCAAATTGTAAAATGGTCTTATCTATTGGCGATTTCGTTCCAATTCACATTCCAAGTAATATTCGGCATGCTAATTACTTTGCCGGTTGCCAAATTGCATTATCTCTTATAGTTTCCGAGATATGGACTATCGATAATTTACACCTTAGGCTCTGCTTCTAACTTGGGCCCAAATTGTAAAATGGTCTTCTCTATTGGCGATTTCGTTCCAATTCACACTCCAAGTAATATTCGGCATGCTAATTACATTGCCGGTTGCCAAATTGCATTATCTCTTATAGTTTCCGAGATATGGACTATCGATAATTTACACCTTAGGCTCTGCTTCTAACTTGGGCCCAAATTGTAAAATGGTCTTCTCTATTGGCGATTTCGTTCCAATTCACATTCCAAGTAATATTCGGCATGCTAATTACATTGCCGGTTGCCAAATTGCATTATCTCTTATAGTTTCCGAGATATGGACTATCGATAATTTACACCTTAGGCTCTGCTTCTAACTTGGGCCCAAATTGTAAAATGGTCTTCTCTATTGGCGATTTCGTTCCAATTCACATTCCAAGTAATATTCGGCATGCTAATTACATTGCCGGTTGCCAAATTGCATTATCTCTTATAGTTTCCGAGATATGGACTATCGATAATTTACACCTTAGGCTCTGCTTCTAACTTGGGCTAAAATTGTAAAATCGTCTTATCTATTGGCGATTTCGTTCCAATTCACATTCCAAGTAATATTCGGCATGCTAATTACATTGCCGGTTGCCAAATTGAATTATCTCTTATAGTTTCCGAGATATGGACTATCGATAATTTACACCTTAGGCTCTGCTTCTAACTTGGGCCCAAATTGTAAAATGGTCTTACCTATTGGCGATTTCGTTCCAATTCACATTCCAAGTAATATTCGGCATGCTAATTACATTGCCGGTTGCCAAATTGCATTATCTCTTATAGTTTCCGAGATATGGACTATCGATAATTTACACCTTAGGCTCTGCTTCTAACTTGGGCCCAAATTGTAAAATGGTCTTATCTATTGGCGATTTCGTTCCAATTCACATTCCAAGTAATATTCGACATGCTAATTACATTGCCGGTTGCCAAATTGCATTATCTCTTATAGTTTCCGAGATACGGACTATCTATAATTTACATCTTAGGCTCTGCTTCTAACTTGGGCCCAAATTGTAAAATCGTCTTATCTATTGGCGATTTCGTTCCAATTCACATTCCAAGTAATATTCGGCATGCTAATTACATTGCCGGTTGCCAAATTGCATTATCTCTTATAGTTTCCGAGATATGGACTATCGATAATTTACACCTTAGGCTCTGCTTCTAACTTGGGCCCAAATTGTAAAATGGTCTTATCCATTGGCGATTTCGTTCCAATTCACATTCCAAGTAATATCCGGCATGCTAATTACATTGCTGGTTGCCAAATTGAATTATCTCTTATAGTTTCCGAGATATGGACAATCGATAATTTACATCTTAGGCTCTGCTTCTAACTTGGGCCCAAATTGTAAAATGGTCTTATCTATTGGCGATTTCGTTCCAATTCACATTCCAAGTAATATTCGGCATGCTAATTACATTGCCGGTTGCCAAATTGCATTATCTCTTATAGTTTCCGAGATATGGACTATCGATAATTTACACCTTAGGCTCTGCTTCTAACTTGGGCCCAAATTGTAAAATGGTCTTATCTATTGGCGATTTCGTCCCAATTCACATTCCAAGTGATATTCGGCATGCTAATTACATTGCCGGTTGCGAAATTGCATTATCTCTTATAGTTTCCGAGATATGGACTATCAATAATTTACACCTTAGGCTCTGCTTCTAACTTGGGCCCAAATTGTAAAATGGTCTTATCTATTGGCGATTTCGTTCCAATTCACATTCCAAGTAATATTCGGCATGCTAATTACATTGCCGGTTGCCAAATTGCATTATCTCTTATAGTTTCCGAGATATGGACTATCGATAATTTACGCCTTAGGCTCTGCTTCTAACTTGGGCCCAAATTGTAAAATGGTCTTATCTATTGGCGATTTCGTTCCAATTCACATTTCAAGTAATATTCGGCATGCTAATTACATTGCCGGTTGCCAAATTGCATTATCTCTTATAGTCTCCGAGATATGTACTATCGATAATTTACACCTTAGGCTCTGCTTCTAACTTGGGCCCAAATTGTAAAATGGTCTTATCTATTGGCGATTTCGTTCCAATTCGCATTCCAAGTAATATTCGGCATGCTAATTACATTGCCGGTTGCCAAATTGCATTATCTCTTATAGTTTCCGAGATATGGACTATCGATAATTTACACCTTAGGCTCTGCTTCTAACTTGGGCCCAAATTGTAAAATGGTCTTATCTATTGGCGTTTTCGTTCCAATTCACATTCCAAGTAATATTCGGCATGCTAATTACATTGCCGGTTGCCAAATTGCATTATCTCTTATAGTTTCCGAGATATGGACTATCGATAATTTACACCTTAGGCTCTGCTTCTAACTTGGGCCCAAATTGTAAAATGGTCTTATCTATTGGCGATTTCGTTCCAATTCACATTCCAAGTAATATTCGGCATGCTAATTACATTGCCGGTTGCCAAATTGCATTATCTCTTATAGTTTCCGAGATATGGACTATCGATAATTTACATCTTAGGCTCTGCATCTAACTTGGGCCCAAATTGTAAAATCGTCTTATCTATTGGCGACTTCGTTCCAATTCACATTCCAAGTAATATTCGGCATGCTAATTACATTGCCGGTTGCCAAATTGCATTATCTCTTATAGTTTCCGAGATATGGACTATCGATAATTTACACCTTAGGCTCTGCTTCTAACTTGGGCCCAAATTGTAAAATGGTCTTCTCTATTGGCGATTTCGTTCCAATTCACATTCCAAGTAATATTCGGCATGCTAATTACATTGCCGGTTGCCAAATTGCATTATCTCTTATAGTTTCCGAGATATGGACTATCGATAATTTACACCTTAGGCTCTGCTTCTAACTTGGGCCCAAATTGTAAAATGGTCTTATCTATTGGCGATTTCGTTCCAATTCACATTCCAAGTAATATTCGGCATGCTAATTACATTGCCGGTTGCCAAATTGCATTATCTCTTATAGTTTCCGAGATATGGACTATCGATAATTTACATCTTAGGCTCTGCATCTAACTTGGGCCCATATTGTAAAATCGTCTTATCTATTGGCGACTTCGTTCCAATTCACATTCCAAGTAATATTCGGCATGCTAATTACATTTCCGGTTGCCAAATTGCATTATCTCTTATAGTTTCCGAGATATGGACTATCGATAATATACACCTTAGGCTCTGCTTCTAACTTGGGCCCAAATTGTAAAATGGTCTTATCTATTGGCGATTTCGTTCCAATTCACATTCCAAGTAATATCCGGCATGCTAATTACATTGCCGGTTGCCAAATTGAATTATCTCTTATAGTTTCCGAGATATGGACTATCGATAATTTACACCTTAGGCTCTGCTTCTAACTTGGGCCCAAATTGTAAAATGGTCTTATCTATTGGCGATTTCGTTCCAATTCACATTCCAAGTAATATTCGGCATGCTATTTACATTGCCGGTTGCCAAATTGCATTATCTCTTATAGTTTCCGAGATATGGACTATCGATAATTTACACCTTAGGCTCTGCTTCTAACTTGGGCCCAAATTGTAAAATGGTCTTATCTATTGGCGATTTCGTCCCAATTCACATTCCAAGTGATATTCGGCATGCTAATTACATTGCCGGTTGCGATATTGCATTATCTCTTATAGTTTCCGAGATATGGACTATCAATAATTTACACCTTAGGCTCTGCTTCTAACTTGGGCCCAAATTGTAAAATGGCCTTATCTATTGGCGATTTCGTTCCAATTCACATTCCAAGTAATATTCGGCATGCTAATTACATTGCCGGTTGCCAAATTGCATTATCTCTTATAGTTTCCGAGATATGGACTATCGATAATTTACACCTTAGGCTCTGCTTCTAACTTGGGCCCAAATTGTAAAATGGTCTTATCTATTGGCGATTTCGTTTCAATTCACATTCCAAGTAATATTCGGCATGCTAATTACATTGCCGGTTGCCAAATTGCATTATCTCTTATAGTTTCCGAGATATGGACTATCGATAATTTACACCTTAGGCTCTGCTTCTAACTTGGGCCCAAATTGTAAAATGGTCTTATCTATTGGAGATTTCGTTCCAATTCACATTCCAAGTAATATTCGGCATGCTAATTACATTGCCGGTTGCCAAATTGCATTATCTCTTATAGTTTCCGAGATATGGACTATCGATAATTTACACCTTAGGCTCTGCTTCTAACTTGGGCCCAAATTGTAAAATGGTCTTATCTATTGGCGATTTCGTTCCAATTCACATTCCAAGTAATATTCGGCATGCTAATTACATTGCCTGTTGCCAAATTGCATTATCTCTTATAGTTTCCGAGATATGGACTATCGATAATTTACACCTTAGGCTCTGCTTCTAACTTGGGCCCAAATTGTAAAATGGTCTTATCTATTGGCGATTTCGTTCCAATTCACACTCCAAGTAATATTCGGCATGCTAATTACATTGCCGGTTGCGAAATTGCATTATCTCTTATAGTTTCCGAGATATGGACTATCAATAATTTACACCTTAGGCTCTGCTTCTAACTTGGGCCCAAATTGTAAAATGGTCTTATCTATTGGCGATTTCGTTCCAATTCACATTCCAAGTAATATTCGGCATGCTAATTACATTGCCGGTTGCCAAATTGCATTATCTCTTATAGTTTCCGAGATATGGACTATCGATAATTTACACCTTAGGCTCTGCTTCTAACTTGGGCCCAAATTGTAAAATGGTCTTATCTATTGGCGATTTCGTTCCAATTCACATTCCAAGTAATATTCGGCATGCTAATTACATTGCCGGTTGCCAAATTGCATTATCTCTTATAGTTTCCGAGATATGGACTATCGATAATTTACACCTTAGGCTCTGCTTCTAACTTGGGCCCAAATTGTAAAATGGCCTTATCTATTGGCGATTTCGTTCCAATTCACATTCCAAGTAAATTCGGCATGCTAATTACATTGCCGGTTGCCAAATTGCATTATCTCTTATAGTTTCCGAGATATGGACTCTCGATAATTTACACCTTAGGCTCTGCTTCTAACTTGGGCCCAAATTGTAAAATGGTCTTATCTATTGGCGATTTCGTTCCAATTCACATTCCAAGTAATATTCGTCATGCTAATTACATTGCCGGTTGCCAAATTGCATTATCTCTTATAGTTTCCGAGATATGGACTATCGATAATTTACACCTTAGGCTCTGCTTCTAACTTGGGCCCAAATTGTAAAATGGTCTTATCTATTGGCGATTTCGTCCCAATTCACATTCCAAGTGATATTCGGCATGCTAATTACATTGCCGATTGCGAAATTGCATTATCTCTTATAGTTTCCGAGATATGGACTATCAATAATTTACACCTTAGGCTCTGCTTCTAACTTGGGCCCAAATTGTAAAATGGTTTTATCTATTGGCGATTTCGTTCCAATTCACATTCCAAGTAATATTCGGCATGCTAATTACATTGCCGGTTGCCAAATTGTATTATCTCTTATAGTTTCCGAGATATGGACTATCGATAATTTACACCTTAGGCTCTGCTTCTAACTTGGGCCCAAATTGTAAAATCGTCTTATCTATTGGCGATTTCGTTCCAATTCACATTCCAAGTAATATTCGGCATGCTAATTACATTGCCGGTTGCCAAATTGCATTATCTCTTATAGTTTCCGAGATATGGACTATCGGTAATTTACACCTTAGGCTCTGCTTCTAACTTGGGCCCAAATTGTAAAATGGTCTTATCTATTGGCGATTTCGTTCCAATTCACATTCCAAGTAATATCCGGCATGCTAATTACATTGCCGGTTGCCAAATTGAATTATCTCTTATAGTTTCCGAGATATGGACTATCGATAATTTACACCTTAGGCTCTGCTTCTAACTTGGGCCCAAATTGTAAAATGGTCTTACCTATTGGCGATTTCGTTCCAATTCACATTCCAAGTAATATTCGGCATGCTAATTACATTGCCGGTTGCCAAATTGCATTATCTCTTATAGTTTCCGAGATATGGACTATCGATAATTTACACCTTAGGCTCTGCTTCTAACTTGGGCCCAAATTGTAAAATGGTCTTATCCATTGGCGATTTCGTTCCAATTCACATACCAAGTAATATCCGGCATGCTAATTACATTGCCGGTTGCCAAATTGAATTATCTCTTATAGTTTCCGAGATATGGACTATCGATAATTTACATCTTAGGCTCTGCTTCTAACTTGGGCCCAAATTGTAAAATGGTCTTATCTATTGGCGATTTCGTTCCAATTCACATTCCAAGTAATATTCGGCATGCTAATTACATTGCCGGTTGCCAAATTGCATTATCTCTTATAGTTTCCGAGATATGGACTATCGATAATTTACACCTTAGGCTCTGCTTCTAACTTGGGCCCAAATTGTAAAATGGTCTTATCTATTGGCGATTCCGTCCCAATTCACATTCCAAGTGATATTCGGCATGCTAATTACATTGCCGGTTGCCAAATTGCATTATCTCTTATAGTTTCCGAGATATGGACTATCGATAATTTACACCTTAGGCTCTGCTTCTAACTTGGGCCCAAATTGTAAAATGGTCTTATCCATTGGCGATTTCGTTCCAATTCACATTCCAAGTAATATCCGGCATGCTAATTACATTGCCGGTTGCCAAATTGAATTATCTCTTATAGTTTCCGAGATATGGACTATCGATAATTTACATCTTAGGCTCTGCTTCTAACTTGGGCCCAAATTGTAAAATGGTCTTATCTATAGGCGATTTCGTTCCAATTCACATTCCAAGTAATATTCGGCATGCTAATTACATTGCCGGTTGCGAAATTGCATTATCTCTTATAGTTTCCGAGATATGGACTATCAATAATTTACACCTTAGGCTCTGCTTCTAACTTGGGCCCAAATTGTAAAATGGTCTTATCTATTGGCGATTTCGTCCCAATTCACATTCCAAGTGATATTCGGCATGCTAATTACATTGCCGGTTGCCAAATTGCATTATCTCTTATAGTTTCCGAGATATGGACTATCGATAATTTACACCTTAGGCTCTGCTTCTAACTTGGGCCCAAATTGTAAAATGGTCTTATCTATTGGCGATTTCGTTCCAATTCACATTCCAAGTAATATTCGGCATGCTAATTACATTGCCGGTTGCCAAATTGCATTATCTCTTATAGTTTCCGAGATATGGACTATCGATAATTTACACCTTAGGCTCTGCTTCTAACTTGGGCCCAAATTGTAAAATGGTCTTATCTATTGGCGATTTCGTTCCAATTCACATTCCAAGTAATATTCGGCATGCTAATTACATTACCGGTTGCCAAATTGCATTATCTCTTATAGTTTCCGAGATATGGACTATCGATAATTTACACCATAGGCTCTGCTTATAACTTGGGCCCAAATTGTAAAATGGTCTTATCTATTGGCGATTTCGTTCCAATTCACATTCCAAGTAATATTCGGCATGCTAATTACATTGCCGGTTGCCAAATTGCATTATCTCTTATAGTTTCCGAGATATGGACTATCGATAATTTACACCTTAGGCTCTGCTTCTAACTTGGGCCCAAATTGTAAAATGGTCTTATCTATTGGCGATTTCGTTCCAATTCACATTCCAAGTAATATTCGGCATGCTAATTACATTGCAGGTTGCCAAATTGCATTATCTCTTATAGTTTCCGAGATATGGACTATCGATAATTTACACCTTAGGCTCTGCTTCTAACTTGGGCCCAAATTGTAAAATGGTCTTATCTATTGGCGATTTCGTTCCAATTCACATTCCAAGTAATATTCGGCATGCTAATTACATTGCCGTTTGCCAAATTGCATTATCTCTTATAGTTTCCGAGATATGGACTATCGATAATTTACACCTTAGGCTCTGCTTCTAACTTGGGCCCAAATTGTAAAATGGTCTTATCTATTGGCGATTTCGTTCCAATTCACATTCCAAGTAATATTCGGCATGCTAATTACATTACCGGTTGCCAAATTGCATTATCTCTTATAGTTTCCGAGATATGGACTATCGATAATTTACACCTTAGGCTCTGCTTCTAACTTGGGCCCAAATTGTAAAATGGTCTTATCTATTGGCGATTTCGTTCCAATTCACATTCCAAGTAATATTCGGCATGCTAATTACATTGCCGGTTGCCAAATTGCATTATCTCTTATAGTTTCCGAGATATGGACTATCGATAATTTACACCTTAGGCTCTGCTTCTAACTTGGGCCCAAATTGTAAAATGGTCTTATCTATTGGCGATTTCGTTCCAATTCACATTCCAAGTAATATTCGGCATGCTAATTACATTGCCGGTTGCCAAATTGCATTATCTCTTATAGTTTCCGAGATATGGACTATCGATAATTTACACCTTAGGCTCTGCTTCTAACTTGGGCCCAAATTGTAAAATGGTCTTATCTATTGGCGATTTCGTTCCAATTCACATTCCAAGTAATATTCGGCATGCTAATTACATTGCCGGTTGCCAAATTGCATTATCTCTTATAGTTTCCGAGATATGGACTATCGATAATTTACATCTTAGGCTCTGCATCTAACTTGGGCCCATATTGTAAAATCGTCTTATCTATTGGCGACTTCGTTCCAATTCACATTCCAAGTAATATTCGGCATGCTAATTACATTTCCGGTTGCCAAATTGCATTATCTCTTATAGTTTCCGAGATATGGACTATCGATAATATACACCTTAGGCTCTGCTTCTAACTTGGGCCCAAATTGTAAAATGGTCTTATCTATTGGCGATTTCGTTCCAATTCACATTCCAAGTAATATCCGGCATGCTAATTACATTGCCGGTTGCCAAATTGAATTATCTCTTATAGTTTCCGAGATATGGACTATCGATAATTTACACCTTAGGCTCTGCTTCTAACTTGGGCCCAAATTGTAAAATGGTCTTATCTATTGGCGATTTCGTTCCAATTCACATTCCAAGTAATATTCGGCATGCTATTTACATTGCCGGTTGCCAAATTGCATTATCTCTTATAGTTTCCGAGATATGGACTATCGATAATTTACACCTTAGGCTCTGCTTCTAACTTGGGCCCAAATTGTAAAATGGTCTTATCTATTGGCGATTTCGTCCCAATTCACATTCCAAGTGATATTCGGCATGCTAATTACATTGCCGGTTGCGATATTGCATTATCTCTTATAGTTTCCGAGATATGGACTATCAATAATTTACACCTTAGGCTCTGCTTCTAACTTGGGCCCAAATTGTAAAATGGCCTTATCTATTGGCGATTTCGTTCCAATTCACATTCCAAGTAATATTCGGCATGCTAATTACATTGCCGGTTGCCAAATTGCATTATCTCTTATAGTTTCCGAGATATGGACTATCGATAATTTACACCTTAGGCTCTGCTTCTAACTTGGGCCCAAATTGTAAAATGGTCTTATCTATTGGCGATTTCGTTTCAATTCACATTCCAAGTAATATTCGGCATGCTAATTACATTGCCGGTTGCCAAATTGCATTATCTCTTATAGTTTCCGAGATATGGACTATCGATAATTTACACCTTAGGCTCTGCTTCTAACTTGGGCCCAAATTGTAAAATGGTCTTATCTATTGGAGATTTCGTTCCAATTCACATTCCAAGTAATATTCGGCATGCTAATTACATTGCCGGTTGCCAAATTGCATTATCTCTTATAGTTTCCGAGATATGGACTATCGATAATTTACACCTTAGGCTCTGCTTCTAACTTGGGCCCAAATTGTAAAATGGTCTTATCTATTGGCGATTTCGTTCCAATTCACATTCCAAGTAATATTCGGCATGCTAATTACATTGCCTGTTGCCAAATTGCATTATCTCTTATAGTTTCCGAGATATGGACTATCGATAATTTACACCTTAGGCTCTGCTTCTAACTTGGGCCCAAATTGTAAAATGGTCTTATCTATTGGCGATTTCGTTCCAATTCACACTCCAAGTAATATTCGGCATGCTAATTACATTGCCGGTTGCGAAATTGCATTATCTCTTATAGTTTCCGAGATATGGACTATCAATAATTTACACCTTAGGCTCTGCTTCTAACTTGGGCCCAAATTGTAAAATGGTCTTATCTATTGGCGATTTCGTTCCAATTCACATTCCAAGTAATATTCGGCATGCTAATTACATTGCCGGTTGCCAAATTGCATTATCTCTTATAGTTTCCGAGATATGGACTATCGATAATTTACACCTTAGGCTCTGCTTCTAACTTGGGCCCAAATTGTAAAATGGTCTTATCTATTGGCGATTTCGTTCCAATTCACATTCCAAGTAATATTCGGCATGCTAATTACATTGCCGGTTGCCAAATTGCATTATCTCTTATAGTTTCCGAGATATGGACTATCGATAATTTACACCTTAGGCTCTGCTTCTAACTTGGGCCCAAATTGTAAAATGGCCTTATCTATTGGCGATTTCGTTCCAATTCACATTCCAAGTAAATTCGGCATGCTAATTACATTGCCGGTTGCCAAATTGCATTATCTCTTATAGTTTCCGAGATATGGACTCTCGATAATTTACACCTTAGGCTCTGCTTCTAACTTGGGCCCAAATTGTAAAATGGTCTTATCTATTGGCGATTTCGTTCCAATTCACATTCCAAGTAATATTCGTCATGCTAATTACATTGCCGGTTGCCAAATTGCATTATCTCTTATAGTTTCCGAGATATGGACTATCGATAATTTACACCTTAGGCTCTGCTTCTAACTTGGGCCCAAATTGTAAAATGGTCTTATCTATTGGCGATTTCGTCCCAATTCACATTCCAAGTGATATTCGGCATGCTAATTACATTGCCGATTGCGAAATTGCATTATCTCTTATAGTTTCCGAGATATGGACTATCAATAATTTACACCTTAGGCTCTGCTTCTAACTTGGGCCCAAATTGTAAAATGGTTTTATCTATTGGCGATTTCGTTCCAATTCACATTCCAAGTAATATTCGGCATGCTAATTACATTGCCGGTTGCCAAATTGTATTATCTCTTATAGTTTCCGAGATATGGACTATCGATAATTTACACCTTAGGCTCTGCTTCTAACTTGGGCCCAAATTGTAAAATCGTCTTATCTATTGGCGATTTCGTTCCAATTCACATTCCAAGTAATATTCGGCATGCTAATTACATTGCCGGTTGCCAAATTGCATTATCTCTTATAGTTTCCGAGATATGGACTATCGGTAATTTACACCTTAGGCTCTGCTTCTAACTTGGGCCCAAATTGTAAAATGGTCTTATCTATTGGCGATTTCGTTCCAATTCACATTCCAAGTAATATCCGGCATGCTAATTACATTGCCGGTTGCCAAATTGAATTATCTCTTATAGTTTCCGAGATATGGACTATCGATAATTTACACCTTAGGCTCTGCTTCTAACTTGGGCCCAAATTGTAAAATGGTCTTACCTATTGGCGATTTCGTTCCAATTCACATTCCAAGTAATATTCGGCATGCTAATTACATTGCCGGTTGCCAAATTGCATTATCTCTTATAGTTTCCGAGATATGGACTATCGATAATTTACACCTTAGGCTCTGCTTCTAACTTGGGCCCAAATTGTAAAATGGTCTTATCCATTGGCGATTTCGTTCCAATTCACATACCAAGTAATATCCGGCATGCTAATTACATTGCCGGTTGCCAAATTGAATTATCTCTTATAGTTTCCGAGATATGGACTATCGATAATTTACATCTTAGGCTCTGCTTCTAACTTGGGCCCAAATTGTAAAATGGTCTTATCTATTGGCGATTTCGTTCCAATTCACATTCCAAGTAATATTCGGCATGCTAATTACATTGCCGGTTGCCAAATTGCATTATCTCTTATAGTTTCCGAGATATGGACTATCGATAATTTACACCTTAGGCTCTGCTTCTAACTTGGGCCCAAATTGTAAAATGGTCTTATCCATTGGCGATTTCGTTCCAATTCACATTCCAAGTAATATCCGGCATGCTAATTACATTGCCGGTTGCCAAATTGAATTATCTCTTATAGTTTCCGAGATATGGACTATCGATAATTTACATCTTAGGCTCTGCTTCTAACTTGGGCCCAAATTGTAAAATGGTCTTATCTATAGGCGATTTCGTTCCAATTCACATTCCAAGTAATATTCGGCATGCTAATTACATTGCCGGTTGCGAAATTGCATTATCTCTTATAGTTTCCGAGATATGGACTATCAATAATTTACACCTTAGGCTCTGCTTCTAACTTGGGCCCAAATTGTAAAATGGTCTTATCTATTGGCGATTTCGTCCCAATTCACATTCCAAGTGATATTCGGCATGCTAATTACATTGCCGGTTGCCAAATTGCATTATCTCTTATAGTTTCCGAGATATGGACTATCGATAATTTACACCTTAGGCTCTGCTTCTAACTTGGGCCCAAATTGTAAAATGGTCTTATCTATTGGCGATTTCGTTCCAATTCACATTCCAAGTAATATTCGGCATGCTAATTACATTGCCGGTTGCCAAATTGCATTATCTCTTATAGTTTCCGAGATATGGACTATCGATAATTTACACCTTAGGCTCTGCTTCTAACTTGGGCCCAAATTGTAAAATGGTCTTATCCATTGGCGATTTCGTTCCAATTCACATTCCAAGTAATATCCGGCATGCTAATTACATTGCCGGTTGCCAAATTGAATTATCTCTTATAGTTTCCGAGATATGGACTATCGATAATTTACATCTTAGGCTCTGCTTCTAACTTGGGCCCAAATTGTAAAATGGTCTTATCTATAGGCGATTTCGTTCCAATTCACATTCCAAGTAATATTCGGCATGCTAATTACATTGCCGGTTGCGAAATTGCATTATCTCTTATAGTTTCCGAGATATGGACTATCAATAATTTACACCTTAGGCTCTGCTTCTAACTTGGGCCCAAATTGTAAAATGGTCTTATCTATTGGCGATTTCGTCCCAATTCACATTCCAAGTGATATTCGGCATGCTAATTACATTGCCGGTTGCCAAATTGCATTATCTCTTATAGTTTCCGAGATATGGACTATCGATAATTTACACCTTAGGCTCTGCTTCTAACTTGGGCCCAAATTGTAAAATGGTCTTATCTATTGGCGATTTCGTTCCAATTCACATTCCAAGTAATATTCGGCATGCTAATTACATTGCCGGTTGCCAAATTGCATTATCTCTTATAGTTTCCGAGATATGGACTATCGATAATTTACACCTTAGGCTCTGCTTCTAACTTGGGCCCAAATTGTAAAATGGTCTTATCTATTGGCGATTTCGTTCCAATTCACATTCCAAGTAATATTCGGCATGCTAATTACATTACCGGTTGCCAAATTGCATTATCTCTTATAGTTTCCGAGATATGGACTATCGATAATTTACACCATAGGCTCTGCTTATAACTTGGGCCCAAATTGTAAAATGGTCTTATCTATTGGCGATTTCGTTCCAATTCACATTCCAAGTAATATTCGGCATGCTAATTACATTGCCGGTTGCCAAATTGCATTATCTCTTATAGTTTCCGAGATATGGACTATCGATAATTTACACCTTAGGCTCTGCTTCTAACTTGGGCCCAAATTGTAAAATGGTCTTATCTATTGGCGATTTCGTTCCAATTCACATTCCAAGTAATATTCGGCATGCTAATTACATTGCAGGTTGCCAAATTGCATTATCTCTTATAGTTTCCGAGATATGGACTATCGATAATTTACACCTTAGGCTCTGCTTCTAACTTGGGCCCAAATTGTAAAATGGTCTTATCTATTGGCGATTTCGTTCCAATTCACATTCCAAGTAATATTCGGCATGCTAATTACATTGCCGTTTGCCAAATTGCATTATCTCTTATAGTTTCCGAGATATGGACTATCGATAATTTACACCTTAGGCTCTGCTTCTAACTTGGGCCCAAATTGTAAAATGGTCTTATCTATTGGCGATTTCGTTCCAATTCACATTCCAAGTAATATTCGGCATGCTAATTACATTACCGGTTGCCAAATTGCATTATCTCTTATAGTTTCCGAGATATGGACTATCGATAATTTACACCTTAGGCTCTGCTTCTAACTTGGGCCCAAATTGTAAAATGGTCTTATCTATTGGCGATTTCGTTCCAATTCACATTCCAAGTAATATTCGGCATGCTAATTACATTGCCGGTTGCCAAATTGCATTATCTCTTATAGTTTCCGAGATATGGACTATCGATAATTTACACCTTAGGCTCTGCTTCTAACTTGGGCCCAAATTGTAAAATGGTCTTATCTATTGGCGATTTCGTTCCAATTCACATTCCAAGTAATATTCGGCATGCTAATTACATTGCCGGTTGCCAAATTGCATTATCTCTTATAGTTTCCGAGATATGGACTATCGATAATTTACACCTTAGGCTCTGCTTCTAACTTGGGCCCAAATTGTAAAATGGTCTTATCTATTGGCGATTTCGTTCCAATTCACATTCCAAGTAATATTCGGCATGCTAATTACATTGCCGGTTGCCAAATTGCATTATCTCTTATAGTTTCCGAGATATGGACTATCGATAATTTACACCTTAGGCTCTGCTTCTAACTTGGGCCCAAATTGTAAAATGGTCTTATCTATTGGCGATTTCGTTCCAATTCACATTCCAAGTAATATTCGGCATGCTAATTACATTGCCGGTTGCCAAATTGCATTATCTCTTATAGTTTCCGAGATATGGACTATCGATAATTTACACCTTAGGCTCTGCTTCTAACTTGGGCCCAAATTGTAAAATGGTCTTATCTATTGGCGATTTCGTTCCAATTCACATTCCAAGTAATATTCGGCATGCTAATTACATTGCCGGTTGCCAAATTGCATTAACTCTTATAGTTTCCGAGATATGGACTATCGATAATTTACACCTTAGGCTCTGCTTCTAACTTGGGCCCAAATTGTAAAATGGTCTTATCTATTGGCGATTTCGTTCCAATTCACATTCCAAGTAATATTCGGCATGCTAATTACATTGCCGGTTGTCAAATTGCATTATCTCTTATAGTTTCCGAGATATGGACTATCGATAATTTACACCATAGGCTCTGCTTATAACTTGGGCCCAAATTGTAAAATGGTCTTATCTATTGGCGATTTCGTTCCAATTCACATTCCAAGTAATATTCGGCATGCTAATTACATTGCCGGTTGCCAAATTGCATTATCTCTTATAGTTTCCGAGATATGGACTATCGATAATTTACACCTTAGGCTCTGCTTCTAACTTGGGCCCAAATTGTAAAATGGTCTTATCTATTGGCGATTTCGTTCCAATTCACATTCCAAGTAATATTCGGCATGCTAATTACATTGCCGGTTGCCAAATTGCATTATCTCTTATAGTTTCCGAGATATGGACTATCGATAATTTACACCTTATGCTCTGCTTCTAACTTGGGCCCAAATTGTAAAATGGTCTTATCTATTGGCGATTTCGTTCCAATTCACATTCCAAGTAATATTCGGCATGCTAATTACATTGCCGGTTGCCAAATTGCATTATCTCTTATAGTTTCCGAGATATGGACTATCGATAATTTACACCTTAGGCTCTGCTTCTAACTTGGGCCCAAATTGTAAAATCGTCTTATCTATTGGCGATTTCGTTCCAATTCACATTCCAAGTAATATTCGGCATGCTAATTACATTGCCGGTTGCCAAATTGAATTATCTCTTATAGTTTCCGAGATATGGACTATCGATAATTTACACCTTGGGCTCTGCTTCTAACTTGGGCCCAAATTGTAAAATGGTCTTACCTATTGGCGATTTCGTTCCAATTCACATTCCAAGTAATATTCGGCATGCTAATTACATTGCCGGTTGCCAAATTGCATTATCTCTTATAGTTTCCGAGATATGGACTATCGATAATTTACACCTTAGGCTCTGCTTCTAACTTGGGCCCAAATTGTAAAATGGTCTTATCTATTGGCGATTTCGTTCCAATTCACATTCCAAGTAATATTCGGCATGCTAATTACATTGCCGGTTGCCAAATTGCATTATCTCTTATAGTTTCCGAGATATGGACTATCTATAATTTACATCTTAGGCTCTGCTTCTAACTTGGGCCCAAATTGTAAAATCGTCTTATCTATTGGCGATTTCGTTCCAATTCACATTCCAAGTAATATTCGGCATGCTAATTACATTGCCGGTTGCCAAATTGCATTATCTCTAATAGTTTCCGAGATATGGACTATCGATAATTTACACCTTAGGCTCTGCTTCTAACTTGGGCCCAAATTGCAAAATGGTCTTATCCATTGGCGATTTCGTTCCAATTCACATTCCAAGTAATATCCGGCATGCTAATTACATTGCCGGTTGCCAAATTGAATTATCTCTTATAGTTTCCGAGATATGGACTATCGATAATTTACACCTTAGGCTCTGCTTCTAACTTGGGCCCAAATTGTAAAATGGTCTTACCTATTGGCGATTTCGTTCCAATTCACATTCCAAGTAATATTCGGCATGCTAATTACATTGCCGGTTGCCAAATTGCATTATCTCTTATAGTTTCCGAGATATGGACTATCGATAATTTACACCTTAGGCTCTGCTTCTAACTTGGGCCCAAATTGTAAAATGGTCTTATCTATTGGCGATTTCGTCCCAATTCACATTCCAAGTGATATTCGGCATGCTAATTACATTGCCGGTTGCCAAATTGCATTATCTCTTATAGTTTCCGAGATATGGACTATCTATAATTTACATCTTAGGCTCTGCTTCTAACTTGGGCCCAAATTGTAAAATCGTCTTATCTATTGGCGATTTCGTTCCAATTCACATTCCAAGTAATATTCGGCATGCTAATTACATTGCCGGTTGCCAAATTGCATTATCTCTTATAGTTTCCGAGATATGGACTATCGATAATTTGCGCCTTAGGCTCTGCTTCTAACTTGGGCCCAAATTGTAAAATGGTCTTATCTATTGGCGATTTCGTTCCAATTCACATTCCAAGTAATATTCGGCATGCTAATTACATTGCCGGTTGCCAAATTGCATTATCTCTCATAGTTTCCGAGATATGGACTATCGATAATTTACACCTTAGGCTCTGCTTCTAACTTGGGCCCAAATTGTAAAATGGTCTTATCTATTGGCGATTTCGTTCCAATTCACATTCCAAGTAATATTCGGCATGCTAATTACATTGCCGGTTACCAAATTGCATTATCTCTTATAGTTTCCGAGATATGGACTATCGATAATTTACACCTTAGGCTCTGCTTCTAACTTGGGCCCAAATTGTAAAATGGTCTTATCTATTGGCGTTTTCGTTCCAATTCACATTCCAAGTAATATTCGGCATGCTAATTACATTGCCGGTTGCCAAATTGCATTATCTCTTATAGTTTCCGAGATATGGACTATCGATAATTTACACCTTAGGCTCTGCTTCTAACTTGGGCCCAAATTGTAAAATGGTCTTCTCTATTGGCGATTTCGTTCCAATTCACATTCCAAGTAAAATTCGGCATGCTAATTACATTGCCGGTTGCCAAATTGCATTATCTCTTATAGTTTCCGAGATATGGACTATCGATAATTTACACCTTAGGCTCTGCTTCTAACTTGGGCCCAAATTGTAAAATGGTCTTCTCTATTGGCGATTTCGTTCCAATTCACATTCCAAGTAATATTCGGCATGCTAATTACATTGCCGGTTGCCAAATTGCATTATCTCTTATAGTTTCCGAGATATGGACTATCGATAATTTACACCTTAGGCTGTGCTTCTAACTTGGGCCCAAATTGTAAAATGGTCTTCTCTATTGGAGATTTCGTTCCAATTCACATTCCAAGTAATATTCGGCATGCTAATTACATTGCCGGTTGCCAAATTGCATTATCTCTTATAGTTTCCGAGATATGGACTATCGATAATTTACACCTTAGGCTCTGCTTCTAACTTGGGCCCAAATTGTAAAATGGTCTTATCTATTAGCGATTTCGTTCCAATTCACATTCCAAGTAATATTCGGCATGCTAATTACATTGCCGGTTGCCAAATTGCATTATCTCTTATAGTTTCCGAGATATGGACTATCGATAATTTACATCTTAGGCTCTGCATCTAACTTGGGCCCAAATTGTAAAATCGTCTTATCTATTGGCGACTTCGTTCCAATTCACATTCCAAGTAATATTCGGCATGCTAATTACATTGCCGGTTGCCAAATTGCATTATCTCTTATAGTTTCCGAGATATGGACTATCGATAATTTACACCTTAGGCTCTGCTTCTAACTTGGGCCCAAATTGTAAAATGGTCTTCTCTATTGGCGATTTCGTTCCAATTCACATTCCAAGTAATATTCGGCATGCTAATTACATTGCCGGTTGCCAAATTGCATTATCTCTTATAGTTTCCGAGATATGGACTATCGATAATTTACACCTTAGGCTCTGCTTCTAACTTGGGCCCAAATTGTAAAATGGTCTTATCTATTGGCGATTTCGTTCCAATTCACATTCCAAGTATTATTCGGCATGCTAATTACATTGCCGGTTGCCAAATTGCATTATCTCTTATAGTTTCCGAGATATGGACTATCGATAATTTACATCTTAGGCTCTGCATCTAACTTGGGCCCAAATTGTAAAATCGTCTTATCTATTGGCGACTTCGTTCCAATTCACATTCCAAGTAATATTCGGCATGCTAATTACATTGCCGGTTGCCAAATTGCATTATCTCTTATAGTTTCCGAGATATGGACTATCGATAATTTACACCTTAGGCTCTGCTTCTAACTTGGGCCCAAATTGTAAAATGGTCTTATCTATTGGCGATTTCGTTCCAATTCACATTCCAAGTAATATACGGCATGCTAATTACATTGCCGGTTGCCAAATTGAATTATCTCTTATAGTTTCCGAGATATGGACTATCGATAATTTACACCTTAGGCTCTGCTTCTAACTTGGGCCCAAATTGTAAAATGGTCTTATCTATTGGCGATTTCGTTCCAATTCACATTCCAAGTAATATTCGGCATGCTAATTACATTGCCGGTTGCCAAATTGCATTATCTCTTATAGTTTCCGTGATATGGACTATCGATAATTTACATCTTAGGCTCTGCTTCTAACTTGGGCCCAAATTGTAAAATGGTCTTATCTATTGGCGATTTCGTTCCAATTCACATTCCAAGTAATATTCGGCATGCTAATTACATTGCCGGTTGCCAAATTGCATTATCTCTTATAGTTTCCGAGATATGGACTATCGATAATTTACACCTTAGGCTCTGCTTCTAACTTGGGCCCAAATTGTAAAATGGTCTTATCTATTGGCGATTTCGTCCCAATTCACATTCCAAGTGATATTCGGCATGCTAATTACATTGCCGGTTGCGAAATTGCATTATGTCTTATAGTTTCCGAGATATGGACTATCAATAATTTACACCTTAGGCTCTGCTTCTAACTTGGGCCCAAATTGTAAAATGGCCTTATCTATTGGCGATTTCGTTCCAATTCACATTCCAAGTAATATTCGGCATGCTAATTACATTGCCGGTTGCCAAATTGCATTATCTCTTATAGTTTCCGAGATATGGACTATCGATAATTTACACCTTAGGCTCTGCTTCTAACTTGGGCCCAAATTGTAAAATGGTCTTATCTATTGGCGATTTCGTTTCAATTCACATTCCAAGTAATATTCGGCATGCTAATTACATTGCCGGTTGCCAAATTGCATTATCTCTTATAGTTTCCGAGATATGGACTATCGATAATTTACACCTTAGGCTCTGCTTCTAACTTGGGCCCAAATTGTAAAATGGTCTTATCTATTGGAGATTTCGTTCCAATTCACATTCCAAGTAATATTCGGCATGCTAATTACATTGCCGGTTGCCAAATTGCATTATCTCTTATAGTTTCCGAGATATGGACTATCGATAATTTACACCTTAGGCTCTGCTTCTAACTTGGGCCCAAATTGTAAAATGGTCTTATCTATTGGCGATTTCGTTCCAATTCACATTCCAAGTAATATTCGGCATGCTAATTACATTGCCGGTTGCCAAATTGCATTATCTCTTATAGTTTCCGAGATATGGACTATCGATAATTTACACCTTAGGCTCTGCTTCTAACTTGGGCCCAAATTGTAAAATGGTCTTATCTATTGGCGATTTCGTTCCAATTCACACTCCAAGTAATATTCGGCATGCTAATTACATTGCCGGTTGCGAAATTGCATTATCTCTTATAGTTTCCGAGATATGGACTATCGATAATTTACACCTTAGGCTCTGCTTCTAACTTGGGCCCAAATTGTAAAATGGCCTTATCTATTGGCGATCTCGTTCCAATTCACATTCCAAGTAAATTCGGCATGCTAATTACATTGCCGGTTGCCAAATTGCATTATCTCTTATAGTTTCCGAGATATGGACTATCGATAATTTACACCTTAGGTTCTGCTTCTAACTTGGGCCCAAATTGTAAAATGGTCTTACCTATTGGCGATTTCGTTCCAATTCACACTCCAAGTAATATTCGGCATGCTAATTACATTGCCGGTTGCGAAATTGCATTATCTCTTATAGTTTCCGAGATATGGACTATCAATAATTTACACCTTAGGCTCTGCTTCTAACTTGGGCCCAAATTGTAAAATGGTCTTATCTATTGGCGATTTCGTTCCAATTCACATTCCAAGTAATATTCGGCATGCTAATTACATTGCCGGTTGCCAAATTGCATTATCTCTTATAGTTTCCGAGATATGGACTCTCGATAATTTACACCTTAGGCTCTGCTTCTAACTTGGGCCCAAATTGTAAAATGGTCTTATCTATTGGCGATTTCGTTCCAATTCACATTCCAAGTAATATTCGTCATGCTAATTACATTGCCGGTTGCCAAATTGCATTATCTCTTTTAGTTTCCGAGATATGGACTATCGATAATTTACACCTTAGGCTCTGCTTCTAACTTGGGCCCAAATTGTAAAATGGTCTTATCTATTGGCGATTTCGTCCCAATTCACATTCCAAGTGATATTCGGCATGCTAATTACATTGCCGATTGCGAAATTGCATTATCTCTTATAGTTTCCGAGATATGGACTATCAATAATTTACACCTTAGGCTCTGCTTCTAACTTGGGCCCAAATTGTAAAATGGTCTTATCTATTGGCGATTTCGTTCCAATTCACATTCCAAGTAATATTCGGCATGCTAATTACATTGCCGGTTGCCAAATTGCATTATCTCTTATAGTTTCCGAGATATGGACTATCGATAATTTACACCTTAGGCTCTGCTTCTAACTTGGGCCCAAATTGTAAAATCGTCTTATCTATTGGCGATTTCGTTCCAATTCACATTCCAAGTAATATTCGGCATGCTAATTACATTGCCGGTTGCCAAATTGCATTATCTCTTATAGTTTCCGAGATATGGACTATCGGTAATTTACACCTTAGGCTCTGCTTCTAACTTGGGCCCAAATTGTAAAATGGTCTTATCTATTGGCGATTTCGTTCCAATTCACAATCCAAGTAATATCCGGCATGCTAATTACATTGCCGGTTGCCAAATTGAATTATCTCTTATAGTTTCCGAGATATGGACTATCGATAATTTACACCTTAGGCTCTGCTTCTAACTTGGGCCCAAATTGTAAAATGGTCTTACCTATTGGCGATTTCGTTCCAATTCACATTCCAAGTAATATTCGGCATGCTAATTACATTGCCGGTTGCCAAATTGCATTATCTCTTATAGTTTCCGAGATATGGACTATCGATAATTTACACCTTAGGCTCTGCTTCTAACTTGGGCCCAAATTGTAAAATGGTCTTATCTATTGGCGATTTCGTTCCAATTCACATTCCAAGTAATATTCGGCATGCTAATTACATTGCCGGTTGCCAAATTGCATTATCTCTTATAGTTTCCGAGATATGGACTATCGATAATTTACACCTTAGGCTCTGCTTCTAACTTGGGCCCAAATTGTAAAATGGTCTTATCCATTGGCGATTTCGTTCCAATTCACATACCAAGTAATATCCGGCATGCTAATTACATTGCCGGTTGCCAAATTGAATTATCTCTTATAGTTTCCGAGATATAGACTATCGATAATTTACATCTTAGGCTCTGCTTCTAACTTGGGCCCAAATTGTAAAATGGTCTTATCTATTGGCGATTTCGTTCCAATTCACATTCCAAGTAATATTCGGCATGCTAATTACATTGCCGGTTGCCAAATTGCATTATCTCTTATAGTTTCCGAGATATGGACTATCGATAATTTACACCTTAGGCTCTGCTTCTAACTTGGGCCCAAATTGTAAAATGGTCTTATCTATTGGCGATTTCGTCCCAATTCACATTCCAAGTGATATTCGGCATGCTAATTACATTGCCGGTTGCCAAATTGCATTATCTCTTATAGTTTCCGAGATATGGACTATCGATAATTTACACCTTAGGCTCTGCTTCTAACTTGGGCCCAAATTGTAAAATGGTCTTATCCATTGGCGATTTCGTTCCAATTCACATTCCAACTAATATCCGGCATGCTAATTACATTGCCGGTTGCCAAATTGAATTATCTCTTATAGTTTCCGAGATATGGACTATCGATAATTTACATCTTAGGCTCTGCTTCTAACTTGGGCCCAAATTGTAAAATGGTCTTATCTATTGGCGATTTCGTTCCAATTCACATTCCAAGTAATATTCGGCATGCTAATTACATTGCCGGTTGCGAAATTGCATTATCTCTTATAGTTTCCGAGATATGGACTATCGATAATTTACACCTTAGGCTCTGCTTCTAACTTGGGCCCAAATTGTAAAATGGTCTTATCCATTGGCGATTTCGTTCCAATTCACATTCCAACTAATATCCGGCATGCTAATTACATTGCCGGTTGCCAAATTGAATTATCTCTTATAGTTTCCGAGATATGGACTATCGATAATTTACACCTTAGGCTCTGCTTCTAACTTGGGCCCAAATTGTATAATGGTCTTATCCATTGGCGATTTCGTTCCAATTCACATTCCAACTAATATCCGGCATTCTAATTACATTGCCGGTTGCCAAATTGAATTATCTCTTATAGTTTCCGAGATATGGACTATCGATAATTTACATCTTAGGCTCTGCTTCTAACTTGGGCCCAAATTGTAAAATAGTCTTATCTATTGGCGATTTCGTTCCAATTCACATTCCAAGTGATATTCGGCATGCTAATTACATTGCCGGTTGCGAAATTGCATTATCTCTTATAGTTTCCGAGATATGGACTATCAATAATTTACACCTTAGGCTCTGCTTCTAACTTGGGCCCAAATTGTAAAATGGCCTTATCTATTGGCGATTTCGTTCCAATTCACATTCCAAGTAATATTCGGCATGCTAATTACATTGCCGGTTGCCAAATTGCATTATCTCTTATAGTTTCCGAGATATGGACTATCGATAATTTACACCTTAGGCTCTGCTTCTAACTTGGGCCCAAATTGTAAAATGGTCTTATCTATTGGCGATTTCGTTTCAATTCACATTCCAAGTAATATTCGGCATGCTAATTACATTGCCGGTTGCCAAATTGCATTATCTCTTATAGTTTCCGAGATATGGACTATCGATAATTTACACCTTAGGCTCTGCTTCTAACTTGGGCCCAAATTGTAAAATGGTCTTATCTATTGGAGATTTCGTTCCAATTCACATTCCAAGTAATATTCGGCATGCTAATTACATTGCCGGTTGCCAAATTGCATTATCTCTTATAGTTTCCGAGATATGGACTATCGATAATTTACACCTTAGGCTCTGCTTCTAACTTGGGCCCAAATTGTAAAATGGTCTTATCTATTGGCGATTTCGTTCCAATTCACATTCCAAGTAATATTCGGCATGCTAATTACATTGCCGGTTGCCAAATTGCATTATCTCTTATAGTTTCCGAGATATGGACTATCGATAATTTACACCTTAGGCTCTGCTTCTAACTTGGGCCCAAATTGTAAAATGGTCTTATCTATTGGCGATTTCGTTCCAATTCACACTCCAAGTAATATTCGGCATGCTAATTACATTGCCGGTTGCGAAATTGCATTATCTCTTATAGTTTCCGAGATATGGACTATCAATAATTTACACCTTAGGCTCTGCTTCTAACTTGGGCCCAAATTGTAAAATGGTCTTATCTATTGGCGATTTCGTTCCAATTCACATTCCAAGTAATATTCGGCATGCTAATTACATTGCCGGTTGCCAAATTGCATTATCTCTTATAGTTTCCGAGATATGGACTATCGATAATTTACACCTTAGGCTCTGCTTCTAACTTGGGCCCAAATTGTAAAATGGCCTTATCTATTGGCGATCTCGTTCCAATTCACATTCCAAGTAATATTCGGCATGCTAATTACATTGCCGGTTGCCAAATTGCATTATCTCTTATAGTTTCCGAGATATGGACTATCGATAATTTACACCAGGTTCGTCCATCGATCGATGGACGAACCTTCTAACTTGGGCCCAAATTGTAAAATGGTCTTACCTATTGGCGATTTCGTTCCAATTCACACTCCAAGTAATATTCGGCATGCTAATTACATTGCCGGTTGCGAAATTGCATTATCTCTTATAGTTTCCGAGATATGGACTATCAATAATTTACACCTTAGGCTCTGCTTCTAACTTGGGCCCAAATTGTAAAATGGTCTTATCTATTGGCGATTTCGTTCCAATTCACATTCCAAGTAATATTCGGCATGCTAATTACATTGCCGGTTGCCAAATTGCATTATCTCTTATAGTTTCCGAGATATGGACTCTCGATAATTTACACCTTAGGCTCTGCTTCTAACTTGGGCCCAAATTGTAAAATGGTCTTATCTATTGGCGATTTCGTTCCAATTCACATTCCAAGTAATATTCGTCATGCTAATTACATTGCCGGTTGCCAAATTGCATTATCTCTTTTAGTTTCCGAGATATGGACTATCGATAATTTACACCTTAGGCTCTGCTTCTAACTTGGGCCCAAATTGTAAAATGGTCTTATCTATTGGCGATTTCGTCCCAATTCACATTCCAAGTGATATTCGGCATGCTAATTACATTGCCGATTGCGAAATTGCATTATCTCTTATAGTTTCCGAGATATGGACTATCAATAATTTACACCTTAGGCTCTGCTTCTAACTTGGGCCCAAATTGTAAAATGGTCTTATCTATTGGCGATTTCGTTCCAATTCACATTCCAAGTAATATTCGGCATGCTAATTACATTGCCGGTTGCCAAATTGCATTATCTCTTATAGTTTCCGAGATATGGACTATCGATAATTTACACCTTAGGCTCTGCTTCTAACTTGGGCCCAAATTATAAAATCGTCTTATCTATTGGCGATTTCGTTCCAATTCACATTCTAAGTAATATTCGGCATGCTAATTACATTGCCGGTTGCCAAATTGCATTATCTCTTATAGTTTCCGAGATATTGACTATCGGTAATTTACACCTTAGGCTCTGCTTCTAACTTGGGCCCAAATTGTAAAATGGTCTTATCTATTGGCGATTTCGTTCCAATTCACAATCCAAGTAATATCCGGCATGCTAATTACATTGCCGGTTGCCAAATTGAATTATCTCTTATAGTTTCCGAGATATGGACTATCGATAATTTACACCTTAGGCTCTGCTTCTAACTTGGGCCCAAATTGTAAAATGGTCTTACCTATTGGCGATTTCGTTCCAATTCACATTCCAAGTAATATTCGGCATGCTAATTACATTGCCGGTTGCCAAATTGCATTATCTCTTATAGTTTCCGAGATATGGACTATCGATAATTTACACCTTAGGCTCTGCTTCTAACTTGGGCCCAAATTGTAAAATGGTCTTATCTATTGGCGATTTCGTTCCAATTCACATTCCAAGTAATATTCGGCATGCTAATTACATTGCCGGTTGCCAAATTGCATTATCTCTTATAGTTTCCGAGATATGGACTATCGATAATTTACACCTTAGGCTCTGCTTCTAACTTGGTCCCAAATTGTAAAATGGTCTTATCCATTGGCGATTTCGTTCCAATTCACATACCAAGTAATATCCGGCATGCTAATTACATTGCCGGTTGCCAAATTGAATTATCTCTTATAGTTTCCGAGATATGGACTATCGATAATTTACATCTTAGGCTCTGCTTCTAACTTGGGCCCAAATTGTAAAATGGTCTTATCTATTGGCGATTTCGTTCCAATTCACATTCCAAGTAATATTCGGCATGCTAATTACATTGCCGGTTGCCAAATTGCATTATCTCTTATAGTTTCCGAGATATGGACTATCGATAATTTACACCTTAGGCTCTGCTTCTAACTTGGGCCCAAATTGTAAAATGGTCTTATCTATTGGCGATTTCGTCCCAATTCACATTCCAAGTGATATTCGGCATGCTAATTACATTGCCGGTTGCCAAATTGCATTATCTCTTATAGTTTCCGAGATATGGACTATCGATAATTTACACCTTAGGCTCTGCTTCTAACTTGGGCCCAAATTGTAAAATGGTCTTATCCATTGGCGATTTCGTTCCAATTCACATTCCAACTAATATCCGGCATGCTAATTACATTGCCGGTTGCCAAATTGAATTATCTCTTATAGTTTCCGAGATATGGACTATCGATAATTTACATCTTAGGCTCTGCTTCTAACTTGGGCCCAAATTGTAAAATGGTCTTATCTATTGGCGATTTCGTTCCAATTCACATTCCAAGTAATATTCGGCATGCTAATTACATTGCCGGTTGCGAAATTGCATTATCTCTTATAGTTTCCGAGATATGGACTATCAATAATTTACACCTTAGGCTCTGCTTCTAACTTGGGCCCAAATTGTAAAATGGTCTTATCTATTGGCGATTTCGTCCCAATTCACATTCCAAGTGATATTCGGCATGCTAATTACATTGCCGGTTGCCAAATTGCATTATCTCTTATAGTTTCCGAGATATGGACTATCGATAATTTACACCTTAGGCTCTGCTTCTAACTTGGGCCCAAATTGTAAAATGGTCTTATCTATTGGCGATTTCGTTCCAATTCACATTCCAAGTAATATTCGGCATGCTAATTACATTGCCGGTTGCCAAATTGCATTAACTCTTATAGTTTCCGAGATATGGACTATCGATAATTTACACCTTAGGCTCTGCTTCTAACTTGGGCCCAAATTGTAAAATGGTCTTATCTATTGGCGATTTCGTTCCAATTCACATTCCAAGTAATATTCGGCATGCTAATTACATTGCCGGTTGCCAAATTGCATTATCTCTTATAGTTTCCGAGATATGGACTATCGATAATTTACACCATAGGCTCTGCTTATAACTTGGGCCCAAATTGTAAAATGGTCTTATCTATTGGCGATTTCGTTCCAATTCACATTCCAAGTAATATTCGGCATGCTAATTACATTGCCGGTTGCCAAATTGCATTATCTCTTATAGTTTCCGAGATATGGACTATCGATAATTTACACCTTAGGCTCTGCTTCTAACTTGGGCCCAAATTGTAAAATGGTCTTATCTATTGGAGATTTCGTTCCAATTCACATTCCAAGTAATATACGGCATGCTAATTACATTGCCGGTTGCCAAATTGAATTATCTCTTATAGTTTCCGAGATATGAACTATCGATAATTTACACCTTAGGCTCTGCTTCTAACTTGGGCCCAAATTGTAAAATGGTCTTATCTATTGGCGATTTCGTTCCAATTCACATTCCAAGTAATATACGGCATGCTAATTACATTGCCGGTTGCCAAATTGAATTATCTCTTATAGTTTCCGAGATATGGACTATCGATAATTTACACTTTAGGCTCTGCTTCTAACTTGGGCCCAAATTGTAAAATGGTCTTATCTATTGGCGATTTCGTTCCAATTCACATTCCAAGTAATATTCGGCATGCTAATTACATCGCCGGTTGCCAAATTGCATTATCTCTTATAGTTTCCGAGATATGGACTATCGATAATTTACACCTTAGGCTCTGCTTCTAACTTGGGCCCAAATTGTAAAATGGCCTTATCTATTGGCGATTTCGTTCCAATTCACATTCCAAGTAATATTCGGCATGCTAATTACATTGCCGGTTGCCAAATTGCATTATCTCTTATAGTTTCCGAGATATGGACTATCGATAAATTACACCTTAGGCTCTGCTTCTAACTTGGGCCCAAATTGTAAAATGGTCTTATCTATTGGCGATTTCGTTTCAATTCACATTCCAAGTAATATTCGGCATGCTAATTACATTGCCGGTTGCCAAATTGCATTATCTCTTATAGTTTCCGAGATATGGACTATCGATAATTTACACCTTAGGCTCTGCTTCTAACTTGGGCCCAAATTGTAAAATGGTCTTATCTATTGGAGATTTCGTTCCAATTCACATTCCAAGTAATATTCGGCATGCTAATTACATTGCCGGTTGCCAAATTGCATTATCTCTTATAGTTTCCGAGATATGGACTATCGATAATTTACACCTTAGGCTCTGCTTCTAACTTGGGCCCAAATTGTAAAATGGTCTTATCTATTGGCGATTTCGTTCCAATTCACATTCCAAGTAATATTCGGCATGCTAATTACATTGCCGGTTGCCAAATTGCATTATCTCTTATAGTTTCCGAGATATGGACTATCGATAATTTACACCTTAGGCTCTGCTTCTAACTTGGGCCCAAATTGTAAAATGGTCTTATCTATTGGCGATTTCGTTCCAATTCACACTCCAAGTAATATTCGGCATGCTAATTACATTGCCGGTTGCGAAATTGCATTATCTCTTATAGTTTCCGAGATATGGACTATCAATAATTTACACCTTAGGCTCTGCTTCTAACTTGGGCCCAAATTGTAAAATGGTCTTATCTATTGGCGATTTCGTTCCAATTCACATTCCAAGTAATATTCGGCATGCTAATTACATTGTCGGTTGCCAAATTGCATTATCTCTTATAGTTTCCGAGATATGGACTATCGATAATTTACACCTTAGGCTCTGCTTCTAACTTGGGCCCAAATTGTAAAATGGTCTTATCTATTGGCGATTTCGTTCCAATTCACATTCCAAGTAATATTCGGCATGCTAATTACATTGCCGGTTGCCAAATTGCATTATCTCTTATAGTTTCCGAGATATGGACTATCGATAATTTACACCTTAGGCTCTGCTTCTAACTTGGGCCCAAATTGTAAAATGGCCTTATCTATTGGCGATCTCGTTCCAATTCACATTCCAAGTAAATTCGGCATGCTAATTACATTGCCAGTTGCCAAATTGCATTATCTCTTATAGTTTCCGAGATATGGACTATCGATAATTTACACCTTAGGTTCTGCTTCTAACTTGGGCCCAAATTGTAAAATGGTCTTACCTATTGGCGATTTCGTTCCAATTCACACTCCAAGTAATATTCGGCATGCTAATTACATTGCCGGTTGCGAAATTGCATTATCTCTTATAGTTTCCGAGATATGGACTATCAATAATTTACACCTTAGGCTCTGCTTCTAACTTGGGCCCAAATTGTAAAATGGTCTTATCTATTGGCGATTTCGTTCCAATTCACATTCCAAGTAATATTCGGCATGCTAATTACATTGCCGGTTGCCAAATTGCATTATCTCTTATAGTTTCCGAGATATGGACTCTCGATAATTTACACCTTAGGCTCTGCTTCTAACTTGGGCCCAAATTGTAAAATGGTCTTATCTATTGGCGATTTCGTTCCAATTCACATTCCAAGTAATATTCGTCATGCTAATTACATTGCCGGTTGCCAAATTGCATTATCTCTTATAGTTTCCGAGATATGGACTATCGATAATTTACACCTTAGGCTCTGCTTCTAACTTGGGCCCAAATTGTAAAATGGTCTTATCTATTGGCGATTTCGTCCCAATTCACATTCCAAGTGATATTCGGCATGCTAATTACATTGCCGATTGCGAAATTGCATTATCTCTTATAGTTTCCGAGATATGGACTATCAATAATTTACACCTTAGGCTCTGCTTCTAACTTGGGCCCAAATTGTAAAATGGCCTTATCTATTGGCGATTTCGTTCCAATTCACATTCCAAGTAATATTCGGCATGCTAATTACATTGCCGGTTGCCAAATTGCATTATCTCTTATAGTTTCCGAGATATGGACTATCGATAATTTACACCTTAGGCTCTGCTTCTAACTTGGGCCCAAATTGTAAAATCGTCTTATCTATTGGCGATTTCGTTCCAATTCACATTCCAAGTAATATTCGGCATGCTAATTACATTGCCGGTTGCCAAATTGCATTATCTCTTATAGTTTCCGAGATATGGACTATCGGTAATTTACACCTTAGGCTCTGCTTCTAACTTGGGCCCAAATTGTAAAATGGTCTTATCTATTGGCGATTTCGTTCCAATTCACAATCCAAGTAATATCCGGCATGCTAATTACATTGCCGGTTGCCAAATTGAATTATCTCTTATAGTTTCCGAGATATGGACTATCGATAATTTACACCTTAGGCTCTGCTTCTAACTTGGGCCCAAATTGTAAAATGGTCTTACCTATTGGCGATTTCGTTCCAATTCACATTCCAAGTAATATTCGGCATGCTAATTACATTGCCGGTTGCCAAATTGCATTATCTCTTATAGTTTCCGAGATATGGACTATCGATAATTTACACCTTAGGCTCTGCTTCTAACTTGGGCCCAAATTGTAAAATGGTCTTATCTATTGGCGATTTCGTTCCAATTCACATTCCAAGTAATATTCGGCATGCTAATTACATTGCCGGTTGCCAAATTGCATTATCTCTTATAGTTTCCGAGATATGGACTATCGATAATTTACACCTTAGGCTCTGCTTCTAACTTGGGCCCAAATTGTAAAATGGTCTTATCCATTGGCGATTTCGTTCCAATTCACATACCAAGTAATATCCGGCATGCTAATTACATTGCCGGTTGCCAAATTGAATTATCTCTTATAGTTTCCGAGATATGGACTATCGATAATTTACATCTTAGGCTCTGCTTCTAATTTGGGCCCAAATTGTAAAATGGTCTTATCTATTGGCGATTTCGTTCCAATTCACATTCCAAGTAATATTCGGCATGCTAATTACATTGCCGGTTGCGAAATTGCATTATCTCTTATAGTTTCCGAGATATGGACTATCAATAATTTACACCTTAGGCTCTGCTTCTAACTTGGGCCCAAATTGTAAAATGGTCTTATCTATTGGCGATTTCGTCCCAATTCACATTCCAAGTGATATTCGGCATGCTAATTACATTGCCGGTTGCCAAATTGCATTATCTCTTATAGTTTCCGAGATATGGACTATCGATAATTTACACCTTAGGCTCTGCTTCTAACTTGGGCCCAAATTGTAAAATGGTCTTATCTATTGGCGATTTCGTTCCAATTCACATTCCAAGTAATATTCGGCATGCTAATTACATTGCCGGTTGCCAAATTGCATTAACTCTTATAGTTTCCGAGATATGGACTATCGATAATTTACACCTTAGGCTCTGCTTCTAACTTGGGCCCAAATTGTAAAATGGTCTTATCTATTGGCGATTTCGTTCCAATTCACATTCCAAGTAATATTCGGCATGCTAATTACATTGCCGGTTGCCAAATTGCATTATCTCTTATAGTTTCCGAGATATGGACTATCGATAATTTACACCATAGGCTCTGCTTATAACTTGGGCCCAAATTGTAAAATGGTCTTATCTATTGGCGATTTCGTTCCAATTCACATTCCAAGTAATATTCGGCATGCTAATTACATTGCCGGTTGCCAAATTGCATTATCTCTTATAGTTTCCGAGATATGGACTATCGATAATTTACACCTTAGGCTCTGCTTCTAACTTGGGCCCAAATTGTAAAATGGTCTTATCTATTGGCGATTTCGTTCCAATTCACATTCCAAGTAATATTCGGCATGCTAATTACATTGCCGGTTGCCAAATTGCATTATCTCTTATAGTTTCCGAGATATGGACTATCGATAATTTACACCATAGGCTCTGCTTATAACTTGGGCCCAAATTGTAAAATGGTCTTATCTATTGGCGATTTCGTTCCAATTCACATTCCAAGTAATATTCGGCATGCTAATTACATTGCCGGTTGCCAAATTGCATTATCTCTTATAGTTTCCGAGATATGGACTATCGATAATTTACACCTTAGGCTCTGCTTCTAACTTGGGCCCAAATTGTAAAATGGTCTTATCTATTGGAGATTTCGTTCCAATTCACATTCCAAGTAATATACGGCATGCTAATTACATTGCCGGTTGCCAAATTGAATTATCTCTTATAGTTTCCGAGATATGGACTATCGATAATTTACACTTTAGGCTCTGCTTCTAACTTGGGCCCAAATTGTAAAATGGTCTTATCTATTGGCGATTTCGTTCCAATTCACATTCCAGGTAATATTCGGCATGCTAATTACATCGCCGGTTGCCAAATTGCATTATCTCTTATAGTTTCCGAGATATGGACTATCGATAATTTACACCTTAGGCTCTGCTTCTAACTTGGGCCCAAATTGTAAAATGGCCTTATCTATTGGCGATTTCGTTCCAATTCACATTCCAAGTAATATTCGGCATGCTAATTACATTGCCGGTTGCCAAATTGCATTATCTCTTATAGTTTCCGAGATATGGACTATCGATAAATTACACCTTAGGCTCTGCTTCTAACTTGGGCCCAAATTGTAAAATGGTCTTATCTATTGGCGATTTCGTTTCAATTCACATTCCAAGTAATATTCGGCATGCTAATTACATTGCCGGTTGCCAAATTGCATTATCTCTTATAGTTTCCGAGATATGGACTATCGATAATTTACACCTTAGGCTCTGCTTCTAACTTGGGCCCAAATTGTAAAATGGTCTTATCTATTGGAGATTTCGTTCCAATTCACATTCCAAGTAATATTCGGCATGCTAATTACATTGCCGGTTGCCAAATTGCATTATCTCTTATAGTTTCCGAGATATGGACTATCGATAATTTACACCTTAGGCTCTGCTTCTAACTTGGGCCCAAATTGTAAAATGGTCTTATCTATTGGCGATTTCGTTCCAATTCACATTCCAAGTAATATTCGGCATGCTAATTACATTGCCGGTTGCCAAATTGCATTATCTCTTATAGTTTCCGAGATATGGACTATCGATAATTTACACCTTAGGCTCTGCTTCTAACTTGGGCCCAAATTGTAAAATGGTCTTATCTATTGGCGATTTCGTTCCAATTCACACTCCAAGTAATATTCGGCATGCTAATTACATTGCCGGTTGCGAAATTGCATTATCTCTTATAGTTTCCGAGATATGGACTATCAATAATTTACACCTTAGGCTCTGCTTCTAACTTGGGCCCAAATTGTAAAATGGTCTTATCTATTGGCGATTTCGTTCCAATTCACATTCCAAGTAATATTCGGCATGCTAATTACATTGTCGGTTGCCAAATTGCATTATCTCTTATAGTTTCCGAGATATGGACTATCGATAATTTACACCTTAGGCTCTGCTTCTAACTTGGGCCCAAATTGTAAAATGGTCTTATCTATTGGCGATTTCGTTCCAATTCACATTCCAAGTAATATTCGGCATGCTAATTACATTGCCGGTTGCCAAATTGCATTATCTCTTATAGTTTCCGAGATATGGACTATCGATAATTTACACCTTAGGCTCTGCTTCTAACTTGGGCCCAAATTGTAAAATGGCCTTATCTATTGGCGATCTCGTTCCAATTCACATTCCAAGTAAATTCGGCATGCTAATTACATTGCCAGTTGCCAAATTGCATTATCTCTTATAGTTTCCGAGATATGGACTATCGATAATTTACACCTTAGGTTCTGCTTCTAACTTGGGCCCAAATTGTAAAATGGTCTTACCTATTGGCGATTTCGTTCCAATTCACACTCCAAGTAATATTCGGCATGCTAATTACATTGCCGGTTGCGAAATTGCATTATCTCTTATAGTTTCCGAGATATGGACTATCAATAATTTACACCTTAGGCTCTGCTTCTAACTTGGGCCCAAATTGTAAAATGGTCTTATCTATTGGCGATTTCGTTCCAATTCACATTCCAAGTAATATTCGGCATGCTAATTACATTGCCGGTTGCCAAATTGCATTATCTCTTATAGTTTCCGAGATATGGACTCTCGATAATTTACACCTTAGGCTCTGCTTCTAACTTGGGCCCAAATTGTAAAATGGTCTTATCTATTGGCGATTTCGTTCCAATTCACATTCCAAGTAATATTCGTCATGCTAATTACATTGCCGGTTGCCAAATTGCATTATCTCTTATAGTTTCCGAGATATGGACTATCGATAATTTACACCTTAGGCTCTGCTTCTAACTTGGGCCCAAATTGTAAAATGGTCTTATCTATTGGCGATTTCGTCCCAATTCACATTCCAAGTGATATTCGGCATGCTAATTACATTGCCGATTGCGAAATTGCATTATCTCTTATAGTTTCCGAGATATGGACTATCAATAATTTACACCTTAGGCTCTGCTTCTAACTTGGGCCCAAATTGTAAAATGGCCTTATCTATTGGCGATTTCGTTCCAATTCACATTCCAAGTAATATTCGGCATGCTAATTACATTGCCGGTTGCCAAATTGCATTATCTCTTATAGTTTCCGAGATATGGACTATCGATAATTTACACCTTAGGCTCTGCTTCTAACTTGGGCCCAAATTGTAAAATCGTCTTATCTATTGGCGATTTCGTTCCAATTCACATTCCAAGTAATATTCGGCATGCTAATTACATTGCCGGTTGCCAAATTGCATTATCTCTTATAGTTTCCGAGATATGGACTATCGGTAATTTACACCTTAGGCTCTGCTTCTAACTTGGGCCCAAATTGTAAAATGGTCTTATCTATTGGCGATTTCGTTCCAATTCACAATCCAAGTAATATCCGGCATGCTAATTACATTGCCGGTTGCCAAATTGAATTATCTCTTATAGTTTCCGAGATATGGACTATCGATAATTTACACCTTAGGCTCTGCTTCTAACTTGGGCCCAAATTGTAAAATGGTCTTACCTATTGGCGATTTCGTTCCAATTCACATTCCAAGTAATATTCGGCATGCTAATTACATTGCCGGTTGCCAAATTGCATTATCTCTTATAGTTTCCGAGATATGGACTATCGATAATTTACACCTTAGGCTCTGCTTCTAACTTGGGCCCAAATTGTAAAATGGTCTTATCTATTGGCGATTTCGTTCCAATTCACATTCCAAGTAATATTCGGCATGCTAATTACATTGCCGGTTGCCAAATTGCATTATCTCTTATAGTTTCCGAGATATGGACTATCGATAATTTACACCTTAGGCTCTGCTTCTAACTTGGGCCCAAATTGTAAAATGGTCTTATCCATTGGCGATTTCGTTCCAATTCACATACCAAGTAATATCCGGCATGCTAATTACATTGCCGGTTGCCAAATTGAATTATCTCTTATAGTTTCCGAGATATGGACTATCGATAATTTACATCTTAGGCTCTGCTTCTAATTTGGGCCCAAATTGTAAAATGGTCTTATCTATTGGCGATTTCGTTCCAATTCACATTCCAAGTAATATTCGGCATGCTAATTACATTGCCGGTTGCGAAATTGCATTATCTCTTATAGTTTCCGAGATATGGACTATCAATAATTTACACCTTAGGCTCTGCTTCTAACTTGGGCCCAAATTGTAAAATGGTCTTATCTATTGGCGATTTCGTTCCAATTCACATTCCAAGTAATATTCGGCATGCTAATTACATTGCCGGTTGCCAAATTGCATTATCTCTTATAGTTTCCGAGATATGGACTATCGATAATTTACACCTTAGGCTCTGCTTCTAACTTGGGCCCAAATTGTAAAATGGTCTTATCTATTGGCGATTTCGTTCCAATTCACATTCCAAGTAATATTCGGCATGCTAATTACATTGCAGGTTGCCAAATTGCATTATCTCTTATAGTTTCCGAGATATGGACTATCGATAATTTACACCTTAGGCTCTGCTTCTAACTTGGGCCCAAATTGTAAAATGGTCTTATCTATTGGCGATTTCGTTCCAATTCACATTCCAAGTAATATTCGGCATGCTAATTACATTGCCGTTTGCCAAATTGCATTATCTCTTATAGTTTCCGAGATATGGACTATCGATAATTTACACCTTAGGCTCTGCTTCTAACTTGGGCCCAAATTGTAAAATGGTCTTATCTATTGGCGATTTCGTCCCAATTCATATTCCAAGTGATATTCGGCATGCTAATTACATTGCCGGTTGCGAAATTGCATTATATCTTATAGTTTCCGAGATATGGACTATCAATAATTTAAACCTTAGGCTCTGCTTCTAACTTGGGCCCAAATTGTAAAATGGTCTTATCTATTGGCGATTTCGTTCCAATTCACATTCCAAGTAATATTCGGCATGCTATTACATTGCCGGTTGCCAAATTGCATTATCTCTTATAGTTTCCGAGATATGGACTATCGATAATTTACACCTTAGGCTCTGCTTCTAACTTGGGCCCAAATTGTAAAATGGTCTTATCTATTGGCGATTTCGTCCCAATTCACATTCCAAGTGATATTCGGCATGCTAATTACATTGCCGGTTGCCAAATTGCATTATCTCTTATAGTTTCCGAGATATGGACTATCGATAATTTACACCTTAGGCTCTGCTTCTAACTTGGGCCCAAATTGTAAAATGGTCTTATCCATTGGCGATTTCGTTCCAATTCACATTCCAACTAATATCCGGCATGCTAATTACATTGCCGGTTGCCAAATTGAATTATCTCTTATAGTTTCCGAGATATGGACTATCGATAATTTACATCTTAGGCTCTGCTTCTAACTTGGGCCCAAATTGTAAAATGGTCTTATCTATTGGCGATTTCGTTCCAATTCACATTCCAAGTAATATTCGGCATGCTAATTACATTGCCGGTTGCGAAATTGCATTATCTCTTATAGTTTCCGAGATATGGACTATCAATAATTTACACCTTAGGCTCTGCTTCTAACTTGGGCCCAAATTGTAAAATGGTCTTATCTATTGGCGATTTCGTTCCAATTCACATTCCAAGTAATATTCGGCATGCTAATTACATTGCCGGTTGCCAAATTGCATTATCTCTTATAGTTTCCGAGATATGGACTATCGATAATTTACACCTTAGGCTCTGCTTCTAACTTGGGCCCAAATTGTAAAATGGTCTTATCTATTGGCGCTTTCGTTCCAATTCACATTCCAAGTAATATTCGGCATGCTAATTACATTGCAGGTTGCCAAATTGCATTATCTCTTATAGTTTCCGAGATATGGACTATCGATAATTTACACCTTAGGCTCTGCTTCTAACTTGGGCCCAAATTGTAAAATGGTCTTATCTATTGGCGATTTCGTTCCAATTCACATTCCAAGTAATATTCGGCATGCTAATTACATTGCCGTTTGCCAAATTGCATTATCTCTTATAGTTTCCGAGATATGGACTATCGATAATTTACACCTTAGGCTCTGCTTCTAACTTGGGCCCAAATTGTAAAATGGTCTTATCTATTGGCGATTTCGTCCCAATTCATATTCCAAGTGATATTCGGCATGCTAATTACATTGCCGGTTGCGAAATTGCATTATATCTTATAGTTTCCGAGATATGGACTATCAATAATTTAAACCTTAGGCTCTGCTTCTAACTTGGGCCCAAATTGTAAAATGGTCTTATCTATTGGCGATTTCGTTCCAATTCACATTCCAAGTAATATTCGGCATGCTATTACATTGCCGGTTGCCAAATTGCATTATCTCTTATAGTTTCCGAGATATGGACTATCGATAATTTACACCTTAGGCTCTGCTTCTAACTTGGGCCCAAATTGTAAAATGGTCTTATCTATTGGCGATTTCGTTCCAATTCACATTCCAAGTAATATTCGGCATGCTAATTACATCGCCGGTTGCCAAATTGCATTATCTCTTATAGTTTCCGAGATATGGACTATCGATAATTTACACCTTAGGCTCTGCTTCTAACTTGGGCCCAAATTGTAAAATGGTCTTATCTATTGGCGATTTCGTTCCAATTCACATTCCAAGTAATATTCGGCATGCTAATTACATTGCCGGTTGCCAAATTGCATTATCTCTTATAGTTTCCGAGATATGGACTATCGATAATTTACACCTTAGGCTCTGCTTCTAACTTGGGCCCAAATTGTAAAATGGTCTTATCTATTGGCGATTTCGTTCCAATTCACATTCCAAGTAATATTCGGCATGCTAATTACATTGCCGGTTGCCAAATTGCATTATCTCTTATAGTTTCCGAGATATGGACTATCGATAATTTACACCTTAGGCTCTGCTTCTAACTTGGGCCCAAATTGTAAAATGGTCTTATCTATTGGCGATTTCGTTCCAATTCACATTCCAAGTAATATTCGGCATGCTAATTACATTGCCGGTTGCCAAATTGCATTATCTCTTATAGTTTCCGAGATATGGACTATCGATAATTTACACCTTAGGCTCTGCTTCTAACTTGGGCCCAAATTGTAAAATGGTCTTATCTATTGGCGATTTCGTTCCAATTCACATTCCAAGTAATATTCGGCATGCTAATTACATTGCCGGTTGCCAAATTGCATTAACTCTTATAGTTTCCGAGATATGGACTATCGATAATTTACACCTTAGGCTCTGCTTCTAACTTGGGCCCAAATTGTAAAATGGTCTTATCTATTGGCGATTTCGTTCCAATTCACATTCCAAGTAATATTCGTCATGCTAATTACATTGCCGGTTGCCAAATTGCATTATCTCTTATAGTTTCCGAGATATGGACTATCGATAATTTACACCATAGGATCTGCTTATAACTTGGGCCCAATTTGTAAAATGGTCTTATCTATTGGCGATTTCGTTCCAATTCACATTCCAAGTAATATTCGGCATGCTAATTACATTGCCGGTTGCCAAATTGCATTATCTCTTATAGTTTCCGAGATATGGACTATCGATAATTTACACCTTAGGATCTGCTTCTAACTTGGGCCCAAATTGTAAAATGGTTTTATCTATTGGCGATTTCGTTCCAATTCACATTCCAAGTAATATTCGGCATGCTAATTACATTGCCGGTTGCCAAATTGCATTATCTCTTATAGTTTCCGAGATATGGACTATCGATAATTTACACCTTAGGCTCTGCTTCTAACTTGGGCCCAAATTGTAAAATGGTCTTATCTATTGGCGATTTCGTTCCAATTCACATTCCAAGTAATATTCGGCATGCTAATTACATTGCCGGTTGCCAAATTGCATTATCTCTTATAGTTTCCGAGATATGGACTATCGATTATTTACACCTTAGGCTCTGCTTCTAACTTGGGCCCAAATTGTAAAATGGTCTTATCTATTGGCGATTTCGTTCCAATTCACACTCCAAGTAATATTCGGCATGCTAATTACATTGCCGGTTGCGAAATTGCATTATCTCTTATAGTTTCCGAGATATGGACTATCAATAATTTACACCTTAGGCTCTGCTTCTAACTTGGGCCCAAATTGTAAAATGGTCTTATCTATTGGCGATTTCGTTCCAATTCACATTCCAAGTAATATTCGGCATGCTAATTACATTGCCGGTTGCCAAATTGCATTATCTCTTATAGTTTCCGAGATATGGACTATCGATAATTTACACCTTAGGCTCTGCTTCTAACTTGGGCCCAAATTGTAAAATGGTCTTATCTATTGGCGATTTCTTTCCAATTCACATTCCAAGTAATATTCGGCATGCTAATTACATTGCCGGTTGCCAAATTGCATTATCTCTTATAGTTTCCGAGATATGGACTATCGATAATTTACACCTTAGGCTCTGCTTCTAACTTGGGCCCAAATTGTAAAATGGCCTTATCTATTGGCGATTTCGTTCCAATTCACATTCCAAGTAAATTCGGCATGCTAATTACATTGCCGGTTGCCAAATTGCATTATCTCTTATAGTTTCCGAGATATGGACTATCGATAATTTACACCTTAGGCTCTGCTTCTAACTTGGGCCCAAATTGTAAAATGTTCTTATCTATTGGCGATTTCGTTCCAATTCACATTCCAAGTAATATTCGTCATGCTAATTACATTGCCGGTTGCCAAATTGCATTATCTCTTATAGTTTCCGAGATATGGACTATCGATAATTTACACCATAGGATCTGCTTATAACTTGGGCCCAAATTGTAAAATGGTCTTATCTATTGGCGATTTCGTTCCAATTCACATTCCAAGTAATATTCGGCATGCTAATTACATTGCCGGTTGCCAAATTGCATTATCTCTTATAGTTTCCGAGATATGGACTATCGATAATTTACACCTTAGGCTCTGCTTCTAACTTGGGCCCAAATTGTAAAATGGTTTTATCTATTGGCGATTTCGTTCCAATTCACATTCCAAGTAATATTCGGCATGCTAATTACATTGCCGGTTGCGAAATTGCATTATATCTTATAGTTTCCGAGATATGGACTATCAATAATTTACACCTTAGGCTCTGCTTCTAACTTGGGCCCAAATTGTAAAATGGTCTTATCTATTGGCGATTTCGTTCCAATTCACATTCCAAGTAATATTCGGCATGCTAATTACATTGCCGGTTGCCAAATTGCATTATCTCTTATAGTTTCCGAGATATGGACTATCGATAATTTACACCTTAGGCTCTGCTTCTAACTTGGGCCCAAATTGTAAAATGGTCTTATCTATTGGCGATTTCGTTCCAATTCACATTCCAAGTAATATTCGGCATGCTAATTACATTGCCGGTTGCCAAATTGCATTATCTCTTATAGTTTCCGAGATATGGACTATCGATAATTTACACCTTAGGCTCTGCTTCTAACTTGGGCCCAAATTGTAAAATGGTCTTATCTATTGGCGATTTCGTTCCAATTCACATTCCAAGTAATATTCGGCATGCTAATTACATTTCCGGTTGCCAAATTGCATTAACTCTTATAGTTTCCGAGATATGGACTATCGATAATTTACACCTTAGGCTCTGCTTCTAACTTGGGCCCAAATTGTAAAATGGTCTTATCTATTGGCGATTTCGTTCCAATTCACATTCCAAGTAATATTCGTCATGCTAATTACATTGCCGGTTGCCAAATTGCATTATCTCTTATAGTTTCCGAGATATGGACTATCGATAATTTACACCATAGGATCTGCTTATAACTTGGGCCCAAATTGTAAAATGGTCTTATCTATTGGCGATTTCGTTCCAATTCACATTCCAAGTAATATTCGGCATGCTAATTACATTGCCGGTTGTCAAATTGCATTATCTCTTATAGTTTCCGAGATATGGACTATCGATAATTTACACCTTAGGCTCTGCTTCTAACTTGGGCCCAAATTGTAAAATGGTTTTATCTATTGGCGATTTCGTTCCAATTCACATTCCAAGTAATATTCGGCATGCTAATTACATTGCCGGTTGCCAAATTGCATTATCTCTTATAGTTTCCGAGATATGGACTATCGATAATTTACACCTTAGGCTCTGCTTCTAACTTGGGCCCAAATTGTAAAATGGTCTTATCTATTGGCGATTTCGTTCCAATTCACATTCCAAGTAATATTCGGCATGCTAATTACATTGCCGGTTGCCAAATTGCATTATCTCTTATAGTTTCCGAGATATGGACTATCGATTATTTACACCTTAGGCTCTGCTTCTAACTTGGGCCCAAATTGTAAAATGGTCTTATCTATTGGCGATTTCGTTCCAATTCACACTCCAAGTAATATTCGGCATGCTAATTACATTGCCGGTTGCGAAATTGCATTATCTCTTATAGTTTCCGAGATATGGACTATCAATAATTTACACCTTAGGCTCTGCTTCTAACTTGGGCCCAAATTGTAAAATGGTCTTATCTATTGGCGATTTCGTTCCAATTCACATTCCAAGTAATATTCGGCATGCTAATTACATTGCCGGTTGCCAAATTGCATTATCTCTTATAGTTTCCGAGATATGGACTATCGATAATTTACACCTTAGGCTCTGCTTCTAACTTGGGCCCAAATTGTAAAATGGTCTTATCTATTGGCGATTTCGTTCCAATTCACATTCCAAGTAATATTCGGCATGCTAATTACATTGCCGGTTGCCAAATTGCATTATCTCTTATAGTTTCCGAGATATGGACTATCGATAATTTACACCTTAGGCTCTGCTTCTAACTTGGGCCCAAATTGTAAAATGGCCTTATCTATTGGCGATTTCGTTCCAATTCACATTCCAAGTAAATTCGGCATGCTAATTACATTGCCGGTTGCCAAATTGCATTATCTCTTATAGTTTCCGAGATATGGACTATCGATAATTTACACCTTAGGCTCTGCTTCTAACTTGGGCCCAAATTGTAAAATGGTCTTATCTATTGGCGATTTCGTTCCAATTCACATTCCAAGTAATATTCGTCATGCTAATTACATTGCCGGTTGCCAAATTGCATTATCTCTTATAGTTTCCGAGATATGGACTATCGATAATTTACACCATAGGATCTGCTTATAACTTGGGCCCAAATTGTAAAATGGTCTTATCTATTGGCGATTTCGTTCCAATTCACATTCCAAGTAATATTCGGCATGCTAATTACATTGCCGGTTGCCAAATTGCATTATCTCTTATAGTTTCCGAGATATGGACTATCGATAATTTACACCTTAGGCTCTGCTTCTAACTTGGGCCCAAATTGTAAAATGGTTTTATCTATTGGCGATTTCGTTCCAATTCACATTCCAAGTAATATTCGGCATGCTAATTACATTGCCGGTTGCCAAATTGCATTATATCTTATAGTTTCCGAGATATGGACTATCGATAATTTACACCTTAGGCTCTGCTTCTAACTTGGGCCCAAATTGTAAAATGGTCTTATCTATTGGCGATTTCGTTCCAATTCACATTCCAAGTAATATTCGGCATGCTAATTACATTGCCGGTTGCCAAATTGCATTATCTCTTATAGTTTCCGAGATATGGACTATCGATTATTTACACCTTAGGCTCTGCTTCTAACTTGGGCCCAAATTGTAAAATGGTCTTATCTATTGGCGATTTCGTTCCAATTCACACTCCAAGTAATATTCGGCATGCTAATTACAATGCCGGTTGCGAAATTGCATTATCTCTTATAGTTTCCGAGATATGGACTATCAATAATTTACACCTTAGGCTCTGCTTCTAACTTGGGCCCAAATTGTAAAATGGTCTTATCTATTGGCGATTTCGTTCCAATTCACATTCCAAGTAATATTCGGCATGCTAATTACATTGCCGGTTGCCAAATTGCATTATCTCTTATAGTTTCCGAGATATGGACTATCGATAATTTACACCTTAGGCTCTGCTTCTAACTTGGGCCCAAATTGTAAAATGGTCTTATCTATTGGCGATTTCGTTCCAATTCACATTCCAAGTAATATTCGGCATGCTAATTACATTGCCGGTTGCCAAATTGCATTATCTCTTATAGTTTCCGAGATATGGACTATCGATAATTTACACCTTAGGCTCTGCTTCTAACTTGGGCCCAAATTGTAAAATGGCCTTATCTATTGGCGATTTCGTTCCAATTCACATTCCAAGTAATATTCGGCATGCTAATTACATTGCCGGTTGCCAAATTGCATTATCTCTTATAGTTTCCGAGATATGGACTATCGATAATTTACACCTTAGGCTCTGCTTCTAACTTGGGCCCAAATTGTAAAATGGTCTTATCTATTGGCGATTTCGTTCCAATTCACATTCCAAGTAATATTCGGCATGCTAATTACATTGCCGGTTGCCAAATTGCATTATCTCTTATAGTTTCCGAGATATGGACTATCGATAATTTACACCTTAGGCTCTGCTTCTAACTTGGGCCCAAATTGTAAAATGGTCTTATCTATTGGCGATTTCGTTCCAATTCACATTCCAAGTAATATTCGGCATGCTAATTACATTGCCGGTTGCCAAATTGCATTATCTCTTATAGTTTCCGAGATATGGACTATCGATAATTTACACCTTAGGCTCTGCTTCTAACTTGGGCCCAAATTGTAAAATGGTCTTATCTATTGGCGATTTCGTTCCAATTCACATTCCAAGTAATATTCGGCATGCTAATTACATTGCCGGTTGCCAAATTGCATTATCTCTTATAGTTTCCGAGATATGGACTATCGATTATTTACACCTTAGGCTCTGCTTCTAACTTGGGCCCAAATTGTAAAATGGTCTTATCTATTGGCGATTTCGTTCCAATTCACACTCCAAGTAATATTCGGCATGCTAATTACAATGCCGGTTGCGAAATTGCATTATCTCTTATAGTTTCCGAGATATGGACTATCAATAATTTACACCTTAGGCTCTGCTTCTAACTTGGGCCCAAATTGTAAAATGGTCTTATCTATTGGCGATTTCGTTCCAATTCACATTCCAAGTAATATTCGGCATGCTAATTACATTGCCGGTTGCCAAATTGCATTATCTCTTATAGTTTCCGAGATATGGACTATCGATAATTTACACCTTAGGCTCTGCTTCTAACTTGGGCCCAAATTGTAAAATGGTCTTATCTATTGGCGATTTCGTTCCAATTCACACTCCAAGTAATATTCGGCATGCTAATTACATTGCCGGATGCGAAATTGCATTATCTCTTATAGTTTCCGAGATATGGACTATCAATAATTTACACCTTAGGCTCTGCTTCTAACTTGGGCCCAAATTGTAAAATGGTCTTATCTATTGGCGATTTCGTTCCAATTCACATTCCAAGTAATATTCGGCATGCTAATTACATTGCCGGTTGCCAAATTGCATTATCTCTTATAGTTTCCGAGATATGGACTCTCGATAATTTACACCTTAGGCTCTGCTTCTAACTTGGGCCCAAATTGTAAAATGGTCTTATCTTTTGGCGATTTCGTTCCAATTCACATTCCAAGTAATATTCGGCATGCTAATTACATTGCCGGTTGCCAAATTGCATTATCTCTTATAGTTTCCGAGATATGGACTATCGATAATTTACACCTTAGGCTCTGCTTCTAACTTGGGCCCAAATTGTAAAATGGTCTTATCTATTGGCGATTTCGTCCCAATTCACATTCCAAGTGATATTCGGCATGCTAATTACATTGCCGATTGCGAAATTGCATTATCTCTTATAGTTTCCGAGATATGGACTATCAATAATTTACACCTTAGGCTCTGCTTCTAACTTGGGCCCAAATTGTAAAATGGTCTTATCTATTTCGATTTCGTTCCAATTCACATTCCAAGTAATATTCGGCATGCTAATTACATTGCCGGTTGCCAAATTGCATTATCTCTTATAGTTTCCGAGATATGGACTATCGATAATTTACACCTTAGGCTCTGCTTCTAACTTGGGCCCAAATTGTAAAATGGTCATATCTATTGGCGATTTCGTTCCAATTCACATTCCAAGTAATACTCGGCATGCTAATTACATTGCCGGTTGCCAAATTGCATTATCTCTTATAGTTTCCGAGATATGGACTATCGATAATTTACACCTTAGGCTCTGCTTCTAACTTGGGCCCAAATTGTAAAATGGTCTTATCTATTGGCGATTTCGTTCCAATTCACATTCCAAGTAATATTCGGCATGCTAATTACATTGCCGGTTGCCAAATTGCATTATCTCTTATAGTTTCCGAGATATGGACTATCGATAATTTACACCTTAGGCTCTGCTTCTAACTTGGGCCCAAATTGTAAAATGGTCTTATCTATTGGCGATTTCGTTCCAATTCACACTCCAAGTAATATTCGGCATGCTAATTACATTGCCGGTTGCGAAATTGCATTATCTCTTATAGTTTCCGAGATATGGACTATCGATAATTTACACCTTAGCCTCTGCTTCTAACTTGGGCCCAAATTGTAAAATGGTCTTATGTATTGGCGTTTTCGTTCCAATTCACATTCCAAGTAATATTCGGCATGCTAATTACATTGCCGGTTGCCAAATTGCATTATCTCTTATAGTTTCCGAGATATGGACTATCGATAATTTACACCTTAGGCTCTGCTTCTAACTTGGGCCCAAATTATAAAATGGTCTTCTCTATTGGCGATTTCGTTCCAATTCACATTCCAAGTAATATTCGGCATGCTAATTACATTGCCGGTTGCCAAATTGCATTATCTCTTATAGTTTCCGAGATATGGACTATCGATAATTTACACCTTAGGCTCTGCTTCTAACTTGGGCCCAAATTGTAAAATGGTCTTATCTATTGGCGATTTCGTTCCAATTCACATTCCAAGTAATATTTGGCATGCTAATTACATTGCCGGTTGCCAAATTGCATTATCTCTTATAGTTTCCGAGATATGGACTATCGATAATTTACACCTTAGGCCCTGCTTCTAACTTGGGCCCAAATTGTAAAATGGTCTTCTCTATTGGCGATTTCGTTCCAATTCACATTCCAAGTAATATTCGGCATGCTAATTACATTGCCGGTTGCCAAATTGCATTATCTCTTATAGTTTCCGAGATATGGACTATCGATAATTTACACCTTAGGCTCTGCTTCTAACTTGGGCCCAAATTGTAAAATGGTCTTCTCTATTGGCGATTTCGTTCCAATTCACATTCAAAGTAATATTCGGCATGCTAATTACATTGCCGGTTGCCAAATTGCATTATCTCTTATAGTTTCCGAGATATGGACTATCGATAATTTACACCTTAGGCTCTGCTTCTAACTTGGGCCCAAATTGTAAAATGGTCTTCTCTATTGGCGATTTCGTTCCAATTCACATTCCAAGTAATATTCGGCATGCTAATTACATTGCCGGTTGCCAAATTGCATTATCTCTTATAGTTTCCGAGATATGGACTATCGATAATTTACACCTTAGGCTCTGCTTCTAACTTGGGCCCAAATTGTAAAATCGTCTTATCTATTGGCGATTTCGTTCCAATTCACATTCCAAGTAATATTCGGCATGCTAATTACATTGCCGGTTGCCAAATTGCATTATCTCTTATAGTTTCCGAGATATGGACTATCGGTAATTTACACCTTAGGCTCTGCTTCTAACTTGGGCCCAAATTGTAAAATGGTCTTATCTATTGGCGATTTCGTTCCAATTCACATTCCAAGTAATATCCGGCATGCTAATTACATTGCCGGTTGCCAAATTGAATTATCTCTTATAGTTTCCGAGATATGGACTATCGATAATTTACACCTTAGGCTCTGCTTCTAACTTGGGCCCAAATTGTAAAATGGTCTTACCTATTGGCGATTTCGTTCCAATTCACATTCCAAGTAATATTCGGCATGCTAATTACATTGCCGGTTGCCAAATTGCATTATCTCTTATAGTTTCCGAGATATGGACTATCGATAATTTACACCTTAGGCTCTGCTTCTAACTTGGGCCCAAATTGTAAAATGATCTTATCTATTGGCGATTTCGTTCCAATTCACATTCCAAGTAATATTCGACATGCTAATTACATTGCCGGTTGCCAAATTGCATTATCTCTTATAGTTTCCGAGATATGGACTATCTATAATTTACATCTTAGGCTCTGCTTCTAACTTGGGCCCAAATTGTAAAATCGTCTTATCTATTGGCGATTTCGTTCCAATTCACATTCCAAGTAATATTCGGCATGCTAATTACATTGCCGGTTGCCAAATTGCATTATCTCTTATAGTTTCCGAGATATGGACTATCGATAATTTACACCTTAGGCACTGCTTCTAACTTGGGCCCAAATTGTAAAATGGTCTTATCCATTGGCGATTTCGTTCCAATTCACATTCCAAGTAATATCCGGCATGCTAATTACATTGCCGGTTGCCAAATTGAATTATCTCTTATAGTTTCCGAGATATGGACTATCGATAATTTACATCTTAGGCTCTGCTTCTAACTTGGGCCCAAATTGTAAAATGGTCTTATCTATTGGCGATTTCGTTCCAATTCACATTCCAAGTAATATTCGGCATGCTAATTACATTGCCGGTTGCCAAATTGCATTATCTCTTATAGTTTCCGAGATATGGACTATCGATAATTTACACCTTAGGCTCTGCTTCTAACTTGGGCCCAAATTGTAAAATGGTCTTATCTATTGGCGATTTCGTTCCAATTCACATTCCAAGTAATATTCGGCATGCTAATTACATTGCCGGTTGCCAAATTGCATTATCTCTTATAGTTTCCGAGATATGGACTATCGATAATTTACACCTTAGGCTCTGCTTCTAACTTGGGCCCAAATTGTAAAATGGTTTTATCTATTGGCGATTTCGTTCCAATTCACACTCCAAGTAATATTCGGCATGCTAATTACATTGCCGGTTGCGAAATTGCATTATCTCTTATAGTTTCCGAGATATGGACTATCAATAATTTACACCTTAGGCTCTGCTTCTAACTTGGGCCCAAATTGTAAAATGGTCTTATCTATTGGCGATTTCGTTCCAATTCACATTCCAAGTAATATTCGGCATGCTAATTACATTGCCGGTTGCCAAATTGCATTATCTCTTATAGTTTCCGAGATATGGACTATCGATAATTTACACCTTAGGCTCTGCTTCTAACTTGGGCCCAAATTGTAAAATGGTCTTCTCTATTGGCGATTTCGTTCCAATTCACATTCCAAGTAATATTCGGCATGCTAATTACATTGCCGGTTGCCAAATTGCATTATCTCTTATAGTTTCCGAGATATGGACTATCGATAATTTACACCTTAGGCTCTGCTTCTAACTTGGGCCCAAATTGTAAAATGGTCTTCTCTATTGGCGATTTCGTTCCAATTCACATTCCAAGTAATATTCGGCATGCTAATTACATTGCCGGTTGCCAAATTGCATTATCTCTTATAGTTTCCGAGATATGGACTATCGATAATTTACACCTTAGGCTCTGCTTCTAACTTGGGCCCAAATTGTAAAATGGTCTTACCTATTGGCGATTTCGTTCCAATTCACACTCCAAGTAATATTCGGCATGCTAATTACATTGCCGGTTGCGAAATTGCATTATCTCTTATAGTTTCCGAGATATGGACTATCAATAATTTACACCTTAGGCTCTGCATCTAACTTGGGCCCAAATTGTAAAATGGTCTTATCTATTGGCGATTTCGTTCCAATTCACATTCCAAGTAATATTCGGCATGCTAATTACATTGCCGGTTGCCAAATTGCATTATCTCTTATAGTTTCCGAGATCTGGACTCTCGATAATTTACACCTTAGGCTCTGCTTCTAACTTGGGCCCAAATTGTAAAATGGTCTTATCTATTGGCGATTTCGTTCCAATTCACATTCCAAGTAATATTCGGCATGCTAATTACATTGCCGGTTGCCAAATTGCATTATCTCTTATAGTTTCCGAGATATGGACTATCGATAATTTACACCTTAGGCTCTGCTTCTAACTTGGGCCCAAATTGTAAAATGGTCTTATCTATTGGCGATTTCGTTCCAATTCGCATTCCAAGTAATACTCGGCATGCTAATTACATTGCCGGTTGCCAAATTGCATTATCTCTTATAGTTTCCGAGATATGGACTATCGATAATTTACACCTTAGGCTCTGCTTCTAACTTGGGCCCAAATTGTAAAATGGTCTTATCTATTGGCGATTTCGTTCCAATTCACATTCCAAGTAATATTCGGCATGCTAATTACATTGCCGGTTGCCAAATTGCATTATCTCTTATAGTTTCCGAGATATGGACTATCGATAATTTACACCTTAGGCTCTGCTTCTAACTTGGGCCCAAATTGTAAAATGGTCTTATCTATTGGCGATTTCGTTCCAATTCACACTCCAAGTAATATTCGGCATGCTAATTACATTGCCGGTTGCGAAATTGCATTATCTATTATAGTTTCCGAGATATGGACTATCAATAATTTACACCTTAGGCTCTGCTTCTAACTTGGGCCCAAATTGTAAAATGGTCTTATCTATTGGCGATTTCGTTCCAATTCACATTCCAAGTAATATTCGGCATGCTAATTACATTGCCGGTTGCCAAATTGCATTATCTCTTATAGTTTCCGAGATATGGACTATCGATAATTTACACCTTAGGCTCTGCTTCTAACTTGGGCCCAAATTGTAAAATGGTCTTATCTATTGGCGATTTCGTTCCAATTCACATTCCAAGTAATACTCGGCATGCTAATTACATTGCCGGTTGCCAAATTGCATTATCTCTTATAGTTTCCGAGATATGGACTATCGATAATTTACACCTTAGGCTCTGCCTCTAACTTGGGCCCAAATTGTAAAATGGTCTTATCTATTGGCGATTTCGTTCCAATTCACATTCCAAGTAATATTCGGCATGCTAATTACATTGCAGGTTGCCAAATTGCATTATCTCTTATAGTTTCCGAGATATGGACTATCGATAATTTACACCTTAGGCTCTGCTTCTAACTTGGGACCAAATTGTAAAATGGTCTTATCTATTGGCGATTTCGTTCCAATTCACATTCCAAGTAATATTCGGCATGCTAATTACATTGCCGTTTGCCAAATTGCATTATCTCTTATAGTTTCCGAGATATGGACTATCGATAATTTACACCTTAGGCTCTGCTTCTAACTTGGGCCCAAATTGTAAAATGGTCTTATCTATTGGCGATTTCGTCCCAATTCACATTCCAAGTGATATTCGGCATGCTAATTACATTGACGGTTGCGAAATTGCATTATCTCTTATAGTTTCCGAGATATGGACTATCAATAATTTAAACCTTAGGCTCTGCTTCTAACTTGGGCCCAAATTGTAAAATGGTCTTATCTATTGGCGATTTCGTTCCAATTCACATTCCAAGTAATATTCGGCATGCTAATTACATTGCCGGTTGCCAAATTGCATTATCTCTTATAGTTTCCGAGATATGGACTATCGATAATTTACACCTTAGGCTCTGCTTCTAACTTGGGCCCAAATTGTAAAATGGTCTTATCCATTGGCGATTTCGTTCCAATTCACATACCAAGTAATATCCAGCATGCTAATAACATTGCCGGTTGCCAAATTGAATTATCTCTTATAGTTTCCGAGATATGGACTATCGATAATTTACATCTTAGGCTCTGCTTCTAACTTGGGCCCAAATTGTAAAATGGTCTTATCTATTGGCAATTTCGTCCCAATTCACATTCCAAGTGATATTCGGCATGCTAATTACATTGCCGGTTGCCAAATTGCATTATCTCTTATAGTTTCCGAGATATGGACTATCGATAATTTACACCTTAGGCTCTGCTTCTAACTTGGGCCCAAATTGTAAAATGGTCTTATCCATTGGCGATTTCGTTCCAATTCACATTCCAACTAATATCCGGCATGCTAATTACATTGCCGGTTGCCAAATTGAATTATCTCTTATAGTTTCCGAGATATGGACTATCGATAATTTACATCTTAGGCTCTGCTTCTAACTTGGGCCCAAATTGTAAAATGGTCTTATCTATTGGCGATTTCGTTCCAATTCACATTCCAAGTAATATTCGGCATGCTAATTACATTGCCGGTTGCCAAATTGCATTAACTCTTATAGTTTCCGAGATATGGACTATCGATAATTTACACCTTAGGCTCTGCTTCTAACTTGGGCCCAAATTGTAAAATGGTCTTATCTATTGGCGATTTCGTTTCAATTCACATTCCAAGTAATATTCGGCATGCTAATTACATTGCCGGTTGCCAAATTGCATTATCTCTTATAGTTTCCGAGATATGGACTATCGATAATTTACACCATAGGCTCTGCTTATAACTTGGGCCCAAATTGTAAAATGGTCTTATCTATTGGCGATTTCGTTCCAATTCACATTCCAAGTAATATTCGGCATGCTAATTACATTGCCGGTTGCCAAATTGCATTATCTCTTATAGTTTCCGAGATATGGACTATCGATAATTTACACCTTAGGCTCTGCTTCTAACTTGGGCCCAAATTGTAAAATGGTCTTATCTATTGGCGATTTCGTTCCAATTCACATTCCAAGTAATATTCGGCATGCTAATTACATTGCAGGTTGCCAAATTGCATTATCTCTTATAGTTTCCGAGATATGGACTATCGATAATTTACACCTTAGGCTCTGCTTCTAACTTGGGCCCAAATTGTAAAATGGTCTTATCTATTGGCGATTTCGTTCCAATTCACATTCCAAGTAATATTCGGCATGCTAATTACATTGCCGGTTGCCAAATTGCATTATCTCTTATAGTTTCCGAGATATGGACTATCGATTATTTACACCTTAGGCTCTGCTTCTAACTTGGGCCCAAATTGTAAAATGGTCTTATCTATTGGCGATTTCGTTCCAATTCACACTCCAAGTAATATTCGGCATGCTAATTACATTGCCGGTTGCGAAATTGCATTATCTCTTATAGTTTCCGAGATATGGACTATCAATAATTTACACCTTAGGCTCTGCTTCTAACTTGGGCCCAAATTGTAAAATGGTCTTATCTATTGGCGATTTCGTTCCAATTCACATTCCAAGTAATATTCGGCATGCTAATTACATTGCCGGTTGCCAAATTGCATTATCTCTTATAGTTTCCGAGATATGGACTATCGATAATTTACACCTTAGGCTCTGCTTCTAACTTGGGCCCAAATTGTAAAATGGTCTTATCTATTGGCGATTTCGTTCCAATTCACATTCCAAGTAATATTCGGCATGCTAATTACATTGCCGGTTGCCAAATTGCATTATCTCTTATAGTTTCCGAGATATGGACTATCGATAATTTACACCTTAGGCTCTGCTTCTAACTTGGGCCCAAATTGTAAAATGGCCTTATCTATTGGCGATTTCGTTCCAATTCACATTCCAAGTAAATTCGGCATGCTAATTACATTGCCGGTTGCCAAATTGCATTATCTCTTATAGTTTCCGAGATATGGACTATCGATAATTTACACCTTAGGCTCTGCTTCTAACTTGGGCCCAAATTGTAAAATGGTCTTATCTATTGGCGATTTCGTTCCAATTCACATTCCAAGTAATATTCGTCATGCTAATTACATTGCCGGTTGCCAAATTGCATTATCTCTTATAGTTTCCGAGATATGGACTATCGATAATTTACACCATAGGATCTGCTTATAACTTGGGCCCAAATTGTAAAATGGTCTTATCTATTGGCGATTTCGTTCCAATTCACATTCCAAGTAATATTCGGCATGCTAATTACATTGCCGGTTGCCAAATTGCATTATCTCTTATAGTTTCCGAGATATGGACTATCGATAATTTACACCTTAGGCTCTGCTTCTAACTTGGGCCCAAATTGTAAAATGGTTTTATCTATTGGCGATTTCGTTCCAATTCACATTCCAAGTAATATTCGGCATGCTAATTACATTGCCGGTTGCCAAATTGCATTATATCTTATAGTTTCCGAGATATGGACTATCGATAATTTACACCTTAGGCTCTGCTTCTAACTTGGGCCCAAATTGTAAAATGGTCTTATCTATTGGCGATTTCGTTCCAATTCACATTCCAAGTAATATTCGGCATGCTAATTACATTGCCGGTTGCCAAATTGCATTATCTCTTATAGTTTCCGAGATATGGACTATCGATTATTTACACCTTAGGCTCTGCTTCTAACTTGGGCCCAAATTGTAAAATGGTCTTATCTATTGGCGATTTCGTTCCAATTCACACTCCAAGTAATATTCGGCATGCTAATTACAATGCCGGTTGCGAAATTGCATTATCTCTTATAGTTTCCGAGATATGGACTATCAATAATTTACACCTTAGGCTCTGCTTCTAACTTGGGCCCAAATTGTAAAATGGTCTTATCTATTGGCGATTTCGTTCCAATTCACATTCCAAGTAATATTCGGCATGCTAATTACATTGCCGGTTGCCAAATTGCATTATCTCTTATAGTTTCCGAGATATGGACTATCGATAATTTACACCTTAGGCTCTGCTTCTAACTTGGGCCCAAATTGTAAAATGGTCTTATCTATTGGCGATTTCGTTCCAATTCACATTCCAAGTAATATTCGGCATGCTAATTACATTGCCGGTTGCCAAATTGCATTATCTCTTATAGTTTCCGAGATATGGACTATCGATAATTTACACCTTAGGCTCTGCTTCTAACTTGGGCCCAAATTGTAAAATGGCCTTATCTATTGGCGATTTCGTTCCAATTCACATTCCAAGTAATATTCGGCATGCTAATTACATTGCCGGTTGCCAAATTGCATTATCTCTTATAGTTTCCGAGATATGGACTATCGATAATTTACACCTTAGGCTCTGCTTCTAACTTGGGCCCAAATTGTAAAATGGTCTTATCTATTGGCGATTTCGTTCCAATTCACATTCCAAGTAATATTCGGCATGCTAATTACATTGCCGGTTGCCAAATTGCATTATCTCTTATAGTTTCCGAGATATGGACTATCGATAATTTACACCTTAGGCTCTGCTTCTAACTTGGGCCCAAATTGTAAAATGGTCTTATCTATTGGCGATTTCGTTCCAATTCACATTCCAAGTAATATTCGGCATGCTAATTACATTGCCGGTTGCCAAATTGCATTATCTCTTATAGTTTCCGAGATATGGACTATCGATAATTTACACCTTAGGCTCTGCTTCTAACTTGGGCCCAAATTGTAAAATGGTCTTATCTATTGGCGATTTCGTTCCAATTCACATTCCAAGTAATATTCGGCATGCTAATTACATTGCCGGTTGCCAAATTGCATTATCTCTTATAGTTTCCGAGATATGGACTATCGATTATTTACACCTTAGGCTCTGCTTCTAACTTGGGCCCAAATTGTAAAATGGTCTTATCTATTGGCGATTTCGTTCCAATTCACACTCCAAGTAATATTCGGCATGCTAATTACAATGCCGGTTGCGAAATTGCATTATCTCTTATAGTTTCCGAGATATGGACTATCAATAATTTACACCTTAGGCTCTGCTTCTAACTTGGGCCCAAATTGTAAAATGGTCTTATCTATTGGCGATTTCGTTCCAATTCACATTCCAAGTAATATTCGGCATGCTAATTACATTGCCGGTTGCCAAATTGCATTATCTCTTATAGTTTCCGAGATATGGACTATCGATAATTTACACCTTAGGCTCTGCTTCTAACTTGGGCCCAAATTGTAAAATGGTCTTATCTATTGGCGATTTCGTTCCAATTCACACTCCAAGTAATATTCGGCATGCTAATTACATTGCCGGATGCGAAATTGCATTATCTCTTATAGTTTCCGAGATATGGACTATCAATAATTTACACCTTAGGCTCTGCTTCTAACTTGGGCCCAAATTGTAAAATGGTCTTATCTATTGGCGATTTCGTTCCAATTCACATTCCAAGTAATATTCGGCATGCTAATTACATTGCCGGTTGCCAAATTGCATTATCTCTTATAGTTTCCGAGATATGGACTCTCGATAATTTACACCTTAGGCTCTGCTTCTAACTTGGGCCCAAATTGTAAAATGGTCTTATCTTTTGGCGATTTCGTTCCAATTCACATTCCAAGTAATATTCGGCATGCTAATTACATTGCCGGTTGCCAAATTGCATTATCTCTTATAGTTTCCGAGATATGGACTATCGATAATTTACACCTTAGGCTCTGCTTCTAACTTGGGCCCAAATTGTAAAATGGTCTTATCTATTGGCGATTTCGTCCCAATTCACATTCCAAGTGATATTCGGCATGCTAATTACATTGCCGATTGCGAAATTGCATTATCTCTTATAGTTTCCGAGATATGGACTATCAATAATTTACACCTTAGGCTCTGCTTCTAACTTGGGCCCAAATTGTAAAATGGTCTTATCTATTTCGATTTCGTTCCAATTCACATTCCAAGTAATATTCGGCATGCTAATTACATTGCCGGTTGCCAAATTGCATTATCTCTTATAGTTTCCGAGATATGGACTATCGATAATTTACACCTTAGGCTCTGCTTCTAACTTGGGCCCAAATTGTAAAATGGTCATATCTATTGGCGATTTCGTTCCAATTCACATTCCAAGTAATACTCGGCATGCTAATTACATTGCCGGTTGCCAAATTGCATTATCTCTTATAGTTTCCGAGATATGGACTATCGATAATTTACACCTTAGGCTCTGCTTCTAACTTGGGCCCAAATTGTAAAATGGTCTTATCTATTGGCGATTTCGTTCCAATTCACATTCCAAGTAATATTCGGCATGCTAATTACATTGCCGGTTGCCAAATTGCATTATCTCTTATAGTTTCCGAGATATGGACTATCGATAATTTACACCTTAGGCTCTGCTTCTAACTTGGGCCCAAATTGTAAAATGGTCTTATCTATTGGCGATTTCGTTCCAATTCACACTCCAAGTAATATTCGGCATGCTAATTACATTGCCGGTTGCGAAATTGCATTATCTCTTATAGTTTCCGAGATATGGACTATCGATAATTTACACCTTAGCCTCTGCTTCTAACTTGGGCCCAAATTGTAAAATGGTCTTATGTATTGGCGTTTTCGTTCCAATTCACATTCCAAGTAATATTCGGCATGCTAATTACATTGCCGGTTGCCAAATTGCATTATCTCTTATAGTTTCCGAGATATGGACTATCGATAATTTACACCTTAGGCTCTGCTTCTAACTTGGGCCCAAATTATAAAATGGTCTTCTCTATTGGCGATTTCGTTCCAATTCACATTCCAAGTAATATTCGGCATGCTAATTACATTGCCGGTTGCCAAATTGCATTATCTCTTATAGTTTCCGAGATATGGACTATCGATAATTTACACCTTAGGCTCTGCTTCTAACTTGGGCCCAAATTGTAAAATGGTCTTATCTATTGGCGATTTCGTTCCAATTCACATTCCAAGTAATATTTGGCATGCTAATTACATTGCCGGTTGCCAAATTGCATTATCTCTTATAGTTTCCGAGATATGGACTATCGATAATTTACACCTTAGGCCCTGCTTCTAACTTGGGCCCAAATTGTAAAATGGTCTTCTCTATTGGCGATTTCGTTCCAATTCACATTCCAAGTAATATTCGGCATGCTAATTACATTGCCGGTTGCCAAATTGCATTATCTCTTATAGTTTCCGAGATATGGACTATCGATAATTTACACCTTAGGCTCTGCTTCTAACTTGGGCCCAAATTGTAAAATGGTCTTCTCTATTGGCGATTTCGTTCCAATTCACATTCAAAGTAATATTCGGCATGCTAATTACATTGCCGGTTGCCAAATTGCATTATCTCTTATAGTTTCCGAGATATGGACTATCGATAATTTACACCTTAGGCTCTGCTTCTAACTTGGGCCCAAATTGTAAAATGGTCTTCTCTATTGGCGATTTCGTTCCAATTCACATTCCAAGTAATATTCGGCATGCTAATTACATTGCCGGTTGCCAAATTGCATTATCTCTTATAGTTTCCGAGATATGGACTATCGATAATTTACACCTTAGGCTCTGCTTCTAACTTGGGCCCAAATTGTAAAATCGTCTTATCTATTGGCGATTTCGTTCCAATTCACATTCCAAGTAATATTCGGCATGCTAATTACATTGCCGGTTGCCAAATTGCATTATCTCTTATAGTTTCCGAGATATGGACTATCGGTAATTTACACCTTAGGCTCTGCTTCTAACTTGGGCCCAAATTGTAAAATGGTCTTATCTATTGGCGATTTCGTTCCAATTCACATTCCAAGTAATATCCGGCATGCTAATTACATTGCCGGTTGCCAAATTGAATTATCTCTTATAGTTTCCGAGATATGGACTATCGATAATTTACACCTTAGGCTCTGCTTCTAACTTGGGCCCAAATTGTAAAATGGTCTTACCTATTGGCGATTTCGTTCCAATTCACATTCCAAGTAATATTCGGCATGCTAATTACATTGCCGGTTGCCAAATTGCATTATCTCTTATAGTTTCCGAGATATGGACTATCGATAATTTACACCTTAGGCTCTGCTTCTAACTTGGGCCCAAATTGTAAAATGGTCTTATCTATTGGCGATTTCGTTCCAATTCACATTCCAAGTAATATTCGACATGCTAATTACATTGCCGGTTGCCAAATTGCATTATCTCTTATAGTTTCCGAGATATGGACTATCTATAATTTACATCTTAGGCTCTGCTTCTAACTTGGGCCCAAATTGTAAAATCGTCTTATCTATTGGCGATTTCGTTCCAATTCACATTCCAAGTAATATTCGGCATGCTAATTACATTGCCGGTTGCCAAATTGCATTATCTCTTATAGTTTCCGAGATATGGACTATCGATAATTTACACCTTAGGCACTGCTTCTAACTTGGGCCCAAATTGTAAAATGGTCTTATCCATTGGCGATTTCGTTCCAATTCACATTCCAAGTAATATCCGGCATGCTAATTACATTGCCGGTTGCCAAATTGAATTATCTCTTATAGTTTCCGAGATATGGACTATCGATAATTTACATCTTAGGCTCTGCTTCTAACTTGGGCCCAAATTGTAAAATGGTCTTATCTATTGGCGATTTCGTTCCAATTCACATTCCAAGTAATATTCGGCATGCTAATTACATTGCCGGTTGCCAAATTGCATTATCTCTTATAGTTTCCGAGATATGGACTATCGATAATTTACACCTTAGGCTCTGCTTCTAACTTGGGCCCAAATTGTAAAATGGTCTTATCTATTGGCGATTTCGTTCCAATTCACATTCCAAGTAATATTCGGCATGCTAATTACATTGCCGGTTGCCAAATTGCATTATCTCTTATAGTTTCCGAGATATGGACTATCGATAATTTACACCTTAGGCTCTGCTTCTAACTTGGGCCCAAATTGTAAAATGGTTTTATCTATTGGCGATTTCGTTCCAATTCACACTCCAAGTAATATTCGGCATGCTAATTACATTGCCGGTTGCGAAATTGCATTATCTCTTATAGTTTCCGAGATATGGACTATCAATAATTTACACCTTAGGCTCTGCTTCTAACTTGGGCCCAAATTGTAAAATGGTCTTATCTATTGGCGATTTCGTTCCAATTCACATTCCAAGTAATATTCGGCATGCTAATTACATTGCCGGTTGCCAAATTGCATTATCTCTTATAGTTTCCGAGATATGGACTATCGATAATTTACACCTTAGGCTCTGCTTCTAACTTGGGCCCAAATTGTAAAATGGTCTTCTCTATTGGCGATTTCGTTCCAATTCACATTCCAAGTAATATTCGGCATGCTAATTACATTGCCGGTTGCCAAATTGCATTATCTCTTATAGTTTCCGAGATATGGACTATCGATAATTTACACCTTAGGCTCTGCTTCTAACTTGGGCCCAAATTGTAAAATGGTCTTCTCTATTGGCGATTTCGTTCCAATTCACATTCCAAGTAATATTCGGCATGCTAATTACATTGCCGGTTGCCAAATTGCATTATCTCTTATAGTTTCCGAGATATGGACTATCGATAATTTACACCTTAGGCTCTGCTTCTAACTTGGGCCCAAATTGTAAAATGGTCTTACCTATTGGCGATTTCGTTCCAATTCACACTCCAAGTAATATTCGGCATGCTAATTACATTGCCGGTTGCGAAATTGCATTATCTCTTATAGTTTCCGAGATATGGACTATCAATAATTTACACCTTAGGCTCTGCATCTAACTTGGGCCCAAATTGTAAAATGGTCTTATCTATTGGCGATTTCGTTCCAATTCACATTCCAAGTAATATTCGGCATGCTAATTACATTGCCGGTTGCCAAATTGCATTATCTCTTATAGTTTCCGAGATCTGGACTCTCGATAATTTACACCTTAGGCTCTGCTTCTAACTTGGGCCCAAATTGTAAAATGGTCTTATCTATTGGCGATTTCGTTCCAATTCACATTCCAAGTAATATTCGGCATGCTAATTACATTGCCGGTTGCCAAATTGCATTATCTCTTATAGTTTCCGAGATATGGACTATCGATAATTTACACCTTAGGCTCTGCTTCTAACTTGGGCCCAAATTGTAAAATGGTCTTATCTATTGGCGATTTCGTTCCAATTCGCATTCCAAGTAATACTCGGCATGCTAATTACATTGCCGGTTGCCAAATTGCATTATCTCTTATAGTTTCCGAGATATGGACTATCGATAATTTACACCTTAGGCTCTGCTTCTAACTTGGGCCCAAATTGTAAAATGGTCTTATCTATTGGCGATTTCGTTCCAATTCACATTCCAAGTAATATTCGGCATGCTAATTACATTGCCGGTTGCCAAATTGCATTATCTCTTATAGTTTCCGAGATATGGACTATCGATAATTTACACCTTAGGCTCTGCTTCTAACTTGGGCCCAAATTGTAAAATGGTCTTATCTATTGGCGATTTCGTTCCAATTCACACTCCAAGTAATATTCGGCATGCTAATTACATTGCCGGTTGCGAAATTGCATTATCTATTATAGTTTCCGAGATATGGACTATCAATAATTTACACCTTAGGCTCTGCTTCTAACTTGGGCCCAAATTGTAAAATGGTCTTATCTATTGGCGATTTCGTTCCAATTCACATTCCAAGTAATATTCGGCATGCTAATTACATTGCCGGTTGCCAAATTGCATTATCTCTTATAGTTTCCGAGATATGGACTATCGATAATTTACACCTTAGGCTCTGCTTCTAACTTGGGCCCAAATTGTAAAATGGTCTTATCTATTGGCGATTTCGTTCCAATTCACATTCCAAGTAATACTCGGCATGCTAATTACATTGCCGGTTGCCAAATTGCATTATCTCTTATAGTTTCCGAGATATGGACTATCGATAATTTACACCTTAGGCTCTGCCTCTAACTTGGGCCCAAATTGTAAAATGGTCTTATCTATTGGCGATTTCGTTCCAATTCACATTCCAAGTAATATTCGGCATGCTAATTACATTGCAGGTTGCCAAATTGCATTATCTCTTATAGTTTCCGAGATATGGACTATCGATAATTTACACCTTAGGCTCTGCTTCTAACTTGGGACCAAATTGTAAAATGGTCTTATCTATTGGCGATTTCGTTCCAATTCACATTCCAAGTAATATTCGGCATGCTAATTACATTGCCGTTTGCCAAATTGCATTATCTCTTATAGTTTCCGAGATATGGACTATCGATAATTTACACCTTAGGCTCTGCTTCTAACTTGGGCCCAAATTGTAAAATGGTCTTATCTATTGGCGATTTCGTCCCAATTCACATTCCAAGTGATATTCGGCATGCTAATTACATTGACGGTTGCGAAATTGCATTATCTCTTATAGTTTCCGAGATATGGACTATCAATAATTTAAACCTTAGGCTCTGCTTCTAACTTGGGCCCAAATTGTAAAATGGTCTTATCTATTGGCGATTTCGTTCCAATTCACATTCCAAGTAATATTCGGCATGCTAATTACATTGCCGGTTGCCAAATTGCATTATCTCTTATAGTTTCCGAGATATGGACTATCGATAATTTACACCTTAGGCTCTGCTTCTAACTTGGGCCCAAATTGTAAAATGGTCTTATCCATTGGCGATTTCGTTCCAATTCACATACCAAGTAATATCCAGCATGCTAATAACATTGCCGGTTGCCAAATTGAATTATCTCTTATAGTTTCCGAGATATGGACTATCGATAATTTACATCTTAGGCTCTGCTTCTAACTTGGGCCCAAATTGTAAAATGGTCTTATCTATTGGCAATTTCGTCCCAATTCACATTCCAAGTGATATTCGGCATGCTAATTACATTGCCGGTTGCCAAATTGCATTATCTCTTATAGTTTCCGAGATATGGACTATCGATAATTTACACCTTAGGCTCTGCTTCTAACTTGGGCCCAAATTGTAAAATGGTCTTATCCATTGGCGATTTCGTTCCAATTCACATTCCAACTAATATCCGGCATGCTAATTACATTGCCGGTTGCCAAATTGAATTATCTCTTATAGTTTCCGAGATATGGACTATCGATAATTTACATCTTAGGCTCTGCTTCTAACTTGGGCCCAAATTGTAAAATGGTCTTATCTATTGGCGATTTCGTTCCAATTCACATTCCAAGTAATATTCGGCATGCTAATTACATTGCCGGTTGCCAAATTGCATTAACTCTTATAGTTTCCGAGATATGGACTATCGATAATTTACACCTTAGGCTCTGCTTCTAACTTGGGCCCAAATTGTAAAATGGTCTTATCTATTGGCGATTTCGTTTCAATTCACATTCCAAGTAATATTCGGCATGCTAATTACATTGCCGGTTGCCAAATTGCATTATCTCTTATAGTTTCCGAGATATGGACTATCGATAATTTACACCATAGGCTCTGCTTATAACTTGGGCCCAAATTGTAAAATGGTCTTATCTATTGGCGATTTCGTTCCAATTCACATTCCAAGTAATATTCGGCATGCTAATTACATTGCCGGTTGCCAAATTGCATTATCTCTTATAGTTTCCGAGATATGGACTATCGATAATTTACACCTTAGGCTCTGCTTCTAACTTGGGCCCAAATTGTAAAATGGTCTTATCTATTGGCGATTTCGTTCCAATTCACATTCCAAGTAATATTCGGCATGCTAATTACATTGCAGGTTGCCAAATTGCATTATCTCTTATAGTTTCCGAGATATGGACTATCGATAATTTACACCTTAGGCTCTGCTTCTAACTTGGGCCCAAATTGTAAAATGGTCTTATCTATTGGCGATTTCGTTCCAATTCACATTCCAAGTAATATACGGCATGCTAATTACATTGCCGGTTGCCAAATTGAATTATCTCTTATAGTTTCCGAGATATGGACTATCGATAATTTACACCTTAGGCTCTGCTTCTAACTTGGGCCCAAATTGTAAAATGGTCTTATCTATTGGCGATTTCGTTCCAATTCACATTCCAAGTAATATTCGGCATGCTAATTACATTGCCGGTTGCCAAATTGCATTATCTCTTATAGTTTCCGAGATATGGACTATCGATAATTTACACCTTAGGCTCTGCTTCTAACTTGGGCCCAAATTGTAAAATGGTCTTATCTATTGGCGATTTCGTCCCAATTCACATTCCAAGTGATATTCGGCATGCTAATTACATTGCCGGTTGCGAAATTGCATTATCTCTTATAGTTTCCGAGATATGGACTATCAATAATTTACACCTTAGGCTCTGCTTCTAACTTGGGCCCAAATTGTAAAATGGCCTTATCTATTGGCGATTTCGTTCCAATTCACATTCCAAGTAATATTCGGCATGCTAATTACATTGCCGGTTGCCAAATTGCATTATCTCTTATAGTTTCCGAGATATGGACTATCGATAATTTACACCTTAGGCTCTGCTTCTAACTTGGGCCCAAATTGTAAAATGGTCTTATCTATTGGCGATTTCGTTTCAATTCACATTCCAAGTAATATTCGGCATGCTAATTACATTGCCGGTTGCCAAATTGCATTATCTCTTATAGTTTCCGAGATATGGACTATCGATAATTTACACCTTAGGCTCTGCTTCTAACTTGGGCCCAAATTGTAAAATGGTCTTATCTATTGGCGATTTCGTTCCAATTCACATTCCAAGTAATATTCGGCATGCTAATTACATTGCCGGTTGCCAAATTGCATTATCTCTTATTGTTTCCGAGATATGGACTATCGATAATTTACACCTTAGGCTCTGCTTCTAACTTGGGCCCAAATTGTAAAATGGTCTTATCTATTGGCGATTTCGTTCCAATTCACACTCCAAGTAATATTCGGCATGCTAATTACATTGCCGGTTGCGAAATTGCATTATCTCTTATAGTTTCCGAGATATGGACTATCAATAATTTACACCTTAGGCTCTGCTTCTAACTTGGGCCCAAATTGTAAAATGGTCTTATCTATTGGCGATTTCGTTCCAATTCACATTCCAAGTAATATTCGGCATGCTAATTACATTGCCGGTTGCCAAATTGCATTATCTCTTATAGTTTCCGAGATATGTACTATCGATAATTTACACCTTAGGCTCTGCTTCTAACTTGGGCCCAAATTGTAAAATGGTCTTATCTATTGGCGATTTCGTTCCAATTCACATTCCAAGTAATATTCGGCATGCTAATTACATTGCCGGTTGCCAAATTGCATTATCTCTTATAGTTTCCGAGATATGGACTATCGATAATTTACACCTTAGGCTCTGCTTCTAACTTGGGCCCAAATTGTAAAATGGCCTTATCTATTGGCGATCTCGTTCCAATTCACATTCCAAGTAAATTCGGCATGCTAATTACATTGCCGGTTGCCAAATTGCATTATCTCTTATAGTTTCCGAGATATGGACTATCGATAATTTACACCTTAGGTTCTGCTTCTAACTTGGGCCCAAATTGTAAAATGGTCTTACCTATTGGCGATTTCGTTCCAATTCACACTCCAAGTAATATTCGGCATGCTAATTACATTGCCGGTTGCGAAATTGCATTATCTCTTATAGTTTCCGAGATATGGACTATCAATAATTTACACCTTAGGCTCTGCTTCTAACTTGGGCCCAAATTGTAAAATGGTCTTATCTATTGGCGATTTCGTTCCAATTCACATTCCAAGTAATATTCGGCATGCTAATTACATTGCCGGTTGCCAAATTGCATTATCTCTTATAGTTTCCGAGATATGGACTCTCGATAATTTACACCTTAGGCTCTGCTTCTAACTTGGGCCCAAATTGTAAAATGGTCTTATCTATTGGCGATTTCGTTCCAATTCACATTCCAAGTAATATTCGTCATGCTAATTACATTGCCGGTTGCCAAATTGCATTATCTCTTATAGTTTCCGAGATATGGACTATCGATAATTTACACCTTAGGCTCTGCTTCTAACTTGGGCCCAAATTGTAAAATGGTCTTATCTATTGGCGATTTCGTCCCAATTCACATTCCAAGTGATATTCGGCATGCTAATTACATTGCCGATTGCGAAATTGCATTATCTCTTATAGTTTCCGAGATATGGACTATCAATAATTTACACCTTAGGCTCTGCTTCTAACTTGGGCCCAAATTGTAAAATGGTCTTATCTATTGGCGATTTCGTTCCAATTCACATTCCAAGTAATATTCGGCATGCTAATTACATTGCCGGTTGCCAAATTGCATTATCTCTTATAGTTTCCGAGATATGGACTATCGATAATTTACACCTTAGGCTCTGCTTCTAACTTGGGCCCAAATTGTAAAATCGTCTTATCTATTGGCGATTTCGTTCCAATTCACATTCCAAGTAATATTCGGCATGCTAATTACATTGCCGGTTGCCAAATTGCATTATCTCTTATAGTTTCCGAGATATGGACTATCGGTAATTTACACCTTAGGCTCTGCTTCTAACTTGGGCCCAAATTGTAAAATGGTCTTATCTATTGGCGATTTCGTTCCAATTCACAATCCAAGTAATATCCGGAATGCTAATTACATTGCCGGTTGCCAAATTGAATTATCTCTTATAGTTTCCGAGATATGGACTATCGATAATTTACACCTTAGGCTCTGCTTCTAACTTGGGCCCAAATTGTAAAATGGTCTTACCTATTGGCGATTTCGTTCCAATTCACATTCCAAGTAATATTCGGCATGCTAATTACATTGCCGGTTGCCAAATTGCATTATCTCTTATAGTTTCCAAGATATGGACTATCGATAATTTACACCTTAGGCTCTGCTTCTAACTTGGGCCCAAATTGTAAAATGGTCTTATCTATTGGCGATTTCGTTCCAATTCACATTCCAAGTAATATTCGGCATGCTAATTACATTGCCGGTTGCCAAATTGCATTATCTCTTATAGTTTCCGAGATATGGACTATCGATAATTTACACCTTAGGCTCTGCTTCTAACTTGGGCCCAAATTGTAAAATGGTCTTATCCATTGGCGATTTCGTTCCAATTCACATACCAAGTAATATCCGGCATGCTAATTACATTGCCGGTTGCCAAATTGAATTATCTCTTATAGTTTCCGAGATATGGACTATCGATAATTTACATCTTAGGCTCTGCTTCTAACTTGGGCCCAAATTGTAAAATGGTCTTATCTATTGGCGATTTCGTTCCAATTCACATTCCAAGTAATATTCGGCATGCTAATTACATTGCCGGTTGCCAAATTGCATTATCTCTTATAGTTTCCGAGATATGGACTATCGATAATTTACACCTTAGGCTCTGCTTCTAACTTGGGCCCAAATTGTAAAATGGTCTTATCTATTGGCGATTTCGTCCCAATTCACATTCCAAGTGATATTCGGCATGCTAATTACATTGCCGGTTGCCAAATTGCATTATCTCTTATAGTTTCCGAGATATGGACTATCGATAATTTACACCTTAGGCTCTGCTTCTAACTTGGGCCCAAATTGTAAAATGGTCTTATCCATCGGCGATTTCGTTCCAATTCACATTCCAACTAATATCCGGCATGCTAATTACATTGCCGGTTGCCAAATTGAATTATCTCTTATAGTTTCCGAGATATGGACTATCGATAATTTACATCTTAGGCTCTGCTTCTAACTTGGGCCCAAATTGTAAAATGGTCTTATCTATTGGCGATTTCGTTCCAATTCACATTCCAAGTAATATTCGGCATGCTAATTACATTGCCGGTTGCGAAATTGCATTATCTCTTATAGTTTCCGAGACATGGACTATCAAAAATTTACACCTTAGGCTCTGCTTCTAACTTGGGCCCAAATTGTAAAATGGTCTTATCTATTGGCGATTTCGTCCCAATTCACATTCCAAGTGATATTCGGCATGCTAATTACATTGCCGGTTGCCAAATTGCATTATCTCTTATAGTTTCCGAGATATGGACTATCGATAATTTACACCTTAGGCTCTGCTTCTAACTTGGGCCCAAATTGTAAAATGGTCTTATCTATTGGCGATTTCGTTCCAATTCACATTCCAAGTAATATTCGGCATGCTAATTACATTGCCGGTTGCCAAATTGCATAAACTCTTATAGTTTCCGAGATATGGACTATCGATAATTTACACCTTAGGCTCTGCTTCTAACTTGGGCCCAAATTGTAAAATGGTCTTATCTATTGGCGATTTCGTTCCAATTCACATTCCAAGTAATATTCGGCATGCTAATTACATTGCCGGTTGCCAAATTGCATTATCTCTTATAGTTTCCGAGATATGGACTATCGATAATTTACACCATAGGCTCTGCTTATAACTTGGGCCCAAATTGTAAAATGGTCTTATCTATTGGCGATTTCGTTCCAATTCACATTCCAAGTAATATTCGGCATGCTAATTACATTGCCGGTTGCCAAATTGCATTATCTCTTATAGTTTCCGAGATATGGACTATCGATAATTTACACCTTAGGCTCTGCTTCTAACTTGGGCCCAAATTGTAAAATGGTCTTATCTATTGGCGATTTCGTTCCAATTCACATTCCAAGTAATATTCGGCATGCTAATTACATTGCAGGTTGCCAAATTGCATTATCTCTTATAGTTTCCGAGATATGGACTATCGATAATTTACACCTTAGGCTCTGCTTCTAACTTGGGCCCAAATTGTAAAATGGTCTTATCTATTGGCGATTTCGTTCCAATTCACATTCCAAGTAATATTCGGCATGCTAATTACATTGCCGTTTGCCAAATTGCATTATCTCTTATAGTTTCCGAGATATGGACTATCGATAATTTACACCTTAGGCTCTGCTTCTAACTTGGGCCCAAATTGTAAAATGGTCTTATCTATTGGCGATTTCGTCCCAATTCATATTCCAAGTGATATTCGGCATGCTAATTACATTGCCGGTTGCGAAATTGCATTATATCTTATTGTTTCCGAGATATGGACTATCAATAATTTAAACCTTAGGCTCTGCTTCTAACTTGGGCCCAAATTGTAAAATGGTCTTATCTATTGGCGATTTCGTTCCAATTCACATTCCAAGTAATATTCGGCATGCTAATTACATTGCCGGTTGCCAAATTGCATTATCTCTTATAGTTTCCGAGATATGGACTATCGATAATTTACACCTTAGGCTCTGCTTCTAACTTGGGCCCAAATTGTAAAATGGTCTTATCTATTGGCGATTTCGTTCCAATTCACATTCCAAGTAATATTCGGCATGCTAATTACATTGCCGGTTGCCAAATTGCATTATCTCTTATAGTTTCCGAGATATGGACTATCGATAATTTACACCTTAGGCTCTGCTTCTAACTTGGGCCCAAATTGTAAAATGGTCTTATCTATTGGCGATTTCGTTCCAATTCACAATCGAAGTAATATTCGGCATGCTAATTACATTGCCGGTTGCCAAATTGCATTAACTCTTATAGTTTCCGAGATATGGACTATCGATAATTTACACCTTAGGCTCTGCTTCTAACTTGGGCCCAAATTGTAAAATGGTCTTATCTATTGGCGATTTCGTTCCAATTCACATTCCAAGTAATATTCGTCATGCTAATTACATTGCCGGTTGCCAAATTGCATTATCTCTTATAGTTTCCGAGATATGGACTATCGATAATTTACACCATAGGATCTGCTTATAACTTGGGCCCAAATTGTAAAATGGTCTTATCTATTGGCGATTTCGTTCCAATTCACATTCCAAGTAATATTCGGCATGATAATTACATTGCCGGTTGCCAAATTGCATTATCTCTTATAGTTTCCGAGATATGGACTATCGATAATTTACACCTTAGGCTCTGCTTCTAACTTGGGCCCAAATTGTAAAATGGTTTTATCTATTGGCGATTTCGTTCCAATTCACATTCCAAGTAATATTCGGCATGCTAATTACATTGCCGGTTGCCAAATTGCATTATCTCTTATAGTTTCCGAGATATGGACTATCGATAATTTACACCTTAGGCTCTGCTTCTAACTTGGGCCCAAATTGTAAAATGGTCTTATCTATTGGCGATTTCGTTCCAATTCACATTCCAAGTAATATTCGGCATGCTAATTACATTGCCGGTTGCCAAATTGCATTATCTCTTATAGTTTCCGAGATATGGACTATCGATTATTTACACCTTAGGCTCTGCTTCTAACTTGGGCCCAAATTGTAAAATGGTCTTATCTATTGGCGATTTCGTTCCAATTCACACTCCAAGTAATATTCGGCATGCTAATTACATTGCCGGTTGCGAAATTGCATTATCTCTTATAGTTTCCGAGATATGGACTATCAATAATTTACACCTTAGGCTCTGCTTCTAACTTGGGCCCAAATTGTAAAATGGTCTTATCTATTGGCGATTTCGTTCCAATTCACATTCCAAGTAATATTCGGCATGCTAATTACATTGCCGGTTGCCAAATTGCATTATCTCTTATAGTTTCCGAGATATGGACTATCGATAATTTACACCTTAGGCTCTGCTTCTAACTTGGGCCCAAATTGTAAAATGGTCTTATCTATTGGCGATTTCGTTCCAATTCACATTCCAAGTAATATTCGGCATGCTAATTACATTGCCGGTTGCCAAATTGCATTATCTCTTATAGTTTCCGAGATATGGACTATCGATAATTTACACCTTAGGCTCTGCTTCTAACTTGGGCCCAAATTGTAAAATGGCCTTATCTATTGGCGATTTCGTTCCAATTCACATTCCAAGTAAATTCGGCATGCTAATTACATTGCCGGTTGCCAAATTGCATTATCTCTTATAGTTTCCGAGATATGGACTATCGATAATTTACACCTTAGGCTCTGCTTCTAACTTGGGCCCAAATTGTAAAATGGTCTTATCTATTGGCGATTTCGTTCCAATTCACATTCCAAGTAATATTCGGCATGCTAATTACATTGCCGGTTACCAAATTGCATTATCTCTTATAGTTTCCGAGATATGGACTATCGATAATTTACACCTTAGGCTCTGCTTCTAACTTGGGCCCAAATTGTAAAATGGTCTTATCTATTGGCGATTTCGTCCCAATTCACATTCCAAGTGATATTCGGCATGCTAATTACATTGCCGATTGCGAAATTGCATTATCTCTTATAGTTTCCGAGATATGGACTATCAATAATTTACACCTTAGGCTCTGCTTCTAACTTGGGCCCAAATTGTAAAATGGTCTTATCTATTTCGATTTCGTTCCAATTCACATTCCAAGTAATATTCGGCATGCTAATTACATTGCCGGTTGCCAAATTGCATTATCTCTTATAGTTTCCGAGATATGGACTATCGATAATTTACACCTTAGGCTCTGCTTCTAACTTGGGCCCAAATTGTAAAATGGTCTTATCTATTGGCGATTTCGTTCCAATTCACATTCCAAGTAATACTCGGCATGCTAATTACATTGCCGGTTGCCAAATTGCATTATCTCTTATAGTTTCCGAGATATGGACTATCGATAATTTACACCTTAGGCTCTGCTTCTAACTTGGGCCCAAATTGTAAAATGGTCTTATCTATTGGCGATTTCGTTCCAATTCACATTCCAAGTAATATTCGGCATGCTAATTACATTGCCGGTTGCCAAATTGCATTATCTCTTATAGTTTCCGAGATATGGACTATCGATAATTTACACCTTAGGCTCTGCTTCTAACTTGGGCTCAAATTGTAAAATGGTCTTATCTATTGGCGATTTCGTTCCAATTCACACTCCAAGTAATATTCGGCATGCTAATTACATTGCCGGTTGCGAAATTGCATTATCTCTTATAGTTTCCGAGATATGGACTATCGATAATTTACACCTTAGGCTATGCTTCTAACTTGGGCCCAAATTGTAAAATGGTCTTATTTATTGGCGTTTTCGTTCCAATTCACATTCCAAGTAATATTTGGCATGCTAATTACATTGCCGGTTGCCAACTTGCATTATCTCTTATAGTTTCCGAGATATGGACTATCGATAATTTACACCTTAGGCTCTGCTTCTAACTTGGGCCCAAATTATAAAATGGTCTTCTCTATTGGCGATTTCGTTCCAATTCACATTCCAAGTAATATTCGGCATGCTAATTACATTGCCGGTTGCCAAATTGCATTATCTCTTATAGTTTCCGAGATATGGACTATCGATAATTTACACCTTAGGCTCTGCTTCTAACTTGGGCCCAAATTGTAAAATGGTCTTATCTATTGGCGATTTCGTTCCAATTCACATTCCAAGTAATATTTGGCATGCTAATTACATTGCCGGTTGCCAAATTGCATTATCTCTTATAGTTTCCGAGATATGGACTATCGATAATTTACACCTTAGGCTCTGCTTCTAACTTGGGCCCAAATTGTAAAATGGTCTTCTCTATTGGCGATTTCGTTCCAATTCACATTCCAAGTAATATTCGGCATGCTGATTACATTGCCGGTTGCCAAATTGCATTATCTCTTATAGTTTCCGAGATATGGACTATCGATAATTTACACCTTAGGCTCTGCTTCTAACTTGGGCCCAAATTGTAAAATGGTCTTCTCTATTGGCGATTTCGTTCCAATTCACATTCCAAGTAATATTCGGCATGCTAATTACATTGCCGGTTGCCAAATTGCATTATCTCTTATAGTTTCCGAGATATGGACTATCGATAATTTACACCTTAGGCTATGCTTCTAACTTGGGCCCAAATTGTAAAATGGTCTTCTCTATTGGCGATTTCGTTCCAATTCACATTCCAAGTAATATTCGGCATGCTAATTACATTGCCGGTTGCCAAATTGCATTATCTCTTATAGTTTCCGAGATATGGACTATCGATAATTTACACCTTAGGCTCTGCTTCTAACTTGGGCCCAAATTGTAAAATCGTCTTATCTATTGGCGATTTCGTTCCAATTCACATTCCAAGTAATATTCGGCATGCTAATTACATTGCCGGTTGCCAAATTGCATTATCTCTTATAGTTTCCGAGATATGGACTATCGGTAATTTACACCTTAGGCTCTGCTTCTAACTTGGGCCCAAATTGTAAAATGGTCTTATCTATTGGCGATTTCGTTCCAATTCACATTCCAAGTAATATCCGGCATGCTAATTACATTGCCGGTTGCCAAATTGAATTATCTCTTATAGTTTCCGAGATATGGACTATCGATAATTTACACCTTAGGCTCTGCTTCTAACTTGGGCCCAAATTGTAAAATGGTCTTACCTATTGGCGATTTCGTTCCAATTCACATTCCAAGTAATATTCGGCATGCTAATTACATTGCCGGTTGCCAAATTGCATTATCTCTTATAGTTTCCGAGATATGGACTATCGATAATTAACACCTTAGGCTCTGCTTCTAACTTGGGCCCAAATTGTAAAATGGTCTTATCTATTGGCGATTTCGTTCCAATTCACATTCCAAGTAATATTCAGCATGCTAATTACATTGCCGGTAGCCAAATTGCATTATCTCTTATAGTTTCCGAGATATGGACTATCTATAATTTACATCTTAGGCTCTGCTTCTAACTTGGGCCCAAATTGTAAAATCGTCTTATCTATTGGCGATTTCGTTCCAATTCACATTCCAAGTAATATTCGGCATGCTAATTACATTGCCGGTTGCCAAATTGCATTATCTCTTATAGTTTCCGAGATATGGACTATCGATAATTTACACCTTAGGCACTGCTTCTAACTTGGGCCCAAATTGTAAAATGGTCTTATCCATTGGCGATTTCGTTCCAATTCACATTCCAAGTAATATCCGGCATGCTAATTACATTGCCGGTTGCCAAATTGAATTATCTCTTATAGTTTCCGAGATATGGACTATCGATAATTTACATCTTAGGCTCTGCTTCTAACTTGGGCCCAAATTGTAAAATGGTCTTATCTGTTGGCGATTTCGTTCCAATTCACATTCCAAGTAATATTCGGCATGCTAATTACATTGCCGGTTGCCAAATTGCATTATCTCTTATAGTTTCCGAGATATGGACTATCGATAATTTACACCTTAGGCTCTGCTTCTAACTTGGGCCCAAATTGTAAAATGGTCTTATCTATTGGCGATTTCGTTCCAATTCACATTCCAAGTAATATTCGGCATGCTAATTACATTGCCGGTTGCCAAATTGCATTATCTCTTATAGTTTCCGAGATATGGACTATCGATAATTTACACCTTAGGCTCTGCTTCTAACTTGGGCCCAAATTGTAAAATGGTCTTATCTATTGGCGATTTCGTTCCAATTCACACTCCAAGTAATATTCGGCATGCTAATTACATTGCCGGTTGCGAAATTGCATTATCTCTTATAGTTTCCGAGATATGGACTATCAATAATTTACACCTTAGGCTCTGCTTCTAACTTGGGCCCAAATTGTAAAATGGTCTTATCTATTGGCGATTTCGTTCCAATTCACATTCCAAGTAATATTCGGCATGCTAATTACATTGCCGGTTGCCAAATTGCATTATCTCTTATAGTTTCCGAGATATGGACTATCGATAATTTACACCTTAGGCTCTGCTTCTAACTTGGGCCCAAATTGTAAAATGGTCTTCTCTATTGGCGATTTCGTTCCAATTCACATTCCAAGTAATATTCGGCATGCTAATTACATTGCCGGTTGCCAAATTGCATTATCTCTTATAGTTTCCGAGATATGGACTATCGATAATTTACACCTTAGGCTCTGCTTCTAACTTGGGCCCAAATTGTAAAATGGTCTTCTCTATTGGCGATTTCGTTCCAATTCACATTCCAAGTAATATTCGGCATGCTAATTACATTGCCGGTTGCCAAATTGCATTATCTCTTATAGTTTCCGAGATATGGACTATCGATAATTTACACCTTAGGCTCTGCTTCTAACTTGGGCCCAAATTGTAAAATGGTCTTACCTATTCGATAATTATAGGAACTATCGATAATTTAGAAGCAGAGCCTAAGGTGTAAATTATCGATAGTCCATATCTCGGAAACTATAAGAGATAATGCAATTTGGCAACCGGCAATGTAATTAGCATGCCGAATATTACTTGGAATGTGAATTGGAACGAAATCGCCAATAGATAAGACCATTTTACAATTTGGGCCCAAGTTAGAAGCAGAGCCTAAGGTGTAAATTATCGATAGTCCATATCTCGGAAACTATAAGAGATAATGCAATTTGGCAACCGGCAATGTAATTAGCATGCCGAATATTACTTGGAATGTGAATTGGAACGAAATCGCCAATAGGTAAGACCATTTTACAATTTGGGCCCAAGTTAGAAGCAGAGCCTAAGGTGTAAATTATCGATAGTCCATATCTCGGAAACTATAAGAGATAATTCAATTTGGCAACCGGCAATGTAATTAGCATGCCGAATATTACTTGGAATGTGAATTGGAACGAAATCGCCAATAGATAAGACCATTTTACAATTTGGGCCCAAGTTAGAAGCAGAGCCTAAGGTGTAAATTATCGATAGTCCATATCTCGGAAACTATAAGAGATAATGCAATTTGGCAACCGGCAATGTAATTAGCATGCCGAATATTACTTGGAATGTGAATTGGAACGAAATCGCCAATAGATAAGACCATTTTACAATTTGGGCCCAAGTTAGAAGCAGAGCCTAAGGTGTAAATTATCGATAGTCCATATCTCGGAAACTATAAGAGATAATGCAATTTGGCAACCGGCAATGTAATTAGCATGCCGAATATTACTTGGAATGTGAATTGCAACTAAATCGCCAATAGATAAGACCATTTTACAATTTGGGCCCAAGTTAGAAGCAGAGCCTAAGGTGTAAATTATCGATAGTCCATATCTCGGAAACTATAAGAGATAATGCAATTTGGCAACCGGCAATGTAATTAGCATGCCGAATATTACTTGGAATGTGAATTGGAACGAAATCGCCAATAGATAAGACCATTTTACAATTTGGGCCCAAGTTAGAAGCAGAGCCTAAGGTGTAAATTATCGATAGTCCATATCTCGGAAACTATAAGAGATAATGCAATTTCGCAACCGGCAATGTAATTAGCATGCCGAATATCACCTGGAATGTGAATTGGGACGAAATCGCCAATAGATAAGACCATTTTACAATTTGGGCCCAAGTTAGAAGCAGAGCCTAAGGTGTAAATTATCGATAGTCCATATCTCGGAAACTATAAGAGATAATTCAATTTGGCAACCGGCAATGTAATTAGCATGATGAATATTACTTGGAATGTGAATTGGAACGAAATCGCCAATAGATAAGACCATTTTACAATTTGGGCCCAAGTTAGAAGCAGAGCCTAAGGTGTAAATTATCGATAGTCCATATCTCGGAAACTATAAGAGATAATGCAATTTGGCAACCGGCAATGTAATTAGCATGCCGAATATTACTTGGAATGTGAATTGGAACGAAATCGCCAATAGGTAAGACCATTTTACAATTTGGGCCCAAGTTAGAAGCAGAGCCTAAGGTGTAAATTATCGATAGTCCATATCTCGGAAACTATAAGAGATAATTCAATTTGGCAACCGGCAATGTAATTAGCATGCCGAATATTACTTGGAATGTGAATTGGAACGAAATCGCCAATAGATAAGACCATTTTACAATTTGGGCCCAAGTTAGAAGCAGAGCCTAAGGTGTAAATTATCGATAGTCCATATCTCGGAAACTATAAGAGATAATGCAATTTGGCAACCGGCAATGTAATTAGCATGCCGAATATTACTTGGAATGTGAATTGTAACGAAATCGCCAATAGATAAGACCATTTTACAATTTGGGCCCAAGTTAGAAGCAGAGCCTAAGGTGTAAATTATCGATAGTCCATATCTCGGAAACTATAAGAGATAATGCAATTTGGCAACCGGCAATGTAATTAGCATGCCGAATATTACTTGGAATGTGAATTGGAACGAAATCGCCAATAGATAAGACCATTTTGCAATTTGGGCCCAAGTTAGAAGCAGAGCCTATGGTGTAAATTATCGATAGTCCATATCTCGGAAACTATAAGAGATAATGCAATTTGGCAACCGGCAATGTAATTAGCATGCCGAATATTACTTGGAATGTGAATTGGAACGAAATTGCCAATAGATAAGACCATTTTACAATTTGGGCCCAAGTTAGAAGCAGAGCCTAAGGTGTAAATTATCGATAGTCCATATCTCTGAAACTATAAGAGATAATGCAGTTTCGCAACCGGCAATGTAATTAGCATGCCGAATATTACTTGGAATGTGAATTGGGACGAAATCGCCAATAGATAAGGCCATTTTACAATTTGGGCCCAAGTTAGAAGCAGAGCCTAAGGTGTAAATTATCGATAGTCCATATCTCGGAAACTATAAGAGATAATGCAATTTGGCAACCGGCAATGTAATTAGCATGCCGAATATTACTTGGAATGTGAATTGGAACGAAATCGCCAATAGATAAGACCATTTTACAATTTGGGCCCAAGTTAGAAGCAGAGCCTAAGGTGTAAATTATCGATAGTCCATATCTCGGAAACTATAAGAGACAATGCAATTTGGCAACCGGCAATGTAATTAGCATGCCGAATATTACTTGGAATGTGAATTGGAACGAAATCGCCAATAGATAAGACCATTTTACAATTTGGCCCAAGTTAGAAGCAGAGCCTAAGGTGTAAATTATTGATAGTCCATATCTCGGAAACTATAAGAGATAATGCAATTTCGCAACCGGCAATGTAATTAGCATGCCGAATATCCCTTGGAATGTGAATTGGGACGAAATCGCCAATAGATAAGACCATTTTACAATTTGGGCCCAAGTTAGAAGCAGAGCCTAAGGTGTAAATTATCGATAGTCCATATCTCGGAAACTATAAGAGATAATGCAATTTGGCAACCGGCAATGTAATTAGCATGCCGAATATTACTTGGAATGTGAATTGGAACGAAATCGCCAATAGATAAGACCATTTTACAATTTGGGCCCAAGTTAGAAGCAGAGCCTAAGGTGTAAATTATCGATAGTCCATATCTCGGAAACTATAAGAGATAATGCAATTTGGCAACCGGCAATGTAATTAGCATGCCGAATATTACTTGGAATGTGAATTGGAACGAAATCGCCAATAGATAAGACCATTTTACAATTTGGGCCCAAGTTAGAAGCAGAGCCTAAGGTGTAAATTATCGATAGTCCATATCTCGGAAACTATAAGAGATAATGCAATTTGGCAACCGGCAATGTAATTAGCATGATGAATATTACTTGGAATGTGAATTGGAACGAAATCGCCAATAGATAAGACCATTTTACAATTTGGGCCCAAGTTAGAAGCAGAGCCTAAGGTGTAAATTATCGATAGTCCATATCTCGGAAACTATAAGAGATAATGCAATTTGGCAACCGGCAATGTAATTAGCATGCCGAATATTACTTGGAATGTGAATTGGAACGAAATCGCCAATAGGTAAGACCATTTTACAATTTGGGCCCAAGTTAGAAGCAGAGCCTAAGGTGTAAATTATCGATAGTCCATATCTCGGAAACTATAAGAGATAATTCAATTTGGCAACCGGCAATGTAATTAGCATGCCGAATATTACTTGGAATGTGAATTGGAACGAAATCGCCAATAGATAAGACCATTTTACAATTTGGGCCCAAGTTAGAAGCAGAGCCTAAGGTGTAAATTATCGATAGTCCATATCTCTGAAACTATAAGAGATAATGCAGTTTCGCAACCGGCAATGTAATTAGCATGCCGAATATTACTTGGAATGTGAATTGGGACGAAATCGCCAATAGATAAGGCCATTTTACAATTTGGGCCCAAGTTAGAAGCAGAGCCTAAGGTGTAAATTATCGATAGTCCATATCTCGGAAACTATAAGAGATAATTCAATTTGGCAACCGGCAATGTAATTAGCATGCCGAATATTACTTGGAATGTGAATTGGAACGAAATCGCCAATAGATAAGACCATTTTACAATTTGGGCCCAAGTTAGAAGCAGAGCCTAAGGTGTAAATTATCGATAGTCCATATCTCTGAAACTATAAGAGATAATGCAGTTTCGCAACCGGCAATGTAATTAGCATGCCGAATATTACTTGGAATGTGAATTGGGACGAAATCGCCAATAGATAAGGCCATTTTACAATTTGGGCCCAAGTTAGAAGCAGAGCCTAAGGTGTAAATTATCGATAGTCCATATCTCGGAAACTATAAGAGATAATTCAATTTGGCAACCGGCAATGTAATTAGCATGCCGAATATTACTTGGAATGTGAATTGGAACGAAATCGCCAATAGATAAGACCATTTTACAATTTGGGCCCAAGTTAGAAGCAGAGCCTAAGGTGTAAATTATCGATAGTCCATATCTCTGAAACTATAAGAGATAATGCAATTTGGCAACCGGCAATGTAATTAGCATGCCGAATATTACTTGGAATGTGAATTGGAACGAAATCGCCAATAGGTAAGACCATTTTACAATTTGGGCCCAAGTTAGAAGCAGAGCCTAAGGTGTAAATTATCGATAGTCCATATCTCGGAAACTATAAGAGATAATTCAATTTGGCAACCGGCAATGTAATTAGCATGCCGAATATTACTTGGAATGTGAATTGGAACGAAATCGCCAATAGATAAGACCATTTTACAATTTGGGCCCAAGTTAGAAGCAGAGCCTAAGGTGTAAATTATCGATAGTCCATATCTCTGAAACTATAAGAGATAATGCAGTTTCGCAACCGGCAATGTAATTAGCATGCCGAATATTACTTGGAATGTGAATTGGGACGAAATCGCCAATAGATAAGGCCATTTTACAATTTGGGCCCAAGTTAGAAGCAGAGCCTAAGGTGTAAATTATCGATAGTCCATATCTCGGAAACTATAAGAGATAATGCAATTTGGCAACCGGCAATGTAATTAGCATGCCGAATATTACTTGGAATGTGAATTGGAACGAAATCGCCAATAGATAAGACCATTTTACAATTTGGGCCCAAGTTAGAAGCAGAGCCTAAGGTGTAAATTATTGATAGTCCATATCTCGGAAACTATAAGAGATAATGCAATTTCGCAACCGGCAATGTAATTAGCATGCCGAATATCCCTTGGAATGTGAATTGGGACGAAATCGCCAATAGATAAGACCATTTTACAATTTGGGCCCAAGTTAGAAGCAGAGCCTAAGGTGTAAATTATCGATAGTCCATATCTCGGAAACTATAAGAGATAATGCAATTTGGCAACCGGCAATGTAATTAGCATGCCGAATATTACTTGGAATGTGAATTGGAACGAAATCGCCAATAGATAAGACCATTTTACAATTTGGGCCCAAGTTAGAAGCAGAGCCTAAGGTGTAAATTATCGATAGTCCATATCTCGGAAACTATAAGAGATAATGCAATTTGGCAACCGGCAATGTAATTAGCATGCCGAATATTACTTGGAATGTGAATTGGAACGAAATCGCCAATAGATAAGACCATTTTACAATTTGGGCCCAAGTTAGAAGCAGAGCCTAAGGTGTAAATTATCGATAATCCATATCTCGGAAACTATAAGAGATAATGCAATTTGGCAACCGGCAATGTAATTAGCATGCCGAATATTACTTGGAATGTGAATTGGAACGAAATCGCCAATAGATAAGGCCATTTTACAATTTGGGCCCAAGTTAGAAGCAGAGCCTAAGGTGTAAATTATCGATAGTCCATATCTCGGAAACTATAAGAGATAATGCAATTTCGCAACCGGCAATGTAATTAGCATGCCGAATATTACTTGGAATGTGAATTGGAACGAAATCGCCAATAGGTAAGACCATTTTACAATTTGGGCCCAAGTTAGAAGCAGAGCCTAAGGTGTAAATTATCGATAGTCCATATCTCGGAAACTATAAGAGATAATGCAATTTTGCAACCGGCAATGTAATTAGCATGCCGAATATTACTTGGAATGTGAATTGCAACTAAATCGCCAATAGATAAGACCATTTTACAATTTGGGCCCAAGTTAGAAGCAGAGCCTAAGGTGTAAATTATCGATAGTCCATATCTCGGAAACTATAAGAGATAATGCAATTTGGCAACCGGCAATGTAATTAGCATGCCGAATATTACTTGGAATGTGAATTGGAACGAAATCGCCAATAGATAAGACCATTTTACAACTTGGGCCCAAGTTAGAAGCAGAGCCTAAGGTGTAAATTATCGATAGTCCATATCTCGGAAACTATAAGAGATAATGCAATTTCGCAACCAGCAATGTAATTAGCATGCCGAATATCACTTGGAATGTGAATTGGGACGAAATCGCCAATAGATAAGACCATTTTACAATTTGGGCCCAAGTTAGAAGCAGAGCCTAAGGTGTAAATTATCGATAGTCCATATCTCGGAAACTATAAGAGATAATGCAATTTGGCAACCGGCAATGTAATTAGCATGCCGAATATTACTTGGAATGTGAATTGGAACGAAATCGCCAATAGATAAGACCATTTTACAATTTGGGCCCAAGTTAGAAGCAGAGCCTAAGGTGTAAATTATCGATAGTCCATATCTCGGAAACTATAAGAGATAATGCAATTTGGCAACCGGCAATGTAATTAGCATGCCGAATATTACTTGGAATGTGAATTGGAACGAAATCGCCAATAGGTAAGACCATTTTACAATTTGGGCCCAAGTTAGAAGCAGAGCCTAAGGTGTAAATTATCGATAGTCCATATCTCGGAAACTATAAGAGATAATGCAATTTGGCAACCGGCAATGTAATTAGCATGCCGAATATTACTTGGAATGTGAATTGGAACGAAATCGCCAATAGGTAAGACCATTTTACAATTTGGGCCCAAGTTAGAAGCAGAGCCTAAGGTGTAAATTATCGATAGTCCATATCTCGGAAACTATAAGAGATAATGCAATTTGGCAACCGGCAATGTAATTAGCATGCCGAATATTACTTGGAATGTGAATTGGAACGAAATCGCCAATAGGTAAGACCATTTTACAATTTGGGCCCAAGTTAGAAGCAGAGCCTAAGGTGTAAATTATCGATAGTCCATATCTCGGAAACTATAAGAGATAATTCAATTTGGCAACCGGCAATGTAATTAGCATGCCGAATATTACTTGGAATGTGAATTGGAACGAAATCGCCAATAGATAAGACCATTTTACAATTTGGGCCCAAGTTAGAAGCAGAGCCTAAGGTGTAAATTATCGATAGTCCATATCTCGGAAACTATAAGAGATAATGCAATTTGGCAACCGGCAATGTAATTAGCATGCCGAATATTACTTGGAATGTGAATTGGAACGAAATCGCCAATAGATAAGACCATTTTACAATTTGGGCCCAAGTTAGAAGCAGAGCCTAAGGTGTAAATTATCGATAGTCCATATCTCGGAAACTATAAGAGATAATGCAATTTTGCAACCGGCAATGTAATTAGCATGCCGAATATTACTTGGAATGTGAATTGCAACTAAATCGCCAATAGATAAGACCATTTTACAATTTGGGCCCAAGTTAGAAGCAGAGCCTAAGGTGTAAATTATCGATAGTCCATATCTCGGAAACTATAAGAGATAATGCAATTTGGCAACCGGCAATGTAATTAGCATGCCGAATATTACTTGGAATGTGAATTGGAACGAAATCGCCAATAGATAAGACCATTTTACAATTTGGGCCCAAGTTAGAAGCAGAGCCTAAGGTGTAAATTATCGATAGTCCATATCTCGGAAACTATAAGAGATAATGCAATTTCGCAACCGGCAATGTAATTAGCATGCCGAATATCACTTGGAATGTGAATTGGGACGAAATCGCCAATAGATAAGACCATTTTACAATTTGGGCCCAAGTTAGAAGCAGAGCCTAAGGTGTAAATTATCGATAGTCCATATCTCGGAAACTATAAGAGATAATGCAATTTGGCAACCGGCAATGTAATTAGCATGCCGAATATTACTTGGAATGTGAATTGGAACGAAATCGCCAATAGATAAGACCATTTTACAATTTGGGCCCAAGTTAGAAGCAGAGCCTAAGGTGTAAATTATCGATAGTCCATATCTCGGAAACTATAAGAGATAATGCAATTTGGCAACCGGCAATGTAATTAGCATGCCGAATATTACTTGGAATGTGAATTGGAACGAAATCGCCAATAGGTAAGACCATTTTACAATTTGGGCCCAAGTTAGAAGCAGAGCCTAAGGTGTAAATTATCGATAGTCCATATCTCGGAAACTATAAGAGATAATGCAATTTGGCAAATGGCAATGTAATTAGCATGCCGAATATTACTTGGAATGTGAATTGTAACGAAATCGCCAATAGATAAGACCATTTTACAATTTGGGCCCAAGTTAGAAGCAGAGCCTAAGGTGTAAATTATCGATAGTCCATATCTCGGAAACTATAAGAGATAATGCAATTTGGCAACCGGCAATGTAATTAGCATGCCGAATATTACTTGGAATGTGAATTGGAACGAAATCGCCAATAGATAAGACCATTTTACAATTTGGGCCCAAGTTAGAAGCAGAGCCTATGGTGTAAATTATCGATAGTCCATATCTCGGAAACTATAAGAGATAATGCAATTTGGCAACCGGCAATGTAATTAGCATGCCGAATATTACTTGGAATGTGAATTGGAACGAAATCGCCAATAGATAAGACCATTTTACAATTTGGGCCCAAGTTAGAAGCAGAGCCTAAGGTGTAAATTATCGAAAGTCCATATCTCGGAAACTATAAGAGATAATGCAATTTGGCAACCGGCAATGTAATTAGCATGCCGAATATTACTTGGAATGTGAATTGGAACGAAATCGCCAATAGGTAAGACCATTTTACAATTTGGGCCCAAGTTAGAAGCAGAGCCTAAGGTGTAAATTATCGATAGTCCATATCTCGGAAACTATAAGAGATAATGCAATTTGGCAACCGGCAATGTAATTAGCATGCCGAATATTACTTGGAATGTGAATTGGAACGAAATCGCCAATAGGTAAGACCATTTTACAATTTGGGCCCAAGTTAGAAGCAGAGCCTAAGGTGTAAATTATCGATAGTCCATATCTCGGAAACTATAAGAGATAATGCAATTTGGCAACCGGCAATGTAATTAGCATGCCGAATATTACTTGGAATGTGAATTGGAACGAAATCGCCAATAGGTAAGACCATTTTACAATTTGGGCCCAAGTTAGAAGCAGAGCCTAAGGTGTAAATTATCGATAGTCCATATCTCGGAAACTATAAGAGATAATTCAATTTGGCAACCGGCAATGTAATTAGCATGCCGAATATTACTTGGAATGTGAATTGGAACGAAATCGCCAATAGATAAGACCATTTTACAATTTGGGCCCAAGTTAGAAGCAGAGCCTAAGGTGTAAATTATCGATAGTCCATATCTCGGAAACTATAAGAGATAATGCAATTTGGCAACCGGCAATGTAATTAGCATGCCGAATATTACTTGGAATGTGAATTGGAACGAAATCGCCAATAGATAAGACCATTTTACAATTTGGGCCCAAGTTAGAAGCAGAGCCTAAGGTGTAAATTATCGATAGTCCATATCTCGGAAACTATAAGAGATAATGCAATTTTGCAACCGGCAATGTAATTAGCATGCCGAATATTACTTGGAATGTGAATTGCAACTAAATCGCCAATAGATAAGACCATTTTACAATTTGGGCCCAAGTTAGAAGCAGAGCCTAAGGTGTAAATTATCGATAGTCCATATCTCGGAAACTATAAGAGATAATGCAATTTGGCAACCGGCAATGTAATTAGCATGCCGAATATTACTTGGAATGTGAATTGGAACGAAATCGCCAATAGATAAGACCATTTTACAATTTGGGCCCAAGTTAGAAGCAGAGCCTAAGGTGTAAATTATCGATAGTCCATATCTCGGAAACTATAAGAGATAATGCAATTTCGCAACCGGCAATGTAATTAGCATGCCGAATATCACTTGGAATGTGAATTGGGACGAAATCGCCAATAGATAAGACCATTTTACAATTTGGGCCCAAGTTAGAAGCAGAGCCTAAGGTGTAAATTATCGATAGTCCATATCTCGGAAACTATAAGAGATAATGCAATTTGGCAACCGGCAATGTAATTAGCATGCCGAATATTACTTGGAATGTGAATTGGAACGAAATCGCCAATAGATAAGACCATTTTACAATTTGGGCCCAAGTTAGAAGCAGAGCCTAAGGTGTAAATTATCGATAGTCCATATCTCGGAAACTATAAGAGATAATGCAATTTGGCAACCGGCAATGTAATTAGCATGCCGAATATTACTTGGAATGTGAATTGGAACGAAATCGCCAATAGGTAAGACCATTTTACAATTTGGGCCCAAGTTAGAAGCAGAGCCTAAGGTGTAAATTATCGATAGTCCATATCTCGGAAACTATAAGAGATAATGCAATTTGGCAAATGGCAATGTAATTAGCATGCCGAATATTACTTGGAATGTGAATTGTAACGAAATCGCCAATAGATAAGACCATTTTACAATTTGGGCCCAAGTTAGAAGCAGAGCCTAAGGTGTAAATTATCGATAGTCCATATCTCGGAAACTATAAGAGATAATGCAATTTGGCAACCGGCAATGTAATTAGCATGCCGAATATTACTTGGAATGTGAATTGGAACGAAATCGCCAATAGATAAGACCATTTTACAATTTGGGCCCAAGTTAGAAGCAGAGCCTATGGTGTAAATTATCGATAGTCCATATCTCGGAAACTATAAGAGATAATGCAATTTGGCAACCGGCAATGTAATTAGCATGCCGAATATTACTTGGAATGTGAATTGGAACGAAATCGCCAATAGATAAGACCATTTTACAATTTGGGCCCAAGTTAGAAGCAGAGCCTAAGGTGTAAATTATCGAAAGTCCATATCTCGGAAACTATAAGAGATAATGCAATTTGGCAACCGGCAATGTAATTAGCATGCCGAATATTACTTGGAATGTGAATTGGAACGAAATTGCCAATAGATAAGGCCATTTTACAATTTGGGCCCAAGTTAGAAGCAGAGCCTAAGGTGTAAATTATCGATAGTCCATATCTCTGAAACTATAAGAGATAATGCAATTTCGCAACCGGCAATGTAATTAGCATGCCGAATATTACTTGGAATGTGAATTGGGACGAAATCGCCAATAGATAAGGCCATTTTACAATTTGGGCCCAAGTTAGAAGCAGAGCCTAAGGTGTAAATTATCGATAGTCCATATCTCGGAAACTATAAGAGATAATGCAATTTGGCAACCGGCAATGTAATAAGCATGCCGAATATTACTTGGAATGTGAATTGGAACGAAATCGCCAATAGATAAGACCATTTTACAATTTGGGCCCAAGTTAGAAACAGAGCCTAAGGTGTAAATTATTGATAGTCCATATCTCGGCAACTATAAGAGATAATGCAATTTGGCAACCGGCAACGTAATTAGCATGCCGATTATTATTTGGAATGTGAATTGGAACGAAATCGCCAATAGATAAGACCATTTTACAATTTGGGCCCAAGTTAGAAGCAGAGCCTAAGGTGTAAATTATCGATAGTCCATATCTCGGAAACTATAAGAGATAATGCAATTTGGCAACCGGCAATGTAATTAGCATGCCGAATATTACTTGGAATGTGAATTGGAACGAAATCGCCAATAGATAAGACCATTTTACAATTTGGGCCCAAGTTAGAAGCAGAGCCTAAGGTGTAAATTATCGATAGTCCATATCTCGGAAACTATAAGAGATAATGCAATTTGGCAACCGGCAATGTAATTAGCATGCCGAATATTACTTGGAATGTGAATTGGAACGAAATCGCCAATAGATAAGACCATTTTACAATTTGGGCCCAAGTTAGAAGCAGAGCCTAAGGTGTAAATTATTGATAGTCCATATCTCGGAAACTATAAGAGATAATGCAATTTCGCAACCGGCAATGTAATTAGCATGCCGAATATCACTTGGAATGTGAATTGGGACGAAATCGCCAATAGATAAGACCATTTTACAATTTGGGCCCAAGTTAGAAGCAGAGCCTAAGGTGTAAATTATCGATAGTCCATATCTCGGAAACTATAAGAGATAATGCAATTTGGCAACCGGCAATGTAATTAGCATGCTGAATATTACTTGGAATGTGAATTGGAACGAAATCGCCAATAGATAAGACCATTTTACAATTTGGGCCCAAGTTAGAAGCAGAGCCTAAGGTGTAAATTATCGATAGTCCATATCTCGGAAACTATAAGAGATAATGCAATTTGGCAACCGGCAATGTAATTAGCATGCTGAATATTACTTGGAGTGTGAATTGGAACGAAATCGCCAATAGATAAGACCATTTTACAATTTGGGCCCAAGTTAGAAGCAGAGCCTAAGGTGTAAATTATCGATAGTCCATATCTCGGAAACTATAAGAGATAATGCAATTTGGCAACCGGCAATGTAATTAGCATGCCGAATATTACTTGGAATGTGAATTGGAACGAAATCGCCAATAGATAAGACCATTTTACAATTTGGGCCCAAGTTAGAAGCAGAGCCTAAGGTGTAAATTATCGATAGTCCATATCTCGGAAACTATAAGAGATAATGCAATTTGGCAACCGGCAATGTAATTAGCATGCCAAATATTACTTGGAATGTGAATTGGAACGAAATCGCCAATAGATAAGACCATTTTACAATTTGGGCCCAAGTTAGAAGCAGAGCCTAAGGTGTAAATTATCGATAGTCTATATCTCGGAAACTATAAGATATAATGCAATTTGGCAACCGGCAATGTAATTAGCATGCCAAATATTACTTGGAATGTGAATTGGAACGAAATCGCCAATAGATAAGACCATTTTACAATTTGGGCCCAAGTTAGAAGCAGAGCCTAAGGTGTAAATTATCGATAGTCCATATCTCGGAAACTATAAGGGATAATGCAATTTGGCAACCGGCAATGTAATTAGCATGCCGAATATTACTTGGAATGTGAATTGCAACTAAATCGCCAATAGATAAGACCATTTTACAATTTGGGCCCAAGTTAGAAGCAGAGCCTAAGGTGTAAATTATCGATAGTCCATATCTCGGAAACTATAAGAGATAATGCAATTTGGCAACCGGCAATGTAATTAGCATGCCGAATATTACTTGGAATGTGAATTGGAACGAAATCGCCAATAGATAAGACCATTTTACAATTTGGGCCCAAGTTAGAAGCAGAGCCTAAGGTGTAAATTATCGATAGTCCATATCTCGGAAACTATAAGAGATAATGCAATTTGGCAACCGGCAATGTAATTAGCATGCCGAATATTACTTGGAATGTGAATTGGAACGAAATCGCCAATAGATAAGACCATTTTACAATTTGGGCCCAAGTTAGAAGCAGAGCCTAAGGTGTAAATTATCGATAGTCCATATCTCGGAAACTATAAGAGATAATGCAATTTGGCAACCGGCAATGTAATTAGCATGCCGAATATTACTTGGAATGTGAATTGGAACGAAATCGCCAATAGATAAGACCATTTTACAATTTGGGCCCAAGTTAGAAGCAGGGCCTAAGGTGTAAATTATTGATAGTCCATATCTCGGAAACTATAAGAGATAATGCAATTTCGCAACCGGCAATGTAATTAGCATGCCGAATATCACTTGGAATGTGAATTGGGACGAAATCGCCAATAGATAAGACCATTTTACAATTTGGGCCCAAGTTAGTGCAGAGCCTAAGGTGTAAATTATCGATAGTCCATATCTCGGAAACTATAAGAGATAATGCAATTTGGCAACCGGCAATGTAATTAGCATGCCGAATATTACTTGGAATGTGAATTGGAACGAAATCGCCAATAAATAAGACCATTTTACAATTTGGGCCCAAGTTAGAAGCAGAGTCTAAGGTGTAAATTATCGATAGTCCATATCTCGGAAACTATAAGAGATAATGCAATTTGGCAACCGGCAATGTAATTAGCATGCCGAATATTACTTGGAATGTGAATTGGAACGAAATCGCCAATAGATAAGACCATTTTACAATTTGGGCCCAAGTTAGAAGCAGAGCCTAAGGTGTAAATTATCGATAGTCCATATCTCGGAAACTATAAGAGATAATGCAATTTCGCAACCGGCAATGTAATTAGCATGCCGAATATTACTTGGAGTGTGAATTGGAACGAAATCACCAATAGATAAGACCATTTTACAATTTGGGCCCAAGTTAGAAGCAGAGCCTAAGGTGTAAATTATCGATAGTCCATATCTCGGAAACTATAAGAGATAATGCAATTTGGCAACCGTCAATGTAATTAGCATGCCGAATATTACTTGGAATGTGAATTGGAACGAAATCGCCAATAGATAAGACCATTTTACAATTTGGGCCCAAGTTAGAAGCAGAGCCTAAGGTGTAAATTATCGATAGTCCATATCTCGGAAACTATAAGAGATAATGCAATTTCGCAACCGGCAATGTAATTAGCATGCCGAATATTACTTGGAGTGTGAATTGGAACGAAATCGCCAATAGATAAGACCATTTTACAATTTGGGCCCAAGTTAGAAGCAGAGCCTAAGGTGTAAATTATCGATAGTCCATATCTCGGAAACTATAAGAGATAATGCAATTTGGCAACCGGCAATGTAATTAGCATGCCGAATATTACTTGGAATGTGAATTGGAACGAAATCGCCAATAGATAAGACCATTTTACAATTTGGGCCCAAGTTAGAAGCAGAGCCTAAGGTGTAAATTATCGATAGTCCATATCTTGGAAACTATAAGAGATAATGCAATTTGGCAACCGGCAATGTAATTAGCATGCCAAATATTACTTGGAATGTGAATTGGAACGAAATCGCCAATAGATAAGACCATTTTACAATTTGGGCCCAAGTTAGAAGCAGAGCCTAAGGTGTAAATTATCGATAGTCCATATCTCGGAAACTATAAGAGATAATGCAATTTGGCAACCGGCAATGTAATTAGCATGCCGAATATTACTTGGAATGTGAATTGCAACTAAATCGCCAATAGATAAGACCATTTTACAATTTGGGCCCAAGTTAGAAGCAGAGCCTAAGGTGTAAATTATCGATAGTCCATATCTCGGAAACTATAAGAGATAATGCAATTTCGCAACCGGCAATGTAATTAGCATGCCGAATATTACTTGGAGTGTGAATTGGAACGAAATCGCCAATAGATAAGACCATTTTACAATTTGGGCCCAAGTTAGAAGCAGAGCCTAAGGTGTAAATTATCGATAGTCCATATCTCGGAAACTATAAGAGATAATGCAATTTCGCAACCGGCAATGTAATTAGCATGCCGAATATTACTTGGAGTGTGAATTGGAACGAAATCGCCAATAGATAAGACCATTTTACAATTTGGGCCCAAGTTAGAAGCAGAGCCTAAGGTGTAAATTATCGATAGTCCATATCTCGGAAACTATAAGAGATAATGCAATTTGGCAACCGGCAATGTAATTAGCATGCCGAATATTACTTGGAATGTGAATTGGAACGAAATCGCCAATAGATAAGACCATTTTACAATTTGGGCCCAAGTTAGAAGCAGAGCCTAAGGTGTAAATTATCGATAGTCCATATCTCGGAAACTATAAGAGATAATGCAATTTGGCAACCGGCAATGTAATTAGCATGCCAAATATTACTTGGAATGTGAATTGGAACGAAATCGCCAATAGATAAGACCATTTTACAATTTGGGCCCAAGTTAGAAGCAGAGCCTAAGGTGTAAATTATCGATAGTCCATATCTCGGAAACTATAAGAGATAATGCAATTTGGCAACCGGCAATGTAATTAGCATGCCGAATATTACTTGGAATGTGAATTGCAACTAAATCGCCAATAGATAAGACCATTTTACAATTTGGGCCCAAGTTAGAAGCAGAGCCTAAGGTGTAAATTATCGATAGTCCATATCTCGGAAACTATAAGAGATAATGCAATTTGGCAACCGGCAATGTAATTAGCATGCCGAATATTACTTGGAATGTGAATTGCAACTAAATCGCCAATAGATAAGACCATTTTACAATTTGGGCCCAAGTTAGAAGCAGAGCCTAAGGTGTAAATTATCGATAGTCCATATCTCGGAAACTATAAGAGATAATGCAATTTGGCAACCGGCAATGTAATTAGCATGCCGAATATTACTTGGAATGTGAATTGGAACGAAATCGCCAATAGATAAGACCATTTTACAATTTGGGCCCAAGTTAGAAGCAGAGCCTAAGGTGTAAATTATCGATAGTCCATATCTCGGAAACTATAAGAGATAATGCAATTTGGCAACCGGCAATGTAATTAGCATGCCGAATATTACTTGGAATGTGAATTGGAACGAAATCGCCAATAGATAAGACCATTTTACAATTTGGGCCCAAGTTGGAAGCAGAGCCTAAGGTGTAAATTATCGATAGTCCATATCTCGGAAACTATAAGAGATAATGCAATTTGGCAACCGGCAATGTAATTAGCATGCCGAATATTACTTGGAATGTGAATTGGAACGAAATCGCCAATAGATAAGACCATTTTACAATTTGGGCCCAAGTTAGAAGCAGGGCCTAAGGTGTAAATTATTGATAGTCCATATCTCGGAAACTATAAGGGATAATGCAATTTCGCAACCGGCAATGTAATTAGCATGCCGAATATCACTTGGAATGTGAATTGGGACGAAATCGCCAATAGATAAGACCATTTTACAATTTGGGCCCAAGTTAGTGCAGAGCCTAAGGTGTAAATTATCGATAGTCCATATCTCGGAAACTATAAGAGATAATGCAATTTGGCAACCGGCAATGTAATTAGCATGCCGAATATTACTTGGAATGTGAATTGGAACGAAATCGCCAATAAATAAGACCATTTTACAATTTGGGCCCAAGTTAGAAGCAGAGTCTAAGGTGTAAATTATCGATAGTCCATATCTCGGAAACTATAAGAGATAATGCAATTTGGCAACCGGCAATGTAATTAGCATGCCGAATATTACTTGGAATGTGAATTGGAACGAAATCGCCAATAGATAAGACCATTTTACAATTTGGGCCCAAGTTAGAAGCAGAGCCTAAGGTGTAAATTATCGATAGTCCATATCTCGGAAACTATAAGAGATAATGCAATTTCGCAACCGGCAATGTAATTAGCATGCCGAATATTACTTGGAGTGTGAATTGGAACGAAATCGCCAATAGATAAGACCATTTTACAATTTGGGCCCAAGTTAGAAGCAGAGCCCAAGGTGTAAATTATCGATAGTCCATATCTCGGAAACTATAAGAGATAATGCAATTTGGCAACCGTCAATGTAATTAGCATGCCGAATATTACTTGGAATGTGAATTGGAACGAAATCGCCAATAGATAAGACCATTTTACAATTTGGGCCCAAGTTAGAAGCAGAGCCTAAGGTGTAAATTATCGATAGTCCATATCTCGGAAACTATAAGAGATAATGCAATTTCGCAACCGGCAATGTAATTAGCATGCCGAATATCACTTGGAATGTGAATTGGGACGAAATCGCCAATAGATAAGACCATTTTACAATTTGGGCCCAAGTTAGAAGCAGAGCCTAAGGTGTAAATTATCGATAGTCCATATCTCGGAAACTATAAGAGATAATGCAATTTGGCAACCGGCAATGTAATTAGCATGCTGAATATTACTTGGAATGTGAATTGGAACGAAATCGCCAATAGATAAGACCATTTTACAATTTGGGCCCAAGTTAGAAGCAGAGCCTAAGGTGTAAATTATCGATGGACGAATCTATATCTCGGAAACTATAAGAGATAATGCAATTTGGCAACCGGCAATGTAATTAGCATGCCGAATATTACTTGGAATGTGAATTGGAACGAAATCGCCAATAGATAAGACCATTTTACAATTTGGGCCCAAGTTAGAAGCAGAGCCTAAGGTGTAAATTATCGATAGTCCATATCTCGGAAACTATAAGAGATAATGCAATTTGGCAACCGGCAATGTAATTAGCATGCCGAATATTACTTGGAATGTGAATTGGAACGAAATCGCCAATAGATAAGACCATTTTACAATTTGGGCCCAAGTTAGAAGCAGAGCCTAAGGTGTAAATTATCGATAGTCCATATCTCGGAAACTATAAGAGATAATGCAATTTGGCAACCGGCAATGTAATTAGCATGCCAAATATTACTTGGAATGTGAATTGGAACGAAATCGCCAATAGATAAGACTATTTTACAATTTGGGCCCAAGTTAGAAGCAGAGCCTAAGGTGTAAATTATCGATAGTCCATATCTCGGAAACTATAAGAGATAATGCAATTTGGCAACCGGCAATGTAATTAGCATGCCGAATATTACTTGGAATGTGAATTGCAACTAAATCGCCAATAGATAAGACCATTTTACAATTTGGGCCCAAGTTAGAAGCAGAGCCTAAGGTGTAAATTATCGATAGTCCATATCTCGGAAACTATAAGAGATAATGCAATTTGGCAACCGGCAATGTAATTAGCATGCCGAATATTACTTGGAATGTGAATTGGAACGAAATCGCCAATAGATAAGACCATTTTACAATTTGGGCCCAAGTTAGAAGCAGAGACTAAGGTGTAAATTATCGATAGTCCATATCTCGGAAACTATAAGAGATAATGCAATTTGGCAACCGGCAATGTAATTAGCATGCCGAATATTACTTGGAATGTGAATTGGAACGAAATCGCCAATAGATAAGACCATTTTACAATTTGGGCCCAAGTTAGAAGCAGAGCCTAAGGTGTAAATTATCGATAGTCCATATCTCGGAAACTATAAGAGATAATGCAATTTGGCAACCGGCAATGTAATTAGCATGCCGAATATTACTTGGAATGTGAATTGGAACGAAATCGCCAATAGATAAGACCATTTTACAATTTGGGCCCAAGTTAGAAGCAGGGCCTAAGGTGTAAATTATTGATAGTCCATATCTCGGAAACTATAAGAGATAATGCAATTTCGCAACCGGCAATGTAATTAGCATGCCGAATATCACTTGGAATGTGAATTGGGACGAAATCGCCAATAGATAAGACCATTTTACAATTTGGGCCCAAGTTAGTGCAGAGCCTAAGGTGTAAATTATCGATAGTCCATATCTCGGAAACTATAAGAGATAATGCAATTTGGCAACCGGCAATGTAATTAGCATGCCGAATATTACTTGGAATGTGAATTGGAACGAAATCGCCAATAAAAAAGACCATTTTACAATTTGGGCCCAAGTTAGAAGCAGAGTCTAAGGTGTAAATTATCGATAGTCCATATCTCGGAAACTATAAGAGATAATGCAATTTGGCAACCGGCAATGTAATTAGCATGCCGAATATTACTTGGAATGTGAATTGGAACGAAATCGCCAATAGATAAGACCATTTTACAATTTGGGCCCAAGTTAGAAGCAGAGCCTAAGGTGTAAATTATCGATAGTCCATATCTCGGAAACTATAAGAGATAATGCAATTTGGCAACCGGCAATGTAATTAGCATGCCGAATATTACTTGGAATGTGAATTGCAACTAAATCGCCAATAGATAAGACCATTTTACAATTTGGGCCCAAGTTAGAAGCAGAGCCTAAGGTGTAAATTATCGATAGTCCATATCTCGGAAACTATAAGAGATAATGCAATTTGGCAACCGGCAATGTAATTAGCATGCCGAATATTACTTGGAATGTGAATTGGAACGAAATCGCCAATAGATAAGACCATTTTACAATTTGGGCCCAAGTTAGAAGCAGAGCCTAAGGTGTAAATTATCGATAGTCCATATCTCGGAAACTATAAGAGATAATGCAATTTGGCAACCGGCAATGTAATTAGCATGCCGAATATTACTTGGAATGTGAATTGGAACGAAATCGCCAATAGATAAGACCATTTTACAATTTGGGACCAAGTTAGAAGCAGAGCCTAAGGTGTAAATTATCGATAGTCCATATCTCGGAAACTATAAGAGATAATGCAATTTGGCAACCGGAAATGTAATTAGCATGCCGAATATTACTTGGAATGTGAATTGGAACGAAATCGCCAATAGATAAGACCATTTTACAATTTGGGCCCAAGTTAGAAGCAGAGCCTAAGGTGTAAATTATCGATAGTCCATATCTCGGAAACTATAAGAGATAATGCAATTTGGCAACCGGCAATGTAATTAGCATGCCGAATATTACTTGGAATGTGAATTGCAACTAAATCGCCAATAGATAAGACCATTTTACAATTTGGGCCCAAGTTAGAAGCAGAGCCTAAGGTGTAAATTATCGATAGTCCATATCTCGGAAACTATAAGAGATAATGCAATTTGGCAACCGGCAATGTAATTAGCATGCCGAATATTACTTGGAATGTGAATTGGCACGAAATCGCCAATAGATAAGACCATTTTACAATTTGGGCCCAAGTTAGAAGCAGAGCCTAAGGTGTAAATTATCGATAGTCCATATCTCGGAAACTATAAGAGATAATGCAATTTCGCAACCGGCAATGTAATTAGCATGCCGAATATCACTTGGAATGTGAATTGGGACGAAATCGCCAATAGATAAGGCCATTTTACAATTTGGGCCCAAGTTAGAAGCAGAGCCTAAGGTGTAAATTATCGATAGTCCATATCTCGGAAACTATAAGAGATAATGCAATTTGGCAACCGGCAATGTAATTAGCATGCCGAATATTACTTGGAATGTGAATTGGAACGAAATCGCCAATAGATAAGACCATTTTACAATTTGGGCCCAAGTTAGAAGCAGAGCCTAAGGTGTAAATTATCGATAGTCCATATCTCGGAAACTATAAGAGATAATGCAATTTGGCAACCGGCAATGTAATTAGCATGCCGAATATTACTTGGAATGTGAATTGGAACGAAATCGCCAATAGGTAAGACCATTTTACAATTTGGGCCCAAGTTAGAAGCAGAGCCTAAGGTGTAAATTATCGATAGTCCATATCTCGGAAACTATAAGAGATAATTCAATTTGGCAACCGGCAATGTAATTAGCATGCCGAATATTACTTGGAATGTGAATTGGAACGAAATCGCCAATAGATAAGACCATTTTACAATTTGGGCCCAAGTTAGAAGCAGAGCCTAAGGTGTAAATTATCGATAGTCCATATCTCGGAAACTATAAGAGATAATGCAATTTGGCAACCGGCAATGTAATTAGCATGCCGAATATTACTTGGAATGTGAATTGGAACGAAATCGCCAATAGATAAGACCATTTTACAATTTGGGCCCAAGTTAGAAGCAGAGCCTAAGGTGTAAATTATCGATAGTCCATATCTCGGAAACTATAAGGGATAATGCAATTTGGCAACCGGCAATGTAATTAGCATGCCGAATATTACTTGGAATGTGAATTGGAACGAAATCGCCAATAGATAAGACCATTTTACAATTTGGGCCCAAGTTAGAAGCAGAGCCTAAGGTGTAAATTATCGATAGTCCATATCTCGGAAACTATAAGAGATAATGCAATTTGGCAACCGGCAATGTAATTAGCATGCCGAATATTACTTGGAATGTGAATTGGAACGAAATCGCCAATAGATAAGACCATTTTACAATTTGGACCCAAGTTAGAAGCAGAGCCTAAGGTGTAAATTATTGATAGTCCATATCTCGGAAACTATAAGAGATAATGCAATTTCGCAACCGGCAATGTAATTAGCATGCCGAATATCACTTGGAATGTGAATTGGGACGAAATCGCCAATAGATAAGACCATTTTACAATTTGGGCCCAAGTTAGAAGCAGAGCCTAAGGTGTAAATTATCGATAGTCCATATCTCGGAAACTATAAGAGATAATGCAATTTGGCAACCGGCAATGTAATTAGCATGCCGAATATTACTTGGAATGTGAATTGGAACGAAATCGAAAATAGGTAAGACCATTTTACAATTTGGGCCCAAGTTAGAAGCAGAGCCTAAGGTGAAAATTATCGATAGTCCATATCTCGGAAACTATAAGAGATAATGCAATTTGGCAACCGGCAATGTAATTTGCATGCCGAATATTACTTGGAATGTGAATTGGAACGAAATCGCCAATAGATAAGACCATTTTACAATTTGGGAGCAAGTTAGAAGCAGAGCCTAAGGTGTAAATTATCGATAGTCCATATCTCGGAAACTATAAGAGATAATGCAATTTGGCAACCGGCAATGTAATTAGCATGCCGAATATTACTTGGAATGTGAATTGGAACGAAATCGCCAATAGATAAGACCATTTTACAATTTGGGCCCAAGTTAGAAGCAGAGCCTATGGTGTAAATTATCGATAGTCCATATCTCGGAAACTATAAGAGATAATGCAATTTGGCAACCGGCAATGTAATTAGCATGCCCAATATTACTTGGAATGTGAATTGGAACGAAATCGCCAATAGATAAGACCATTTTACAATTTGGGCCCAAGTTAGAAGCAGAGACTAAGGTGTAAATTATCGATAGTCTATATCTCGGAAACTATAAGAGATAATTCAATTTGGCAACCGGCAATGTAATTAGCATGCCGAATATTACTTGGAATGTGAATTGGAACGAAATCGCCAATAGATAAGACCATTTTACAATTTGGGCCCAAGTTAGAAGCAGAGCCTAAGGTGCAAATTATCGATAGTCCATATCTCGGAAACTATAAGAGATAATGCAATTTGGCAACCGGCAATGTAATTAGCATGCCGAATATTACTTGGAATGTGAATTGGAACGAAATCGCCAATAGATAAGACCATTTTACAATTTGGGAGCAAGTTAGAAGCAGAGCCTAAGGTGTAAATTATCGATAGTCCATATCTCGGAAACTATAAGAGATAATGCAATTTGGCAACCGGCAATGTAATTAGCATGCCGAATATTACTTGGAATGTGAATTGGAACGAAATCGCCAATAGATAAGGCCATTTTACAATTTGGGCCCAAGTTAGAAGCAGAGCCTATGGTGTAAATTATCGATAGTCCATATCTCGGAAACTATAAGAGATAATGCAATTTGGCAACCGGCAATGTAATTAGCATGCCGAATATTACTTGGAATGTGAATTGGAACGAAATCGCCAATAGATAAGACCATTTTACAATTTGGGCCCAAGTTAGAAGCAGAGCCTAAGGTGTAAATTATCGATAGTCCATATCTCGGAAACTATAAGAGATAATGCAATTTGGCAACCGGCAATGTAATTAGCATGCCGAATATTACTTGGAATGTGAATTGGAACGAAATCGCCAATAGATAAGACCATTTTACAATTTGGGCCCAAGTTAGAAGCAGAGCCTAAGGTGTAAATTATTCATAGTCCATATCTCGGAAACTATAAGAGATAATGCAATTTCGCAACCGGCAATGTAATTAGCATGCCGAATATCACTTGGAATGTGAATTGGGACGAAATCGCCAATAGATAAGACCATTTTACAATTTGGGCCCAAGTTAGAAGCAGAGCCTAAGGTGTAAATTATCGATAGTCCATATCTCGGAAACTATAAGAGATAATGCAATTTGGCAACCGGCAATGTAATTAGCATGCCGAATATTACTTGGAATGTGAATTGGAACGAAATCGCCAATAGATAAGACCATTTTACAATTTGGGCCCAAGTTAGAAGCAGAGCCTAAGGTGTAAATTATCGATAGTCCATATCTCGGAAACTATAAGAGATAATGCAATTTGGCAACCGGCAATGTAATTAGCATGCCGAATATTACTTGGAATGTGAATTGGAACGAAATCGCCAATAGATAAGACCATTTTACAATTTGGGCCCAAGTTTGAAGCAGAGCCTAAGGTGTAAATTATCGATAGTCCATATCTCGGAAACTATAAGAGATAATGCAATTTCGCAACCGGCAATGTAATTAGCATGCCGAATATTACTTGGAGTGTGAACTGGAACGAAATCGCCAATAGATAAGACCATTTTACAATTTGGGCCCAAGTTAGAAGCAGAGCCTAAGGTGTAAATTATCGATAGTCCATATCTCGGAAACTATAAGAGATAATGCAATTTGGCAACCGGCAATGTAATTAGCATGCCGAATATTACTTGGAATGTGAATTGGAACGAAATCGCCAATAGATAAGACCATTTTACAATTTAGGCCCAAGTTAGAAGCAGAGCCTAAGGTGTAAATTATCGATAGTCCATATCTCGGAAACTATAAGAGATAATGCAATTTGGCAACCGGCAATGTAATTAGCATGCCGAATATTACTTGGAATGTGAATTGGAACGAAATCGCCAATAGATAAGACCATTTTACAATTTGGGCCCAAGTTAGAAGCAGAGCCTAAGGTGTAAATTATCGATAGTCCATATCTCGGAAACTATAAGAGATAATGCAATTTGGCAACCGGCAATGTAATTAGCATGCCGAATATTACTTGGAATGTGAATTGCAACTAAATCGCCAATAGATAAGACCATTTTACAATTTGGGCCCAAGTTAGAAGCAGAGCCTAAGGTGTAAATTATCGATAGTCCATATCTCGGAAACTATAAGAGATAATGCAATTTGGCAACCGGCAATGTAATTAGCATGCCGAATATTACTTGGAATGTGAATTGCAACTAAATCGCCAATAGATAAGACCATTTTACAATTTGGGCCCAAGTTAGAAGCAGAGCCTAAGGTGTAAATTATCGATAGTCCATATCTCGGAAACTATAAGAGATAATGCAATTTGGCAACCGGCAATGTAATTAGCATGCCGAATATTACTTGGAATGTGAATTGGAACGAAATCGCCAATAGATAAGACCATTTTACAATTTGGGCCCAAGTTAGAAGCAGAGCCTAAGGTGTAAATTATCGATAGTCCATATCTCGGAAACTATAAGAGATAATGCAATTTGGCAACCGGCAATGTAATTAGCATGCCGAATATTACTTGGAATGTGAATTGCAACTAAATCGCCAATAGATAAGACCATTTTACAATTTGGGCCCAAGTTAGAAGCAGAGCCTAAGGTGTAAATTATCGATAGTCCATATCTCGGAAACTATAAGAGATAATGCAATTTCGCAACCGGCAATGTAATTAGCATGCCGAATATCACTTGGAATGTGAATTGGGACGAAATCGCCAATAGATAAGACCATTTTACAATTTGGGCCCAAGTTAGAAGCAGAGCCTAAGGTGTAAATTATCGATAGTCCATATCTCGGAAACTATAAGAGATAATGCAATTTGGCAACCGGCAATGTAATTAGCATGCCGAATATTACTTGGAATGTGAATTGGAACGAAATCGCCAATAGATAAGACCATTTTACAATTTATGCCCAAGTTAGAAGCAGAGCCTAAGGTGTAAATTATCGATAGTCCATATCTCGGAAACTATAAGAGATAATGCAATTTGGCAACCGGCAATGTAATTAGCATGCCGAATATTACTTGGAATGTGAATTGGAACGAAATCGCCAATAGGTAAGACCATTTTACAATTTGGGCCCAAGTTAGAAGCAGAGCCTAAGGTGTAAATTATCGATAGTCCATATCTCGGAAACTATAAGAGATAATTCAATTTGGCAACCGGCAATGCAATTAGCATGCCGAATATTACTTGGAATGTGAATTGGAACGAAATCGCCAATAGATAAGACCATTTTACAATTTGGGCCCAAGTTAGAAGCAGAGCCTAAGGTGTAAATTATCGATAGTCTATATCTCGGAAACTATAAGAGATAATGCAATTTGGCAACCGGCAATGTAATTAGCATGCCGAATATTACTTGGAATGTGAATTGGAACGAAATCGCCAATAGATAAGACCATTTTACAATTTGGGCCCAAGTTAGAAGCAGAGCCTAAGGTGTAAATTATCGATAGTCCATAACTCGGAAACTATAAGAGATAATGCAATTTGGCAACCGGCAATGTAATTAGCATGCCGAATATTACTTGGAATGTGAATTGGAACGAAATCGCCAATAGATAAGGCCATTTTACAATTTGGGCCCAAGTTAGAAGCAGAGCCTATGGTGTAAATTATCGATAGTCCATATCTCGGAAACTATAAGAGATAATGCAATTTGGCAACCGGCAATGTAATTAGCATGCCGAATATTACTTGGAATGTGAATTGGAACGAAATCGCCAATAGATAAGACCATTTTACAATTTGGGCCCAAGTTAGAAGCAGAGCCTAAGGTGTAAATTATCGATAGTCCATATCTCGGAAACTATAAGAGTTAATGCAATTTGGCAACCGGCAATGTAATTAGCATGCCGAATATTACTTGGAATGTGAATTGGAACGATATCGCCAATAGATAAGACCATTTTACAATTTGGGCCCAAGTTAGAAGCAGAGCCTAAGGTGTAAATAATCGATAGTCCATATCTCGGAAACTATAAGAGATAATGCAATTTGGCAACCGGCAATGTAATTAGCATGGCGAATATTACTTGGAATGTGAATTGGAACGAAATTGCCAATAGATAAGACCATTTTACAATTTGGGCCCAAGTTAGAAGCAGAGCCTAAGGTGTAAATTATCGATAGTCCATATCTCTGAAACTATAAGAGATAATGCAATTTCGCAACCGGCAATGTAATTAGCATGCCGAATATTACTTGGAATGTGAATTGGGACGAAATCGCCAATAGATAAGGCCATTTTACAATTTGGGCCCAAGTTAGAAGCAGAGCCTAAGGTGTAAATTATCGATAGTCCATATCTCGGAAACTATAAGAGATAATGCAATTTGGCAACCGGCAATGTAATTAGCATGCCGAATATTACTTGGAATGTGAATTGGAACGAAATCGCCAATAGATAAGACCATTTTACAATTTGGGTCCAAGTTAGAAGCAGAGCCTAAGGTGTAAATTATTGATAGTCCATATCTCGGAAACTATAAGAGATAATGCAATTTCGCAACCGGCAATGTAATTAGCATGCCGAATATTACTAGGAGTGTGAATTGGAACGAAATCGCCAATAGATAAGACCATTTTACAATTTGGGCCCAAGTTAGAAGCAGAGCCTAAGGTGTAAATTATCGATAGTCCATATCTCGGAAACTATAAGAGATAATGCAATTTGGCAACCGGCAATGTAATTAGCATGCCGAATATTACTTGGAATGTGAATTGGAACGAAATCGCCAATAGATAAGACCATTTTACAATTTGGGCCCAAGTTAGAAGCAGAGCCTAAGGTGTAAATTATCGATAGTCCATATCTCGGAAACTATAAGAGATAATGCAATTTGGCAACCGGCAATCTAATTAGCATGCCGAATATTACTTGGAATGTGAATTGGAACGAAATCGCCAATAGATAAGACCATTTTACAATTTGGGAGTAAGTTAGAAGCAGAGCCTAAGGTGTAAATTATCGATAGTCCATATCTCGGAAACTATAAGAGATAATGCAATTTGGCAACCGGCAATGTAATTAGCATGCCGAATATTACTTGGAATGTGAATTGGAACGGAATCGCCAATAGGTAAGACCATTTTACAATTTGGGCCCAAGTTAGAAGCAGAGCCTAAGGTGTAAATTATCGATAGTCCATATCTCGGAAACTATAAGAGATAATGCAATTTGGCAACCGGCAATGTAATTAGCATGCCGAATATTACTTGCAATATGAATTGGAACGAATTCGCCAATAGATAAGACCATTTTACAATTTGGGCCCAAGTTAGAAGCAGAGCCTAAGGTGTAAATTATCGATAGTCCATATCTCGGAAACTATAAGAGATAATGCAATTTCGCAACCTGCAATGTAATTAGCATGCCGAATATTACTTGGAGTGTGAATTGGAACGAAATCGCCAATAGATAAGACCATTTTACAATTTGGGCCCAAGTTAGAAGCAGAGCCTAAGGTGTAAATTATCCATAGTCCATATCTCGGAAATTATAAGAGATAATGCAATTTGGCAACCGGCAATGTAATTAGCATGCCGAATATTACTTGGAATGTGAATTGGAACGAAATCGCCAATAGATAAGACCATTTTACAATTTGGGCCCAAGTTAGAAGCAGAGCCTAAGGTGAAAATTATCGATAGTCCATATCTCGGAAACTATAAGATATAATGCAATTTGGCAACCGGCAATGTAATTAGCATGCCGAATATTACTTGGAATGTGAATTGGAACGAAATCGCCAATAGATAAGACCATTTTACAATTTGGGCCCAAGTTAGAAGCAGAGCCTAAGGTGTAAATTATCGATAGTCCATATCTCGGAAACTATAAGAGATAATGCAATTTGGCAACCGGCAATGTAATTAGCATGCCGAATATTACTTGGAATGTGAATTGGAACGAAATCGAAAATAGGTAAGACCATTTTACAATTTGGGCCCAAGTTAGAAGCAGAGCCTAAGGTGTAAATTATCGATAGTCCATATCTCGGAAACTATAAGAGATAATGCAATTTGGCAACCGGCAATGTAATTTGCATGCCGAATATTACTTGGAATGTGAATTGGAACGAAATCGCCAATAGATAAGACCATTTTACAATTTGGGAGCAAGTTAGAAGCAGAGCCTAAGGTGTAAATTATCGATAGTCCATATCTCGGAAACTATAAGAGATAATGCAATTTGGCAACCGGCAATGTAATTAGCATGCCGAATATTACTTGGAATGTGAATTGGAACGAAATCGCCAATAGATAAGACCATTTTACAATTTGGGCCCAAGTTAGAAGCAGAGCCTATGGTGTAAATTATCGATAGTCCATATCTCGGAAACTATAAGAGATAATGCAATTTGGCAACCGGCAATGTAATTAGCATGCCCAATATTACTTGGAATGTGAATTGGAACGAAATCGCCAATAGATAAGACCATTTTACAATTTGGGCCCAAGTTAGAAGCAGAGACTAAGGTGTAAATTATCGATAGTCTATATCTCGGAAACTATAAGAGATAATTCAATTTGGCAACCGGCAATGTAATTAGCATGCCGAATATTACTTGGAATGTGAATTGGAACGAAATCGCCAATAGATAAGACCATTTTACAATTTGGGCCCAAGTTAGAAGCAGAGCCTAAGGTGTAAATTATCGATAGTCCATATCTCGGAAACTATAAGAGATAATGCAATTTGGCAACCGGCAATGTAATTAGCATGCCGAATATTACTTGGAATGTGAATTGGAACGAAATCGCCAATAGATAAGACCATTTTACAATTTGGGAGCAAGTTAGAAGCAGAGCCTAAGGTGTAAATTATCGATAGTCCATATCTCGGAAACTATAAGAGATAATGCAATTTGGCAACCGGCAATGTAATTAGCATGCCGAATATTACTTGGAATGTGAATTGGAACGAAATCGCCAATAGATAAGACCATTTTACAATTTGGGCCCAAGTTTGAAGCAGAGCCTAAGGTGTAAATTATCGATAGTCCATATCTCGGAAACTATAAGAGATAATGCAATTTCGCAACCGGCAATGTAATTAGCATGCCGAATATTACTTGGAGTGTGAACTGGAACGAAATCGCCAATAGATAAGACCATTTTACAATTTGGGCCCAAGTTAGAAGCAGAGCCTAATGTGTAAATTATCGATAGTCCATATCTCGGAAACTATAAGAGATAATGCAATTTGGCAACCGGCAATGTAATTAGCATGCCGAATATTACTTGGAATGTGAATTGGAACGAAATCGCCAATAGATAAGACCATTTTACAATTTAGGCCCAAGTTAGAAGCAGAGCCTAAGGTGTAAATTATCGATAGTCCATATCTCGGAAACTATAAGAGATAATGCAATTTGGCAACCGGCAATGTAATTAGCATGCCGAGTATTACTTGGAATGTGAATTGGAACGAAATCGCCAATAGATAAGACCATTTTACAATTTGGGCCCAAGTTAGAAGCAGAGCCTAAGGTGTAAATTATCGATAGTCCATATCTCGGAAACTATAAGAGATAATGCAATTTGGCAACCGGCAATGTAATTAGCATGCCGAATATTACTTGGAATGTGAATTGCAACTAAATCGCCAATAGATAAGACCATTTTACAATTTGGGCCCAAGTTAGAAGCAGAGCCTAAGGTGTAAATTATCGATAGTCCATATCTCGGAAACTATAAGAGATAATGCAATTTGGCAACCGGCAATGTAATTAGCATGCCGAATATTACTTGGAATGTGAATTGGAACTAAATCGCCAATAGATAAGACCATTTTACAATTTGGGCCCAAGTTAGAAGCAGAGCCTAAGGTGTAAATTATTGATAGTCCATATCTCGGAAACTATAAGAGATAATGCAATTTCGCAACCGGCAATGTAATTAGCATGCCGAATATCACTTGGAATGTGAATTGGGACGAAATCGCCAATAGATAAGACCATTTTACAATTTGGGCCCAAGTTAGAAGCAGAGCCTAAGGTGTAAATTATCGATAGTCCATATCTCGGAAACTATAAGAGATAATGCAATTTGGCAACCGGCAATGTAATTAGCATGCCGAATATTACTTGGAATGTGAATTGGAACGAAATCGCCAATAGATAAGACCATTTTACAATTTATGCCCAAGTTAGAAGCAGAGCCTAAGGTGTAAATTATCGATAGTCCATATCTGGGAAACTATAAGAGATAATGCAATTTGGCAACCGGCAATGTAATTAGCATGCCGAATATTACTTGGAATGTGAATTGGAACGAAATCGCCAATAGGTAAGACCATTTTACAATTTGGGCCCAAGTTAGAAGCAGAGCCTAAGGTGTAAATTATCGATAGTCCATATCTCGGAAACTATAAGAGATAATTCAATTTGGCAACCGGCAATGCAATTAGCATGCCGAATATTACTTGGAATGTGAATTTGAACGAAATCGCCAATAGATAAGACCATTTTACAATTTGGGCCCAAGTTAGAAGCAGAGCCTAAGGTGTAAATTATCGATAGTCTATATCTCGGAAACTATAAGAGATAATGCAATTTGGCAACCGGCAATCTAATTAGCATGCCGAATATTACTTGGAATGTGAATTGGAACGAAATCGCCAATAGATAAGACCATTTTACAATTTGGGCCCAAGTTAGAAGCAGAGCCTAAGGTGTAAATTATCGATAGTCCATAACTCGGAAACTATAAGAGATAATGCAATTTGGCAACCGGCAATGTAATTAGCATGCCGAATATTACTTGGAATGTGAATTGGAACGAAATCGCCAATAGATAAGGCCATTTTACAATTTGGGCCCAAGTTAGAAGCAGAGCCTATGGTGTAAATTATCGATAGTCCATATCTCGGAAACTATAAGAGATAATGCAATTTGGCAACCGGCAATGTAATTAGCATGCCGAATATTACTTGGAATGTGAATTGGAACGAAATCGCCAATAGATAAGACCATTTTACAATTTGGGCCCAAGTTAGAAGCAGAGCCTAAGGTGTAAATTATCGATAGTCCATATCTCGGAAACTATAAGAGTTAATGCAATTTGGCAACCGGCAATGTAATTAGCATGCCGAATATTACTTGGAATGTGAATTGGAACGATATCGCCAATAGATAAGACCATTTTACAATTTGGGCCCAAGTTAGAAGCAGAGCCTAAGGTGTAAATTATCGATAGTCCATATCTTGGAAACTATAAGAGATAATGCAATTTGGCAACCGGCAATGTAATTAGCATGCCGAATATTACTTGGAATGTGAATTGGAACGAAATCGCCAATAGGTAAGACCATTTTACAATTTGGGCCCAAGTTAGAAGCAGAGCCTAAGGTGTAAATTATCGATAGTCCATATCTCGGAAACTATAAGAGATAATTCAATTTGGCAACCGGCAATGCAATTAGCATGCCGAATATTACTTGGAATGTGAATTGGAACGAAATCGCCAATAGATAAGACCATTTTACAATTTGGGCCCAAGTTAGAAGCAGAGCCTAAGGTGTAAATTATCGATAGTCTATATCTCGGAAACTATAAGAGATAATGCAATTTGGCAACCGGCAATGTAATTAGCATGCCGAATATTACTTGGAATGTGAATTGGAACGAAATCGCCAATTGATAAGACCATTTTACAATTTGGGCCCAAGTTAGAAGCAGAGCCTAAGGTGTAAATTATCGATAGTCCATAACTCGGAAACTATAAGAGATAATGCAATTTGGCAACCGGCAATGTAATTAGCATGCCGAATATTACTTGGAATGTGAATTGGAACGAAATCGCCAATAGATAAGGCCATTTTACAATTTGGGCCCAAGTTAGAAGCAGAGCCTATGGTGTAAATTATCGATAGTCCATATCTCGGAAACTATAAGAGATAATGCAATTTGGCAACCGGCAATGTAATTAGCATGCCGAATATTACTTGGAATGTGAATTGGAACGAAATCGCCAATAGATAAGACCATTTTACAATTTGGGCCCAAGTTAGAAGCAGAGCCTAAGGTGTAAATTATCGATAGTCCATATCTCGGAAACTATAAGAGTTAATGCAATTTGGCAACCGGCAATGTAATTAGCATGCCGAATATTACTTGGAATGTGAATTGGGACGAAATCGCCAATAGATAAGGCCATTTTTCAATTTGGGCCCAAGTTAGAAGCAGAGCCTAAGGTGTAAATTATCGATAGTCCATATCTCGGAAACTATAAGAGATAATGCAATTTGGCAACCGGCAATGTAATTAGCATGCCGAATATTACTTGGAATGTGAATTGGAACGAAATCGCCAATAGATAAGACCATTTTACAATTTGGGTCCAAGTTAGAAGCAGAGCCTAAGGTGTAAATTATTGATAGTCCATATCTCGGAAACTATAAGAGATAATGCAATTTCGCAACCGGCAATGTAATTAGCATGCCGAATATTACTAGGAGTGTGAATTGGAACGAAATCGCCAATAGATAAGACCATTTTACAATTTGGGCCCAAGTTAGAAGCAGAGCCTAAGGTGTAAATTATCGATAGTCCATATCTCGGAAACTATAAGAGATAATGCAATTTGGCAACCGGCAATGTAATTAGCATGCCGAATATTACTTGGAATGTGAATTGGAACGAAATCGCCAATAGATAAGACCATTTTACAATTTGGGCCCAAGTTAGAAGCAGAGCCTAAGGTGTAAATAATCGATAGTCCATATCTCGGAAACTATAAGAGATAATGCAATTTGGCAACCGGCAATCTAATTAGCATGCCGAATATTACTTGGAATGTGAATTGGAACGAAATCGCCAATAGATAAGACCATTTTACAATTTGGGAGCAAGTTAGAAGCAGAGCCTAAGGTGTAAATTATCGATAGTCCATATCTCGGAAACTATAAGAGATAATGCAATTTGGCAACCGGCAATGTAATTAGCATGCCGAATATTACTTGGAATGTGAATTGGAACGGAATCGCCAATAGGTAAGACCATTTTACAATTTGGGCCCAAGTTAGAAGCAGAGCCTAAGGTGTAAATTATCGATAGTCCATATCTCGGAAACTATAAGAGTTAATGCAATTTGGCAACCGGCAATGTAATTAGCATGCCGAATATTACTTGGAATGTGAATTGGAACGATATCGCCAATAGATAAGACCATTTTACAATTTGGGCCCAAGTTAGAAGCAGAGCCTAAGGTGTAAATTATCGATAGTCCATATCTCGGAAACTATAAGAGATAATGCAATTTGGCAACCGGCAATGTAATTAGCATGGCGAATATTACTTGGAATGTGAATTGGAACGAAATTGCCAATAGATAAGACCATTTTACAATTTGGGCCCAAGTTAGAAGCAGAGCCTAAGGTGTAAATTATCGATAGTCCATATCTCTGAAACTATAAGAGATAATGCAATTTCGCAACCGGCAATGTAATTAGCATGCCGAATATTACTTGGAATGTGAATTGGGACGAAATCGCCAATAGATAAGGCCATTTTACAATTTGGGCCCAAGTTAGAAGCAGAGCCTAAGGTGTAAATTATCGATAGTCCATATCTCGGAAACTATAAGAGATAATGCAATTTGGCAACCGGCAATGTAATTAGCATGCCGAATATTACTTGGAATGTGAATTGGAACGAAATCGCCAATAGATAAGACCATTTTACAATTTGGGTCCAAGTTAGAAGCAGAGCCTAAGGTGTAAATTATTGATAGTCCATATCTCGGAAACTATAAGAGATAATGCAATTTCGCAACCGGCAATGTAATTAGCATGCCGAATATTACTAGGAGTGTGAATTGGAACGAAATCGCCAATAGATAAGACCATTTTACAATTTGGGCCCAAGTTAGAAGCAGAGCCTAAGGTGTAAATTATCGATAGTCCATATCTCGGAAACTATAAGAGATAATGCAATTTGGCAACCGGCAATGTAATTAGCATGCCGAATATTACTTGGAATGTGAATTGGAACGAAATCGCCAATAGATAAGACCATTTTACAATTTGGGCCCAAGTTAGAAGCAGAGCCTAAGGTGTAAATTATCGATAGTCCATATCTCGGAAACTATAAGAGATAATGCAATTTGGCAACCGGCAATCTAATTAGCATGCCGAATATTACTTGGAATGTGAATTGGAACGAAATCGCCAATAGATAAGACCATTTTACAATTTGGGAGCAAGTTAGAAGCAGAGCCTAAGGTGTAAATTATCGATAGTCCATATCTCGGAAACTATAAGAGATAATGCAATTTGGCAACCGGCAATGTAATTAGCATGCCGAATATTACTTGGAATGTGAATTGGAACGGAATCGCCAATAGGTAAGACCATTTTACAATTTGGGCCCAAGTTAGAAGCATAGCCTAAGGTATAAATTATCGATAGTCCATATCTCGGAAACTATAAGAGATAATGCAATTTGGCAACCGGCAATGTAATTAGCATGCCGAATATTACTTGGAATGTGAATTGGAACGAAATCGCCAATAGATAAGACCATTTTACAATTTGGGTCCAAGTTAGAAGCAGAGCCTAAGGTGTAAATTATTGATAGTCCATATCTCGGAAACTATAAGAGATAATGCAATTTCGCAACCGGCAATGTAATTAGCATGCCGAATATTACTAGGAGTGTGAATTGGAACGAAATCGCCAATAGATAAGACCATTTTACAATTTGGGCCCAAGTTAGAAGCAGAGCCTAAGGTGTAAATTATCGATAGTCCATATCTCGGAAACTATAAGAGATAATGCAATTTGGCAACCGGCAATGTAATTAGCATGCCGAATATTACTTGGAATGTGAATTGGAACGAAATCGCCAATAGATAAGACCATTTTACAATTTGGGCCCAAGTTAGAAGCAGAGCCTAAGGTGTAAATAATCGATAGTCCATATCTCGGAAACTATAAGAGATAATGCAATTTGGCAACCGGCAATCTAATTAGCATGCCGAATATTACTTGGAATGTGAATTGGAACGAAATCGCCAATAGATAAGACCATTTTACAATTTGGGAGCAAGTTAGAAGCAGAGCCTAAGGTGTAAATTATCGATAGTCCATATCTCGGAAACTATAAGAGATAATGCAATTTGGCAACCGGCAATGTAATTAGCATGCCGAATATTACTTGGAATGTGAATTGGAACGGAATCGCCAATAGGTAAGACCATTTTACAATTTGGGCCCAAGTTAGAAGCAGAGCCTAAGGTGTAAATTATCGATAGTCCATATCTCGGAAACTATAAGAGTTAATGCAATTTGGCAACCGGCAATGTAATTAGCATGCCGAATATTACTTGGAATGTGAATTGGAACGATATCGCCAATAGATAAGACCATTTTACAATTTGGGCCCAAGTTAGAAGCAGAGCCTAAGGTGTAAATTATCGATAGTCCATATCTCGGAAACTATAAGAGATAATGCAATTTGGCAACCGGCAATGTAATTAGCATGGCGAATATTACTTGGAATGTGAATTGGAACGAAATTGCCAATAGATAAGACCATTTTACAATTTGGGCCCAAGTTAGAAGCAGAGCCTAAGGTGTAAATTATCGATAGTCCATATCTCTGAAACTATAAGAGATAATGCAATTTCGCAACCGGCAATGTAATTAGCATGCCGAATATTACTTGGAATGTGAATTGGAACGAAATCGCCAATAGATAAGACCATTTTACAATTTGGGTCCAAGTTAGAAGCAGAGCCTAAGGTGTAAATTATTGATAGTCCATATCTCGGAAACTATAAGAGATAATGCAATTTCGCAACCGGCAATGTAATTAGCATGCCGAATATTACTAGGAGTGTGAATTGGAACGAAATCGCCAATAGATAAGACCATTTTACAATTTGGGCCCAAGTTAGAAGCAGAGCCTAAGGTGTAAATTATCGATAGTCCATATCTCGGAAACTATAAGAGATAATGCAATTTGGCAACCGGCAATGTAATTAGCATGCCAAATATTACTTGGAATGTGAATTGGAACGGAATCGCCAATAGGTAAGACCATTTTACAATTTGGGCCCAAGTTAGAAGCAGAGCCTAAGGTGTAAATTATCGATAGTCCATATCTCGGAAACTATAAGAGATAATGCAATTTGGCAACCGGCAATGTAATTAGCATGCCGAATATTACTTGGAATGTGAATTGGAACGAATTCGCCAATAGATAAGACCATTTTACAATTTGGGCCCAAGTTAGAAGCAGAGCCTAAGGTGTAAATTATCGATAGTCCATATCTCGGAAACTATAAGAGATAATGCAATTTCGCAACCTGCAATGTAATTAGCATGCCGAATATTACTTGGAGTGTGAATTGGAACGAAATCGCCAATAGATAAGACCATTTTACAATTTGGGCCCAAGTTAGAAGCAGAGCCTAAGGTGTAAATTATCCATAGTCCATATCTCGGAAATTATAAGAGATAATGCAATTTGGCAACCGGCAATGTAATTAGCATGCCGAATATTACTTGGAATGTGAATTGGAACGAAATCGCCAATAGATAAGACCATTTTACAATTTGGGCCCAAGTTAGAAGCAGAGCCTAAGGTGAAAATTATCGATAGTCCATATCTCGGAAACTATAAGATATAATGCAATTTGGCAACCGGCAATGTAATTAGCATGCCGAATATTACTTGGAATGTGAATTGGAACGAAATCGCCAATAGATAAGACCATTTTACAATTTGGGCCCAAGTTAGAAGCAGAGCCTAAGGTGTAAATTATCGATAGTCCATATCTCGGAAACTATAAGAGATAATGCAATTTGGCAACCGGCAATGTAATTAGCATGCCGAATATTACTTGGAATGTGAATTGCAACTAAATCGCCAATAGATAAGACCATTTTACAATTTGGGCCCAAGTTAGAAGCAGAGCCTAAGGTGTAAATTATCGATAGTCCATATCTCGGAAACTATAAGAGATAATGCAATTTGGCAACCGGCAATGTAATTAGCATGCCGAATATTACTTGGAATGTGAATTGGAACGAAATCGCCAATAGATAAGACCATTTTACAATTTGGGCCCAAGTTAGAAGCAGAGCCTAAGGTGTAAATTATCGATAGTCCATATCTCGGAAACTATAAGAGATAATGCAATTTGGCAAAAGGCAATGTAATTAGCATGCCGAATATTACTTGGAATGTGAATTGGAACGAAATCGCCAATAGATAAGACCATTTTACAATTTGGGCCCAAGTTAGAAGCAGAGCCTAAGGTGTAAATTATCGATAGTCCATATCTCGGAAACTATAAGAGATAATGCAATTTGGCAACCGGCAATGTAATTAGCATGCCGAATATTACTTGGAATGTGAATTGGAACGAAATCGCCAATAGATAAGACCATTTTACAATTTGGGCCCAAGTTAGAAGCAGAGCCTAAGGTGTAAATAATTGATAGTCCATATCTCGGAAACTATAAGAGATAATGCAATTTCGCAACCGGCAATGTAATTAGCATGCCGAATATCACTTGGAATGTGAATTGGGACGAAATCGCCAATAGATAAGACCATTTTACAATTTGGGCCCAAGTTAGAAGCAGAGCCTAAGGTGTAAATTATCGATAGTCCATATCTCGGAAACTATAAGAGATAATGCAATTTGGCAACCGGCAATATAATTAGCATGCCGAATATTACTTGGAATGTGAATTGGAACGAAATCGCCAATAGATAAGACCATTTTACAATTTGGGCCCAAGTTAGAAGCAGAGCCTAAGGTGTAAATTATCGATAGTCCATATCTCGGAAACTATAAGAGATAATGCAATTTGGCAACCGGCAATGTAATTAGCATGCCGAATATTACTTGGAATGTGAATTGGAACGAAATCGCCAATAGATAAGACCATTTTACAATTTGGGCCCAAGTTAGAAGCAGAGCCTAATGTGTAAATTATCGATAGTCCATATCTCGGAAACTATAAGAGATAATGCAATTTCGCAACCGGCAATGTAATTAGCATGCCGAATATTACTTGGAGTGTGAATTGGAACGAAATCGCCAATAGATAAGACCATTTTACAATTTGGGCCCAAGTTAGAAGCAGAGCCTAAGGTGTAAATTATCGATAGTCCATATCTCGGAAACTATAAGAGATAATGCAATTTGGCAACCGGCAATGTAATTAGCATGCCGAATATTACTTGGAATGTGAATTAGAACGAAATCGCCAATAGATAAGACCATTTTACAATTTGGGCCCAAGTTAGAAGCAGAGCCTAAGGTGTAAATTATCGATAGTCCATATCTCGGAAACTATAAGAGATAATGCAATTTGGCAACCGGAAATGTAATTAGCATGCCGAATATTACTTGGAATGTGAATTGCAACTAAATCGCCAATAGATAAGACCATTTTACAATTTGGGCCCAAGTTAGAAGCAGAGCCTAAGGTGTAAATTATCGATAGTCCATATCTCGGAAACTATAAGAGATAATGCAATTTGGCAACCGGCAATGTAATTAGCATGCCGAATATTACTTGGAATGTGAATTGGAACGAAATCGCCAATAGATAAGACCATTTTACAATTTGGGCCCAAGTTAGAAGCAGAGCCTAAGGTGTAAATTATCGATAGTCCATATCTCGGAAACTATAAGAGATAATGCAATTTGGCAACCGGCAATGTAATTAGCATGCCGAATATTACTTGGAATGTGAATTGGAACGAAATCGCCAATAGATAAGACCATTTTACAATTTGGGCCCAAGTTAGAAGCAGAGCCTAAGGTGTAAATTATCGATAGTCCATATCTCGGAAACTATAGAGATAATGCAATTTGGCAACCGGCAATGTAATTAGCATGCCGAATATTACTTGGAATGTGAATTGCAACTAAATCGCCAATAGATAAGACCATTTTACAATTTGGGCCCAAGTTAGAAGCAGAGCCTAAGGTGTAAATTATCGATAGTCCATATCTCGGAAACTATAAGAGATAATGCAATTTCGCAACCGGCAATGTAATTAGCATGCCGAATATCACTTGGAATGTGAATTGGGACGAAATCGCCAATAGATAAGACCATTTTACAATTTGGGCCCAAGTTAGAAGCAGAGCCTAAGGTGTAAATTATCGATAGTCCATATCTCGGAAACTATAAGAGATAATGCAATTTGGCAACCGGCAATGTAATTAGCATGCCGAATATTACATGGAATGTGAATTGGAACGAAATCGCCAATAGGTAAGACCATTTTACAATTTGGGCCCAAGTTAGAAGCAGAGCCTAAGGTGTAAATTATCGATAGTCCATATCTCGGAAACTATAAGAGATAATTCAATTTGGCAACCGGCAATGTAATTAGCATGCCGAATATTACTTGGAATGTGAATTGGAACGAAATCGCCAATAGATAAGACCATTTTACAATTTGGGCCCAAGTTAGAAGCAGAGCCTAAGGTGTAAATTATCGATAGTCCATATCTCGGAAACTATAAGAGATAATGCAATTTGGCAACCGGCAATGTAATTAGCATGCCGAATATTACTTGGAATGTGAATTGGAACGAAATCGCCAATAGATAAGACCATTTTACAATTTGGGCCCAAGTTAGAAGCAGAGCCTATGGTGTAAATTATCGATAGTCCATATCTCGGAAACTATAAGAGATAATGCAATTTGGCAACCGGCAATGTAATTAGCATGCCGAATATTACTTGGAATGTGAATTGGAACGAAATCGCCAATAGATAAGACCATTTTACAATTTGGGCCCAAGTTAGAAGCAGAGCCTAAGGTGTAAATTATCGATAGTCCATATCTCGGAAACTATAAGAGATAATGCAATTTGGCAACCGGCAATGTAATTAGCATGCCGAATATTACTTGGAATGTGAATTGGAACGAAATCGCCAATAGATAAGACCATTTTACAATTTGGGCCCAAGTTAGAAGCAGAGCCTAAGGTGTAAATTATCGATAGTCCATATCTCGGAAACTATAGAGATAATGCAATTTGGCAACCGGCAATGTAATTAGCATGCCGAATATTACTTGGAATGTGAATTGCAACTAACTCGCCAATAGATAAGACCATTTTACAATTTGGGCCCAAGTTAGAATCAGAGCCTAAGGTGTAAATTATCGATAGTCCATATCTCGGAAACTATAAGAGATAATGCAATTTGGCAACCGGCAATGTAATTAGCATGCCGAATATTACTTGGAATGTGAATTGGAACGAAATCGCCAATAGATAAGACCATTTTACAATTTGGGCCCAAGTTAGAAGCAGAGCCTAAGGTGTAAATTATCGATAGTCCATATCTCGGAAACTATAAGAGATAATGCAATTTCGCAACCGGCAATGTAATTAGCATGCCGAATATCACTTGGAATGTGAATTGGGACGAAATCGCCAATAGATAAGACCATTTTACAATTTGGGCCCAAGTTAGAAGCAGAGCCTAAGGTGTAAATTATCGATAGTCCATATCTCGGAAACTATAAGAGATAATGCAATTTGGCAACCGGCAATGTAATTAGCATGCCGAATATTACATGGAATGTGAATTGGAACGAAATCGCCAATAGGTAAGACCATTTTACAATTTGGGCCCAAGTTAGAAGCAGAGCCTAAGGTGTAAATTATCGATAGTCCATATCTCGGAAACTATAAGAGATAATTCAATTTGGCAACCGGCAATGTAATTAGCATGCCGAATATTACTTGGAATGTGAATTGGAACGAAATCGCCAATAGATAAGACCATTTTACAATTTGGGCCCAAGTTAGAAGCAGAGCCTAAGGTGTAAATTATCGATAGTCCATATCTCGGAAACTATAAGAGATAATGCAATTTGGCAACCGGCAATGTAATTAGCATGCCGAATATTACTTGGAATGTGAATTGGAACGAAATCGCCAATAGATAAGACCATTTTACAATTTGGGCCCAAGTTAGAAGCAGAGCCTATGGTGTAAATTATCGATAGTCCATATCTCGGAAACTATAAGAGATAATGCAATTTGGCAACCGGCAATGTAATTAGCATGCCGAATATTACTTGGAATGTGAATTGGAACGAAATCGCCAATAGATAAGACCATTTTACAATTTGGGCCCAAGTTAGAAGCAGAGCCTAAGGTGTAAATTATCGATAGTCCATATCTCGGAAACTATAAGAGTTAATGCAATTTGGCAACCGGCAATGTAATTAGCATGCCGATTATTACTTGGAATGTGAATTGGAACGAAATCGCCAATAGATAAGACCATTTTACAATTTGGGCCCAAGTTAGAAGCAGAGCCTAAGGTGTAAATTATCGATAGTCCATATCTCGGAAACTATAAGAGATAATGCAATTTGGCAAGCGGCAATGTAATTAGCATGCCGAATATTACTTGGACTGTGAATTGGAACGAAATTGCCAATAGATAAGACCATTTTACAATTTGGGCCCAAGTTAGAAGCAGAGCCTAAGGTGTAAATTATCGATAGTCCATATCTCTGAAACTATAAGAGATAATGCAATTTCGCAACCGGCAATGTAATTAGCATGCCGAATATTACTTGGAATGTGAATTGGATCGAAATCGCCAATAGATAAGACCATTTTACAATTTGGGCCCAAGTTAGAAGCAGAGCCTAAGGTGTAAATTATCGATAGTCCATATCTCGGAAACTATAAGAGATAATGCAATTTGGCAACCGGCAATGTAATTAGCATGCCGAATATTACTTGGAATGTGAATTGGAACGAAATCGCCAATAGATAAGACCATTTTACAATTTGGGAGCAAGTTAGAAGCAGAGCCTAAGGTGTAAATTATCGATAGTCCATATCTCGGAAACTATAAGAGATAATGCAATTTCGCAACCGGCAATGTAATTAGCATGCCGAATATCACTTGGAATGTGAATTGGGACGAAATCGCCAATAGATAAGACCATTTTACAATTTGGGCCCAAGTTAGAAGCAGAGCCTAATGTGTAAATTATCGATAGTCCATATCTCGGAAACTATAAGAGATAATGCAATTTGGCAACCGGCAATGTAATTAGCATGCCGAATATTACTTGGAATGTGAATTGGAACGAAATCGCCAATAGATAAGACCATTTTACAATTTGGGCCCAAGTTAGAAGCAGAGCCTAAGGTGTAAATTATCGATAGTCCATATCTCGGAAACTAAAAGAGATAATGCAATTTGGCAACCGGCAATGTAATTAGCATGCCGAATATTACTTGGAATGTGAATTGGAACGGAATCGCCAATAGGTAAGACCATTTTACAATTTGGGCCCAAGTTAGAAGCAGAGCCTAAGGTGTAAATTATCGATAGTCCATATCTCGGAAACTATAAGAGATAATGCAATTTGGCAAGCGGCAATGTAATTAGCATGCCGAATATTACTTGGAATGTGAATTGGAACGAAATCGCCAATAGATAAGACCATTTTACAATTTGGGCCCAAGTTAGAAGCAGAGCCTAAGGTGTAAATTATCGATAGTCCATATCTCGGAAACTATAAGAGATAATGCAATTTCGCAACCGGCAATGTAATTAGCATGCCGAATATTACTTGTAGTGTGAATTGGAACGAAATCGCCAATAGATAAGACCATTTTACAATTTGGGCCCAAGTTAGAAGCAGAGCCTAAGGTGTAAATTATCGATAGTCCATATCTCGGAAACTATAAGAGATAATGCAATTTGGCAACCGGCAATGTAATTAGCATGCCGAATATTACTTGGAATGTGAATTGGAACGAAATCGCCAATAGATAAGACCATTTTACAATTTGGGCCCAAGTTAGAAGCAGAGCCTAAGGTGTAAATTATCGATAGTCCATATCTCGGAAACTATAAGAGATAATGCAATTTGGCAACCGGCAATGTAATTAGCATGCCGAATATTACTTGGAATGTGAATTGGAACGAAATCGCCAATAGATAAGACCATTTTACAATTTGGGCCCAAGTTAGAAGCAGAGCCTAAGGTGTAAATTATCGATAGTCCATATCTCGGAAACTATAAGAGATAATGCAATTTGGCAACCGGCAATGTAATTAGCATGCCGAATATTACTTGGAATGTGAATTGGAACGAAATCGCCAATAGATAAGACCATTTTTCAATTTGGGCCCAAGTTAGAAGCAGAGCCTAAGGTGTAAATTATCGATAGTCCATATCTCGGAAACTATAAGAGATAATGCAATTTCGCAACCGGCAATGTAATTAGCATGCCGAATATTACTTGGAGTGTGAATTGGAACGAAATCGCCAATAGATAAGACCATTTTACAATTTGGGCCCAAGTTAGAAGCAGAGCCTAAGGTGTAAATTATCGATAGTCCATATCTCGGAAACTATAAGAGATAATGCAATTTGGCAACCGGCAATGTAATTAGCATGCCGAATATTACTTGGAATGTGAATTGGAACGAAATAGCCAATAGATAAGACCATTTTACAATTTGGGCCCAAGTTAGAAGCAGAGCCTAAGGTGTAAATTATCGATAGTCCATATCTCGGAAACTATAAGAGATAATGCAATTTGGCAACCGGCAATGTAATTAGCATGCCGAATATTACTTGGAATGTGAATTGGAACGAAATCGCCAATAGGTAAGACCATTTTACAATTTGGGCCCAAGTTAGAAGCAGAGCCTAAGGTGTAAATTATCGATAGTCCATATCTCGGAAACTATAAGAGATAATTCAATTTGGCAACCGGCAATGTAATTAGCATGCCGAATATTACTTGGAATGTGAATTGGAACGAAATCGCCAATAGATAAGACCATTTTACAATTTGGGCCCAAGTTAGAAGCAGAGCCTAAGGTGTAAATTATCGATAGTCCATATCTCGGAAACTATAAGAGATAATGCAATTTGGCAACCGGCAATGTAATTAGCATGCCGAATATTACTTGGAATGTGAATTGGAACGAAATCGCCAATAGATAAGACCATTTTACAATTTGGGCCCAAGTTAGAAGCAGAGCCTATGGTGTAAATTATCGATAGTCCATATCTCGGAAACTTTAAGAGATAATGCAATTTGGCAACCGGCAATGTAATTAGCATGCCCAATATTACTTGGAATGTGAATTGGAACGAAATCGCCAATAGATAAGACCATTTTACAATTTGGGCCCAAGTTAGAAGCAGAGCCTAAGGTGTAAATTATCGATAGTCCATATCTCGGAAACTATAAGAGTTAATGCAATTTGGCAACCGGCAATGTAATTAGCATGCCGAATATTACTTGGAATGTGAATTGGAACGAAATCGCCAATAGATAAGACCATTTTACAATTTGGGCCCAAGTTAGAAGCAGAGCCTAAGGTGTAAATTATCGATAGTCCATATCTCGGAAACTATAAGAGATAATGCAATTTGGCAACCGGCAATGTAATTAGCATGCCGAATATTACTTGGAATGTGAATTGGAACGAAATCGCCAATAGATAAGACCATTTTACAATTTGGGCCCAAGTTAGAAGCAGAGCCTAAGGTGTAAATTATCGATAGTCCATATCTCGGAAACTATAAGAGATAATGCAATTTGGCAACCGGCAATGTAATTAGCATGCCGAATATTACTTGGAATGTGAATTGGAACGAAATCGCCAATAGATAAGACCATTTTACAATTTGGGCCCAAGTTAGAAGCAGAGCCTAAGGTGTAAATTATCGATAGTCCATATCTCGGAAACTATAAGAGATAATGCAATTTCGCAACCGGCAATGTAATTAGCATGCCGAATATTACTTGGAGTGTGAATTGGAACGAAATCGCCAATAGATAAGACCATTTTACAATTTGGGCCCAAGTTAGAAGCAGAGCCTAAGGTGTAAATTATCGATAGTCCATATCTCGGAAACTATAAGAGATAATGCAATTTGGCAACCGGCAATGTAATTAGCATGCCGAATATTACTTGGAATGTGAATTGGAACGAAATAGCCAATAGATAAGACCATTTTACAATTTGGGCCCAAGTTAGAAGCAGAGCCTAAGGTGTAAATTATCGATAGTCCATATCTCGGAAACTATAAGGGATAATGCAATTTGGCAACCGGCAATGTAATTAGCATGCCGAATATTACTTGGAATGTGAATTGGAACGAAATCGCCAATAGGTAAGACCATTTTACAATTTGGGCCCAAGTTAGAAGCAGAGCCTAAGGTGTAAATTATCGATAGTCCATATCTCGGAAACTATAAGAGATAATTCAATTTGGCAACCGGCAATGTAATTAGCATGCCGAATATTACTTGGAGTGTGAATTGGAACGAAATCGCCAATAGATAAGACCATTTTACAATTTGGGCCCAAGTTAGAAGCAGAGCCTAAGGTGTAAATTATCGATAGTCCATATCTCGGAAACTATAAGAGATAATGCAATTTGGCAACCGGCAATGTAATTAGCATGCCGAATATTACTTGGAATGTGAATTGGAACGAAATCGCCAATAGATAAGACCATTTTACAATTTGGGCCCAAGTTAGAAGCAGAGCCTAAGGTGTAAATTATCGATAGTCCATATCTCGGAAACTATAAGAGATAATGCAATTTGGCAACCGGCAATGTAATTAGCATGCCGAATATTACTTGGAATGTGAATTGGAACGAAATCGCCAATAGATAAGACCATTTTACAATTTGGGCCCAAGTTAGAAGCAGAGCCTATGGTGTAAATTATCGATAGTCCATATCTCGGAAACTATAAGAGATAATGCAATTTGGCAACCGGCAATGTAATTAGCATGCCGAATATTACTTGGAATGTGAATTGGAACGAAATCGCCAATAGATAAGACCATTTTACAATTTGGGCCCAAGTTAGAAGCAGAGCCTAAGGTGTAAATAATCGATAGTCCATATCTCGGAAACTATAAGAGTTAATGCAATTTGGCAACCGGCAATGTAATTAGCATGCCGAATATTACTTGGAATGTGAATTGGAACGAAATCGCCAATAGATAAGACCATTTTACAATTTGGGCCCAAGTTAGAAGCAGAGCCTAAGGTGTAAATTATCGATAGTCCATATCTCGGAAACTATAAGAGATAATGCAATTTGGCAACCGGCAATGTAATTAGCATGCCGAATATTACTTGGAATGTGAATTGGAACGAAATTGCCAATAGATAAGACCATTTTACAATTTGGGCCCAATTTAGAAGCAGAGCCTAAGGTGTAAATTATCGATAGTCCATATCTCTGAAACTATAAGAGATAATGCAATTTCGCAACCGGTAATGTAATTAGCATGCCGAATATTACTTGGAATGTGAATTGGGACGAAATCGCCAATAGATAAGGCCATTTTACAATTTGGGCCAAGTTAGAAGCAGAGCCTAAGGTGTAAATTATCGATAGTCCATATCTCGGAAACTATAAGAGATAATGCAATTTGGCAACCGGCAACGTAATTAGCATGCCGAATATAACTTGGAATGTGAATTGGAACGAAATCGCCAATAGATAAGACCATTTTACAATTTGGGCCCAAGTTAGAAGCAGAGCCTAAGGTGTAAATTATTGATAGTCCATATCTCGGAAACTATAAGAGATAATGCAATTTGGCAACCGGCAATGTAATTAGCATGCCGAATATTACTTGGAGTGTGAATTGGAACGAAATCGCCAATAGATAAGACCATTTTACAATTTGGGCCCAAGTTAGAAGCAGAGCCTAAGGTGTAAATTATCGATAGTCCATATCTCGGAAACTATAAGAGATAATGCAATTTGGCAACCGGCAATGTTATTAGCATGCCGAATATTACTTGGAATGTGAATTGGAACGAAATCGCCAATAGATAAGACCATTTTACAATTTGGGCCCAAGTTAGAAGCAGAGCCTAAGGTGTAAATTATCGATAGTCCATATCTCGGAAACTATAAGAGATAATGCAATTTGGCAACCGGCAATGTAATTAGCATGCCGAATATCACTTGGAATGTGAATTGGGACGAAATCGCCAATAGATAAGACCATTTTACAATTTGGGCCCAAGTTAGAAGCAGAGCCTAAGGTGTAAATAATCGATAGTCCATATCTCGGAAACTATAAGAGTTAATGCAATTTGGCAACCGGCAATGTAATTAGCATGCCGAATATTACTTGGAATGTGAATTGGAACGAAATCGCCAATAGATAAGACCATTTTACAATTTGGGCCCAAGTTAGAAGCAGAGCCTAAGGTGTAAATTATCGATAGTCCATATCTCGGAAACTATAAGAGATAATGCAATTTGGCAACCGGCAATGTAATTAGCATGCCGAATATTACTTGGAATGTGAATTGGAACGAAATTGCCAATAGATAAGACCATTTTACAATTTGGACCCAAGTTAGAAGCAGAGCCTAAGGTGTAAATTATCGATAGTCCATATCTCTGAAACTATAAGAGATAATGCAATTTCGCAACCGGTAATGTAATTAGCATGCCGAATATTACTTGGAATGTGAATTGAGACGAAATCGCCAATAGATAAGGCCATTTTACAATTTGGGCCCAAGTTAGAAGCAGAGCCTAAGGTGTAAATTATCGATAGTCCATATCTCGGAAACTATAAGAGATAATGCAATTTGGCAACCGGCAACGTAATTAGCATGCCGAATATAACTTGGAATGTGAATTGGAAGGAAATCGCCAATAGATAAGACCATTTTACAATTTGGGCCCAAGTTAGAAGCAGAGCCTAAGGTGTAAATTATTGATAGTCCATATCTCGGAAACTATAAGAGATAATGCAATTTGGCAACCGGCAATGTAATTAGCATGCCGAATATTACTTGGAGTGTGAATTGGAACGAAATCGCCAATAGATAAGACCATTTTACAATTTGGGCCCAAGTTAGAAGCAGAGCCTAAGGTGTAAATTATCGATAGTCCATATCTCGGAAACTATAAGAGATAATGCAATTTGGCAACCGGCAATGTTATTAGCATGCCGAATATTACTTGGAATGTGAATTGGAACGAAATCGCCAATAGATAAGACCATTTTACAATTTGGGCCCAAGTTAGAAGCAGAGCCTAAGGTGTAAATTATCGATAGTCCATATCTCGGAAACTATAAGAGATAATGCAATTTGGCAACCGGCAATGTAATTAGCATGCCGAATATCACTTGGAATGTGAATTGGGACGAAATCGCCAATAGATAAGACCATTTTACAATTTGGGCCCAAGTTAGAAGCAGAGCCTAAGGTGTAAAATATCGATAGTCCATATCTCGGAAACTATAAGAGATAATGCAATTTGGCAACCGGCAATGTAATTAGCATGCCGAATATTACTTGGAATGTGAATTGGAACGAAATCGCCAATATATAAGACCATTTTACAATTTGGGCCCAAGTTAGAACCAGAGCCTAAGGTGTAAATTATCGATAGTCCATATCTCGGAAACTATAAGAGTTAATGCAATTTGGCAACCGGCAATGTAATTAGCATGCCGAATATTACTTGGAATGTTAATTGGAACGAAATTGCCAATAGATAAGACCATTTTACAATTTGGGCCCAAGTTAGAAGCAGAGCCTTAGGTGTAAATTATCGATGTCCATATCTCTGAAACTATAAGAGATAATGCAATTTCGCAACCGGCAATGTAATTAGCATGGCGAATATTACTTGGAATGTGAATTGGGACGAAATCGCCAATAGATAAGGCCATTTTACAATTTGGGCCCAAGTTAGAAGCAGAGCCTAAGGTGTAAATTATCGATAGTCCATATCTCGGAAACTATAAGAGATAATGCAATTTGGCAACCGGCAATGTAATTAGCATGCCGAATATTACTTGGAATGTGAATTGGAACGAAATCGCCAATATATAAGACCATTTTACAATTTGGGCCCAAGTTAGAACCAGAGCCTAAGGTGTAAATTATCGATAGTCCATATCTCGGAAACTATAAGAGTTAATGCAATTTGGCAACCGGCAATGTAATTAGCATGCCGAATATCACTTGGAATGTGAATTGGGACGAAATCGCCAATAGATAAGACCATTTTACAATTTGGGCCCAAGTTAGAAGCAGAGCCTAAGGTGTAAATTATCGATAGTCCATATCTCTGAAACTATAAGAGATAATGAAATTTCGCAACCGGTAATGTAATTAGCATGCCGAATATTACTTGGGGTGTGAATTGGAACGAAATCGCCAATAGATAAGACCATTTTACAATTTGGGCCCAAGTTAGAAGCAGAGCCTAAGGTGTAAATTATCGATAGTCCATATCTCGGAAACTATAAGAGATAATGCAATTTGGCAACCGGCAATGTTATTAGCATGCCGAATATTACTTGGAATGTGAATTGGAACGAAATCGCCAATAGATAAGACCATTTTACAATTTGGGCCCAAGTTAGAAGCAGAGCCTAAGGTGTAAATTATCGATAGTCCATATCTCGGAAACTATAAGAGATAATGCAATTTGGCAACCGGCAATGTAATTAGCATGCCGAATATCACTTGGAATGTGAATTGGGACGAAATCGCCAATAGATAAGTCCATTTTACAATTTGGGCCCAAGTTAGAAGCAGAGCCTAAGGTGTAAAATATCGATAGTCCATATCTCGGAAACTATAAGAGATAATGCAATTTGGCAACCGGCAATGTAATTAGCATGCCGAATATTACTTGGAATGTGAATTGGAACGAAATCGCCAATATATAAGACCATTTTACAATTTGGGCCCAAGTTAGAACCAGAGCCTAAGGTGTAAATTATCGATAGTCCATATCTCGGAAACTATAAGAGTTAATGCAATTTGGCAACCGGCAATGTAATTAGCATGCCGAATATTACTTGGAATGTTAATTGGAACGAAATTGCCAATAGATAAGACCATTTTACAATTTGGGCCCAAGTTAGAAGCAGAGCCTTAGGTGTAAATTATCGATGTCCATATCTCTGAAACTATAAGAGATAATGCAATTTCGCAACCGGCAATGTAATTAGCATGGCGAATATTACTTGGAATGTGAATTGGGACGAAATCGCCAATAGATAAGGCCATTTTACAATTTGGGCCCAAGTTAGAAGCAGAGCCTAAGGTGTAAATTATCGATAGTCCATATCTCGGAAACTATAAGAGATAATGCAATTTGGCAACCGGCAATGTAATTAGCATGCCGAATATTACTTGGAATGTGAATTGGAACGAAATCGCCAATATATAAGACCATTTTACAATTTGGGCCCAAGTTAGAACCAGAGCCTAAGGTGTAAATTATCGATAGTCCATATCTCGGAAACTATAAGAGTTAATGCAATTTGGCAACCGGCAATGTAATTAGCATGCCGAATATCACTTGGAATGTGAATTGGGACGAAATCGCCAATAGATAAGACCATTTTACAATTTGGGCCCAAGATAGAAGCAGAGCCTAAGGTGTAAATTATCGATAGTCCATATCTCGGAAACTATAAGAGATAATGCAATTTGGCAACCGGCAATGTAATTAGCATGCCGAATATTACTTGGAATGTGAATTGGAACGAAATCGCCAATATATAAGACCATTTTACAATTTGGGCCCAAGTTAGAACCAGAGCCTAAGGTGTAAATTATCGATAGTCCATATCTCGGAAACTATAAGAGTTAATGCAATTTGGCAACCGGCAATGTAATTAGCATGCCGAATATTACTTGGAATGTTAATTGGAACGAAATTGCCAATAGATAAGACCATTTTACAATTTGGGCCCAAGTTAGAAGCAGAGCCTTAGGTGTAAATTATCGATGTCCATATCTCTGAAACTATAAGAGATAATGCAATTTCGCAACCGGCAATGTAATTAGCATGGCGAATATTACTTGGAATGTGAATTGGGACGAAATCGCCAATAGATAAGGCCATTTTACAATTTGGGCCCAAGTTAGAAGCAGAGCCTAAGGTGTAAATTATCGATAGTCCATATCTCGGAAACTATAAGAGATAATGCAATTTGGCAACCGGCAATGTAATTAGCATGCCGAATATTACTTGGAATGTGAATTGGAACGAAATCGCCAATAGATAAGACCATTTTACAATTTGGGCCCAAGTTAGAAGCAGAACCTAAGGTGTAAATTATCGATAGTCTATATCTCGGAAACTATAAGAGATAATGCAATTTGGCAACCGGCAATGTAATTAGCATGCCGAATATTACTTGGAATGTGAATTGGAACGAAATCGCCAATAGATAAGATCATTTTACAATTTGGGCCCAAGTTAGAAGCAGAGCCTAAGGTGTAAATTATCGATAGTCCATATCTCGGAAACTATAAGAGATAATGCAATTTGGCAACCGGCAATGTAATTAGCATGCCGAATATTACTTGGAATGTGAATTGGAACGAAATCGCCAATAGATAAGACCATTTTACAATTTGGGCCCAAGTTAGAAGCAGAGCCTAAGGTGTAAATTATCGATAGTCCATATCTCGGAAACTATAAGAGATAATGCAATTTGGCAACCGGCAATGTAATTAGCATGCCGAATATTACTTGGAATGTGAATTGGAACGAAATCGCCAATAGATAAGACCATTTTACAATTTGGGCCCAAGTTAGAAGCAGAGCCTATGGTGTAAATTATCGATAGTCCATATCTCGGAAACTATAAGAGATAATGCAATTTGGCAACCGGCAATGTAATTAGCATGCCGAATATTACTTGGAATGTGAATTGGAACGAAATCGCCAATAGATAAGACCATTTTACAATTTGGGCCCAAGTTAGAAGCAGAGCCTAAGGTGTAAATTATCGATAGTCCATATCTCGGAAACTATAAGAATTAATGCAATTTGGCAACCGGCAATGTAATTAGCATGCCGAATATTACTTGGAATGTGAATTGGAACGAAATCGCCAATAGATAAGACCATTTTACAATTTGGGCCCAAGTTAGAAGCAGAGCCTAAGGTGTAAATTATCGATAGTCCATATCTCGGAAACTATAAGAGATAATGCAATTTAGCAACCGGCAATGTAATTAGCATGCCGAATATTACTTGGAATGTGAATTGGAACGAAATTGCCAATAGATAAGACCATTTTACAATTTGGGCCCAAGTTAGAAGCAGAGCCTAAGGTGTAAATTATCGATAGTCCATATCTCTGAAACTATAAGAGATAATGCAATTTCGCAACCGGCAATGTAATTAGCATGCCGAATATTACTTGGAATGTGAATTGTGACGAAATCGCCAATAGATAAGGCCATTTTACAATTTGGGCCCAAGTTAGAAGCAGAGCCTAAGGTGTAAATTATCGATAGTCCATATCTCGGAAACTATAAGAGATAATGCAATTTGGCAACCGGCAATGTAATTAGCATGCCGAATATTACTTGGAATGTGAATTGGAACGAAATCGCCAATAGATAAGACCATTTTACAATTTGAGCCCAAGTTAGAAGCAGAGCCTAAGGTGTAAATTATTGATAGTCCATATCTCGGAAGCTATAAGAGATAATGAAATTGGGCAACCGGCAATGTAATTAGCATGCCGAATATTACTTGGAGTGTGAATTGGAACGAAATCGCCAATAGATAAGACCATTTTACAATTTGGGCCCAAGTTAGAAGCAGAGCCTTAGGTGTAAATTATCGATAGTCCATATCTCGGAAACTATAAGAGATAATGCAATTTGGCAACCGGCAATGTTATTAGCATGCCGAATATTACTTGGAATGTGAATTGGAACGAAATCGCCAAAGATAAGACCATTTTACAATTTGGGCCCAAGTTAGAAGCAGAGCCTAAGGTGTAAATTATCGATAGTCCATATCTCGGAAACTATAAGAGATAATGCAATTTGGCAACCGGCAATGTAATTAGCATGCCGAATATCACTTGGAATGTGAATTGGGACGAAATCGCCAATAGATAAGACCATTTTACAATTTGGGCCCAAGTTAGAAGCAGAGCCTAAGGTGTAAATTATCGATAGTCCATATCTCGGAAACTATAAGAGATAATGCAATTTGGCAACCGGCAATGTAATTAGCATGCCGAATATTACTTGGAATGTGAATTGGAACGAAATCGCCAATATATAAGACCATTTTACAATTTGGGCCCAAGTTAGAAGCAGAGCCAAAGGTGTAAATTATCGATAGTCCATATCTCGGAAACTATAAGAGTTAATGCAATTTGGCAACCGGCAATGTAATTAGCATGCCGAATATTACTTGGAATGTGAATTGGAACGAAATCGCCAATAGATAAGACCATTTTACAATTTGGGCCCAAGTTAGAAGCAGAGCCTAAGGTGTAAATTATCGAGAGTCCATATCTCGGAAACTATAAGAGATAATGCAATTTGGCAACCGGCAATGTAATTAGCATGCCGAATATTACTTGGAATGTGAATTGGAACGAAATTGCCAATAGATAAGACCATTTTACAATTTGGGCCCAAGTTAGAAGCAGAGCCTAAGGTGTAAATTATCGATAGTCCATATCTCTGAAACTATAAGAGATAATGCAATTTCGCAACCGGCAATGTAATTAGCATGGCGAATATTACTTGGAATGTGAATTGGGACGAAATTGCCAATAGATAAGGCCATTTTACAATTTGGGCCCAAGTTAGAAGCAGAGCCTAAGGTGTAAATTATCGATAGTCCATATCTCGGAAACTATAAGAGATAATGCAATTTGGCAACCGGCAATGTAATTAGCATGCCGAATATTACTTGGAATGTGAATTGGAACGAAATCGCCAATAGATAAGACCATTTTACAATTTGGGCCCAAGTTAGAAGCAGAGCCTAAGGTGTAAATTATCGATAGTCTATATCTCGGAAACTATAAGAGATAATGCAATTTGGCAACCGGCAATGTAATTAGCATGCCGAATATTACTTGGAATGTGAATTGGAACGAAATCGCCAATAGATAAGACCATTTTACAATTTGGGCCCAAGTTAGAAGCAGAGCCTAAGGTGTAAATTATCGATAGTCCATATCTCGGAAACTATAAGAGATAATGCAATTTCGCAACCGGCAATGTAATTAGCATGCCGAATATTACTTGGAGTGTGAATTGGAACGAAATCGCCAATAGATAAGGCCATTTTACAATTTGGGCCCAAGTTAGAAGCAGAGCCTAAGGTGTAAATTATCGATAGTCCATATCTCGGAAACTATAAGAGATAATGCAATTTGGTAACCGGCAATGTAATTAGCATGCCGAATATTACTTGGAATGTGAATTGGAACGAAATCGCCAATAGATAAGACCATTTTACAATTTGGGCCCAAGTTAGAAGCAGAGCCTAAGGTGCAAATTATCGATAGTCCATATCTCGGAAACTATAAGAGATAATGCAATTTGGCAACCGGCAATGTAATTAGCATGCCGAATATTACTTGGAATGTGAATTGCAACTAAATCGCCAATAGATAAGACCATTTTACAATTTGGGCCCAAGTTAGAAGCAGAGCCTAAGGTGTAAATTATCGATAGTCCATATCTCGGAAACTATAAGAGATAATGCAATTTGGCAACCGGCAATGTAATTAGCATGCCGAATATTACTTGGAATGTGAATTGGAACGAAATCGCCAATAGATAAGACCATTTTACAATTTGGGCCCAAGTTAGAAGCAGAGCCTAAGGTGTAAATTATCGATAGTCCATATCTCGGAAACTATAGAGATAATGCAATTTGGCAACCGGCAATGTAATTAGCATGCCGAATATTACTTGGAATGGGAATTGCAACTAAATCGCCAATAGATAAGACCATTTTACAATTTGGGCCCAAGTTAGAAGCAGAGCCTAAGGTGTAAATTATCGATAGTCCATATCTCGGAAACTATAAGAGTTAATGCAATTTGGCAACCGGCAATGTAATTAGCATGCCGAATATTACTTGGAATGTGAATTGGAACGAAATCGCCAATAGATAAGACCATTTTACAATTTGGGCCCAAGTTAGAAGCAGAGCCTAAGGTGTAAATTATCGATAGTCCATATCTCGGAAACTATAAGAGATAATGCAATTTGGCAACCGGCAATGTAATTAGCATGCCGAATATTACTTGGAATGTGAATTGGAACGAAATTGCCAATAGATAAGACCATTTTACAATTTGGGCCCAAGTTAGTAGCAGAGCCTAAGGTGTAAATTATCGATAGTCCATATCTCTGAAACTATAAGAGATAATGCAATTTCGCAACCGGCAATGTAATTAGCATGCCGAATATTACTTGGAATGTGAATTGGGACGAAATCGCCAATAGATAAGGCCATTTTACAATTTGGGCCCAAGTTAGAAGCAGAACCTAAGGTGTAAATTATCGATAGTCCATATCTCGGAAACTATAAGAGATAATGCAATTTGGCAACCGGCAATGTAATTAGCATGCCGAATATTACTTGGAATGTGAATTGGAACGAAATCGCCAATAGATAAGACCATTTTACAATTTGGGCCCAAGTTAGAAGCAGAGCCTAAGGTGTAAATTATCGATAGTCCATATCTCGGAAACTATAAGACATAATGCAATTTGGCAACCGGCAATGTAATTAGCATGCCGAATATTACTTGGAATGTGAATTGGAACGAAATCGCCAATAGATAAGACCATTTTACAATTTGGGAGCAAGTTAGAAGCAGAGCCTAAGGTGTAAATTATCGATAGTCCATATCTCGGAAACTATAAGAGATAATGCAATTTCGCAACCGGCAATATAATTAGCATGCCGAATATCACTTGGAATGTGAATTGGGACGAAATCGCCAATAGATAAGACCATTTTACAATTTGGGCCCAAGTTAGAAGCAGAGCCTAAGGTGTAAATTATCGATAGTCCATATCTCGGAAACTATAAGAGATAATGCAATTTGGCAACCGGCAATGTAATTAGCATGCCGAATATTACTTGGAATGTGAATTGGAACGAAATCGCCAATAGATAAGACCATTTTACAATTTGGGCCCAAGTTAGAAGCAGAGCCTAAGGTGTAAATTATCGATAGTCCATATCTCGGAAACTATAAGAGATAATGCAATTTGGCAACCGGCAATATAATTAGCATGCCGAATATTACTTGGAATGTGAATTGGAACGGAATCGCCAATAGGTAAGACCATTTTACAATTTGGGCCCAAGTTAGAAGCAGAGCCTAAGGTGTAAATTATCGATAGTCCATATCTCGGAAACTATAAGAGATAATGCAATTTGGCAACCGGCAATGTAATTAGCATGCCGAATATTACTTGGAATGTGAATTGGAACGAAATCGCCAATAGATAAGACCATTTTACAATTTGGGCCCAAGTTAGAAGCAGAGCCTAAGGTGTAAATTATCGATAGTCCATATCTCGGAAACTATAAGAGATAATGCAATTTCGCAACCGGCAATGTAATTAGCATGCCGAATATTACTTGGAGTGTGAATTGGAACGAAATCGCCAATAGATAAGACCATTTTACAATTTGGGCCCAAGTTAGAAGCAGAGCCTAAGGTGTAAATTATCGATAGTCCATATCTCGGAAACTATAAGAGATAATGCAATTTGGCAACCGGCAATGTAATTAGCATGCCGAATATTACTTGGAATGTGAATTGGAACGAAATCGCCAATAGATAAGACCATTTTACAATTTGGGCCCAAGTTAGAAGCAGAGCCTAAGGTGTAAATTATCGATAGTCCATATCTCGGAAACTATAAGAGATAATGCAATTTGGCAACCGGCAATGTAATTAGCATGCCGAATATTACTTGGAATGTGAATTGGAACGAAATCGCCAATAGATAAGACCATTTTACAATTTGGGCCCAAGTTAGAAGCAGAGCCTAAGGTGTAAATTATCGATAGTCCATATCTCGGAAACTATAAGAGATAATGCAATTTGGCAACCGGCAATGTAATTAGCATGCCGAATATTACTTGGAATGTGAATTGGAACGAAATCGCCAATAGATAAGACCATTTTACAATTTGGGCCCAAGTTAGAAGCAGAGCCTAAGGTGTAAATTATCGATAGTCCATATCTCGGAAACTATAAGAGATAATGCAATTTGGCAACCGGCAATGTAATTAGCATGCCGAATATTACTTGGAATGTGAATTGGAACGAAATCGCCAATAGACAAGACCATTTTACAATTTGGACCCAAGTTAGAAGCAGAGCCTAAGGTGTAAATTATCGATAGTCCATATCTCGGAAACTATAAGAGATAATGCAATTTGGCAACCGGCAATGTAATTAGCATGCCGAATATTACTTGGAATGTGAATTGGAACGAAATCGCCAATAGATAAGACCATTTTACAATTTGGGCCCAAGTTAGAAGCAGAGCCTAAGGTGTAAATTATTGATAGTCCATATCTCGGAAACTATAAGAGATAATGCAATTTCGCAACCGGCAATGTAATTAGCATGCCGAATATCACTTGGAATGTGAATTGGGACGAAATCGCCAATAGATAAGACCATTTTACAATTTGGGCCCAAGTTAGAAGCAGAGCCTAAGGTGTAAATCATCGATAGTCCATATCTCGGAAACTATAAGAGATAATGCTATTTGGCAACCGGCAATGTAATTAGCATGCCGAATATTACTTGGAATGTGAATTGGAACGAAATCGCCAATAGATAAGACCATTTTACAATTTGGGCCCAAGTTAGAAGCAGAGCCTAAGGTGTAAATTATCGATAGTCCATATCTCGGAAACTATAAGAGATAATGCAATTTGGCAACCGGCAATGTAATTAGCATGCCGAATATTACTTGGAATGTGAATTGGAACGAAATCGCCAATAGATAAGACCATTTTACAATTTGGGCCCAAGTTAGAAGCAGAGCCTAAGGTGTAAATTATCGATAGTCCATATCTCGGAAACTATAAGAGATAATGCAATTTGGCAACCGGCAATGTAATTCGCATGCCGAATATTACTTGGAATGTGAATTGGAACGAAATCGCCAATAGATAAGACCATTTTACAATTTGGGCCCAAGTTAGAAGCAGAGCCTAAGGTGTAAATTATCGATAGTCCATATCTCGGAAACTATAAGACATAATGCAATTTGGCAACCGGCAATGTAATTAGCATGCCGAATATTACTTGGAATGTGAATTGGAACGAAATCGCCAATAGATAAGACCATTTTACAATTTGGGAGCAAGTTAGAAGCAGAGCCTAAGGTGTAAATTATCGATAGTCCATATCTCGGAAACTATAAGAGATAATGCAATTTCGCAACCGGCAATATAATTAGCATGCCGAATATCACTTGGAATGTGAATTGGGACGAAATCGCCAATAGATAAGACCATTTTACAATTTGGGCCCAAGTTAGAAGCAGAGCCTAAGGTGTAAATTATCGATAGTCCATATCTCGGAAACTATAAGAGATAATGCAATTTGGCAACCGGCAATGTAATTAGCATGCCGAATATTACTTGGAATGTGAATTGGAACGAAATCGCCAATAGATAAGACCATTTTACAATTTGGGCCCAAGTTAGAAGCAGAGCCTAAGGTGTAAATTATCGATAGTCCATATCTCGGAAACTATAAGAGATAATGCAATTTGGCAACCGGCAATGTAATTAGCATGCCGAATATTACTTGGAATGTGAATTGGAACGGAATCGCCAATAGGTAAGACCATTTTACAATTTGGGCCCAAGTTAGAAGCAGAGCCTAAGGTGTAAATTATCGATAGTCCATATCTCGGAAACTATAAGAGATAATGCAATTTGGCAACCGGCAATGTAATTAGCATGCCGAATATTACTTGGAATGTGAATTGGAACGAAATCGCCAATAGATAAGACCATTTTACAATTTGGGCCCAAGTTAGAAGCAGAGCCTAAGGTGTAAATTATCGATAGTCCATATCTCGGAAACTATAAGAGATAATGCAATTTCGCAACCGGCAATGTAATTAGCATGCCGAATATTACTTGGAGTGTGAATTGGAACGAAATCGCCAATAGATAAGACCATTTTACAATTTGGGCCCAAGTTAGAAGCAGAGCCTAAGGTGTAAATTATCGATAGTCCATATCTCGGAAACTATAAGAGATAATGCAATTTGGCAACCGGCAATGTAATTAGCATGCCGAATATTACTTGGAATGTGAATTGGAGCGAAATCGCCAATAGATAAGACCATTTTACAATTTGGGCCCAAGTTAGAAGCAGAGCCTAAGGTGTAAATTATCGATAGTCCATATCTCGGAAACTATAAGAGATAATGCAATTTGGCAACCGGCAATGTAATTAGCATGCCGAATATTACTTGGAATGTGAATTGCAACTAAATCGCCAATAGATAAGACCATTTTACAATTTGGGCCCAAGTTAGAAGCAGAGCCTAAGGTGTAAATTATCGATAGTCCATATCTCGGAAACTATAAGAGATAATGCAATTTGGCAACCGGCAATGTAATTAGCATGCCGAATATTACTTGGAATGTGAATTGGAACGAAATCGCCAATAGATAAGACCATTTTACAATTTGGGCCCAAGTTAGAAGCAGAGCCTAAGGTGTAAATTATCGATAGTCCATATCTCGGAAACTATAAGAGATAATGCAATTTGGCAACCGGCAATGTAATTAGCATGCCGAATATTACTTGGAATGTGAATTGGAACGAAATCGCCAATAGATAAGACCATTTTACAATTTGGGCCCAAGTTAGAAGCAGAGCCTAAGGTGTAAATTATCGATAGTCCATATCTCGGAAACTATAAGAGATAATGCAATTTGGCAACCGGCAATGTAATTAGCATGCCGAATATTACTTGGAATGTGAATTGGAACGAAATCGCCAATAGATAAGACCATTTTACAATTTGGGCCCAAGTTAGAAGCAGAGCCTAAACTGTAAATTATCGATAGTCCATATCTCTGAAACTATAAGAGATAATGCAATTTCGCAACCGGCAATGTAATTAGCATGCCGAATATTACTTGGAATGTGAATTGGGACGAAATCGCCAATAGATAAGGCCATTTTACAATTTGGGCCCAAGTTAGAAGCAGAGCCTAAGGTGTAAATTATCGATAGTCCATATCTCGGAAACTATAAGAGATAATGCAATTTGGCAACCGGCAATGTAATTAGCATGCCGTATATTACTTGGAATGTGAATTGGAACGAAATCGCCAATAGATAAGACCATTTTACAATTTGGGAACAAGTTAGAAGCAGAGCCTAAGGTGTAAATTATCGATAGTCCATATCTCGGAAACTATAAGAGATAATGCAATTTGGCAACCGTCAATGTAATTAGCATGCCGAATATTACTTGGAATGTGAATTGGAACGAAATCGGCAATAGATAAGACCATTTTACAATTTGGGCCCAAGTTAGAAGCAGAGCCTAAGGTGTAAATTATCGATAGTCCATATCTCGGAAACTATAAGAGATAATGCAATTTGGCAACCGGCAATGTAATTAGCATGCCGAATATTACTTGGAATGTGAATTGGAACGAAATCGCCAATAGATAAGACCATTTTACAATTTGGGCCCAAGTTAGAAGCAGAGCCTAAGGTGTAAATTATTGATAGTCCATATCTCGGAAACTATAAGAGATAATTCAATTTAGCAACCGGCAATGTAATTAGCATGCCGAATATTACTTGGAATGTGAATTGGAACGAAATTGACAATAGATAAGACCATTTTACAATTTGGGCCCAAGTTAGAAGCAGAGCCTAAGGTGTAAATTATCGATAGTCCATATCTCTGAAACTATAAGAGATAATGCAATTTCGCAACCGGCAATGTAATTAGCATGCCGAATATTACTTGGAATGTGAATTGGAACGAAATCGCCAATAGATAAGACCATTTTACAATTTGGGCCCAAGTTAGAAGCAGAGCCTAAGGTGTAAATTATCGATAGTCCATATCTCGGAAACTATAAGAGATAATGCAATTTGGCAACCGGCAATGTAATTAGCATGCCGAATATTACTTGGAATGTGAATTGGAACGAAATCGCCAATAGATAAGACCATTTTACAATTTGGGCCCAAGTTAGAAGCAGAGCCTAAGGTGTAACTTATTGATAGTCCATATCTCGGAAGCTATAAGAGATAATGCAATTTGGCAACCGGCAATGTAATTAGCATGCCGAATATTACTTGGAGTGTGAATTGGAACGAAATCGCCAATAGATAAGACCATTTTACAATTTGGGCCCAAGTTAGAAGCAGAGCCTTAGGTGTAAATTATCGATAGTCCATATCTCGGAAACTATAAGAGATAATGCAATTTGGCAACCGGCAATGTTATTAGCATGCCGAATATTACTTGGAATGTGAATTGGAACGAAATCGCCAAAGATAAGACCATTTTACAATTTGGGCCCAAGTTAGAAGCAGAGCCTAAGGTGTAAATTATCGATAGTCCATATCTCGGAAACTATAAGAGATAATGCAATTTGGCAACCGGCAATGTAATTAGCATGCCGAATATCACTTGGAATGTGAATTGGGACGAAATCGCCAATAGATAAGACCATTTTACAATTTGGGCCCAAGTTAGAAGCAGAGCCTAAGGTGTAAATTATCGATAGTCCATATCTCGGAAACTATAAGAGATAATGCAATTTGGCAACCGGCAATGTAATTAGCATGCCGAATATTACTTGGAATGTGAATTGGAACGAAATCGCCAATATATAAGACCATTTTACAATTTGGGCCCAAGTTAGAAGCAGAGCCAAAGGTGTAAATTATCGATAGTCCATATCTCGGAAACTATAAGAGTTAATGCAATTTGGCAACCGGCAATGTAATTAGCATGCCGAATATTACTTGGAATGTGAATTGGAACGAAATCGCCAATAGATAAGACCATTTTACAATTTGGGCCCAAGTTAGAAGCAGAGCCTAAGGTGTAAATTATCGATAGTCCATATCTCGGAAACTATAAGAGATAATGCAATTTGGCAACCGGCAATGTAATTAGCATGCCGAATATTACTTGGAATGTGAATTGGAACGAAATCGCCAATAGATAAGACCATTTTACAATTTGGGCCCAAGTTAGAAGCAGAGCCTAATGTGTAAATTATCGATAGTCCATATCTCGGAAACTATAAGAGATAATGCAATTTCGCAACCGGCAATGTAATTAGCATGCCGAATATTACTTGGAATGTGAATTGGAACGAAATCGCCAATAGATAAGACCATTTTACAATTTGGCCAAAGGTGTAAATTATCGATAGTCCATATCTCGGAAACTATAAGAGATAATGCAATTTGGCAACCGGCAATGTAATTAGCATGCCGAATATTACTTGGAATGTGAATTGCAACTAAATCGCCAATAGATAAGACCATTTTACAATTTGGGCCCAAGTTAGAAGCAGAGCCTAAGGTGTAAATTATCGATAGTCCATATCTCGGAAACTATAAGAGATAATGCAATTTGGCAACCGGCAATGTAATTAGCATGCCGAATATTACTTGGAATGTGAATTGGAACGAAATCGCCAATAGATAAGACCATTTTACAATTTGGGCCCAAGTTAGAAGCAGAGCCTAAGGTGTAAATTATCGATAGTCCATATCTCGGAAACTATAAGAGTTAATGCAATTTGGCAACCGGCAATGTAATTAGCATGCCGAATATTACTTGGAATGTTAATTGGAACGAAATTGCCAATAGATAAGACCATTTTACAATTTGGGCCCAAGTTAGAAGTAGAGCCTAAGGTGTAAATTATCGATGTCCATATCTCTGAAACTATAAGAGATAATGCAATTTCGCAACCGGCAATGTAATTAGCATGGCGAATATTACTTGGAATGTGAATTGGGACGAAATCGCCAATAGATAAGGCCATTTTACAATTTGGGCCCAAGTTAGAAGCAGAGCCTAAGGTGTAAATTATCGATAGTCCATATCTCGGAAACTATAAGAGATAATGCAATTTGGCAACCGGCAATGTAATTAGCATGCCGAATATTACTTGGAATGTGAATTGGAACGAAATCGCCAATAGATAAGACCATTTTACAATTTGGGCCCAAGTTAGAAGCAGAACCTAAGGTGTAAATTATCGATAGTCTATATCTCGGAAACTATAAGAGATAATGCAATTTGGCAACCGGCCATGTAATTAGCATGCCGAATATTACTTGGAATGTGAATTGGAACGAAATCGCCAATAGATAAGACCATTTTACAATTTGGGCCCAAGTTAGAAGCAGAGCCTAAGGTGTAAATTATCGATAGTCCATATCTCGGAAACTATAAGAGATAATGCAATTTGGCAACCGGCAATGTAATTAGCATGCCGAATATTACTTGGAATGTGAATTGGAACGAAATCGCCAATAGATAAGACCATTTTACAATTTGGGCCCAAGTTAGAAGCAGAGCCTAAGGTGTAAATTATCGATAGTCCATATCTCGGAAACTATAAGAGATAATGCAATTTGGCAACCGGCAATGTAATTAGCATGCCGAATATTACTTGGAATGTGAATTGGAACGAAATCGCCAATAGATAAGACCATTTTACAGTTTGGGCCCAAGTTAGAAGCAGAGCCTATGGTGTAAATTATCGATAGTCCATATCTCGGAAACTATAAGAGATAATGCAATTTGGCAACCGGCAATGTAATTAGCATGCCGAATATTACTTGGAATGTGAATTGGAACGAAATCGCCAATAGATAAGACCATTTTACAATTTGGGCCCAAGTTAGAAGCAGAGCCTAAGGTGTAAATTATCGATAGTCCATATCTCGGAAACTATAAGAGTTAATGCAATTTGGCAACCGGCAATGTAATTAGCATGCCGAATATTACTTGGAATGTGAATTGGAACGAAATCGCCAATAGATAAGACCATTTTACAATTTGGGCCCAAGTTAGAAGCAGAGCCTAAGGTGTAAATTATCGATAGTCCATATCTCGGAAACTATAAGAGATAATGCAATTTAGCAACCGGCAATGTAATTAGCATGCCGAATATTACTTGGAATGTGAATTGGAACGAAATTGCCAATAGATAAGACCATTTTACAATTTGGGCCCAAGTTAGAAGCAGAGCCTAAGGTGTACATTATCGATAGTCCATATCTCTGAAACTATAAGAGATAATGCAATTTCGCAACCGGCAATGTAATTAGCATGCCGAATATTACTTGGAATGTGAATTGTGACGAAATCGCCAATAGATAAGGCCATTTTACAATTTGGGCCCAAGTTAGAAGCAGAGCCTAAGGTGTAAATTATCGATAGTCCATATCTCGGAAACTATAAGAGATAATGCAATTTGGCAACCGGCAATGTAATTAGCATGCCGAATATTACTTGGAATGTGAATTGGAACGAAATCGCCAATAGATAAGACCATTTTACAATTTGGGCCCAAGTTAGAAGCTGAGCCTAAGGTGTAAATTATTGATAGTCCATATCTCGGAAGCTATAAGAGATAATGCAATTTGGCAACCGGCAATGTAATTAGCATGCCGAATATTACTTGGAGTGTGAATTGGAACGAAATCGCCAATAGATAAGACCATTTTACAATTTGGGCCCAAGTTAGAAGCAGAGCCTTAGGTGTAAATTATCGATAGTCCATATCTCGGAAACTATAAGAGATAATGCAATTTGGCAACCGGCAATGTTATTAGCATGCCGAATATTACTTGGAATGTGAATTGGAACGAAATCGCCAAAGATAAGACCATTTTACAAGTTGGGCCCAAGTTAGAAGCAGAGCCTAAGGTGTAAATTATCGATAGTCCATATCTCGGAAACTATAAGAGATAATGCAATTTGGCAACCGGCAATGTAATTAGCATGCCGAATATCACTTGGAATGTGAATTGGGACGAAATCGCCAATAGATAAGACCATTTTACAATTTGGGCCCAAGTTAGAAGCAGAGCCTAAGGTGTAAATTATCGATAGTCCATATCTCGGAAACTATAAGAGATAATGCAATTTGGCAACCGGCAATGTAATTAGCATGCCGAATATTACTTGGAATGTGAATTGGAACGAAATCGCCAATATATAAGACCATTTTACAATTTGGGCCCAAGTTAGAAGCAGAGCCAAAGGTGTAAATTATCGATAGTCCATATCTCGGAAACTATAAGAGTTAATGCAATTTGGCAACCGGCAATGTAATTAGCATGCCGAATATTACTTGGAATGTGAATTGGAACGAAATCGCCAATAGATAAGACCATTTTACAATTTGGGCCCAAGTTAGAAGCAGAGCCTAAGGTGTAAATTATCGAGAGTCCATATCTCGGAAACTATAAGAGATAATGCAATTTGGCAACCGGCAATGTAATTAGCATGCCGAATATTACTTGGAATGTGAATTGGAACGAAATTGCCAATAGATAAGACCATTTTACAATTTGGGCCCAAGTTAGAAGCAGAGCCTAAGGTGTAAATTATCGATAGTCCATATCTCTGAAACTATAAGAGATAATGCAATTTCGCAACCGGCAATGTAATTAGCATGGCGAATATTACTTGGAATGTGAATTGGGACGAAATCGCCAATAGATAAGGCCATTTTACAATTTGGGCCCAAGTTAGAAGCAGAGCCTAAGGTGTAAATTATCGATAGTCCATATCACGGAAACTATAAGAGATAATGCAATTTGGCAACCGGCAATGTAATTAGCATGCCGAATATTACTTGGAATGTGAATTGGAACGAAATCGCCAATAGATAAGACCATTTTACAATTTGGGCCCAAGTTAGAAGCAGAGCCTAAGGTGTAAATTATCGATAGTCTATATCTCGGAAACTATAAGAGATAATGCAATTTGGCAACCGGCAATGTAATTAGCATGCCGAATATTACTTGGAATGTGAATTGGAACGAAATCGCCAATAGATAAGACCATTTTACAATTTGGGCCCAAGTTAGAAGCAGAGCCTAAGGTGTAAATTATCGATAGTCCATATCTCGGAAACTATAAGAGTTAATGCAATTTGGCAACCGGCAATGTAATTAGCATGCCGAATATTACTTGGAATGTGAATTGGAACGAAATCGCCAATAGATAAGACCATTTTACAATTTGGGCCCAAGTTAGAAGCAGAGCCTAAGGTGTAAATTATCGATAGTCCATATCTCGGAAACTATAAGAGATAATGCAATTTAGCAACCGGCAATGTAATTAGCATGCCGAATATTACTTGGAATGTGAATTGGAACGAAATTGCCAATAGATAAGACCATTTTACAATTTGGGCCCAAGTTAGAAGCAGAGCCTAAGGTGTAAATTATCGATAGTCCATATCACGGAAACTATAAGAGATAATGCAATTTGGCAACCGGCAATGTAATTAGCATGCCGAATATTACTTGGAATGTGAATTGGAACGAAATCGCCAATAGATAAGACCATTTTACAATTTGGGCCCAAGTTAGAAGCAGAGCCTAAGGTGTAAATTATTGATAGTCCATATCTCGGAAACTATAAGAGTTAATGCAATTTGGCAACCGGCAATGTAATTAGCATGCCGAATATTACTTGGAATGTGAATTGGAACGAAATCGCCAATAGATAAGACCATTTTACAATTTGGGCCCAAGTTAGAAGCAGAGCCTAAGGTGTAAATTATCGATAGTCCATATCTCGGAAACTATAAGAGATAATGCAATTTGGCAACCGGCAATATAATTAGCATGCCGAATATTACTTGGAATGTGAATTGGAACGAAATCGCCAATAGATAAGACCATTTTACAATTTGGGCCCAAGTTAAAAGCAGAGCCTAAGGTGTAAATTATTGATAGTCCATATCTCGGAAACTATAAGAGATAATGCAATTTCGCAACCGGCAATGTAATTAGCATGCCGAATATCACTTGGAATGTGAATTGGGACGAAATCGTCAATAGATAAGACCATTTTACAATTTGGGCCCAAGTTAGAAGCAGAGCCTAAGGTGTAAATTATCGATAGTCCATATCTCGGAAACTATAAGAGATAATGCAATTTGGCAACCGGCAATGTAATTAGCATGCCGAATATTACTTGGAATGTGAATTGGAACGAAATCGCCAATAGATAAGACCATTTTACAATTTGGGCCCAAGTTAGAAGCAGAGCCTAAGGTGTAAATTATCGATAGTCCATATCTCGGAAACTATAAGAGATAATGCAATTTGGCAACCGGCAATGTAATTAGCATGCCGAATATTACTTGGAATGTGAACTGGAACGAAATCGCCAATAGATAAGACCATTTTACAATTTGGGCCCAAGTTAGAAGCAGAGCCTAATGTGTAAATTATCGATAGTCCATATCTCGGAAACTATAAGAGATAATGCAATTTCGCAACCGGCAATGTAATTAGCATGCCGAATATTACTTGGAATGTGAATTGGAACGAAATCGCCAATAGATAAGACCATTTTACAATTTGGCCTAAGGTGTAAATTATCGATAGTCCATATCTCGGAAACTATAAGAGATAATGCAATTTGGCAACCGGCAATGTAATTAGCATGCCGAATATTACTTGGAATGTGAATTGCAACTAAATCGCCAATAGATAAGACCATTTTACAATTTGGGCCCAAGTTAGAAGCAGAGCCTAAGGTGTAAATTATCGATAGTCCATATCTCGGAAACTATAAGAGATAATGCAATTTGGCAACCGGCAATGTAATTAGCATGCCGAATATTACTTGGAATGTGAATTGGAACGAAATCGCCAATAGATAAGACCATTTTACAATTTGGGCCCAAGTTAGAAGCAGAGCCTAAGGTGTAAATTATCGATAGTCCATATCTCGGAAACTATAAGAGTTAATGCAATTTGGCAACCGGCAATGTAATTAGCATGCCGAATATTACTTGGAATGTTAATTGGAACGAAATTGCCAATAGATAAGACCATTTTACAATTTGGGCCCAAGTTAGAAGCAGAGCCTAAGGTGTAAATTATCGATGTCCATATCTCTGAAACTATAAGAGATAATGCAATTTCGCAACCGGCAATGTAATTAGCATGGCGAATATTACTTGGAATGTGAATTGGGACGAAATCGCCAATAGATAAGGCCATTTTACAATTTGGGCCCAAGTTAGAAGCAGAGCCTAAGGTGTAAATTATCGATAGTCCATATCTCGGAAACTATAAGAGATAATGCAATTTGGCAACCGGCAATGTAATTAGCATGCCGAATATTACTTGGAATGTGAATTGGAACGAAATCGCCAATAGATAAGACCATTTTACAATTTGGGCCCAAGTTAGAAGCAGAACCTAAGGTGTAAATTATCGATAGTCTATATCTCGGAAACTATAAGAGATAATGCAATTTGGCAACCGGCAATGTAATTAGCATGCCGAATATTACTTGGAATGTGAATTGGAACGAAATCGCCAATAGATAAGACCATTTTACAATTTGGGCCCAAGTTAGAAGCAGAGCCTAAGGTGTAAATTATCGATAGTCCATATCTCGGAAACTATAAGAGATAATGCAATTTGGCAACCGGCAATGTAATTAGCATGCCGAATATTACTTGGAATGTGAATTGGAACGAAATCGCCAATAGATAAGACCATTTTACAATTTGGGCCCAAGTTAGAAGCAGAGCCTAAGGTGTAAATTATCGATAGTCCATATCTCGGAAACTATAAGAGATAATGCAATTTGGCAACCGGCAATGTAATTAGCATGCCGAATATTACTTGGAATGTGAATTGGAACGAAATCGCCAATAGATAAGACCATTTTACAATTTGGGCCCAAGTTAGAAGCAGAGCCTATGGTGTAAATTATCGATAGTCCATATCTCGGAAACTATAAGAGATAATGCAATTTGGCAACCGGCAATGTAATTAGCATGCCGAATATTACTTGGAATGTGAATTGGAACGAAATCGCCAATAGATAAGACCATTTTACAATTTGGGCCCAAGTTAGAAGCAGAGCCTAAGGTGTAAATTATCGATAGTCCATATCTCGGAAACTATAAGAGTTAATGCAATTTGGCAACCAGCAATGTAATTAGCATGCCGAATATTACTTGGAATGTGAATTGGAACGAAATCGCCAATAGATAAGACCATTTTACAATTTGGGCCCAAGTTAGAAGCAGAGCCTAAGGTGTAAATTATCGATAGTCCATATCTCGGAAACTATAAGAGATAATGCAATTTAGCAACCGGCAATGTAATTAGCATGCCGAATATTACTTGGAATGTGAATTGGAACGAAATTGCCAATAGATAAGACCATTTTACAATTTGGGCCCAAGTTAGAAGCAGAGCCTAAGGTGTAAATTATCGATAGTCCATATCTCTGAAACTATAAGAGATAATGCAATTTCGCAACCGGCAATGTAATTAGCATGCCGAATATTACTTGGAATGTGAATTGTGACGAAATCGCCAATAGATAAGGCCATTTTACAATTTGGGCCCAAGTTAGAAGCAGAGCCTAAGGTGTAAATTATCGATAGTCCATATCTCGGAAACTATAAGAGATAATGCAATTTGGCAACCGGCAATGTAATTAGCATGCCGAATATTACTTGGAATGTGAATTGGAACGAAATCGCCAATAGATAAGACCATTTTACAATTTGGGCCCAAGTTAGAAGCAGAGCCTAAGGTGTAAATTATTGATAGTCCATATCTCGGAAGCTATAAGAGATAATGCAATTTGGCAACCGGCAATGTAATTAGCATGCCGAATATTACTTGGAGTGTGAATTGGAACGAAATCGCCAATAGATAAGACCATTTTACAATTTGGGCCCAAGTTAGAAGCAGAGCCTTAGGTGTAAATTATCGATAGTCCATATCTCGGAAACTATAAGAGATAATGCAATTTGGCAACCGGCAATGTTATTAGCATGCCGAATATTACTTGGAATGTGAATTGGAACGAAATCGCCAAAGATAAGACCATTTTACAATTTGGGCCCAAGTTAGAAGCAGAGCCTAAGGTGTAAATTATCGATAGTCCTTATCTCGGAAACTATAAGAGATAATGCAATTTGGCAACCGGCAATGTAATTAGCATGCCGAATATCACTTGGAATGTGAATTGGGACGAAATCGCCAATAGATAAGACCATTTTACAATTTGGGCCCAAGTTAGAAGCAGAGCCTAAGGTGTAAATTATCGATAGTCCATATCTCGGAAACTATAAGAGATAATGCAATTTGGCAACCGGCAATGTAATTAGCATGCCGAATATTACTTGGAATGTGAATTGGAACGAAATCGCCAATATATAAGACCATTTTACAATATGGGCCCAAGTTAGAAGCAGAGCCAAAGGTGTAAATTATCGATAGTCCATATCTCGGAAACTATAAGAGTTAATGCAATTTGGCAACCGGCAATGTAATTAGCATGCCGAATATTACTTGGAATGTGAATTGGAACGAAATCGCCAATAGATAAGACCATTTTACAATTTGGGCCCAAGTTAGAAGCAGAGCCTAAGGTGTAAATTATCGAGAGTCCATATCTCGGAAACTATAAGAGATAATGCAATTTGGCAACCGGCAATGTAATTAGCATGCCGAATATTACTTGGAATGTGAATTGGAACGAAATTGCCAATAGATAAGACCATTTTACAATTTGGGCCCCAGTTAGAAGCAGAGCCTAAGGTGTAAATTATCGATAGACCATATCTCTGAAACTATATGAGATAATGCAATTTCGCAACCGGCAATGTAATTAGCATGGCGAATATTACTTGGAATGTGAATTGGGACGAAATCGCCAATAGATAAGGCCATTTTACAATTTGGGCCCAAGTTAGAAGCAGAGCCTAAGGTGTAAATTATCGATAGTCCATATCTCGGAAACTATAAGAGATAATGCAATTTGGCAACCGGCAATGTAATTAGCATGCCGAATATTACTTGGAATGTGAATTGGAACGAAATCGCCAATAGATAAAACCATTTTACAATTTGGGCCCAAGTTAGAAGCAGAGCCTAAGGTGTAAATTATCGATAGTCTATATCTCGGAAACTATAAGAGATAATGCAATTTGGCAACCGGCAATGTAATTAGCATGCCGAATATTACTTGGAATGTGAATTGGAACGAAATCGCCAATAGATAAGACCATTTTACAATTTGGGCCCAAGTTAGAAGCAGAGCCTAAGGTGTAAATTATCGATAGTCCATATCTCGGAAACTATAAGAGATAATGCAATTTCGCAACCGGCAATGTAATTAGCATGCCGAATATTACTTGGAGTGTGAATTGGAACGAAATCGCCAATAGATAAGGCCATTTTACAATTTGGGCCCAAGTTAAAAGCAGAGCCTAAGGTGTAAATTATCGATAGTCCATATCTCGGAAACTATAAGAGATAATGCAATTTGGTAACCGGCAATGTAATTAGCATGCCGAATATTACTTGGAATGTGAATTGGAACGAAATCGCCAATAGATAAGACCATTTTACAATTTGGGCCCAAGTTAGAAGCAGAGCCTAAGGTGCAAATTATCGATAGTCCATATCTCGGAAACTATAAGAGATAATGCAATTTGGCAACCGGCAATGTAATTAGCATGCCGAATATTACTTGGAATGTGAATTGCAACTAAATCGCCAATAGATAAGACCATTTTACAATTTGGGCCCAAGTTAGAAGCAGAGCCTAAGGTGTAAATTATCGATAGTCCATATCTCGGAAACTATAAGAGATAATGCAATTTGGCAACCGGCAATGTAATTAGCATGCCGAATATTACTTGGAATGTGAATTGGAACGAAATCGCCAATAGATAAGACCATTTTACAATTTGGGCCCAAGTTAGAAGCAGAGCCTAAGGTGTAAATTATCGATAGTCCATATCTCGGAAACTATAGAGATAATGCAATTTGGCAACCGGCAATGTAATTAGCATGCCGAATATTACTTGGAATGGGAATTGCAACTAAATCGCCAATAGATAAGACCATTTTACAATTTGGGCCCAAGTTAGAAGCAGAGCCTAAGGTGTAAATTATCGATAGTCCATATCTCGGAAACTATAAGAGTTAATGCAATTTGGCAACCGGCAATGTAATTAGCATGCCGAATATTACTTGGAATGTGAATTGGAACGAAATCGCCAATAGATAAGACCATTTTACAATTTGGGCCCAAGTTAGAAGCAGAGCCTAAGGTGTAAATTATCGATAGTCCATATCTCGGAAACTATAAGAGATAATGCAATTTGGCAACCGGCAATGTAATTAGCATGCCGAATATTACTTGGAATGTGAATTGGAACGAAATTGCCAATAGATAAGACCATTTTACAATTTGGGCCCAAGTTAGTAGCAGAGCCTAGGGTGTAAATTATCGATAGTCCATATCTCTGAAACTATAAGAGATAATGCAATTTCGCAACCGGCAATGTAATTAGCATGCCGAATATTACTTGGAATGTGAATTGGGACGAAATCGCCAATAGATAAGGCCATTTTACAATTTGGGCCCAAGTTAGAAGCAGAGCCTAAGGTGTAAATTATCGATAGTCCATATCTCGGAAACTATAAGAGATAATGCAATTTGGCAACCGGCAATGTAATTAGCATGCCGAATATTACTTGGAATGTGAATTGGAACGAAATCGCCAATAGATAAGACCATTTTACAATTTGGGCCCAAGTTAGAAGCAGAGCCTAAGGTGTAAATTATCGATAGTCCATATCTCGGAAACTATAAGACATAATGCAATTTGGCAACCGGCAATGTAATTAGCATGCCGAATATTACTTGGAATGTGAATTGGGACGAAATCGCCAATAGATAAGGCCATTTTACAATTTGGGCCCAAGTTAGAAGCAGAGCCTAAGGTGTAAATTATCGATAGTCCATATCTCGGAAACTATAAGAGATAATGCAATTTGGCAACCGGCAATGTAATTAGCATGCCGAATATTACTTGGAATGTGAATTGGAACGAAATCGCCAATAGATAAGACCATTTTACAATTTGGGCCCAAGTTAGAAGCAGAGCCTAAGGTGTAAATTATCGATAGTCCATATCTCGGAAACTATAAGACATAATGCAATTTGGCAACCGGCAATGTAATTAGCATGCCGAATATTACTTGGAATGTGAATTGGAACGAAATGGCCAATAGATAAGACCATTTTACAATTTGGGAGCAAGTTAGAAGCAGAGCCTAAGGTGTAAATTATCGATAGTCCATATCTCGGAAACTATAAGAGATAATGCAATTTCGCAACCGGCAATATAATTAGCATGCCGAATATCACTTGGAATGTGAATTGGGACGAAATCGCCAATAGATAAGACCATTTTACAATTTGGGCCCAAGTTAGAAGCAGAGCCTAAGGTGTAAATTATCGATAGTCCATATCTCGGAAACTATAAGAGATAATGCAATTTGGCAACCGGCAATGTAATTAGCATGCCGAATATTACTTGGAATGTGAATTGGAACGAAATCGCCAATAGATAAGACCATTTTACAATTTGGGCCCAAGTTAGAAGCAGAGCCTAAGGTGTAAATTATCGATAGTCCATATCTCGGAAACTATAAGAGATAATGCAATTTGGCAACCGGCAATGTAATTAGCATGCCGAATATTACTTGGAATGTGAATTGGAACGGAATCGCCAATAGGTAAGACCATTTTACAATTTGGGCCCAAGTTAGAAGCAGAGCCTAAGGTGTAAATTATCGATAGTCCATATCTCGGAAACTATAAGAGATAATGCAATTTGGCAACCGGCAATGTAATTAGCATGCCGAATATTACTTGGAATGTGAATTGGAACGAAATCGCCAATAGATAAGACCATTTTACAATTTGGGCCCAAGTTAGAAGCAGAGCCTAAGGTGTAAATTATCGATAGTCCATATCTCGGAAACTATAAGAGATAATGCAATTTCGCAACCGGCAATGTAATTAGCATGCCGAATATTACTTGGAGTGTGAATTGGAACGAAATCGCCAATAGATAAGACCATTTTACAATTTGGGCCCAAGTTAGAAGCAGAGCCTAAGGTGTAAATTATCGATAGTCCATATCTCGGAAACTATAAGAGATAATGCAATTTGGCAACCGGCAATGTAATTAGCATGCCGAATATTACTTGGAATGTGAATTGGAACGAAATCGCCAATAGATAAGACCATTTTACAATTTGGGCCCAAGTTAGAAGCAGAGCCTAAGGTGTAAATTATCGATAGTCCATATCTCGGAAACTATAAGAGATAATGCAATTTGGCAACCGGCAATGTAATTAGCATGCCGAATATTACTTGGAATGTGAATTGGAACGAAATCGCCAATAGATAAGACCATTTTACAATTTGGGCCCAAGTTAGAAGCAGAGCCTAAGGTGTAAATTATCGATAGTCCATATCTCGGAAACTATAAGAGATAATGCAATTTGGCAACCGGCAATGTAATTAGCATGCCGAATATTACTTGGAATGTGAATTGCAACTAAATCGCCAATAGATAAGACCATTTTACAATTTGGGCCCAAGTTAGAAGCAGAGCCTAAGGTGTAAATTATCGATAGTCCATATCTCGGAAACTATAAGAGATAATGCAATTTGGCAACCGGCAATGTAATTAGCATGCCGAATATTACTTGGAATGTGAATTGGAACGAAATCGCCAATAGATAAGACCATTTTACAATTTGGGCCCAAGTTAGAAGCAGAGCCTAAGGTGTAAATTATCGATAGTCCATATCTCGGAAACTATAAGAGATAATGCAATTTGGCAACCGGCAATGTAATTAGCATGCCGAATATTACTTGGAATGTGAATTGGAACGAAATCGCCAATAGACAAGACCATTTTACAATTTGGACCCAAGTTAGAAGCAGAGCCTAAGGTGTAAATTATCGATAGTCCATATCTCGGAAACTATAAGAGATAATGCAATTTGGCAACCGGCAATGTAATTAGCATGCCGAATATTACTTGGAATGTGAATTGGAACGAAATCGCCAATAGAAAAGACCATTTTACAATTTGGGCCCAAGTTAGAAGCAGAGCCTAAGGTGTAAATTATCGATAGTCCATATCTCGGAAACTATAAGAGATAATGCAATTTCGCAACCGGCAATGTAATTAGCATGCCGAATATTACTTGGAGTGTGAATTGGAACGAAATCGCCAATAGATAAGACCATTTTACAATTTGGGCTCAAGTTAGAAGCAGAGCCTAAGCTGTAAATTATCGATAGTCCATATCTCTGAAACTATAAGAGATAATGCAATTTCGCAACCGGCAATGTAATTAGCATGCCGAATATTACTTGGAATGTGAATTGGGACGAAATCGCCAATAGATAAGGCCATTTTACAATTTGGGCCCAAGTTAGAAGCAGAGCCTAAGGTGTAAATTATCGATAGTCCATATCACGGAAACTATAAGAGATAATGCAATTTGGCAACCGGCAATGTAATTAGCATGCCGAATATTACTTGGAATGTGAATTGGAACGAAATCGCAAATAGATAAGACCATTTTACAATTTGGGCCCAAGTTAGAAGCAGAGCCTAAGGTGTAAATTATCGATAGTCCATATCTCGGAAACTATAAGAGTTAATGCAATTTGGCAACCGTCAATGTAATTAGCATGCCGAATATTACTTGGAATGTGAATTGGAACGAAATCGCCAATAGATAAAACCATTTTACAATTTGGGAACAAGTTAGAAGCAGAGCCTAAGGTGTAAATTATCGATAGTCCATATCTCGGAAACTATAAGAGATAATGCAATTTGGCAACCGTCAATGTAATTAGCATGCCGAATATTACTTGGAATGTGAATTGGAACGAAATCGCCAATAGATAAGACCATTTTACAATTTGGGCCCAAGTTAGAAGCAGAGCCTGAGGTGTAAATTATCGATAGTCCATATCTCGGAAACTATAAGAGATAATGCAATTTGGCAACCGGCAATGTAATTAGCATGCCGAATAATACTTGGAATGTGAATTGGAACGAAATCGCCAATAGATAAGACCATTTTACAATTTGGGCCCAAGTTAGAAGCAGAGCCTAAGGTGTAAATTATTGATAGTCCATATCTCGGAAACTATAAGAGATAATTCAATTTCACAACCGGCAATGTAATTAGCATGCCGAATATCACTTGGAATGTGAATTGGGACGAAATCGCCAATAGATAAGACCATTTTACAATTTGGGCCCAAGTTAGAAGCAGAGCCTGAGGTGTAAATTATCGATAGTCCATATCTCGGAAACTATAAGAGATAATGCAATTTGGCAACCGGCAATGTAATTAGCATGCCGAATATCACTTGGAATGTGAATTGGAACGAAATCGCCAATAGATAAGACCATTTTACAATTTGGGCCCAAGTTAGAAGCAGAGCCTAAGGTGTAAATTATTGATAGTCCATATCTCGGAAACTATAAGAGATAATTCAATTTCACAACCGGCAATGTAATTAGCATGCCGAATATCACTTGGAATGTGAATTGGGACGAAATCGCCAATAGATAAGACCATTTTACAATTTGGGCCCAAGTTAGAAGCAGAGCCTAAGGTGTAAATTATCGATAGTCCATATCACGGAAACTATAAGAGATAATGCAATTTGGCAACCGGCAATGTAATTAGCATGCCGAATATTACTTGGAATGTGAATTGGAACGAAATCGCCAATAGATAAGACCATTTTACAATTTGGGCCCAAGTTAGAAGCAGAGCCTAAGGTGTAAATTATCGATAGTCCATATCTCGGAAACTATAAGAGTTAATGCAATTTGGCAACCGGCAATGTAATTAGCATGCCGAATATTACTTGGAATGTGAATTGGAACGAAATCGCCAATAGATAAGACCATTTTACAATTTGGGCCCAAGTTAGAAGCAGAGCCTAAGGTGTAAATTATCGATAGTCCATATCTCGGAAACTATAAGAGATAATGCAATTTGGCAACCGGCAATGTAATTAGCATGCCGAATATTACTTGGAATGTGAATTGGAACGAAATCGCCAATAGATAAGACCATTTTACAATTTGGGCCCAAGTTAGAAGCAGAGCCTAAGGTGTAAATTATTGATAGTCCATATCTCGGAAACTATAAGAGATAATGCAATTTCGCAACCGGCAATGTAATTAGCATGCCGAATATCACTTGGAATGTGAATTGGGACGAAATCGCCAATAGATAAGACCATTTTACAATTTGGGCCCAAGTTAGAAGCAGAGCCTAAGGTGTAAATTATCGATAGTCCATATCTCGGAAACTATAAGAGATAATGCAATTTGGCAACCGGCAATGTAATTAGCATGCCGAATATTACTTGGAATGTGAATTGGAACGAAATCGCCAATAGATAAGACCATTTTACAATTTGGGCCCAAGTTAGAAGCAGAGCCTAAGGTGTAAATTATCGATAGTCCATATCTCGGAAACTATAAGAGATAATGCAATTTGGCAACCGGCAATGTAATTAGCATGCCGAATATTACTTGGAATGTGAATTGGAACGAAATCGCCAATAGATAAGACCATTTTACAATTTGGGCCCAAGTTAGAAGCAGAGCCTAATGTGTAAATTATCGATAGTCCATATCTCGGAAACTATAAGAGATAATGCAATTTCGCAACCGGCAATGTAATTAGCATGCCGAATATTACTTGGAGTGTGAATTGGAACGAAATCGCCAATAGATAAGACCATTTTACATAAGGTGTAAATTATCGATAGTCCATATCTCGGAAACTATAAGAGATAATGCAATTTGGCAACCGGCAATGTAATTAGCATGCCGAATATTACTTGGAATGTGAATTGCAACTAAATCGCCAATAGATAAGACCATTTTACAATTTGGGCCCAAGTTAGAAGCAGAGCCTAAGGTGTAAATTATCGATAGTCCATATCTCGGAAACTATAAGAGCTAATGCAATTTGGCAACCGGCAATGTAATTAGCATGCCGAATATTACTTGGAATGTGAATTGGAACGAAATCGCCAATAGATAAGACCATTTTACAATTTGGGCCCAAGTTAGAAGCAGAGCCTAAGGTGTAAATTATCGATAGTCCATATCTCGGAAACTATAAGAGATAATGCAATTTGGCAACCGGCAATGTAATTAGCATGCCGAATATTACTTGGAATGTGAATTGGAACGAAATCGCCAATAGATAAGACCATTTTACAATTTGGGCCCAAGTTAGAAGCAGAGCCTAAGGTGTAAATTATCGATAGTCCATATCTCGGAAACTATAGAGATAATGCAATTTGGCAACCGGCAATGTAATTAGCATGCCGAATATTACTTGGAATGTGAATTGCAACTAAATCGCCAATAGATAAGACCATTTTACAATTTGGGCCCAAGTTAGAAGCAGAGCCTAAGGTGTAAATTATCGATAGTCCATATCTCGGAAACTATAAGAGATAATGCAATTTGGCAACCGGCAATGTAATTAGCATGCCGAATATTACTTGGAATGTGAATTGGAACGAAATCGCCAATAGATAAGACCATTTTACAATTTGGGCCCAAGTTAGAAGCAGAGCCTAAGGTGTAAATTATCGATAGTCCATATCTCGGAAACTATAAGAGATAATGCAATTTGGCAACCGGCAATATAATTAGCATGCCGAATATTACTTGGAATGTGAATTGGAACGAAATCGCCAATAGATAAGACCATTTTACAATTTGGGCCCAAGTTAGAAGCAGAGCCTAAGGTGTAAGTTATCGATAGTCCATATCTCGGAAACTATAAGAGTTAATGCAATTTGGCAACCGGCAATGTAATTAGCATGCCGAATATTACTTGGAATGTGAATTGGAACGAAATCGCCAATAGATAAGGCCATTTTACAATTTGGGCCCAAGTTAGAAGCAGAGCCTAAGGTGTAAATTATCGATAGTCCATATCTCGGAAACTATAAGAGATAATGCAATTTGGCAACCGGCAATGTAATTAGCATGTCGAATATTACTTGGAATGTGAATTGGAACGAAATTGCCAATAGATAAGACCATTTTACAATTTGGGCCCAAGTTAGAAGCAGAGCCTAAGGTGTAAATTATCGATAGTCCATATCTCTGAAACTATAAGAGATAATGCAATTTTGCAACCGGCAATGTAATTAGCATGCCGAATATTACTTGGAATGTGAATTGGGACAAAATCGCCAATAGATAAGGCCATTTTACAATTTGGGCCCAAGTTAGAAGCAGAGCCTAAGGTGTAAATTATCGATAGTCCATATCTCGGAAACTATAAGAGATAATGCAATTTGGCAACCGGCAATGTAATTAGCATGCCGAATATTACTTGGAATGTGAATTGGAACGAAATCGCCAATAGATAAGACCATTTTACAATTTGGGCCCAAGTTAGAAGCAGAGCCTAAGGTGTAAATTATCGATAGTCCATATCTCGGAAACTATAAGAGATAATGCAATTTGGCAACCGGCAATATAATTAGCATGCCGAATATTACTTGGAATGTGAATTGGAACGAAATCGCCAATAGATAAGACCATTTTACAATTTGGGAGCAAGTTAGAAGCAGAGCCTAAGGTGTAAATTATCGATAGTCCATATCTCGGAAACTATAAGAGATAATGCAATTTGGCAACCGGCAATGTAATTAGCATGCCGAATATTACTTGGAATGTGAATTGGAACGAAATCGCCAATAGATAAGACCATTTTACAATTTGGGCCCAAGTTAGAAGCAGAGCCTAAGGTGTAAATTATCGATAGTCCATATCTCGGAAACTATAAGAGATAATGCAATTTGGCAACCGGCAATGTAATTAGCATGCCGAATATTACTTGGAATGTGAATTGGAACGAAATCGCCAATAGATAAGACCATTTTACAATTTGGGCCCAAGTTAGAAGCAGAGCCTAAGGTGTAAATTATCGATAGTCCATATCTCGGAAACTATAAGAGATAATGCAATTTGGCAACCGGCAATGTAATTAGCATGCCGAATATTACTTGGAATGTGAATTGGAACGAAATCGCCAATAGATAAGACCATTTTACAATTTGGGCCCAAGTTAGAAGCAGAGCCTAAGGTGTAAATTATCGATAGTACATATCTCGGAAACTATAGAGATAATGCAATTTGGCAACCGGCAATGTAATTAGCATGCCGAATATTACTTGGAATGTGAATTGCAACTAAATCGCCAATAGATAAGACCATTTTACAATTTGGGCCCAAGTTAGAAGCAGAGCCTAAGGTGTAAATTATCGATAGTCCATATCTCGGAAACTATAAGAGATAATGCAATTTGGCAACCGGCAATGTAATTAGCATGCCGAATATTACTTGGAATGTGAATTGGAACGAAATCGCCAATAGATAAGACCATTTTACAATTTGGGCCCAAGTTAGAAGCAGAGCCTAAGGTGTAAATTATCGATAGTCCATATCTCGGAAACTATAAGAGATAATGCAATTTCGCAACCGGCAATGTAATTAGCATGCCGAATATCACTTGGAATGTGAATTGGGACGAAATCGCCAATAGATAAGACCATTTTACAATTTGGGCCCAAGTTAGAAGCAGAGCCTAAGGTGTAAATTATCGATAGTCCATATCTCGGAAACTATAAGAGATAATGCAATTTGGCAACCGGCAATGTAATTAGCATGCCGAATATTACATGGAATGTGAATTGGAACGAAATCGCCAATAGGTAAGACCATTTTACAATTTGGGCCCAAGTTAGAAGCAGAGCCTAAGCTGTAAATTATCGATAGTCCATATCTCGGAAACTATAAGAGATAATTCAATTTGGCAACCGACAATGTAATTAGCATGCCGAATATTACTTGGAATGTGAATTGGAACGAAATCGCCAATAGATAAGACCATTTTACAATTTGGGCCCAAGTTAGAAGCAGAGCCTAAGGTGTAAATTATCGATAGTCCATATCTCGGAAACTATAAGAGATAATGCAATTTGGCAACCGGCAATGTAATTAGCATGCCGAATATTACTTGGAATATGAATTGGAACGAAATCGCCAATAGATAAGACCATTTTACAATTTGGGCCCAAGTTAGAAGCAGAGCCTATGGTGTAAATTATCGATAGTCCATATCTCGGAAACTATAAGAGATAATGCAATTTGGCAACCGGCAATATAATTAGCATGCCGAATATTACTTGGAATGTGAATTGGAACGAAATCGCCAATAGATAAGACCATTTTACAATTTGGGCCCAAGTTAGAAGCAGAGCCTAAGGTGTAAATTATCGATAGTCCATATCTCGGAAACTATAAGAGTTAATGCAATTTGGCAACCGGCAATGTAATTAGCATGCCGAATATTACTTGGAATGTGAATTGGAACGAAATCGCCAATAGATAAGACCATTTTACAATTTGGGCCCAAGTTAGAAGCAGAGCCTAAGGTGTAAATTATCGATAGTCCATATCTCGGAAACTATAAGAGATAATGCAATTTGGCAACCGGCAATGTAATTAGCATGTCGAATATTACTTGGAATGTGAATTGGAACGAAATTGCCAATAGATAAGACCATTTTACAATTTGGGCCCAAGTTAGAAGCAGAGCCTAAGGTGTAAATTATCGATAGTCCATATCTCTGAAACTATAAGAGATAATGCAATTTCGCAACCGGCAATGTAATTAGCATGCCGAATATTACTTGGAATGTGAATTGGGACGAAATCGCCAATAGATAAGGCCATTTTACAATTTGGGCCCAAGTTAGAAGCAGAGCCTAAGGTGTAAATTATCGATAGTCCATATCTCGGAAACTATAAGAGATAATGCAATTTGGCAACCGGCAATGTAATTAGCATGCGGAATATTACTTGGAATGTGAATTGGAACGAAATCGCCAATAGATAAGACCATTTTACAATTTGGGCCCTAGTTAGAAGCAGAGCCTAAGGTGTAAATTATTGATAGTCCATATCTCGGAAACCATAAGAGATAATGCAATTTGGCAACCGGCAATGTAATTAGCATGCCGAATATTACTTGGAATGTGAATTGGAACGAAATCGCCAATAGATAAGACCATTTTACAATTTGGGCCCAAGTTAGAAGCAGAGCCTAAGGTGTAAATTATCGATAGTCCATATCTCGGAAACTATAAGAGATAATGCAATTTGGCAACCGGCAATGTAATTAGCATGCGGAATATTACTTGGAATGTGAATTGGAACGAAATCGCCAATAGATAAGACCATTTTACAATTTGGGCCCAAGTTAGTAGCAGAGCCGAAGGTGTAAATTATCGATAGTCCATATCTCTGAAACTATAAGAGATAATGCAATTTCGCAACCGGCAATGTAATTAGCATGCCGAATATTACTTGGAATGTGAATTGGGACGAAATCGCCAATAGATAAGGCCATTTTACAATTTGGGCCCAAGTTAGAAGCAGAGCCTAAGGTGTAAATTATCGATAGTCCATATCTCGGAAACTATAAGAGATAATGCAATTTGGCAACCGGCAATGTAATTAGCATGCCGAATATTACTTGGAATGTGAATTGGAACGAAATCGCCAATAGATAAGACCATTTTACAATTTGGGCCCAAGTTAGAAGCAGAGCCTAAGGTGTAAATTATCGATAGTCCATATCTCGGAAACTATAAGACATAATGCAATTTGGCAACCGGCAATGTAATTAGCATGCCGAATATTACTTGGAATGTGAATTGGAACGAAATGGCCAATAGATAAGACCATTTTACAATTTGGGAGCAAGTTAGAAGCAGAGCCTAAGGTGTAAATTATCGATAGTCCATATCTCGGAAACTATAAGAGATAATGCAATTTCGCAACCGGCAATATAATTAGCATGCCGAATATCACTTGGAATGTGAATTGGGACGAAATCGCCAATAGATAAGACCATTTTACAATTTGGGCCCAAGTTAGAAGCAGAGCCTAAGGTGTAAATTATCGATAGTCCATATCTCGGAAACTATAAGAGATAATGCAATTTGGCAACCGGCAATGTAATTAGCATGCCGAATATTACTTGGAATGTGAATTGGAACGAAATCGCCAATAGATAAGACCATTTTACAATTTGGGCCCAAGTTAGAAGCAGAGCCTAAGGTGTAAATTATCGATAGTCCATATCTCGGAAACTATAAGAGATAATGCAATTTGGCAACCGGCAATGTAATTAGCATGCCGAATATTACTTGGAATGTGAATTGGAACGGAATCGCCAATAGGTAAGACCATTTTACAATTTGGGCCCAAGTTAGAAGCAGAGCCTAAGGTGTAAATTATCGATAGTCCATATCTCGGAAACTATAAGAGATAATGCAATTTGGCAACCGGCAATGTAATTAGCATGCCGAATATTACTTGGAATGTGAATTGGAACGAAATCGCCAATAGATAAGACCATTTTACAATTTGGGCCCAAGTTAGAAGCAGAGCCTAAGGTGTAAATTATCGATAGTCCATATCTCGGAAACTATAAGAGATAATGCAATTTCGCAACCGGCAATGTAATTAGCATGCCGAATATTACTTGGAGTGTGAATTGGAACGAAATCGCCAATAGATAAGACCATTTTACAATTTGGGCCCAAGTTAGAAGCAGAGCCTAAGGTGTAAATTATCGATAGTCCATATCTCGGAAACTATAAGAGATAATGCAATTTGGCAACCGGCAATGTAATTAGCATGCCGAATATTACTTGGAATGTGAATTGGAACGAAATCGCCAATAGATAAGACCATTTTACAATTTGGGCCCAAGTTAGAAGCAGAGCCTAAGGTGTAAATTATCGATAGTCCATATCTCGGAAACTATAAGAGATAATGCAATTTGGCAACCGGCAATGTAATTAGCATGCCGAATATTACTTGGAATGTGAATTGGAACGAAATCGCCAATAGATAAGACCATTTTACAATTTGGGCCCAAGTTAGAAGCAGAGCCTAAGGTGTAAATTATCGATAGTCCATATCTCGGAAACTATAAGAGATAATGCAATTTGGCAACCGGCAATGTAATTAGCATGCCGAATATTACTTGGAATGTGAATTGCAACTAAATCGCCAATAGATAAGACCATTTTACAATTTGGGCCCAAGTTAGAAGCAGAGCCTAAGGTGTAAATTATCGATAGTCCATATCTCGGAAACTATAAGAGATAATGCAATTTGGCAACCGGCAATGTAATTAGCATGCCGAATATTACTTGGAATGTGAATTGGAACGAAATCGCCAATAGATAAGACCATTTTACAATTTGGGCCCAAGTTAGAAGCAGAGCCTAAGGTGTAAATTATCGATAGTCCATATCTCGGAAACTATAAGAGATAATGCAATTTGGCAACCGGCAATGTAATTAGCATGCCGAATATTACTTGGAATGTGAATTGGAACGAAATCGCCAATAGACAAGACCATTTTACAATTTGGACCCAAGTTAGAAGCAGAGCCTAAGGTGTAAATTATCGATAGTCCATATCTCGGAAACTATAAGAGATAATGCAATTTGGCAACCGGCAATGTAATTAGCATGCCGAATATTACTTGGAATGTGAATTGGAACGAAATCGCCAATAGAAAAGACCATTTTACAATTTGGGCCCAAGTTAGAAGCAGAGCCTAAGGTGTAAATTATCGATAGTCCATATCTCGGAAACTATAAGAGATAATGCAATTTCGCAACCGGCAATGTAATTAGCATGCCGAATATTACTTGGAGTGTGAATTGGAACGAAATCGCCAATAGATAAGACCATTTTACAATTTGGGCCCAAGTTAGAAGCAGAGCCTAAGCTGTAAATTATCGATAGTCCATATCTCTGAAACTATAAGAGATAATGCAATTTCGCAACCGGCAATGTAATTAGCATGCCGAATATTACTTGGAATGTGAATTGGGACGAAATCGCCAATAGATAAGGCCATTTTACAATTTGGGCCCAAGTTAGAAGCAGAGCCTAAGGTGTAAATTATCGATAGTCCATATCACGGAAACTATAAGAGATAATGCAATTTGGCAACCGGCAATGTAATTAGCATGCCGAATATTACTTGGAATGTGAATTGGAACGAAATCGCAAATAGATAAGACCATTTTACAATTTGGGCCCAAGTTAGAAGCAGAGCCTAAGGTGTAAATTATCGATAGTCCATATCTCGGAAACTATAAGAGTTAATGCAATTTGGCAACCGTCAATGTAATTAGCATGCCGAATATTACTTGGAATGTGAATTGGAACGAAATCGCCAATAGATAAAACCATTTTACAATTTGGGAACAAGTTAGAAGCAGAGCCTAAGGTGTAAATTATCGATAGTCCATATCTCGGAAACTATAAGAGATAATGCAATTTGGCAACCGTCAATGTAATTAGCATGCCGAATATTACTTGGAATGTGAATTGGAACGAAATCGCCAATAGATAAGACCATTTTACAATTTGGGCCCAAGTTAGAAGCAGAGCCTGAGGTGTAAATTATCGATAGTCCATATCTCGGAAACTATAAGAGATAATGCAATTTGGCAACCGGCAATATAATTAGCATGCCGAATATTACTTGGAATGTGAATTGGAACGAAATCGCCAATAGATAAGACCATTTTACAATTTGGGCCCAAGTTAGAAGCAGAGCCTAAGGTGTAAATTATTGATAGTCCATATCTCGGAAACTATAAGAGATAATTCAATTTCACAACCGGCAATGTAATTAGCATGCCGAATATCACTTGGAATGTGAATTGGGACGAAATCGCCAATAGATAAGACCATTTTACAATTTGGGCCCAAGTTAGAAGCAGAGCCTGAGGTGTAAATTATCGATAGTCCATATCTCGGAAACTATAAGAGATAATGCAATTTGGCAACCGGCAATGTAATTAGCATGCCGAATATCACTTGGAATGTGAATTGGAACGAAATCGCCAATAGATAAGACCATTTTACAATTTGGGCCCAAGTTAGAAGCAGAGCCTAAGGTGTAAATTATTGATAGTCCATATCTCGGAAACTATAAGAGATAATTCAATTTCACAACCGGCAATGTAATTAGCATGCCGAATATCACTTGGAATGTGAATTGGGACGAAATCGCCAATAGATAAGACCATTTTACAATTTGGGCCCAAGTTAGAAGCAGAGCCTAAGGTGTAAATTATCGATAGTCCATATCACGGAAACTATAAGAGATAATGCAATTTGGCAACCGGCAATGTAATTAGCATGCCGAATATTACTTGGAATGTGAATTGGAACGAAATCGCCAATAGATAAGACCATTTTACAATTTGGGCCCAAGTTAGAAGCAGAGCCTAAGATGTAAATTATCGATAGTCCATATCTCGGAAACTATAAGAGTTAATGCAATTTGGCAACCGGCAATGTAATTAGCATGCCGAATATTACTTGGAATGTGAATTGGAACGAAATCGCCAATAGATAAGACCATTTTACAATTTGGGCCCAAGTTAGAAGCAGAGCCTAAGGTGTAAATTATCGATAGTCCATATCTCGGAAACTATAAGAGATAATGCAATTTGGCAACCGGCAATGTAATTAGCATGCCGAATATTACTTGGAATGTGAATTGGAACGAAATCGCCAATAGATAAGACCATTTTACAATTTGGGCCCAAGTTAGAAGCAGAGCCTAAGGTGTAAATTATTGATAGTCCATATCTCGGAAACTATAAGAGATAATGCAATTTCGCAACCGGCAATGTAATTAGCATGCCGAATATCACTTGGAATGTGAATTGGGACGAAATCGCCAATAGATAAGACCATTTTACAATTTGGGCCCAAGTTAGAAGCAGAGCCTAAGGTGTAAATTATCGATAGTCCATATCTCGGAAACTATAAGAGATAATGCAATTTGGCAACCGGCAATGTAATTAGCATGCCGAATATTACTTGGAATGTGAATTGGAACGAAATCGCCAATAGATAAGACCATTTTACAATTTGGGCCCAAGTTAGAAGCAGAGCCTAAGGTGTAAATTATCGATAGTCCATATCTCGGAAACTATAAGAGATAATGCAATTTGGCAACCGGCAATGTAATTAGCATGCCGAATATTACTTGGAATGTGAATTGGAACGAAATCGCCAATAGATAAGACCATTTTACAATTTGGGCCCAAGTTAGAAGCAGAGCCTAATGTGTAAATTATCGATAGTCCATATCTCGGAAACTATAAGAGATAATGCAATTTCGCAACCGGCAATGTAATTAGCATACCGAATATTACTTGGAATGTGAATTGGAACGAAATCGCCAATAGATAAGACCATTTTACAATTTGGCCTAAGGTGTAAATTATCGATAGTCCATATCTCGGAAACTATAAGAGATAATGCAATTTGGCAACCGGCAATGTAATTAGCATGCCGAATATTACTTGGAATGTGAATTGCAACTAAATCGCCAATAGATAAGACCATTTTACAATTTGGGCCCAAGTTAGAAGCAGAGCCTAAGGTGTAAATTATCGATAGTCCATATCTCGGAAACTATAAGAGCTAATGCAATTTGGCAACCGGCAATGTAATTAGCATGCCGAATATTACTTGGATTGTGAATTGGAACGAAATCGCCAATAGATAAGACCATTTTACAATTTGGGCCCAAGTTAGAAGCAGAGCCTAAGGTGTAAATTATCGATAGTCCATATCTCGGAAACTATAAGAGATAATGCAATTTGGCAACCGGCAATGTAATTAGCATGCCGAATATTACTTGGAATGTGAATTGGAACGAAATCGCCAATAGATAAGACCATTTTACAATTTGGGCCCAAGTTAGAAGCAGAGCCTAAGGTGTAAATTATCGATAGTCCATATCTCGGAAACTATAGAGATAATGCAATTTGGCAACCGGCAATGTAATTAGCATGCCGAATATTACTTGGAATGTGAATTGCAACTAAATCGCCAATAGATAAGACCATTTTACAATTTGGGCCCAAGTTAGAAGCAGAGCCTAAGGTGTAAATTATCGATAGTCCATATCTCGGAAACTATAAGAGATAATGCAATTTGGCAACCGGCAATGTAATTAGCATGCCGAATATTACTTGGAATGTGAATTGGAACGAAATCGCCAATAGATAAGACCATTTTACAATTTGGGCCCAAGTTAGAAGCAGAGCCTAAGGTGTAAATTATCGATAGTCCATATCTCGGAAACTATAAGAGATAATGCAATTTGGCAACCGGCAATATAATTAGCATGCCGAATATTACTTGGAATGTGAATTGGAACGAAATCGCCAATAGATAAGACCATTTTACAATTTGGGCCCAAGTTAGAAGCAGAGCCTAAGGTGTAAATTATCGATAGTCCATATCTCGGAAACTATAAGAGTTAATGCAATTTGGCAACCGGCAATGTAATTAGCATGCCGAATATTACTTGGAATGTGAATTGGAACGAAATCGCCAATAGATAAGGCCATTTTACAATTTGGGCCCAAGTTAGAAGCAGAGCCTAAGGTGTAAATTATCGATAGTCCATATCTCGGAAACTATAAGAGATAATGCAATTTGGCAACCGGCAATGTAATTAGCATGTCGAATATTACTTGGAATGTGAATTGGAACGAAATTGCCAATAGATAAGGCCATTTTACAATTTGGGCCCAAGTTAGAAGCAGAGCCTAAGGTGTAAATTATCGATAGTCCATATCTCGGAAACTATAAGAGATAATGCAATTTGGCAACCGGCAATGTAATTAGCATGCCGAATATTACTTGGAATGTGAATTGGAACGAAATCGCCAATAGATAAGACCATTTTACAATTTGGGCCCAAGTTAGAAGCAGAGCCTAAGGTGTAAATTATCGATAGTCCATATCTCGGAAACTATAAGAGATAATGCAATTTGGCAACCGGCAATATAATTAGCATGCCGAATATTACTTGGAATGTGAATTGGAACGAAATCGCCAATAGATAAGACCATTTTACAATTTGGGAGCAAGTTAGAAGCAGAGCCTAAGGTGTAAATTATCGATAGTCCATATCTCGGAAACTATAAGAGATAATGCAATTTGGCAACCGGCAATGTAATTAGCATGCCGAATATTACTTGGAATGTGAATTGGAACGAAATCGCCAATAGATAAGACCATTTTACAATTTGGGCCCAAGTTAGAAGCAGAGCCTAAGGTGTAAATTATCGATAGTCCATATCTCGGAAACTATAAGAGATAATGCAATTTGGCAACCGGCAATGTAATTAGCATGCCGAATATTACTTGGAATGTGAATTGGAACGAAATCGCCAATAGATAAGACCATTTTACAATTTGGGCCCAAGTTAGAAGCAGAGCCTAAGGTGTAAATTATCGATAGTCCATATCTCGGAAACTATAAGAGATAATGCAATTTGGCAACCGGCAATGTAATTAGCATGCCGAATATTACTTGGAATGTGAATTGGAACGAAATCGCCAATAGATAAGACCATTTTACAATTTGGGCCCAAGTTAGAAGCAGAGCCTAAGGTGTAAATTATCGATAGTACATATCTCGGAAACTATAGAGATAATGCAATTTGGCAACCGGCAATGTAATTAGCATGCCGAATATTACTTGGAATGTGAATTGCAACTAAATCGCCAATAGATAAGACCATTTTACAATTTGGGCCCAAGTTAGAAGCAGAGCCTAAGGTGTAAATTATCGATAGTCCATATCTCGGAAACTATAAGAGATAATGCAATTTGGCAACCGGCAATGTAATTAGCATGCCGAATATTACTTGGAATGTGAATTGGAACGAAATCGCCAATAGATAAGACCATTTTACAATTTGGGCCCAAGTTAGAAGCAGAGCCTAAGGTGTAAATTATCGATAGTCCATATCTCGGAAACTATAAGAGATAATGCAATTTCGCAACCGGCAATGTAATTAGCATGCCGAATATCACTTGGAATGTGAATTGGGACGAAATCGCCAATAGATAAGACCATTTTACAATTTGGGCCCAAGTTAGAAGCAGAGCCTAAGGTGTAAATTATCGATAGTCCATATCTCGGAAACTATAAGAGATAATGCAATTTGGCAACCGGCAATGTAATTAGCATGCCGAATATTACATGGAATGTGAATTGGAACGAAATCGCCAATAGGTAAGACCATTTTACAATTTGGGCCCAAGTTAGAAGCAGAGCCTAAGCTGTAAATTATCGATAGTCCATATCTCGGAAACTATAAGAGATAATTCAATTTGGCAACCGACAATGTAATTAGCATGCCGAATATTACTTGGAATGTGAATTGGAACGAAATCGCCAATAGATAAGACCATTTTACAATTTGGGCCCAAGTTAGAAGCAGAGCCTAAGGTGTAAATTATCGATAGTCCATATCTCGGAAACTATAAGAGATAATGCAATTTGGCAACCGGCAATGTAATTAGCATGCCGAATATTACTTGGAATGTGAATTGGAACGAAATCGCCAATAGATAAGACCATTTTACAATTTGGGCCCAAGTTAGAAGCAGAGCCTATGGTGTAAATTATCGATAGTCCATATCTCGGAAACTATAAGAGATAATGCAATTTGGCAACCGGCAATATAATTAGCATGCCGAATATTACTTGGAATGTGAATTGGAACGAAATCGCCAATAGATAAGACCATTTTACAATTTGGGCCCAAGTTAGAAGCAGAGCCTAAGGTGTAAATTATCGATAGTCCATATCTCGGAAACTATAAGAGTTAATGCAATTTGGCAACCGGCAATGTAATTAGCATGCCGAATATTACTTGGAATGTGAATTGGAACGAAATCGCCAATAGATAAGACCATTTTACAATTTGGGCCCAAGTTAGAAGCAGAGCCTAAGGTGTAAATTATCGATAGTCCATATCTCGGAAACTATAAGAGATAATGCAATTTGGCAACCGGCAATGTAATTAGCATGCCGAATATTACTTGGAATGTGAATTGGAACGAAATCGCCAATAGATAAGACCATTTTACAATTTGGGCCCAAGTTAGAAGCAGAGCCTAAGGTGTAAATTATTGATAGTCCATATCTCGGAAACTATAAGAGATAATGCAATTTCGCAACCGGCAATGTAATTAGCATGCCGAATATCACTTGGAATGTGAATTGGGACGAAATCGCCAATAGATAAGACCATTTTACAATTTGGGCCCAAGTTAGAAGCAGAGCCTAAGGTGTAAATTATCGATAGTCCATATCTCGGAAACTATAAGAGATAATGCAATTTGGTAACCGGCAATGTAATTAGCATGCCGAATATTACTTGGAATGTGAATTGGAACGAAATCGCCAATAGATAAGACCATTTTACAATTTGGGCCCAAGTTAGAAGCAGAGCCTAAGGTGTAAATTATCGATAGTCCATATCTCGGAAACTATAAGAGATAATGCAATTTGGCAACCGGCAATGTAATTAGCATGCCGAATATTACTTGGAATGTGAATTGGAACGAAATCGCCAATAGATAAGACCATTTTACAATTTGGGCCCAAGTTAGAAGCAGAGCCTAATGTGTAAATTATCGATAGTCCATATCTCGGAAACTATAAGAGATAATGCAATTTCGCAACCGGCAATGTAATTAGCATGCCGAATATTACTTGGAGTGTGAATTGGAACGAAATCGCCAATAGATAAGACCACCATATCTCGGAAACTATAAGAGATAATGCAATTTGGCAACCGGCAATGTAATTAGCATGCCGAATATTACTTGGAATGTGAATTGCAACTAAATCGCCAATAGATAAGACCATTTTACAATTTGGGCCCAAGTTAGAAGCAGAGCCTAAGGTGTAAATTATCGATAGTCCATATCTCGGAAACTATAAGAGCTAATGCAATTTGGCAACCGGCAATGTAATTAGCATGCCGAATATTACTTGGATTGTGAATTGGAACGAAATCGCCAATAGATAAGACCATTTTACAATTTGGGCCCAAGTTAGAAGCAGAGCCTAAGGTGTAAATTATCGATAGTCCATATCTCGGAAACTATAAGAGATAATGCAATTTGGCAACCGGCAATGTAATTAGCATGCCGAATATTACTTGGAATGTGAATTGGAACGAAATCGCCAATAGATAAGACCATTTTACAATTTGGGCCCAAGTTAGAAGCAGAGCCTAAGGTGTAAATTATCGATAGTCCATATCTCGGAAACTATAGAGATAATGCAATTTGGCAACCGGCAATGTAATTAGCATGCCGAATATTACTTGGAATGTGAATTGCAACTAAATCGCCAATAGATAAGACCATTTTACAATTTGGGCCCAAGTTAGAAGCAGAGCCTAAGGTGTAAATTATCGATAGTCCATATCTCGGAAACTATAGAGATAATGCAATTTGGCAACCGGCAATGTAATTAGCATGCCGAATATTACTTGGAATGTGAATTGCAACTAAATCGCCAATAGATAAGACCATTTTACAATTTGGGCCCAAGTTAGAAGCAGAGCCTAAGGTGTAAATTATCGATAGTCCATATCTCGGAAACTATAAGAGATAATGCAATTTGGCAACCGGCAATGTAATTAGCATGCCGAATATTACTTGGAATGTGAATTGGAACGAAATCGCCAATAGATAAGACCATTTTACAATTTGGGCCCAAGTTAGAAGCAGAGCCTAAGGTGTAAATTATCGATAGTCCATATCTCGGAAACTATAAGAGATAATGCAATTTGGCAACCGGCAATATAATTAGCATGCCGAATATTACTTGGAATGTGAATTGGAACGAAATCGCCAATAGATAAGACCATTTTACAATTTGGGCCCAAGTTAGAAGCAGAGCCTAAGGTGTAAATTATCGATAGTCCATATCTCGGAAACTATAAGAGTTAATGCAATTTGGCAACCGGCAATGTAATTAGCATGCCGAATATTACTTGGAATGTGAATTGGAACGAAATCGCCAATAGATAAGGCCATTTTACAATTTGGGCCCAAGTTAGAAGCAGAGCCTAAGGTGTAAATTATCGATAGTCCATATCTCGGAAACTATAAGAGATAATGCAATTTGGCAACCGGCAATGTAATTAGCATGTCGAATATTACTTGGAATGTGAATTGGAACGAAATTGCCAATAGATAAGACCATTTTACAATTTGGGCCCAAGTTAGAAGCAGAGCCTAAGGTGTAAATTATCGATAGTCCATATCTCTGAAACTATAAGAGATAATGCAATTTCGCAACCGGCAATGTAATTAGCATGCCGAATATTACTTGGAATGTGAATTGGGACAAAATCGCCAATAGATAAGGCCATTTTACAATTTGGGCCCAAGTTAGAAGCAGAGCCTAAGGTGTAAATTATCGATAGTCCATATCTCGGAAACTATAAGAGATAATGCAATTTGGCAACCGGCAATGTAATTAGCATGCCGAATATTACTTGGAATGTGAATTGGAACGAAATCGCCAATAGATAAGACCATTTTACAATTTGGGCCCAAGTTAGAAGCAGAGCCTAAGGTGTAAATTATCGATAGTCCATATCTCGGAAACTATAAGAGATAATGCAATTTGGCAACCGGCAATATAATTAGCATGCCGAATATTACTTGGAATGTGAATTGGAACGAAATCGCCAATAGATAAGACCATTTTACAATTTGGGAGCAAGTTAGAAGCAGAGCCTAAGGTGTAAATTATCGATAGTCCATATCTCGGAAACTATAAGAGATAATGCAATTTGGCAACCGGCAATGTAATTAGCATGCCGAATATTACTTGGAATGTGAATTGGAACGAAATCGCCAATAGATAAGACCATTTTACAATTTGGGCCCAAGTTAGAAGCAGAGCCTAAGGTGTAAATTATCGATAGTCCATATCTCGGAAACTATAAGAGATAATGCAATTTGGCAACCGGCAATGTAATTAGCATGCCGAATATTACTTGGAATGTGAATTGGAACGAAATCGCCAATAGATAAGACCATTTTACAATTTGGGCCCAAGTTAGAAGCAGAGCCTAAGGTGTAAATTATCGATAGTCCATATCTCGGAAACTATAAGAGATAATGCAATTTGGCAACCGGCAATGTAATTAGCATGCCGAATATTACTTGGAATGTGAATTGGAACGAAATCGCCAATAGATAAGACCATTTTACAATTTGGGCCCAAGTTAGAAGCAGAGCCTAAGGTGTAAATTATCGATAGTACATATCTCGGAAACTATAGAGATAATGCAATTTGGCAACCGGCAATGTAATTAGCATGCCGAATATTACTTGGAATGTGAATTGCAACTAAATCGCCAATAGATAAGACCATTTTACAATTTGGGCCCAAGTTAGAAGCAGAGCCTAAGGTGTAAATTATCGATAGTCCATATCTCGGAAACTATAAGAGATAATGCAATTTGGCAACCGGCAATGTAATTAGCATGCCGAATATTACTTGGAATGTGAATTGGAACGAAATCGCCAATAGATAAGACCATTTTACAATTTGGGCCCAAGTTAGAAGCAGAGCCTAAGGTGTAAATTATCGATAGTCCATATCTCGGAAACTATAAGAGATAATGCAATTTCGCAACCGGCAATGTAATTAGCATGCCGAATATCACTTGGAATGTGAATTGGGACGAAATCGCCAATAGATAAGACCATTTTACAATTTGGGCCCAAGTTAGAAGCAGAGCCTAAGGTGTAAATTATCGATAGTCCATATCTCGGAAACTATAAGAGATAATGCAATTTGGCAACCGGCAATGTAATTAGCATGCCGAATATTACATGGAATGTGAATTGGAACGAAATCGCCAATAGGTAAGACCATTTTACAATTTGGGCCCAAGTTAGAAGCAGAGCCTAAGCTGTAAATTATCGATAGTCCATATCTCGGAAACTATAAGAGATAATTCAATTTGGCAACCGACAATGTAATTAGCATGCCGAATATTACTTGGAATGTGAATTGGAACGAAATCGCCAATAGATAAGACCATTTTACAATTTGGGCCCAAGTTAGAAGCAGAGCCTAAGGTGTAAATTATCGATAGTCCATATCTCGGAAACTATAAGAGATAATGCAATTTGGCAACCGGCAATGTAATTAGCATGCCGAATATTACTTGGAATGTGAATTGGAACGAAATCGCCAATAGATAAGACCATTTTACAATTTGGGCCCAAGTTAGAAGCAGAGCCTATGGTGTAAATTATCGATAGTCCATATCTCGGAAACTATAAGAGATAATGCAATTTGGCAACCGGCAATATAATTAGCATGCCGAATATTACTTGGAATGTGAATTGGAACGAAATCGCCAATAGATAAGACCATTTTACAATTTGGGCCCAAGTTAGAAGCAGAGCCTAAGGTGTAAATTATCGATAGTCCATATCTCGGAAACTATAAGAGTTAATGCAATTTGGCAACCGGCAATGTAATTAGCATGCCGAATATTACTTGGAATGTGAATTGGAACGAAATCGCCAATAGATAAGACCATTTTACAATTTGGGCCCAAGTTAGAAGCAGAGCCTAAGGTGTAAATTATCGATAGTCCATATCTCGGAAACTATAAGAGATAATGCAATTTGGCAACCGGCAATGTAATTAGCATGTCGAATATTACTTGGAATGTGAATTGGAACGAAATTGCCAATAGATAAGACCATTTTACAATTTGGGCCCAAGTTAGAAGCAGAGCCTAAGGTGTAAATTATCGATAGTCCATATCTCTGAAACTATAAGAGATAATGCAATTTCGCAACCGGCAATGTAATTAGCATGCCGAATATTACTTGGAATGTGAATTGGGACGAAATCGCCAATAGATAAGGCCATTTTACAATTTGGGCCCAAGTTAGAAGCAGAGCCTAAGGTGTAAATTATCGATAGTCCATATCTCGGAAACTATAAGAGATAATGCAATTTGGCAACCGGCAATGTAATTAGCATGCGGAATATTACTTGGAATGTGAATTGGAACGAAATCGCCAATAGATAAGACCATTTTACAATTTGGGCCCTAGTTAGAAGCAGAGCCTAAGGTGTAAATTATTGATAGTCCATATCTCGGAAACCATAAGAGATAATGCAATTTGGCAACCGGCAATGTAATTAGCATGCCGAATATTACTTGGAATGTGAATTGGAACGAAATCGCCAATAGATAAGACCATTTTACAATTTGGGCCCAAGTTAGAAGCAGAGCCTAAGGTGTAAATTATCGATAGTCCATATCTCGGAAACTATAAGAGATAATGCAATTTGGCAACCGGCAATGAAATTAGCATGCCGAATATTACTTGGAATGTGAATTGGAACGAAATCGCCAATAGATAAGACCATTTTACAATTTGGGCCCAAGTTAGAAGCAGAGCCTAAGGTGTAAATTATCGATAGTCCATATCTCGGAAACTATAAGAGATAATGCAATTTGGCAACCGGCAATGTAATTAGCATGCCGAATATTACTTGGAATGTGAATTGGAACGAAATCGCCAATAGATAAGACCATTTTACAATTTGGGAGCAAGTTAGAAGCAGAGCCTAAGGTGTAAATTATCGATAGTCCATATCTCGGAAACTATAAGAGATAATACAATTTCGCAACCGGCAATGTAATTAGCATGCCGAATATCACTTGGAATGTGAATTGGGACGAAATCGCCAATAGATAAGACCATTTTACAATTTGGGCCCAAGTTAGAAGCAGAGCCTAAGGTGTAAATTATCGATAGTCCATATCTCGGAAACTATAAGAGATAATGCAATTTCGCAACCGGCAATGTAATTAGCATGCCGAATATCACTTGGAATGTGAATTGGGGCGAAATCGCCAATAGATAAGACCATTTTACAATTTGGGCCCAAGTTAGAAGCAGAGCCTAAGGTGTAAATTATCGATAGTCCATATCTCGGAAACTATAAGAGATAATGCAATTTCGCAACCGGCAATGTAATTAGCATGCCGAATATCACTTGGAATGTGAATTGGGACGAAATCGCCAATAGATAAGACCATTTTACAATTTGGGCCCAAGTTAGAAGCAGAGCCTAAGGTGTAAATTATCGATAGTCCATATCTCGGAAACTATAAGAGATAATGCAATTTGGCAACCGGCAATGTAATTAGCATGCCGAATATTACATGGAATGTGAATTGGAACGAAATCGCCAATAGGTAAGACCATTTTACAATTTGGGCCCAAGTTAGAAGCAGAGCCTAAGCTGTAAATTATCGATAGTCCATATCTCGGAAACTATAAGAGATAATTCAATTTGGCAACCGACAATGTAATTAGCATGCCGAATATTACTTGGAATGTGAATTGGAACGAAATCGCCAATAGATAAGACCATTTTACAATTTGGGCCCAAGTTAGAAGCAGAGCCTAAGGTGTAAATTATCGATAGTCCATATCTCGGAAACTATAAGAGATAATGCAATTTGGCAACCGGCAATGTAATTAGCATGCCGAATATTACTTGGAATGTGAATTGGAACGAAATCGCCAATAGATAAGACCATTTTACAATTTGGGCCCAAGTTAGAAGCAGAGCCTATGGTGTAAATTATCGATAGTCCATATCTCGGAAACTATAAGAGATAATGCAATTTGGCAACCGGCAATATAATTAGCATGCCGAATATTACTTGGAATGTGAATTGGAACGAAATCGCCAATAGATAAGACCATTTTACAATTTGGGCCCAAGTTAGAAGCAGAGCCTAAGGTGTAAATTATCGATAGTCCATATCTCGGAAACTATAAGAGTTAATGCAATTTGGCAACCGGCAATGTAATTAGCATGCCGAATATTACTTGGAATGTGAATTGGAACGAAATCGCCAATAGATAAGACCATTTTACAATTTGGGCCCAAGTTAGAAGCAGAGCCTAAGGTGTAAATTATCGATAGTCCATATCTCGGAAACTATAAGAGATAATGCAATTTGGCAACCGGCAATGTAATTAGCATGTCGAATATTACTTGGAATGTGAATTGGAACGAAATTGCCAATAGATAAGACCATTTTACAATTTGGGCCCAAGTTAGAAGCAGAGCCTAAGGTGTAAATTATCGATAGTCCATATCTCTGAAACTATAAGAGATAATGCAATTTCGCAACCGGCAATGTAATTAGCATGCCGAATATTACTTGGAATGTGAATTGGGACGAAATCGCCAATAGATAAGGCCATTTTACAATTTGGGCCCAAGTTAGAAGCAGAGCCTAAGGTGTAAATTATCGATAGTCCATATCTCGGAAACTATAAGAGATAATGCAATTTGGCAACCGGCAATGTAATTAGCATGCGGAATATTACTTGGAATGTGAATTGGAACGAAATCGCCAATAGATAAGACCATTTTACAATTTGGGCCCTAGTTAGAAGCAGAGCCTAAGGTGTAAATTATTGATAGTCCATATCTCGGAAACCATAAGAGATAATGCAATTTGGCAACCGGCAATGTAATTAGCATGCCGAATATTACTTGGAATGTGAATTGGAACGAAATCGCCAATAGATAAGACCATTTTACAATTTGGGCCCAAGTTAGAAGCAGAGCCTAAGGTGTAAATTATCGATAGTCCATATCTCGGAAACTATAAGAGATAATGCAATTTGGCAACCGGCAATGTAATTAGCATGCCGAATATTACTTGGAATGTGAATTGGAACGAAATCGCCAATAGATAAGACCATTTTACAATTTGGGCCCAAGTTAGAAGCAGAGCCTAAGGTGTAAATTATCGATAGTCCATATCTCGGAAACTATAAGAGATAATGCAATTTGGCAACCGGCAATGTAATTAGCATGCCGAATATTACTTGGAATGTGAATTGGAACGAAATCGCCAATAGATAAGACCATTTTACAATTTGGGAGCAAGTTAGAAGCAGAGCCTAAGGTGTAAATTATCGATAGTCCATATCTCGGAAACTATAAGAGATAATACAATTTCGCAACCGGCAATGTAATTAGCATGCCGAATATCACTTGGAATGTGAATTGGGACGAAATCGCCAATAGATAAGACCATTTTACAATTTGGGCCCAAGTTAGAAGCAGAGCCTAAGGTGTAAATTATCGATAGTCCATATCTCGGAAACTATAAGAGATAATGCAATTTGGCAACCGGCAATGTAATTAGCATGCCGAATATTACTTGGAATGTGAATTGGAACGAAATCGCCAATAGATAAGACCATTTTACAATTTGGGCCCAAGTTAGAAGCAGAGCCTAAGGTGTAAATTATCGATAGTCCATATCTCGGAAACTAAAAGAGATAATGCAATTTGGCAACCGGCAATGTAATTAGCATGCCGAATATTACTTGGAATGTGAATTGGAACGGAATCGCCAATAGGTAAGACCATTTTACAATTTGGGCCCAAGTTAGAAGCAGAGCCTAAGGTGTAAATTATCGATAGTCCATATCTCGGAAACTATAAGAGATAATGCAATTTGGCAACCGGCAATGTAATTAGCATGCCGAATATTACTTGGAATGTGAATTGGAACGAAATCGCCAATAGATAAGACCATTTTACAATTTGGGCCCAAGTTAGAAGCAGAGCCTAAGGTGTAAATTATCGATAGTCCATATCTCGGAAACTATAAGAGATAATGCAATTTCGCAACCGGCAATGTAATTAGCATGCCGAATATTACTTGTAGTGTGAATTGGAACGAAATCGCCAATAGATAAGACCATTTTACAATTTGGGCCCAAGTTAGAAGCAGAGCCTAAGGTGTAAATTATCGATAGTCCATATCTCGGAAACAATAAGAGATAATGCAATTTGGCAACCGGCAATGTAATTAGCATGCCGAATATTACTTGGAATGTGAATTGGAACGAAATCGCCAATAGATAAGACCATTTTACAATTTGGGCCCAAGTTAGAAGCAGAGCCTAAGGTGTAAATTATCGATAGTCCATATCTCGGAAACTATAAGAGATAATGCAATTTGGCAACCGGCAATGTAATTAGCATGCCGAATATTACTTGGAATGTGAATTGGAACGAAATCGCCAATAGATAAGACCATTTTACAATTTGGGCCCAAGTTAGAAGCAGAGCCTAAGGTGTAAATTATCGATAGTCCATATCTCGGAAACTATAAGAGATAATGCAATTTGGCAACCGGCAATGTAATTAGCATGCCGAATATTACTTGGAATGTGAATTGGAACGAAATCGCCAATAGATAAGACCATTTTACAATTTGGGCCCAAGTTAGAAGCAGAGCCTAAGGTGTAAATTATCGATAGTCCATATCTCGGAAACTATAAGAGATAATGCAATTTCGCAACCGGCAATGTAATTAGCATGCCGAATATTACTTGGAGTGTGAATTGGAACGAAATCGCCAATAGATAAGACCATTTTACAATTTGGGCCCAAGTTAGAAGCAGAGCCTAAGGTGTAAATTATCGATAGTCCATATCTCGGAAACTATAAGAGATAATGCAATTTGGCAACCGGCAATGTAATTAGCATGCCGAGTATTACTTGGAATGTGAATTGGAACGAAATAGCCAATAGATAAGACCATTTTACAATTTGGGCCCAAGTTAGAAGCAGAGCCTAAGGTGTAAATTATCGATAGTCCATATCTCGGAAACTATAAGAGATAATGCAATTTGGCAACCGGCAATGTAATTAGCATGCCGAATATTACTTGGAATGTGAATTGGAACGAAATCGCCAATAGGTAAGACCATTTCACAATTTGGGCCCAAGTTAGAAGCAGAGCCTAAGGTGTAAATTATCGATAGTCCATATCTCGGAAACTATAAGAGATAATTCAATTTGGCAACCGGCAATGTAATTAGCATGCCGAATATTACTTGGAATGTGAATTGGAACGAAATCGCCAATAGATAAGACCATTTTACAATTTGGGCCCAAGTTAGAAGCAGAGCCTAAGGTGTAAATTATCGATAGTCCATATCTCGGAAACTATAAGAGATAATGCAATTTGGCAACCGGCAATGTAATTAGCATGCTGAATATTACTTGGAATGTGAATTGGAACGAAATCGCCAATAGATAAGACCATTTTACAATTTGGGCCCAAGTTAGAAGCAGAGCCTAAGGTGTAAATTATCGATAGTCCATATCTCGGAAACTATAAGAGATAATGCAATTTGGCAACCGGCAATGTAATTAGCATGCCGAATATTACTTGGAATGTGAATTGGAACGAAATCGCCAATAGATAAGACCATTTTACAATTTGGGCCCAAGTTAGAAGCAGAGCCTATGGTGTAAATTATCGATAGTCCATATCTCGGAAACTTTAAGAGATAATGCAATTTGGCAACCGGCAATGTAATTAGCATGCCGAATATTACTTGGAATGTGAATTGGAACGAAATCGCCAATAGATAAGACCATTTTACAATTTGGGCCCAAGTTAGAAGCAGAGCCTAAGGTGTAAATTATCGATAGTCCATATCTCGGAAACTATAAGAGTTAATGCAATTTATCAACCGGCAATGTAATTAGCATGCCGAATATTACTTGGAATGTGAATTGGAACGAAATCGCCAATAGATAAGACCATTTTACAATTTGGGCCCAAGTTAGAAGCAGAGCCTAAGGTGTAAATTATCGATAGACCATATCTCGGAAACTATAAGAGATAATGCAATTTGGCAACCGGCAATGTAATTAGCATGCCGAATATTACTTGGAATGTGAATTGGAACGAAATCGCCAATAGATAAGACCATTTTACAATTTGGGCCCAAGTTAGAAGCAGAGCCTAAGGTGTAAATTATCGATAGTCCATATCTCGGAAACTATAAGAGATAATGCAATTTGGCAACCGGCAATGTAATTAGCATGCCGAATATTACTTGGAATGTGAATTGGAACGAAATCGCCAATAGATAAGACCATTTTACAATTTGGGCCCAAGTTAGAAGCAGAGCCTAAGGTGTAAATTATCGATAGTCCATATCTCGAAAACTATAAGAGATAATGCAATTTCGCAACCGGCAATGTAATTAGCATGCCGAATATTACTTGGAGTGTGAATTGGAACGAAATCGCCAATAGATAAGACCATTTTACAATTTGGGCCCAAGTTAGAAGCAGAGCCTAAGGTGTAAATTATCGATAGTCCATATCTCGGAAACTATAAGAGATAATTCAATTTGGCAACCGGCAATGTAATTAGCATGCCGAATATTACTTGGAATGTGAATTGAAACGAAATCGCCAATAGATAAGACCATTTTACAATTTGGGCCCAAGTTAGAAGCAGAGCCTAAGGTGTAAATTATCGATAGTCCATATCTCGGAAACTATAAGAGATAATGCAATTTGGCAACCGGCAATGTAATTAGCATGCCGAATATTACTTGGAATGTGAATTGGAACGAAATCGCCAATAGATAAGACCATTTTACAATTTGGGCCCAAGTTAGAAGCAGAGCCTAAGGTGTAAATTATCGATAGTCCATATCTCGGAAACTATAAGAGATAATGCAATTTGGCAACCGGCAATGTAATTAGCATGCCGAATATTACTTGGAATGTGAATTGGAACGAAATCGCCAATAGATAAGACCATTTTACAATTTGGGCCCAAGTTAGAAGCAGAGCCTATGGTTTAAATTATCGATAGTCCATATCTCGGAAACTATAAGAGATAATGCAATTTGGCACCCGGCAATGTAATTAGCATGCCGAATATTACTTGGAATGTGAATTGGAACGAAATCGCCAATAGATAAGACCATTTTACAATTTGGGCCCAAGTTAGAAGCAGAGCCTAAGGTGTAAATTATCGATAGTCCATATCTCGGAAACTATAAGAGTTAATGCAATTTGGCAACCGGCAATGTAATTAGCATGCCGAATATTACTTGGAATGTGAATTGGAACGAAATCGCCAATAGATAAGACCATTTTACAATTTGGGCCCAAGTTAGAAGCAGAGCCTAAGGTGTAAATTATCGATAGTCCATATCTCGGAAACTATAAGAGATAATGCAATTTGGCAACCGGCAATGTAATTAGAATGCCGAATATTACTTGGAATGTGAATTGGAACGAAATTGCCAATAGATAAGACCATTTTACAATTTGGGCCCAAGTTAGAAGCAGAGCCTAAGGTGTAAATTATCGATAGTCCATATCTCTGAAACTATAAGAGATAATGCAATTTCGCAACCGGCAATGTAATTAGCATGCCGAATATTACTTGGAATGTGAATTGGGACGAAATCGCCAATAGATAAGGCCATTTTACAATTTGGGCCCAAGTTAGAAGCAGAGCCTAAGGTGTAAATTATCGATAGTCCATATCTCGGAAACTATAAGAGATAATACAATTTGGCAACCGGCAATGTAATTAGCATGCCGAATATTACTTGGAATGTGAATTGGAACGAAATCGCCAATAGATAAGACCATTTTACAATTTGGGCCCAAGTTAGAAGCAGAGCCTAAGGTGTAAATTATCGATAGTCCATATCTCGGAAACTATAAGAGATAATGCAATTTCGCAACCGGCAATGTAATTAGCATGCCGAATATTACTTGGAGTGTGAATTGGAACGAAATCGCCAATAGATAAGACCATTTTACAATTTGGGCCCAAGTTAGAAGCAGAGCCTAAGGTGTAAATTATCGATAGTCCATATCTCGGAAACTATAAGAGATAATGCAATTTGGCAACCGGCAATGTAATTAGCATGCCGAACATTACTTGGAATGTGAATTGGAACGAAATAGCCAATAGATAAGACCATTTTACAATTTGGGCCCAAGTTAGAAGCAGAGCCTAAGGTGTAAATTATCGATAGTCCATATCTCGGAAACTATAAGAGATAATGCAATTTGGCAACCGGCAATGTAATTAGCATGCCGAATATTACTTGGAATGTGAATTGGAACGAAATCGCCAATAGGTAAGACCATTTTACAATTTGGGCCCAAGTTAGAAGCAGAGCCTAAGGTGTAAATTATCGATAGTCCATATCTCGGAAACTATAAGAGATAATTCAATTTGGCAACCGGCAATGTAATTAGCATGCCGAATATTACTTGGAATGTGAATTGAAACGAAATCGCCAATAGATAAGACCATTTTACAATTTGGGCCCAAGTTAGAAGCAGAGCCTAAGGTGTAAATTATCGATAGTCCATATCTCGGAAACTATAAGAGATAATGCAATTTGGCAACCGGCAATGTAATTAGCATGCCGAATATTACTTGGAATGTGAATTGGAACGAAATCGCCAATAGATAAGACCATTTTACAATTTGGGCCCAAGTTAGAAGCAGAGCCTAAGGTGTAAATTATCGATAGTCCATATCTCGGAAACTATAAGAGATAATGCAATTTGGCAACCGGCAATGTAATTAGCATGCGGAATATTACTTGGAATGTGAATTGGAACGAAATCGCCAATAGATAAGACCATTTTACAATTTGGGCCCTAGTTAGAAGCAGAGCCTAAGGTGTAAATTATTGATAGTCCATATCTCGGAAACCATAAGAGATAATGCAATTTGGCAACCGGCAATGTAATTAGCATGCCGAATATTACTTGGAATGTGAATTGGAACGAAATCGCCAATAGATAAGACCATTTTACAATTTGGGCCCAAGTTAGAAGCAGAGCCTAAGGTGTAAATTATCGATAGTCCATATCTCGGAAACTATAAGAGATAATGCAATTTGGCAACCGGCAATGTAATTAGCATGCCGAATATTACTTGGAATGTGAATTGGAACGAAATCGCCAATAGATAAGACCATTTTACAATTTGGGCCCAAGTTAGAAGCAGAGCCTAAGGTGTAAATTATCGATAGTCCATATCTCGGAAACTATAAGAGATAATGCAATTTGGCAACCGGCAATGTAATTAGCATGCCGAATATTACTTGGAATGTGAATTGGAACGAAATCGCCAATAGATAAGACCATTTTACAATTTGGGAGCAAGTTAGAAGCAGAGCCTAAGGTGTAAATTATCGATAGTCCATATCTCGGAAACTATAAGAGATAATACAATTTCGCAACCGGCAATGTAATTAGCATGCCGAATATCACTTGGAATGTGAATTGGGACGAAATCGCCAATAGATAAGACCATTTTACAATTTGGGCCCAAGTTAGAAGCAGAGCCTAAGGTGTAAATTATCGATAGTCCATATCTCGGAAACTATAAGAGATAATGCAATTTGGCAACCGGCAATGTAATTAGCATGCCGAATATTACTTGGAATGTGAATTGGAACGAAATCGCCAATAGATAAGACCATTTTACAATTTGGGCCCAAGTTAGAAGCAGAGCCTAAGGTGTAAATTATCGATAGTCCATATCTCGGAAACTAAAAGAGATAATGCAATTTGGCAACCGGCAATGTAATTAGCATGCCGAATATTACTTGGAATGTGAATTGGAACGGAATCGCCAATAGGTAAGACCATTTTACAATTTGGGCCCAAGTTAGAAGCAGAGCCTAAGGTGTAAATTATCGATAGTCCATATCTCGGAAACTATAAGAGATAATGCAATTTGGCAACCGGCAATGTAATTAGCATGCCGAATATTACTTGGAATGTGAATTGGAACGAAATCGCCAATAGATAAGACCATTTTACAATTTGGGCCCAAGTTAGAAGCAGAGCCTAAGGTGTAAATTATCGATAGTCCATATCTCGGAAACTATAAGAGATAATGCAATTTCGCAACCGGCAATGTAATTAGCATGCCGAATATTACTTGTAGTGTGAATTGGAACGAAATCGCCAATAGATAAGACCATTTTACAATTTGGGCCCAAGTTAGAAGCAGAGCCTAAGGTGTAAATTATCGATAGTCCATATCTCGGAAACAATAAGAGATAATGCAATTTGGCAACCGGCAATGTAATTAGCATGCCGAATATTACTTGGAATGTGAATTGGAACGAAATCGCCAATAGATAAGACCATTTTACAATTTGGGCCCAAGTTAGAAGCAGAGCCTAAGGTGTAAATTATCGATAGTCCATATCTCGGAAACTATAAGAGATAATGCAATTTGGCAACCGGCAATGTAATTAGCATGCCGAATATTACTTGGAATGTGAATTGGAACGAAATCGCCAATAGATAAGACCATTTTACAATTTGGGCCCAAGTTAGAAGCAGAGCCTAAGGTGTAAATTATCGATAGTCCATATCTCGGAAACTATAAGAGATAATGCAATTTGGCAACCGGCAATGTAATTAGCATGCCGAATATTACTTGGAATGTGAATTGGAACGAAATCGCCAATAGATAAGACCATTTTACAATTTGGGCCCAAGTTAGAAGCAGAGCCTAAGGTGTAAATTATCGATAGTCCATATCTCGGAAACTATAAGAGATAATGCAATTTCGCAACCGGCAATGTAATTAGCATGCCGAATATTACTTGGAGTGTGAATTGGAACGAAATCGCCAATAGATAAGACCATTTTACAATTTGGGCCCAAGTTAGAAGCAGAGCCTAAGGTGTAAATTATCGATAGTCCATATCTCGGAAACTATAAGAGATAATGCAATTTGGCAACCGGCAATGTAATTAGCATGCCGAGTATTACTTGGAATGTGAATTGGAACGAAATAGCCAATAGATAAGACCATTTTACAATTTGGGCCCAAGTTAGAAGCAGAGCCTAAGGTGTAAATTATCGATAGTCCATATCTCGGAAACTATAAGAGATAATGCAATTTGGCAACCGGCAATGTAATTAGCATGCCGAATATTACTTGGAATGTGAATTGGAACGAAATCGCCAATAGGTAAGACCATTTCACAATTTGGGCCCAAGTTAGAAGCAGAGCCTAAGGTGTAAATTATCGATAGTCCATATCTCGGAAACTATAAGAGATAATTCAATTTGGCAACCGGCAATGTAATTAGCATGCCGAATATTACTTGGAATGTGAATTGGAACGAAATCGCCAATAGATAAGACCATTTTACAATTTGGGCCCAAGTTAGAAGCAGAGCCTAAGGTGTAAATTATCGATAGTCCATATCTCGGAAACTATAAGAGATAATGCAATTTGGCAACCGGCAATGTAATTAGCATGCTGAATATTACTTGGAATGTGAATTGGAACGAAATCGCCAATAGATAAGACCATTTTACAATTTGGGCCCAAGTTAGAAGCAGAGCCTAAGGTGTAAATTATCGATAGTCCATATCTCGGAAACTATAAGAGATAATGCAATTTGGCAACCGGCAATGTAATTAGCATGCCGAATATTACTTGGAATGTGAATTGGAACGAAATCGCCAATAGATAAGACCATTTTACAATTTGGGCCCAAGTTAGAAGCAGAGCCTATGGTGTAAATTATCGATAGTCCATATCTCGGAAACTTTAAGAGATAATGCAATTTGGCAACCGGCAATGTAATTAGCATGCCGAATATTACTTGGAATGTGAATTGGAACGAAATCGCCAATAGATAAGACCATTTTACAATTTGGGCCCAAGTTAGAAGCAGAGCCTAAGGTGTAAATTATCGATAGTCCATATCTCGGAAACTATAAGAGTTAATGCAATTTGGCAACCGGCAATGTAATTAGCATGCCGAATATTACTTGGAATGTGAATTGGAACGAAATCGCCAATAGATAAGACCATTTTACAATTTGGGCCCAAGTTAGAAGCAGAGCCTAAGGTGTAAATTATCGATAGACCATATCTCGGAAACTATAAGAGATAATGCAATTTGGCAACCGGCAATGTAATTAGCATGCCGAATATTACTTGGAATGTGAATTGGAACGAAATCGCCAATAGATAAGACCATTTTACAATTTGGGCCCAAGTTAGAAGCAGAGCCTAAGGTGTAAATTATCGATAGTCCATATCTCGGAAACTATAAGAGATAATGCAATTTGGCAACCGGCAATGTAATTAGCATGCCGAATATTACTTGGAATGTGAATTGGAACGAAATCGCCAATAGATAAGACCATTTTACAATTTGGGCCCAAGTTAGAAGCAGAGCCTAAGGTGTAAATTATCGATAGTCCATATCTCGAAAACTATAAGAGATAATGCAATTTCGCAACCGGCAATGTAATTAGCATGCCGAATATTACTTGGAGTGTGAATTGGAACGAAATCGCCAATAGATAAGACCATTTTACAATTTGGGCCCAAGTTAGAAGCAGAGCCTAAGGTGTAAATTATCGATAGTCCATATCTCGGAAACTATAAGAGATAATTCAATTTGGCAACCGGCAATGTAATTAGCATGCCGAATATTACTTGGAATGTGAATTGAAACGAAATCGCCAATAGATAAGACCATTTTACAATTTGGGCCCAAGTTAGAAGCAGAGCCTAAGGTGTAAATTATCGATAGTCCATATCTCGGAAACTATAAGAGATAATGCAATTTGGCAACCGGCAATGTAATTAGCATGCCGAATATTACTTGGAATGTGAATTGGAACGAAATCGCCAATAGATAAGACCATTTTACAATTTGGGCCCAAGTTAGAAGCAGAGCCTAAGGTGTAAATTATCGATAGTCCATATCTCGGAAACTATAAGAGATAATGCAATTTGGCAACCGGCAATGTAATTAGCATGCCGAATATTACTTGGAATGTGAATTGGAACGAAATCGCCAATAGATAAGACCATTTTACAATTTGGGCCCAAGTTAGAAGCAGAGCCTATGGTTTAAATTATCGATAGTCCATATCTCGGAAACTATAAGAGATAATGCAATTTGGCACCCGGCAATGTAATTAGCATGCCGAATATTACTTGGAATGTGAATTGGAACGAAATCGCCAATAGATAAGACCATTTTACAATTTGGGCCCAAGTTAGAAGCAGAGCCTAAGGTGTAAATTATCGATAGTCCATATCTCGGAAACTATAAGAGTTAATGCAATTTGGCAACCGGCAATGTAATTAGCATGCCGAATATTACTTGGAATGTGAATTGGAACGAAATCGCCAATAGATAAGACCATTTTACAATTTGGGCCCAAGTTAGAAGCAGAGCCTAAGGTGTAAATTATCGATAGTCCATATCTCGGAAACTATAAGAGATAATGCAATTTGGCAACCGGCAATGTAATTAGAATGCCGAATATTACTTGGAATGTGAATTGGAACGAAATTGCCAATAGATAAGACCATTTTACAATTTGGGCCCAAGTTAGAAGCAGAGCCTAAGGTGTAAATTATCGATAGTCCATATCTCTGAAACTATAAGAGATAATGCAATTTCGCAACCGGCAATGTAATTAGCATGCCGAATATTACTTGGAATGTGAATTGGGACGAAATCGCCAATAGATAAGGCCATTTTACAATTTGGGCCCAAGTTAGAAGCAGAGCCTAAGGTGTAAATTATCGATAGTCCATATCTCGGAAACTATAAGAGATAATACAATTTGGCAACCGGCAATGTAATTAGCATGCCGAATATTACTTGGAATGTGAATTGGAACGAAATCGCCAATAGATAAGACCATTTTACAATTTGGGCCCAAGTTAGAAGCAGAGCCTAAGGTGTAAATTATCGATAGTCCATATCTCGGAAACTATAAGAGATAATGCAATTTCGCAACCGGCAATGTAATTAGCATGCCGAATATTACTTGGAGTGTGAATTGGAACGAAATCGCCAATAGATAAGACCATTTTACCATTTGGGCCCAAGTTAGAAGCAGAGCCTAAGGTGTAAATTATCGATAGTCCATATCTCGGAAACTATAAGAGATAATGCAATTTGGCAACCGGCAATGTAATTAGCATGCCGAACATTACTTGGAATGTGAATTGGAACGAAATAGCCAATAGATAAGACCATTTTACAATTTGGGCCCAAGTTAGAAGCAGAGCCTAAGGTGTAAATTATCGATAGTCCATATCTCGGAAACTATAAGAGATAATGCAATTTGGCAACCGGCAATGTAATTAGCATGCCGAATATTACTTGGAATGTGAATTGGAACGAAATCGCCAATAGGTAAGACCATTTTACAATTTGGGCCCAAGTTAGAAGCAGAGCCTAAGGTGTAAATTATCGATAGTCCATATCTCGGAAACTATAAGAGATAATTCAATTTGGCAACCGGCAATGTAATTAGCATGCCGAATATTACTTGGAATGTGAATTGAAACGAAATCGCCAATAGATAAGACCATTTTACAATTTGGGCCCAAGTTAGAAGCAGAGCCTAAGGTGTAAATTATCGATAGTCCATATCTCGGAAACTATAAGAGATAATGCAATTTGGCAACCGGCAATGTAATTAGCATGCCGAATATTACTTGGAATGTGAATTGGAACGAAATCGCCAATAGATAAGACCATTTTACAATTTGGGCCCAAGTTAGAAGCAGAGCCTAAGGTGTAAATTATCGATAGTCCATATCTCGGAAACTATAAGAGTTAATGCAATTTGGCAACCGGCAATGTAATTAGCATGCCGAATATTACTTGGAATGTGAATTGGAACGAAATCGCCAATAGATAAGACCATTTTACAATTTGGGCCCAAGTTAGAAGCAGAGCCTAAGGTGTAAATTATCGATAGTCCATATCTCGGAAACTATAAGAGATAATGCAATTTGGCAACCGGCAATGTAATTAGCATGCCGAATATTACTTGGAATGTGAATTGGAACGAAATTGCCAATAGATAAGACCATTTTACAATTTGGGCCCAAGTTAGAAGCAGAGCCTAAGGTGTAAATTATCGATAGTCCATATCTCTGAAACTATAAGAGATAATGCAATTTCGCAACCGGCAATGTAATTAGCATGCCGAATATTACTTGGAATGTGAATTGGGACGAAATCGCCAATAGATAAGGCCATTTTACAATTTGGGCCCAAGTTAGAAGCAGAGCCTAAGGTGTAAATTATCGATAGTCCATATCTCGGAAACTATAAGAGATAATGCAATTTGGCAACCGGCAATGTAATTAGCATGCCGAATATTACTTGGAATGTGAATTGGAACGAAATCGCCAATAGATAAGACCATTTTACAATTTGGGCCCAAGTTAGAAGCAGAGCCTAAGGTGTAAATTATTGATAGTCCATATCTCGGAAACTATAAGAGATAATGCAATTTGGCAACCGGCAATGTAATTAGCATGCCGAATATTACTTGGAGTGTGAATTGGAACGAAATCGCCAATAGATAAGACCATTTTACAATTTGGGCCCAAGTTAGAAGCAGAGCCTAAGGTGTAAATTATCGATAGTCCATATCTCGGAAACTATAAGAGATAATGCAATTTGGCAACCGGCAATGTAATTAGCATGCCGAATATTACTTGGAATGTGAATTGGAACGAAATCGCCAATAGGTAAGACCATTTTACAATTTGGGCCCAAGTTAGAAGCAGAGCCTAAGGTGTAAATTATCGATAGTCCATATCTCGGAAACTATAAGAGATAATTCAATTTGGCAACCGGCAATGTAATTAGCATGCCGAATATTACTTGGAATGTGAATTGGAACGAAATCGCCAATAGATAAGACCATTTTACAATTTGGGCCCAAGTTAGAAGCAGAGCCTAAGGTGTAAATTATCGATAGTCCATATCTCGGAAACTATAAGAGATAATGCAATTTGGCAACCGGCAATGTAATTAGCATGCCGAATATTACTTGGAATGTGAATTGGAACGAAATCGCCAATAGATAAGACCATTTTACAATTTGGGCCCAAGTTAGAAGCAGAGCCTAAGGTGTAAATTATCGATGGTCCATATCTCGGAAACTATAAGAGATAATGCAATTTGGCAACCGGCAATGTAATTAGCATGCCGAATATTACTTGGAATGTGAATTGGAACGAAATCGCCAATAGATAAGACCATTTTACAATTTGGGCCCAAGTTAGAAGCAGAGCCTATGGTGTAAATTATCGATAGTCCATATCTCGGAAACTATAAGAGATAATGCAATTTGGCAACCGGCAATGTAATTAGCATGCCGAATATTACTTGGAATGTGAATTGGAACGAAATCGCCAATAGATAAGACCATTTTACAATTTGGGCCCAAGTTAGAAGCAGAGCCTAAGGTGTAAATAATCGATAGTCCATATCTCGGAAACTATAAGAGTTAATGCAATTTGGCAACCGGCAATGTAATTAGCATGCCGAATATTACTTGGAATGTGAATTGGAACGAAATCGCCAATAGATAAGACCATTTTACAATTTGGGCCCAAGTTAGAAGCAGAGCCTAAGGTGTAAATTATCGATAGTCCATATCTCGGAAACTATAAGAGATAATGCAATTTGGCAACCGGCAATGTAATTAGCATGCCGAATATTACTTGGAATGTGAATTGGAACGAAATTGCCAATAGATAAGACCATTTTACAATTTGGGCCCAAGTTAGAAGCAGAGCCTAAGGTGTAAATTATCGATAGTCCATATCTCTGAAACTATAAGAGATAATGCAATTTCGCAACCGGTAATGTAATTAGCATGCCGAATATTACTTGGAATGTGAATTGGGACGAAATCGCCAATAGATAAGGCCATTTTACAATTTGGGCCCAAGTTAGAAGCAGAGCCTAAGGTGTAAATTATCGATAGTCCATATCTCGGAAACTATAAGAGATAATGCAATTTGGCAACCGGCAACGTAATTAGCATGCCGAATATAACTTGGAATGTGAATTGGAACGAAATCGCCAATAGATAAGACCATTTTACAATTTGGGCCCAAGTTAGAAGCAGAGCCTAAGGTGTAAATTATTGATAGTCCATATCTCGGAAACTATAAGAGATAATGCAATTTGGCAACCGGCAATGTAATTAGCATGCCGAATATTACTTGGAGTGTGAATTGGAACGAAATCGCCAATAGATAAGACCATTTTACAATTTGGGCCCAAGTTAGAAGCAGAGCCTAAGGTGTAAATTATCGATAGTCCATATCTCGGAAACTATAAGAGATAATGCAATTTGGCAACCGGCAATGTTATTAGCATGCCGAATATTACTTGGAATGTGAATTGGAACGAAATCGCCAATAGATAAGACCATTTTACAATTTGGGCCCAAGTTAGAAGCAGAGCCTAAGGTGTAAATTATCGATAGTCCATATCTCGGAAACTATAAGAGATAATGCAATTTGGCAACCGGCAATGTAATTAGCATGCCGAATATCACTTGGAATGTGAATTGGGACGAAATCGCCAATAGATAAGACCATTTTACAATTTGGGCCCAAGTTAGAAGCAGAGCCTAAGGTGTAAATTATCGATAGTCCATATCTCGGAAACTATAAGAGATAATGCATTTTGGCAACCGGCAATGTAATTAGCATGCCGAATATTACTTGGAATGTGAATTGGAACGAAATCGCCAATATATAAGACCATTTTACAATTTGGGCCCAAGTTAGAACCAGAGCCTAAGGTGTAAATTATCGATAGTCCATATCTCGGAAACTATAAGAGTTAATGCAATTTGGCAACCGGCAATGTAATTAGCATGCCGAATATTACTTGGAATGTTAATTGGAACGAAATTGCCAATAGATAAGACCATTTTACAATTTGGGCCCAAGTTAGAAGCAGAGCCTAAGGTGTAAATTATCGATGTCCATATCTCTGAAACTATAAGAGATAATGCAATTTCGCAACCGGCAATGTAATTAGCATGGCGAATATTACTTGGAATGTGAATTGGGACGAAATCGCCAATAGATAAGGCCATTTTACAATTTGGGCCCAAGTTAGAAGCAGAGCCTAAGGTGTAAATTATCGATAGTCCATATCTCGGAAACTATAAGAGATAATGCAATTTGGCAACCGGCAATGTAATTAGCATGCCGAATATTACTTGGAATGTGAATTGGAACGAAATCGCCAATAGATAAGACCATTTTACAATTTGGGCCCAAGTTAGAAGCAGAGCCTAAGGTGTAAATTATCGATAGTCCATATCTCGGAAACTATAAGAGATAATGCAATTTGGCAACCGGCAATGTAATTAGCATGCCGAATATTACTTGGAATGTGAATTGGAACGAAATTGCCAATAGATAAGACCATTTTACAATTTGGGCCCAAGTTAGAAGCAGAGCCTAAGGTGTAAATTATCGATAGTCCATATCTCGGAAACTATAAGAGATAATGCAATTTGGCAACCGGCAATGTAATTAGCATGCCGAATATTACTTGGAATGTGAATTGGAACGAAATTGCCAATAGATAAGACCATTTTACAATTTGGGCCCAAGTTAGAAGCAGAGCCTAAGGTGTAAATTATCGATAGTCCATATCTCTGAAACTATAAGAGATAATGCAATTTCGCAACCGGTAATGTAATTAGCATGCCGAATATTACTTGGAATGTGAATTGGGACGAAATCGCCAATAGATAAGGCCATTTTACAATTTGGGCCCAAGTTAGAAGCAGAGCCTAAGGTGTAAATTATCGATAGTCTATATCTCGGAAACTATAAGAGATAATGCAATTTGGCAACCGGCAATGTTATTAGCATGCCGAATATTACTTGGAATGTGAATTGGAACGAAATTGCCAATAGATAAGACCATTTTACAATTTGGGCCCAAGTTAGAAGCAGAGCCTAAGGTGTAAATTATCGATAGTCCATATCTCGGAAACTATAAGAGATAATGCAATTTGGCAACCGGCAATGTAATTAGCATGCCGAATATCACTTGGAATGTGAATTGGGACGAAATCGCCAATAGATAAGACCATTTTACAATTTGGGCCCAAGTTAGAAGCAGAGCCTAAGGTGTAAATTATCGATAGTCCATATCTCGGAAACTATAAGAGATAATGCAATTTGGCAACCGGCAATGTAATTAGCATGCCGAATATTACTTGGAATGTGAATTGGAACGAAATCGCCAATATATAAGACCATTTTACAATTTGGGCCCAAGTTAGAACCAGAGCCTAAGGTGTAAATTATCGATAGTCCATATCTCGGAAACTATAAGAGTTAATGCAATTTGGCAACCGGCAATGTAATTAGCATGCCGAATATTACTTGGAATGTTAATTGGAACGAAATCGCCAATAGATAAGACCATTTTACAATTTGGGCCCAAGTTAGAAGCAGAGCCTAAGGTGTAAATAATCGATAGTCCATATCTCGGAAACTATAAGAGTTAATGCAATTTGGCAACCGGCAATGTAATTAGCATGCCGAATATTACTTGGAATGTGAATTGGAACGAAATCGCCAATAGATAAGACCATTTTACAATTTGGGCCCAAGTTAGAAGCAGAGCCTAAGGTGTAAATTATCGATAGTCCATATCTCGGAAACTATAAGAGATAATGCAATTTGGCAACCGGCAATGTAATTAGCATGCCGAATATTACTTGGAATGTGAATTGGAACGAAATTGCCAATAGATAAGACCATTTTACAATTTGGGCCCAAGTTAGAAGCAGAGCCTAAGGTGTAAATTATCGATAGTCCATATCTCTGAAACTATAAGAGATAATGCAATTTCGCAACCGGTAATGTAATTAGCATGCCGAATATTACTTGGAATGTGAATTGGGACGAAATCGCCAATAGATAAGGCCATTTTACAATTTGGGCCCAAGTTAGAAGCAGAGCCTAAGGTGTAAATTATCGATAGTCCATATCTCGGAAACTATAAGAGATAATGCAATTTGGCAACCGGCAACGTAATTAGCATGCCGAATATAACTTGGAATGTGAATTGGAACGAAATCGCCAATAGATAAGACCATTTTACAATTTGGGCCCAAGTTAGAAGCAGAGCCTAAGGTGTAAATTATTGATAGTCCATATCTCGGAAACTATAAGAGATAATGCAATTTGGCAACCGGCAATGTAATTAGCATGCCGAATATTATTTGGAGTGTGAATTGGAACGAAATCGCCAATAGATAAGACCATTTTACAATTTGGGCCCAAGTTAGAAGCAGAGCCTAAGGTGTAAATTATCGATAGTCCATATCTCGGAAACTATAAGAGATAATGCAATTTGGCAACCGGCAATGTTATTAGCATGCCAAATATTACTTGGAATGTGAATTGGAACGAAATCGCCAATAGATAAGACCATTTTACAATTTGGGCCCAAGTTAGAAGCAGAGCCTAAGGTGTAAATTATCGATAGTCCATATCTCGGAAACTATAAGAGATAATGCAATTTGGCAACCGGCAATGTAATTAGCATGCCGAATATCACTTGGAATGTGAATTGGGACGAAATCGCCAATAGATAAGACCATTTTACAATTTGGGCCCAAGTTAGAAGCAGAGCCTAAGGTGTAAATTATCGATAGTCCATATCTCGGAAACTATAAGAGATAATGCAATTTGGCAACCGGCAATGTAATTAGCATGCCGAATATTACTTGGAATGTGAATTGGAACGAAATCGCCAATATATAAGACCATTTTACAATTTGGGCCCAAGTTAGAACCAGAGCCTAAGGTGTAAATTATCGATAGTCCATATCTCGGAAACTATAAGAGTTAATGCAATTTGGCAACCGGCAATGTAATTAGCATGCCGAATATTACTTGGAATGTTAATTGGAACGAAATTGCCAATAGATAAGACCATTTTACAATTTGGGCCCAAGTTAGAAGCAGAGCCTAAGGTGTAAATTATCGATGTCCATATCTCTGAAACTATAAGAGATAATGCAATTTCGCAACCGGCAATGTAATTAGCATGGCGAATATTACTTGGAATGTGAATTGGGACGAAATCGCCAATAGATAAGGCCATTTTACAATTTGGGCCCAAGTTAGAAGCAGAGCCTAAGGTGTAAATTATCGATAGTCCATATCTCGGAAACTATAAGAGATAATGCAATTTGGCAACCGGCAATGTAATTAGCATGCCGAATATTACTTGGAATGTGAATTGGAACGAAATCGCCAATAGATAAGACCATTTTACAATTTGGGCCCAAGTTAGAAGCAGAACCTAAGGTGTAAATTATCGATAGTCTATATCTCGGAAACTATAAGAGATAATGCAATTTGGCAACCGGCAATGTAATTAGCATGCCGAATATTACTTGGAATGTGAATTGGAACGAAATCGCCAATAGATAAGACCATTTTACAATTTGGGCCCAAGCTAGAAGCAGAGCCTAAGGTGTAAATTATCGATAGTCCATATCTCGGAAACTATAAGAGATAATGCAATTTCGCAACCGGCAATGTAATTAGCATGCCGAATATTACTTGGAGTGTGAATTGGAACGAAATCGCCAATAGATAAGACCATTTTACAATTTGGGCCCAAGTTAGAAGCAGAGCCTAAGGTGTAAATTATCGATAGTCCATATCTCGGAAACTATAAGAGATAATGCAATTTGGTAACCGGCAATGTAATTAGCATGCCGAATATTACTTGGAATGTGAATTGGAACGAAATCGCCAATAGATAAGACCATTTTACAATTTGGGCCCAAGTTAGAAGCAGAGCCTAAGGTGTAAATTATCGATAGTCCATATCTCGGAAACTATAAGAGATAATGCAATTTGGCAACCGGCAATGTAATTAGCATGCCAAATATTACTTGGAATGTGAATTAGAACGAAATCGCCAATAGATAAGACCATTTTACAATTTGGGCCCAAGTTAGAAGCAGAGCCTAAGGTGCAAATTATCGATAGTCCATATCTCGGAAACTATAAGAGATAATGCAATTTGGCAACCGGCAATGTAATTAGCATGCCGAATATTACTTGGAATGTGAATTGGAACGAAATCGCCAATAGATAAGACCATTTTACAATTTGGGCCCAAGTTAGAAGCAGAGCCTAAGGTGTAAATTATCGATAGTCCATATCTCGGAAACTATAAGAGATAATGCAATTTCGCAACCGGCAATGTAATTAGCATGCCGAATATTACTTGGAGTGTGAATTGGAACGAAATCGCCAATAGATAACACCATTTTACAATTTGGGCCCAAGTTAGAAGCAGAGCCTAAGGTGTAAATTATCGATAGTCCATATCTCGGAAACTATAAGAGATAATGCAATTTGGCAACCGGCAATGTAATTAGCATGCCGAATATTACTTGGAATGTGAATTGGAACGAAATCGCCAATAGGTAAGACCATTTTACAATTTGGGCCCAAGTTAGAAGCAGAGCCTAAGGTGTAAATTATCGATAGTCCATATCTCGGAAACTATAAGAGATAATTCAATTTGGCAACCGGCAATGTAATTAGCATGCCGAATATTACTTGGAATGTGAATTGGAACGAAATCGCCAATAGATAAGACCATTTTACAATTTGGGCCCAAGTTAGAAGCAGAGCCTAAGGTGTAAATTATCGATAGTCCATATCTCGGAAACTATAAGAGATAATGCAATTTGGCAACCGGCAATGTAATTAGCATGCCGAATATTACTTGGAATGTGAATTGGAACGAAATCGCCAATAGATAAGACCATTTTACAATTTGGGCCCAAGTTAGAAGCAGAGCCTAAGGTGTAAATTATCGATAGTCCATATCTCGGAAACTATAAGAGATAATGCAATTTGGCAACCGGCAATGTAATTAGCATGCCGAATATTACTTGGAATGTGAATTGGAACGAAATCGCCAATAGATAAGACCATTTTACAATTTGGGCCCAAGTTAGAAGCAGAGCCTATGGTGTAAATTATCGATAGTCCATATCTCGGAAACTATAAGAGATAATGCAATTTGGCAACCGGCAATGTAATTAGCATGCCGAATATTACTTGGAATGTGAATTGGAACGAAATCGCCAATAGATAAGACCATTTTACAATTTGGGCCCAAGTTAGAAGCAGAGCCTAAGGTGTAAATTATCGATAGTCCATATCTCGGAAACTATAAGAGTTAATGCAATTTGGCAACCGGCAATGTAATTAGCATGCCGAATATTACTTGGAATGTGAATTGGAACGAAATCGCCAATAGATAAGACCATTTTACAATTTGGGCCCAAGTTAGAAGCAGAGCCTAAGGTGTAAATTATCGATAGTCCATATCTCGGAAACTATAAGAGATAATGCAATTTAGCAACCGGCAATGTAATTAGCATGCCGAATATTACTTGGAATGTGAATTGGAACGAAATTGCCAATAGATAAGACCATTTTACAATTTGGGCCCAAGTTAGAAGCAGAGCCTAAGGTGTAAATTATCGATAGTCCATATCTCTGAAACTATAAGAGATAATGCAATTTCGCAACCGGCAATGTAATTAGCATGCCGAATATTACTTGGAATGTGAATTGTGACGAAATCGCCAATAGATAAGGCCATTTTACAATTTGGGCCCAAGTTAGAAGCGGAGCCTAAGGTGTAAATTATCGATAGTCCATATCTCGGAAACTATAAGAGATAATGCAATTTGGCAACCGGCAATGTAATTAGCATGCCGAATATTACTTGGAATGTGAATTGGAACGAAATCGCCAATAGATAAGACCATTTTACAATTTGGGCCCAAGTTAGAAGCAGAGCCTAAGGTGTAAATTATTGATAGTCCATATCTCGGAAGCTATAAGAGATAATGCAATTTGGCAACCGGCAATGTAATTAGCATGCCGAATATTACTTGGAGTGTGAATTGGAACGAAATCGCCAATAGATAAGACCATTTTACAATTTGGGCCCAAGTTAGAAGCAGAGCCTTAGGTGTAAATTATCGATAGTCCATATCTCGGAAACTATAAGAGATAATGCAATTTGGCAACCGGCAATGTTATTAGCATGCCGAATATTACTTGGAATGTGAATTGGAACGAAATCGCCAAAGATAAGACCATTTTACAATTTGGGCCCAAGTTAGAAGCAGAGCCTAAGGTGTAAATTATCGATAGTCCATATCTCGGAAACTATAAGAGATAATGCAATTTGGCAACCGGCAATGTAATTAGCATGCCGAATATCACTTGGAATGTGAATTGGGACGAAATCGCCAATAGATAAGACCATTTTACAATTTGGGCCCAAGTTAGAAGCAGAGCCTAAGGTGTAAATTATCGATAGTCCATATCTCGGAAACTATAAGAGATAATGCAATTTGGCAACCGGCAATGTAATTAGCATGCCGAATATTACTTGGAATGTGAATTGGAACGAAATCGCCAATATATAAGACCATTTTACAATTTGGGCCCAAGTTAGAAGCAGAGCCAAAGGTGTAAATTATCGATAGTCCATATCTCGGAAACTATAAGAGTTAATGCAATTTGGCAACCGGCAATGTAATTAGCATGCCGAATATTACTTGGAATGTGAATTGGAACGAAATCGCCAATAGATAAGAGCATTTTACAATTTGGGCCCAAGTTAGAAGCAGAGCCTAAGGTGTAAATTATCGAGAGTCCATATCTCGGAAACTATAAGAGATAATGCAATTTGGCAACCGGCAATGTAATTAGCATGCCGAATATTACTTGGAATGTGAATTGGAACGAAATTGCCAATAGATAAGACCATTTTACAATTTGGGCCCAAGTTAGAAGCAGAGCCTAAGGTGTAAATTATCGATAGTCCATATCTCTGAAACTATAAGAGATAATGCAATTTCGCAACCGGCAATGTAATTAGCATGGCGAATATTACTTGGAATGTGAATTGGGACGAAATCGCCAATAGATAAGGCCATTTTACAATTTGGGCCCAAGTTAGAAGCAGAGCCTAAGGTGTAAATTATCGATAGTCCATATCTCGGAAACTATAAGAGATAATGCAATTTGGCAACCGGCAATGTAATTAGCATGCCGAATATTACTTGGAATGTGAATTGGAACGAAATCGCCTATAGATAAGACCATTTTACAATTTGGGCCCAAGTTAGAAGCAGAGCCTAAGGTGTAAATTATCGATAGTCTATATCTCGGAAACTATAAGAGATAATGCAATTTGGCAACCGGCAATGTAATTAGCATGCCGAATATTACTTGGAATGTGAATTGGAACGAAATCGCCAATAGATAAGACCATTTTACAATTTGGGCCCAAGTTAGAAGCAGAGCCTAAGGTGTAAATTATCGATAGTCCATATCTCGGAAACTATAAGAGATAATGCAATTTCGCAACCGGCAATGTAATTAGCATGCCGAATATTACTTGGAGTGTGAATTGGAACGAAATCGCCAATAGATAAGGCCATTTTACAATTTGGGCCCAAGTTAGAAGCAGAGCCTAAGGTGTAAATTATCGATAGTCCATATCTCGGAAACTATAAGAGATAATGCAATTTGGTAACCGGCAATGTAATTAGCATGCCGAATATTACTTGGAATGTGAATTGGAACGAAATCGCCAATAGATAAGACCATTTTACAATTTGGGCCCAAGTTAGAAGCAGAGCCTAAGGTGCAAATTATCGATAGTCCATATCTCGGAAACTATAAGAGATAATGCAATTTGGCAACCGGCAATGTAATTAGCATGCCGAATATTACTTGGAATGTGAATTGCAACTAAATCGCCAATAGATAAGACCATTTTACAATTTGGGCCCAAGTTAGAAGCAGAGCCTAAGGTGTAAATTATCGATAGTCCATATCTCGGAAACTATAAGAGATAATGCAATTTGACAACCGGCAATGTAATTAGCATGCCGAATATTACTTGGAATGTGAATTGGAACGAAATCGCCAATAGATAAGACCATTTTACAATTTGGGCCCAAGTTAGAAGCAGAGCCTAAGGTGTAAATTATCGATAGTCCATATCTCGGAAACTATAGAGATAATGCAATTTGGCAACCGGCAATGTAATTAGCATGCCGAATATTACTTGGAATGGGAATTGCAACTAAATCGCCAATAGATAAGACCATTTTACAATTTGGGCCCAAGTTAGAAGCAGAGCCTAAGGTGTAAATTATCGATAGTCCATATCTCGGAAACTATAAGAGTTAATGCAATTTGGCAACCGGCAATGTAATTAGCATGCCGAATATTACTTGGAATGTGAATTGGAACGAAATCGCCAATAGATAAGACCATTTTACAATTTGGGCCCAAGTTAGAAGCAGAGCCTAAGGTGTAAATTATCGATAGTCCATATCTCGGAAACTATAAGAGATAATGCAATTTGGCAACCGGCAATGTAATTAGCATGCCGAATATTACTTGGAATGTGAATTGGAACGAAATTGCCAATAGATAAGACCATTTTACAATTTGGGCCCAAGTTAGTAGCAGAGCCTAAGGTGTAAATTATCGATAGTCCATATCTCTGAAACTATAAGAGATAATGCAATTTCGCAACCGGCAATGTAATTAGCATGCCGAATATTACTTGGAATGTGAATTGGGACGAAATCGCCAATAGATAAGGCCATTTTACAATTTGGGCCCAAGTTAGAAGCAGAGCCTAAGGTGTAAATTATCGATAGTCCATATCTCGGAAACTATAAGAGATAATGCAATTTGGCAACCGGCAATGTAATTAGCATGCCGAATATTACTTGGAATGTGAATTTCAACGAAATCGCCAATAGATAAGACCATTTTACAATTTGGGCCCAAGTTAGAAGCAGAGCCTAAGGTGTAAATTATCGATAGTCCATATCTCGGAAACTATAAGAGATAATGCAATTTGGCAACCGGCAATGTAATTAGCATGCCGAATATTACTTGGAATGTGAATTGGAACGAAATCGCCAATAGATAAGACCATTTTACAATTTGGGAGCAAGTTAGAAGCAGAGCCTAAGGTGTAAATTATCGATAGTCCATATCTCGGAAACTATAAGAGATAATGCAATTTCGCAACCGGCAATATAATTAGCATGCCGAATATCACTTGGAATGTGAATTGGGACGAAATCGCCAATAGATAAGACCATTTTACAATTTGGGCCCAAGTTAGAAGCAGAGCCTAAGGTGTAAATTATCGATAGTCCATATCTCGGAAACTATAAGAGATAATGCAATTTGGCAACCGGCAATGTAATTAGCATGCCGAATATTACTTGGAATGTGAATTGGAACGAAATCGCCAATAGATAAGACCATTTTACAATTTGGGCCCAAGTTAGAAGCAGAGCCTAAGGTGTAAATTATCGATAGTCCATATCTCGGAAACTATAAGAGATAATGCAATTTGGCAACCGGCAATGTAATTAGCATGCCGAATATTACTTGGAATGTGAATTGGAACGGAATCGCCAATAGGTAAGACCATTTTACAATTTGGGCCCAAGTTAGAAGCAGAGCCTAAGGTGTAAATTATCGATAGTCCATATCTCGGAAACTATAAGAGATAATGCAATTTGGCAACCGGCAATGTAATTAGCATGCCGAATATTACTTGGAATGTGAATTGGAACGAAATCGCCAATAGATAAGACCATTTTACAATTTGGGCCCAAGTTAGAAGCAGAGCCTAAGGTGTAAATTATCGATAGTCCATATCTCGGAAACTATAAGAGATAATGCAATTTCGCAACCGGCAATGTAATTAGCATGCCGAATATTACTTGGAGTGTGAATTGGAACGAAATCGCCAATAGATAAGACCATTTTACAATTTGGGCCCAAGTTAGAAGCAGAGCCTAAGGTGTAAATTATCGATAGTCCATATCTCGGAAACTATAAGAGATAATGCAATTTGGCAACCGGCAATGTAATTAGCATGCCGAATATTACTTGGAATGTGAATTGGAACGAAATCGCCAATAGATAAGACCATTTTACAATTTGGGCCCAAGTTAGAAGCAGAGCCTAAGGTGTAAATTATCGATAGTCCATATCTCGGAAACTATAAGAGATAATGCAATTTGGCAACCGGCAATGTAATTAGCATGCCGAATATTACTTGGAATGTGAATTGGAACGAAATCGCCAATAGATAAGACCATTTTACAATTTGGGCCCAAGTTAGAAGCAGAGCCTAAGGTGTAAATTATCGATAGTCCATATCTCGGAAACTATAAGAGATAATGCAATTTGGCAACCGGCAATGTAATTAGCATGCCGAATATTACTTGGAATGTGAATTGCAACTAAATCGCCAATAGATAAGACCATTTTACAATTTGGGCCCAAGTTAGAAGCAGAGCCTAAGGTGTAAATTATCGATAGTCCATATCTCGGAAACTATAAGAGATAATGCAATTTGGCAACCGGCAATGTAATTAGCATGCCGAATATTACTTGGAATGTGAATTGGAACGAAATCGCCAATAGATAAGACCATTTTACAATTTGGGCCCAAGTTAGAAGCAGAGCCTAAGGTGTAAATTATCGATAGTCCATATCTCGGAAACTATAAGAGATAATGCAATTTGGCAACCGGCAATGTAATTAGCATGCCGAATATTACTTGGAATGTGAATTGGAACGAAATCGCCAATAGACAAGACCATTTTACAATTTGGACCCAAGTTAGAAGCAGAGCCTAAGGTGTAAATTATCGATAGTCCATATCTCGGAAACTATAAGAGATAATGCAATTTGGCAACCGGCAATGTAATTAGCATGCCGAATATTACTTGGAGTGTGAATTGGAACGAAATCGCCAATAGATAAGGCCATTTTACAATTTGGGCCCAAGTTAGAAGCAGAGCCTAAGGTGTAAATTATCGATAGTCCATATCTCGGAAACTATAAGAGATAATGCAATTTGGTAACCGGCAATGTAATTAGCATGCCGAATATTACTTGGAATGTGAATTGGAACGAAATCGCCAATAGATAAGACCATTTTACAATTTGGGCCCAAGTTAGAAGCAGAGCCTAAGGTGCAAATTATCGATAGTCCATATCTCGGAAACTATAAGAGATAATGCAATTTGGCAACCGGCAATGTAATTAGCATGCCGAATATTACTTGGAATGTGAATTGCAACTAAATCGCCAATAGATAAGACCATTTTACAATTTGGGCCCAAGTTAGAAGCAGAGCCTAAGGTGTAAATTATCGATAGTCCATATCTCGGAAACTATAAGAGATAATGCAATTTCGCAACCGGCAATATAATTAGCATGCCGAATATCACTTGGAATGTGAATTGGGACGAAATCGCCAATAGATAAGACCATTTTACAATTTGGGCCCAAGTTAGAAGCAGAGCCTAAGGTGTAAATTATCGATAGTCCATATCTCGGAAACTATAAGAGATAATGCAATTTGGCAACCGGCAATGTAATTAGCATGCCGAATATTACTTGGAATGTGAATTGGAACGAAATCGCCAATAGATAAGACCATTTTACAATTTGGGCCCAAGTTAGAAGCAGAGCCTAAGGTGTAAATTATCGATAGTCCATATCTCGGAAACTATAAGAGATAATGCAATTTGGCAACCGGCAATGTAATTAGCATGCCGAATATTACTTGGAATGTGAATTGGAACGGAATCGCCAATAGGTAAGACCATTTTACAATTTGGGCCCAAGTTAGAAGCAGAGCCTAAGGTGTAAATTATCGATAGTCCATATCTCGGAAACTATAAGAGATAATGCAATTTGGCAACCGGCAATGTAATTAGCATGCCGAATATTACTTGGAATGTGAATTGGAACGAAATCGCCAATAGATAAGACCATTTTACAATTTGGGCCCAAGTTAGAAGCAGAGCCTAAGGTGTAAATTATCGATAGTCCATATCTCGGAAACTATAAGAGATAATGCAATTTCGCAACCGGCAATGTAATTAGCATGCCGAATATTACTTGGAGTGTGAATTGGAACGAAATCGCCAATAGATAAGACCATTTTACAATTTGGGCCCAAGTTAGAAGCAGAGCCTAAGGTGTAAATTATCGATAGTCCATATCTCGGAAACTATAAGAGATAATGCAATTTGGCAACCGGCAATGTAATTAGCATGCCGAATATTACTTGGAATGTGAATTGGAACGAAATCGCCAATAGATAAGACCATTTTACAATTTGGGCCCAAGTTAGAAGCAGAGCCTAAGGTGTAAATTATCGATAGTCCATATCTCGGAAACTATAAGAGATAATGCAATTTGGCAACCGGCAATGTAATTAGCATGCCGAATATTACTTGGAATGTGAATTGGAACGAAATCGCCAATAGATAAGACCATTTTACAATTTGGGCCCAAGTTAGAAGCAGAGCCTAAGGTGTAAATTATCGATAGTCCATATCTCGGAAACTATAAGAGATAATGCAATTTGGCAACCGGCAATGTAATTAGCATGCCGAATATTACTTGGAATGTGAATTGCAACTAAATCGCCAATAGATAAGACCATTTTACAATTTGGGCCCAAGTTAGAAGCAGAGCCTAAGGTGTAAATTATCGATAGTCCATATCTCGGAAACTATAAGAGATAATGCAATTTGGCAACCGGCAATGTAATTAGCATGCCGAATATTACTTGGAATGTGAATTGGAACGAAATCGCCAATAGATAAGACCATTTTACAATTTGGGCCCAAGTTAGAAGCAGAGCCTAAGGTGTAAATTATCGATAGTCCATATCTCGGAAACTATAAGAGATAATGCAATTTGGCAACCGGCAATGTAATTAGCATGCCGAATATTACTTGGAATGTGAATTGGAACGAAATCGCCAATAGACAAGACCATTTTACAATTTGGACCCAAGTTAGAAGCAGAGCCTAAGGTGTAAATTATCGATAGTCCATATCTCGGAAACTATAAGAGATAATGCAATTTGGCAACCGGCAATGTAATTAGCATGCCGAATATTACTTGGAATGTGAATTGGAACGAAATCGCCAATAGATAAGACCATTTTACAATTTGGGCCCAAGTTAGAAGCAGAGCCTAAGGTGTAAATTATTGATAGTCCATATCTCGGAAACTATAAGAGATAATGCAATTTCGCAACCGGCAATGTAATTAGCATGCCGAATATCACTTGGAATGTGAATTGGGACGAAATCGCCAATAGATAAGACCATTTTACAATTTGGGCCCAAGTTAGAAGCAGAGCCTAAGGTGTAAATTATCGATAGTCCATATCTCGGAAACTATAAGAGATAATGCAATTTGGCAACCGGCAATGTAATTAGCATGCCGAATATTACTTGGAATGTGAATTGGAACGAAATCGCCAATAGATAAGACCATTTTACAATTTGGGCCCAAGTTAGAAGCAGAGCCTAAGGTGTAAATTATCGATAGTCCATATCTCGGAAACTATAAGAGATAATGCAATTTGGCAACCGGCAATGTAATTAGCATGCCGAATATTACTTGGAATGTGAATTGGAACGAAATCGCCAATAGAAAAGACCATTTTACAATTTGGGCCCAAGTTAGAAGCAGAGCCTAAGGTGTAAATTATCGATAGTCCATATCTCGGAAACTATAAGAGATAATGCAATTTCGCAACCGGCAATGTAATTAGCATGCCGAATATTACTTGGAGTGTGAATTGGAACGAAATCGCCAATAGATAAGACCATTTTACAATTTGGGCCCAAGTTAGAAGCAGAGCCTAAGCTGTAAATTATCGATAGTCCATATCTCTGAAACTATAAGAGATAATGCAATTTCGCAACCGGCAATGTAATTAGCATGCCGAATATTACTTGGAATGTGAATTGGGACGAAATCGCCAATAGATAAGGCCATTTTACAATTTGGGCACAAGTTAGAAGCAGAGCCTAAGGTGTAAATTATCGATAGTCCATATCTCGGAAACTATAAGAGATAATGCAATTTGGCAACCGGCAATGTAATTAGCATGCCGTATATTACTTGGAATGTGAATTGGAACGAAATCGCCAATAGATAAGACCATTTTACAATTTGGGAACAAGTTAGAAGCAGAGCCTAAGGTGTAAATTATCGATAGTCCATATCTCGGAAACTATAAGAGATAATGCAATTTGGCAACCGTCAATGTAATTAGCATGCCGAATATTACTTGGAGTGTGAATTGGAACGAAATCGCCAATAGATAAGACCATTTTACAATTTGGGCCCAAGTTAGAAGCAGAGCCTAAGGTGTAAATTATCGATAGTCCATATCTCGGAAACTATAAGAGATAATGCAATTTGGCAACCGGCAATGTAATTAGCATGCCGAATATTACTTGGAATGTGAATTGGAACGAAATCGCCAATAGATAAGACCATTTTACAATTTGGGCCCAAGTTAGAAGCAGAGCCTAAGGTGTAAATTATTGATAGTCCATATCTCGGAAACTATAAGAGATAATTCAATTTCACAACCGGCAATGTAATTAGCATGCCGAATATCACTTGGAATGTGAATTGGGACGAAATCGCCAATAGATAAGACCATTTTACAATTTGGGCCCAAGTTAGAAGCAGAGCCTAAGGTGTAAATTATCGATAGTCCATATCACGGAAACTATAAGAGATAATGCAATTTGGCAACCGGCAATGTAATTAGCATGCCGAATATTACTTGGAATGTGAATTGGAACGAAATCGCCAATAGATAAGACCATTTTACAATTTGGGCCCAAGTTAGAAGCAGAGCCTAAGGTGTAAATTATCGATAGTCCATATCTCGGAAACTATAAGAGTTAATGCAATTTGGCAACCGGCAATGTAATTAGCATGCCGAATATTACTTGGATTGTGAATTGGAACGAAATCGCCAATAGATAAGACCATTTTACAATTTGGGCCCAAGTTAGAAGCAGAGCCTAAGGTGTAAATTATCGATAGTCCATATCTCGGAAACTATAAGAGATAATGCAATTTGGCAACCGGCAATGTAATTAGCATGCCGAATATTACTTGGAATGTGAATTGGAACGAAATCGCCAATAGATAAGACCATTTTACAATTTGGGCCCAAGTTAGAAGCAGAGCCTAAGGTGTAAATTATTGATAGTCCATATCTCGGAAACTATAAGAGATAATGCAATTTCGCAACCGGCAATGTAATTAGCATGCCGAATATCACTCGGAATGTGAATTGGGACGAAATCGCCAATAGATAAGACCATTTTACAATTTGGGCCCAAGTTAGAAGCAGAGCCTAAGGTGTAAATTATCGATAGTCCATATCTCGGAAACTATAAGAGATAATGCAATTTGGCAACCGGCAATGTAATTAGCATGCCGAATATTACTTGGAATGTGAATTGGAACGAAATCGCCAATAGATAAGACCATTTTACAATTTGGGCCCAAGTTAGAAGCAGAGCCTAAGGTGTAAATTATCGATAGTCCATATCTCGGAAACTATAAGAGATAATGCAATTTGGCAACCGGCAATGTAATTAGCATGCCGAATATTACTTGGAATGTGAATTGGAACGAAATCGCCAATAGATAAGACCATTTTACAATTTGGGCCCAAGTTAGAAGCAGAGCCTAATGTGTAAATTATCGATAGTCCATATCTCGGAAACTATAAGAGATAATGCAATTTGGCAACCGGCAATGTAATTAGCATGCCGAATATTACTTGGAATGTGAATTGGAACGAAATCGCCAATAGATAAGACCATTTTACAATTTGGCCTAAGGTGTAAATTATCGATAGTCCATATCTCGGAAACTATAAGAGATAATGCAATTTGGCAACCGGCAATGTAATTAGCATGCCGAATATTACTTGGAATGTGAATTGCAACTAAATCGCCAATAGATAAGACCATTTTACAATTTGGGCCCAAGTTAGAAGCAGAGCCTAAGGTGTAAATTATCGATAGTCCATATCTCGGAAACTATAAGAGATAATGCAATTTGGCAACCGGCAATGTAATTAGCATGCCGAATATTACTTGGAATGTGAATTGGAACGAAATCGCCAATAGATAAGACCATTTTACAATTTGGGCCCAAGTTAGAAGCAGAGCCTAAGGTGTAAATTATCGATAGTCCATATCTCGGAAACTATAAGAGATAATGCAATTTGGCAACCGGCAATGTAATTAGCATGCCGAATATTACTTGGAATGTGAATTGGAACGAAATCGCCAATAGATAAGACCATTTTACAATTTGGGCCCAAGTTAGAAGCAGAGCCTAAGGTGTAAATTATCGATAGTCCATATCTCGGAAACTATAGAGATAATGCAATTTGGCAACCGGCAATGTAATTAGCATGCCGAATATTACTTGGAATGTGAATTGCAACTAAATCGCCAATAGATAAGACCATTTTACAATTTGGGCCCAAGTTAGAAGCAGAGCCTAAGGTGTAAATTATCGATAGTCCATATCTCGGAAACTATAAGAGATAATGCAATTTGGCAACCGGCAATGTAATTAGCATGCCGAATATTACTTGGAATGTGAATTGGAACGAAATCGCCAATAGATAAGACCATTTTACAATTTGGGCCCAAGTTAGAAGCAGAGCCTAAGGTGTAAATTATCGATAGTCCATATCTCGGAAACTATAAGAGATAATGCAATTTCGCAACCGGCAATGTAATTAGCATGCCGAATATCACTTGGAATGTGAATTGGGACGAAATCGCCAATAGATAAGACCATTTTACAATTTGGGCCCAAGTTAGAAGCAGAGCCTAAGGTGTAAATTATCGATAGTCCATATCTCGGAAACTATAAGAGATAATGCAATTTGGCAACCGGCAATGTAATTAGCATGCCGAATATTACATGGAATGTGAATTGGAACGAAATCGCCAATAGGTAAGACCATTTTACAATTTGGGCCCAAGTTAGAAGCAGAGCCTAAGCTGTAAATTATCGATAGTCCATATCTCGGAAACTATAAGAGATAATTCAATTTGGCAACCGACAATGTAATTAGCATGCCGAATATTACCTGGAATGTGAATTGGAACGAAATCGCCAATAGATAAGACCATTTTACAATTTGGGCCCAAGTTAGAAGCAGAGCCTAAGGTGTAAATTATCGATAGTCCATATCTCGGAAACTATAAGAGATAATGCAATTTGGCAACCGGCAATGTAATTAGCATGCGGAATAATACTTGGAATGTGAATTGGAACGAAATCGCCAATAGATAAGACCATTTTACAATTTGGGCCCAAGTTAGAAGCAGAGCCTATGGTGTAAATTATCGATAGTCCATATCTCGGAAACTATAAGAGATAATGCAATTTGGCAACCGGCAATATAATTAGCATGCCGAATATTACTTGGAATGTGAATTGGAACGAAATCGCCAATAGATAAGACCATTTTACAATTTGGGCCCAAGTTAGAAGCAGAGCCTAAGGTGTAAATTATCGATGGTCCATATCTCGGAAACTATAAGAGTTAATGCAATTTGGCAACCGGCAATGTAATTAGCATGCCGAATATTACTTGGAATGTGAATTGGAACGAAATCGCCAATAGATAAGGCCATTTTACAATTTGGGCCCAAGTTAGAAGCAGAGCCTAAGGTGTAAATTATCGATAGTCCATATCTCGGAAACTATAAGAGATAATGCAATTTGGCAACCGGCAATGTAATTAGCATGTCGAATATTACTTGGAATGTGAAATGGAACGAAATTGCCAATAGATAAGACCATTTTACAATTTGGGCCCAAGTTAGAAGCAGAGCCTAAGGTGTAAATTATCGATAGTCCATATCTCGGAAACTATAAGAGATAATGCAATTTGGCAACCGGCAATGTAATTAGCATGCCGAATATTACTTGGAATGTGAATTGGGACGAAATCGCCAATAGATAAGGCCATTTTACAATTTGGGCCCAAGTTAGAAGCAGAGCCTAAGGTGTAAATTATCGATAGTCCATATCTCGGAAACTATAAGAGATAATGCAATTTGGCAACCGGCAATGTAATTAGCATGCGGAATATTTCTTGGAATGTGAATTGGAACGAAATCGCCAATAGATAAGACCATTTTACAATTTGGGCCCAAGTTAGAAGCAGAGCCTAAGGTGTAAATTATTGATAGTCCATATCTCGGAAACTATAAGAGATAATGCAATTTGGCAACCGGCAATGTAATTAGCATGCCGAATATTACTTGGAATGTGAATTGGAACGAAATCGCCAATAGATAAGACCATTTTACAATTTGGGCCCAAGTTAGAAGCAGAGCCTAAGGTGTAAATTATCGATAGTCCATATCTCGGAAACTATAAGAGATAATGCAATTTGGCAACCGGCAATGTAATTAGCATGCCGAATATTACTTGGAATGTGAATTGGAACGAAATCGCCAATAGATAAGACCATTTTACAATTTGGGCCCAAGTTAGAAGCAGAGCCTAAGGTGTAAATTATCGATAGTCCATATCTCGGAAACTATAAGAGATAATGCAATTTGGCAACCGGCAATGTAATTAGCATGCCGAATATTACTTGGAATGTGAATTGGAACGAAATCGCCAATAGATAAGACCATTTTACTATTTGGGAGCAAGTTAGAAGCAGAGCCTAAGGTGTAAATTATCGATAGTCCATATCTCGGAAACTATAAGAGATAATGCAATTTGGCAACCGGCAATGTAATTAGCATGCCGAATATTACTTGGAATGTGAATTGGAACGAAATCGCCAATAGATAAGACCATTTTACAATTTGGGCCCAAGTTAGAAGCAGAGCCTAAGGTGTAAATTATCGATAGTCCATATCTCGGAAACTATAAGAGATAATGCAATTTGGCAACCGGCAATGTAATTAGCATGCCGAATATTACTTGGAATGTGAATTGGAACGAAATCGCCAATAGATAAGACCATTTTACAATTTGGGCCCAAGTTAGAAGCAGAGCCTAAGGTGTAAATTATCGATAGTCCATATCTCGGAAACTATAAGAGATAATGCAATTTGGCAACCGGCAATGTAATTAGCATGCCGAATATTACTTGGAATGTGAATTGGAACGAAATCGCCAATAGATAAGACCATTTTACAATTTGGGCCCAAGTTAGAAGCAGAGCCTAAGGTGTAAATTATCGATAGTCCATATCTCGGAAACTATAGAGATAATGCAATTTGGCAACCGGCAATGTAATTAGCATGCCGAATATTACTTGGAATGTGAATTGCAACTAAATCGCCAATAGATAAGACCATTTTACAATTTGGGCCCAAGTTAGAAGCAGAGCCTAAGGTGTAAATTATCGATAGTCCATATCACGGAAACTCTAAGAGATAATGCAATTTGGCAACCGGCAAAGTAATTAGCATGCCGAATATTACTTGGAATGTGAATTGGAACGAAATCGCCAATAGATAAGACCATTTTACAATTTGGGCCCAAGTTAGAAGCAGAGCCTAAGGTGTAAATTATCGATAGTCCATATCTCGGAAACTATAAGAGATAATGCAATTTCGCAACCGGCAATGTAATTAGCATGCCGAATATCACTTGGAATGTGAATTGGGACGAAATCGCCAATAGATAAGACCATTTTACAATTTGGGCCCAAGTTAGAAGCAGAGCCTAAGGTGTAAATTATCGATAGTCCATATCTCGGAAACTATAAGAGATAATGCAATTTGGCAACCGGCAATGTAATTAGCATGCCGAATATTACTTGGAATGTGAATTGGAACGAAATCGCCAATAGATAAGACCATTTTACAATTTGGGCCCAAGTTAGAAGCAGAGCCTAAGGTGTAAATTATCGATAGTCCATATCTCGGAAACTATAAGAGATAATGCAATTTGGCAACCGGCAATGTAATTAGCATGCCGAATATTACTTGGAATGTGAATTGGAACGAAATCGCCAATAGATAAGACCATTTTACAATTTGGGCCCAAGTTAGAAGCAGAGCCTAAGGTGTAAATTATCGATAGTCCATATCTCGGAAACTATAAGAGATAATGCAATTTGGCAACCGGAAATGTAATTAGCATGCCGAATATTACTTGGAATGTGAATTGGAACGAAATCGCCAATAGATAAGACCATTTTACAATTTGGGCCCAAGTTAGAAGCAGAGCCTAAGGTGTAAATTATCGATAGTCCATATCTCGGAAACTATAAGAGATAATGCAATTTGGCAACCGGCAATGTAATTAGCATGCCGAATATTACTTGGAATGTGAATTGGAACGAAATCGCCAATAGATAAGACCATTTTACAATTTGGGCCCAAGTTAGAAGCAGAGCCTAAGGTGTAAATTATCGATAGTCCATATCTCGGAAACTATAGAGATAATGCAATTTGGCAACCGGCAATGTAATTAGCATGCCGAATATTACTTGGAATGTGAATTGCAACTAAATCGCCAATAGATAAGACCATTTTACAATTTGGGCCCAAGTTAGAAGCAGAGCCTAAGGTGTAAATTATCGATAGTCCATATCTCGGAAACTATAAGAAATAATGCAATTTGGCAACCGGCAATGTAATTAGCATGCCGAATATTACTTGGAATGTGAATTGGAACGAAATCGCCAATAGATAAGACCATTTTACAATTTGGGCCCAAGTTAGAAGCAGAGCCTAAGGTGTAAATTATCGATAGTCCATATCTCGGAAACTATAAGAGATAATGCAATTTCGCAACCGGCAATGTAATTAGCATGCCGAATATCACTTGGAATGTGAATTGGGACGAAATCGCCAATAGATAAGACCATTTTACAATTTGGGCCCAAGTTAGAAGCAGAGCCTAAGGTGTAAATTATCGATAGTCCATATCTCGGAAACTATAAGAGATAATGCAATTTGGCAACCGGCAATGTAATTAGCATGCCGAATATTACATGGAATGTGAATTGGAACGAAATCGCCAATAGGTAAGACCATTTTACAATTTGGGCCCAAGTTAGAAGCAGAGCCTAAGCTGTAAATTATCGATAGTCCATATCTCGGAAACTATAAGAGATAATTCAATTTGGCAACCGACAATGTAATTAGCATGCCGAATATTACTTGGAATGTGAATTGGAACGAAATCGCCAATAGATAAGACCATTTTACAATTTGGGCCCAAGTTAGAAGCAGAGCCTAAGGTGTAAATTATCGATAGTCCATATCTCGGAAACTATAAGAGATAATGCAATTTGGCAACCGGCAATGTAATTAGCATGCCGAATATTACTTGGAATGTGAATTGGAACGAAATCGCCAATAGATAAGACCATTTTACAATTTGGGCCCAAGTTAGAAGCAGAGCCTATGGTGTAAATTATCGATAGTCCATATCTCGGAAACTATAAGAGATAATGCAATTCGGCAACCGGCAATATAATTAGCATGCCGAATATTACTTGGAATGTGAATTGGAACGAAATCGCCAATAGATAAGACCATTTTACAATTTGGGCCCAAGTTAGAAGCAGAGCCTAAGGTGTAAATTATCGATAGTCCATATCTCGGAAACTATAAGAGTTAATGCAATTTGGCAACCGGCAATGTAATTAGCATGCCGAATATTACTTGGAATGTGAATTGGAACGAAATCGCCAATAGATAAGACCATTTTACAATTTGGGCCCAAGTTAGAAGCAGAGCCTAAGGTGTAAATTATCGATAGTCCATATCTCGGAAACTATAAGAGATAATGCAATTTGGCAACCGGCAATGTAATTAGCATGTCGAATATTACTTGGAATGTGAATTGGAACGAAATTGCCAATAGATAAGACCATTTTACAATTTGGGCCCAAGTTAGAAGCAGAGCCTAAGGTGTAAATTATCGATAGTCCATATCTCTGAAACTATAAGAGATAATGCAATTTCGCAACCGGCAATGTAATTAGCATGCCGAATATTACTTGGAATGTGAATTGGGACGAAATCGCCAATAGATAAGGCCATTTTACAATTTGGGCCCAAGTTAGAAGCAGAGCCTAAGGTGTAAATTATCGATAGTCCATATCTCGGAAACTATAAGAGATAATGCAATTTGGCAACCGGCAATGTAATTAGCATGCGGAATATTACTTGGAATGTGAATTGGAACGAAATCGCCAATAGATAAGACCATTTTACAATTTGGGCCCAAGTTAGAAGCAGAGCCTAAGGTGTAAATTATTGATAGTCCATATCTCGGAAACTATAAGAGATAATGCAATTTGGCAACCGGCAATGTAATTAGCATGCCGAATATTACTTGGAATGTGAATTGGAACGAAATCGCCAATAGATAAGACCATTTTACAATTTGGGCCCAAGTTAGAAGCAGAGCCTAAGGTGTAAATTATCGATAGTCCATATCTCGGAAACTATAAGAGATAATGCAATTTGGCAACCGGCAATGTAATTAGCATGCCCAATATTACTTGGAATGTGAATTGGAACGAAATCGCCAATAGATAAGACCATTTTACAATTTGGGCCCAAGTTAGAAGCAGAGCCTAAGGTGTAAATTATCGATAGTCCATATCTCGGAAACTATAAGAGATAATGCAATTTGGCAACCGGCAATGTAATTAGCATGCCGAATATTACTTGGAATGTGAATTGGAACGAAATCGCCAATAGATAAGACCATTTTACAATTTGGGAGCAAGTTAGAAGCAGAGCCTAAGGTGTAAATTATCGATAGTCCATATCTCGGAAACTATAAGAGATAATACAATTTCGCAACCGGCAATGTAATTAGCATGCCGAATATCACTTGGAATGTGAATTGGGACGAAATCGCCAATAGATAAGACCATTTTACAATTTGGGCCCAAGTTAGAAGCAGAGCCTAAGGTGTAAATTATCGATAGTCCATATCTCGGAAACTATAAGAGATAATGCAATTTGGCAACCGGCAATGTAATTAGCATGCCGAATATTACTTGGAATGTGAATTGGAACGAAATCGCCAATAGATAAGACCATTTTACAATTTGGGCCCAAGTTAGAAGCAGAGCCTAAGGTGTAAATTATCGATAGTCCATATCTCGGAAACTAAAAGAGATAATGCAATTTGGCAACCGGCAATGTAATTAGCATGCCGAATATTACTTGGAATGTGAATTGGAACGGAATCGCCAATAGGTAAGACCATTTTACAATTTGGGCCCAAGTTAGAAGCAGAGCCTAAGGTGTAAATTATCGATAGTCCATATCTCGGAAACTATAAGAGATAATGCAATTTGGCAACCGGCAATGTAATTAGCATGCCGAATATTACTTGGAATGTGAATTGGAACGAAATCGCCAATAGATAAGACCATTTTACAATTTGGGCCCAAGTTAGAAGCAGAGCCTAAGGTGTAAATTATCGATAGTCCATATCTCGGAAACTATAAGAGATAATGCAATTTCGCAACCGGAAATGTAATTAGCATGCCGAATATTACTTGTAGTGTGAATTGGAACGAAATCGCCAATAGATAAGACCATTTTACAATTTGGGCCCAAGTTAGAAGCAGAGCCTAAGGTGTAAATTATCGATAGTCCATATCTCGGAAACAATAAGAGATAATGCAATTTGGCAACCGGCAATGTAATTAGCATGCCGAATATTACTTGGAATGTGAATTGGAACGAAATCGCCAATAGATAAGACCATTTTACAATTTGGGCCCAAGTTAGAAGCAGAGCCTAAGGTGTAAATTATCGATAGTCCATATCTCGGAAACTATAAGAGATAATGCAATTTGGCAACCGGCAATGTAATTAGCATGCCGAATATTACTTGGAATGTGAATTGGAACGAAATCGCCAATAGATAAGACCATTTTACAATTTGGGCGCAAGTTAGAAGCAGAGCCTAAGGTGTAAATTATCGATAGTCCATATCTCGGAAACTATAAGAGATAATGCAATTTGGCAACCGGCAATGTAATTAGCATGCCGAATATTACTTGGAATGTGAATTGGAACGAAATCGCCAATAGATAAGACCATTTTACAATTTGGGCCCAAGTTAGAAGCAGAGCCTAAGGTGTAAATTATCGATAGTCCATATCTCGGAAACTATAAGAGATAATGCAATTTCACAACCGGCAATGTAATTAGCATGCCGAATATTACTTGGAGTGTGAATTGGAACGAAATCGCCAATAGATAAGACCATTTTACAATTTGGGCCCAAGTTAGAAGCAGAGCCTAAGGTGTAAATTATCGATAGTCCATATCTCGGAAACTATAAGAGATAATGCAATTTGGCAACCGGCAATGTAATTAGCATGTCGAATATTACTTGGAATGTGAATTGGAACGAAATAGCCAATAGATAAGACCATTTTACAATTTGGGCCCAAGTTAGAAGCAGAGCCTAAGGTGTAAATTATCGATAGTCCATATCTCCGAAACTATAAGAGATAATGCAATTTGGCAACCGGCAATGTAATTAGCATGCCGAATATTACTTGGAATGTGAATTGGAACGAAATCGCCAATAGGTAAGACCATTTCACAATTTGGGCCCAAGTTAGAAGCAGAGCCTAAGGTGTAAATTATCGATAGTCCATATCTCGGAAACTATAAGAGATAATTCAATTTGGCAACCGGCAATGTAATTAGCATGCCGAATATTACTTGGAATGTGAATTGGAACGAAATCGCCAATAGATAAGACCATTTTACAATTTGGGCCCAAGTTAGAAGCAGAGCCTAAGGTGTAAATTATCGATAGTCCATATCTCGGAAACTATAAGAGATAATGCAATTTGGCAACCGGCAATGTAATTAGCATGCTGAATATTACTTGGAATGTGAATTGGAACGAAATCGCCAATAGATAAGACCATTTTACAATTTGGGCCCAAGTTAGAAGCAGAGCCTAAGGTGTAAATTATCGATAGTCCATATCTCGGAAACTATAAGAGATAATGCAATTTGGCAACCGGCAATGTAATTAGCATGCCGAATATTACTTGGAATGTGAATTGGAACGAAATCGCCAATAGATAAGACCATTTTACAATTTGGGCCCAAGTTAGAAGCAGAGCCTATGGTGTAAATTATCGATAGTCCATATCTCGGAAACTTTAAGAGATAATGCAATTTGGCAACCGGCAATGTAATTAGCATGCCGAATATTACTTGGAATGTGAATTGGAACGAAATCGCCAATAGATAAGACCATTTTACAATTTGGGCCCAAGTTAGAAGCAGAGCCTAAGGTGTAAATTATCGATAGTCCATATCTCGGAAACTATAAGAGTTAATGCAATTTGGCAACCGGCAATGTAATTAGCATGCCGAATATTACTTGGAATGTGAATTGGAACGAAATCGCCAATAGATAAGACCATTTTACAATTTGGGCCCAAGTTAGAAGCAGAGCCTAAGGTGTAAATTATCGATAGTCCATATCTCGGAAACTATAAGAGATAATGCAATTTGGCAACCGGCAATGTAATTAGCATGCCGAATATTACTTGGAATGTGAATTGGAACGAAATCGCCAATAGATAAGACCATTTTACAATTTGGGCCCAAGTTAGAAGCAGAGCCTAAGGTGTAAATTATCGATAGTCCATATCTCGGAAACTATAAGAGATAATGCAATTTGGCAACCGGCAATGTAATTAGCATGCCGAATATTACTTGGAATGTGAATTGGAACGAAATCGCCAATAGATAAGACCATTTTACAATTTGGGCCCAAGTTAGAAGCAGAGCCTAAGGTGTAAATTATCGATAGTCCATATCTCGGAAACTATAAGAGATAATGCAATTTCGCAACCGGCAATGTAATTAGCATGCCGAATATTACTTGGAGTGTGAATTGGAACGAAATCGCCAATAGATAAGACCATTTTACAATTTGGGCCCAAGTTAGAAGCAGAGCCTAAGGTGTAAATTATCGATAGTCCATATCTCGGAAACTATAAGAGATAATGCAATTTGGCAACCGGCAATGTAATTAGCATGCCGAACATTACTTGGAATGTGAATTGGAACGAAATAGCCAATAGATAAGACCATTTTACAATTTGGGCCCAAGTTAGAAGCAGAGCCTAAGGTGTAAATTATCGATAGTCCATATCTCGGAAACTATAAGAGATAATGCAATTTGGCAACCGGCAATGTAATTAGCATGCCGAATATTACTTGGAATGTGAATTGGAACGAAATCGCCAATAGGTAAGACCATTTTACAATTTGGGCCCAAGTTAGAAGCAGAGCCTAAGGTGTAAATTATCGATAGTCCATATCTCGGAAACTATAAGAGATAATTCAATTTGGCAACCGGCAATGTAATTAGCATGCCGAATATTACTTGGAATGTGAATTGAAACGAAATCGCCAATAGATAAGACCATTTTACAATTTGGGCCCAAGTTAGAAGCAGAGCCTAAGGTGTAAATTATCGATAGTCCATATCTCGGAAACTATAAGAGATAATGCAATTTGGCAACCGGCAATGTAATTAGCATGCCGAATATTACTTGGAATGTGAATTGGAACGAAATCGCCAATAGATAAGACCATTTTATAATTTGGGCCCAAGTTAGAAGCAGAGCCTAAGGTGTAAATTATCCATAGTCCATATCTCGGAAACTATAAGAGATAATGCATTTTGGCAACCGGCAATGTAATTAGCATGCCGAATATTACTTGGAATGTGAATTGGAACGAAATCGCCAATAGATAAGACCATTTTACAATTTGGGCCCAAGTTAGAAGCAGAGCCTATGGTTTAAATTATCGATAGTCCATATCTCGGAAACTATAAGAGATAATGCAATTTGGCACCCGGCAATGTAATTAGCATGCCGAATATTACTTGGAATGTGAATTGGAACGAAATCGCCAATAGATAAGACCATTTTACAATTTGGGCCCAAGTTAGAAGCAGAGCCTAAGGTGTAAATTATCGATAGTCCATATCTCGGAAACTATAAGAGTTAATGCAATTTGGCAACCGGCAATGTAATTAACATGCCGAATATTACTTGGAATGTGAATTGGAACGAAATCGCCAATAGATAAGACCATTTTACAATTTGGGCCCAAGTTAGAAGCAGAGCCTAAGGTGTAAATTATCGATAGTCCATATCTCGGAAACTATAAGAGTTAATGCAATTTGGCAACCGGCAATGTAATTAGCATGCCGAATATTACTTGGAATGTGAATTGGAACGGAATCGCCAATAGGTAAGACCATTTTACAATTTGGGCCCAAGTTAGAAGCAGAGCCTAAGGTGTAAATTATCGATAGTCCATATCTCGGAAACTATAAGAGATAATGCAATTTGGCAACCGGCAATGTAATTAGCATGCCGAATATTACTTGGAATGTGAATTGGAACGAAATCGCCAATAGATAAGACCATTTTACAATTTGGGCCCAAGTTAGAAGCAGAGCCTAAGGTGTAAATTATCGATAGTCCATATCTCGGAAACTATAAGAGATAATGCAATTTCGCAACCGGAAATGTAATTAGCATGCCGAATATTACTTGTAGTGTGAATTGGAACGAAATCGCCAATAGATAAGACCATTTTACAATTTGGGCCCAAGTTAGAAGCAGAGCCTAAGGTGTAAATTATCGATAGTCCATATCTCGGAAACAATAAGAGATAATGCAATTTGGCAACCGGCAATGTAATTAGCATGCCGAATATTACTTGGAATGTGAATTGGAACGAAATCGCCAATAGATAAGACCATTTTACAATTTGGGCCCAAGTTAGAAGCAGAGCCTAAGGTGTAAATTATCGATAGTCCATATCTCGGAAACTATAAGAGATAATGCAATTTGGCAACCGGCAATGTAATTAGCATGCCGAATATTACTTGGAATGTGAATTGGAACGAAATCGCCAATAGATAAGACCATTTTACAATTTGGGCGCAAGTTAGAAGCAGAGCCTAAGGTGTAAATTATCGATAGTCCATATCTCGGAAACTATAAGAGATAATGCAATTTGGCAACCGGCAATGTAATTAGCATGCCGAATATTACTTGGAATGTGAATTGGAACGAAATCGCCAATAGATAAGACCATTTTACAATTTGGGCCCAAGTTAGAAGCAGAGCCTAAGGTGTAAATTATCGATAGTCCATATCTCGGAAACTATAAGAGATAATGCAATTTCGCAACCGGCAATGTAATTAGCATGCCGAATATTACTTGGAGTGTGAATTGGAACGAAATCGCCAATAGATAAGACCATTTTACAATTTGGGCCCAAGTTAGAAGCAGAGCCTAAGGTGTAAATTATCGATAGTCCATATCTCGGAAACTATAAGAGATAATGCAATTTGGCAACCGGCAATGTAATTAGCATGTCGAATATTACTTGGAATGTGAATTGGAACGAAATAGCCAATAGATAAGACCATTTTACAATTTGGGCCCAAGTTAGAAGCAGAGCCTAAGGTGTAAATTATCGATAGTCCATATCTCCGAAACTATAAGAGATAATGCAATTTGGCAACCGGCAATGTAATTAGCATGCCGAATATTACTTGGAATGTGAATTGGAACGAAATCGCCAATAGGTAAGACCATTTCACAATTTGGGCCCAAGTTAGAAGCAGAGCCTAAGGTGTAAATTATCGATAGTCCATATCTCGGAAACTATAAGAGATAATGCAATTTGGCAACCGGCAATGTAATTAGCATGCTGAATATTACTTGGAATGTGAATTGGAACGAAATCGCCAATAGATAAGACCATTTTACAATTTGGGCCCAAGTTAGAAGCAGAGCCTAAGGTGTAAATTATCGATAGTCCATATCTCGGAAACTATAAGAGTTAATGCAATTTGGCAACCGGCAATGTAATTAGCATGCCGAATATTACTTGGAATGTGAATTGGAACGAAATCGCCAATAGATAAGACCATTTTACAATTTGGGCCCAAGTTAGAAGCAGAGCCTAAGGTGTAAATTATCGATAGTCCATATCTCGGAAACTATAAGAGATAATGCAATTTGGCAACCGGCAATGTAATTAGCATGCCGAATATTACTTGGAATGTGAATTGGAACGAAATCGCCAATAGATAAGACCATTTTACAATTTGGGCCCAAGTTAGAAGCAGAGCCTAAGGTGTAAATTATCGATAGTCCATATCTCGGAAACTATAAGAGATAATGCAATTTGGCAACCGGCAATGTAATTAGCATGCCGAATATTACTTGGAATGTGAATTGGAACGAAATCGCCAATAGATAAGACCATTTTACAATTTGGGCCCAAGTTAGAAGCAGAGCCTAAGGTGTAAATTATCGATAGTCCATATCTCGGAAACTATAAGAGATAATGCAATTTGGCAACCGGCAATGTAATTAGCATGCCGAACATTACTTGGAATGTGAATTGGAACGAAATAGCCAATAGATAAGACCATTTTACAATTTGGGCCCAAGTTAGAAGCAGAGCCTAAGGTGTAAATTATCGATAGTCCATATCTCGGAAACTATAAGAGATAATGCAATTTGGCAACCGGCAATGTAATTAGCATGCCGAATATTACTTGGAATGTGAATTGGAACGAAATCGCCAATAGATAAGACCATTTTACAATTTGGGCCCAAGTTAGAAGCAGAGCCTAAGGTGTAAATTATCGATAGTCCATATCTCGGAAACTATAAGAGATAATGCAATTTGGCAACCGGCAATGTAATTAGCATGCCGAACATTACTTGGAATGTGAATTGGAACGAAATAGCCAATAGATAAGACCATTTTACAATTTGGGCCCAAGTTAGAAGCAGAGCCTAAGGTGTAAATTATCGATAGTCCATATCTCGGAAACTATAAGAGATAATGCAATTTGGCAACCGGCAATGTAATTAGCATGCCGAATATTACTTGGAATGTGAATTGGAACGAAATCGCCAATAGGTAAGACCATTTTACAATTTGGGCCCAAGTTAGAAGCAGAGCCTAAGGTGTAAATTATCGATAGTCCATATCTCGGAAACTATAAGAGATAATTCAATTTGGCAACCGGCAATGTAATTAGCATGCCGAATATTACTTGGAATGTGAATTGAAACGAAATCGCCAATAGATAAGACCATTTTACAATTTGGGCCCAAGTTAGAAGCAGAGCCTAAGGTGTAAATTATCGATAGTCCATATCTCGGAAACTATAAGAGATAATGCAATTTGGCAACCGGCAATGTAATTAGCATGCCGAATATTACTTGGAATGTGAATTGGAACGAAATCGCCAATAGATAAGACCATTTTATAATTTGGGCCCAAGTTAGAAGCAGAGCCTAAGGTGTAAATTATCGATAGTCCATATCTCGGAAACTATAAGAGATAATGCATTTTGGCAACCGGCAATGTAATTAGCATGCCGAATATTACTTGGAATGTGAATTGGAACGAAATCGCCAATAGATAAGACCATTTTACAATTTGGGCCCAAGTTAGAAGCAGAGCCTATGGTTTAAATTATCGATAGTCCATATCTCGGAAACTATAAGAGATAATGCAATTTGGCACCCGGCAATGTAATTAGCATGCCGAATATTACTTGGAATGTGAATTGGAACGAAATCGCCAATAGATAAGACCATTTTACAATTTGGGCCCAAGTTAGAAGCAGAGCCTAAGGTGTAAATTATCGATAGTCCATATCTCGGAAACTATAAGAGTTAATGCAATTTGGCAACCGGCAATGTAATTAGCATGCCGAATATTACTTGGAATGTGAATTGGAACGAAATCGCCAATAGATAAGACCATTTTACAATTTGGGCCCAAGTTAGAAGCAGAGCCTAAGGTGTAAATTATCGATAGTCCATATCTCGGAAACTATAAGAGATAATGCAATTTGGCAACCGGCAATGTAATTAGCATGCCGAATATTACTTGGAATGTGAATTGGAACGAAATTGCTAATAGATAAGACCATTTTACAATTTGGGCCCAAGTTAGAAGCAGAGCCTAAGGTGTAAATTATCGATAGTCCATATCTCGGAAACTATAAGAGATAATGCAATTTGGCAACCGGCAATGTAATTAGCATGCCGAATATTACTTGGAATGTGAATTGGAACGAAATCGCCAATAGATAAGACCATTTTACAATTTGGGCCCAAGTTAGAAGCAGAGCCTAAGGTGTAAATTATTGATAGTCCATATCTCGGAAACTATAAGAGATAATGCAATTTGGCAACCGGCAATGTAATTAGCATGCCGAATATTACTTGGAGTGTGAATTGGAACGAAATCGCCAATAGATAAGACCATTTTACAATTTGGGCCCAAGTTAGAAGCAGAGCCTAAGGTGTAAATTATCGATAGTCCATATCTCGGAAACTATAAGAGATAATGCAATTTGGCAACCGGCAATGTTATTAGCATGCCGAATATTACTTGGAATTTGAATTGGAACGAAATCGCCAATACATAAGACCATTTTACAATTTGGGCCCAAGTTAGAAGCAGAGCCTAAGGTGTAAATTATCGATAGTCCATATCTCGGAAACTATAAGAGATAATGCAATTTGGCAACCGGCAATGTAATTAGCATGCCGAATATCACTTGGAATGTGAATTGGGACGAAATCGCCAATAGATAAGGCCATTTTACAATTTGGGCCCAAGTTAGAAGCAGAGCCTAAGGTGTAAATTATCGATAGTCCATATCTCGGAAACTATAAGAGATAATGCAATTTGGCAACCGGCAATGTAATTAGCATGCGGAATATTACTTGGAATGTGAATTGGAACGAAATCGCCAATAGATAAGACCATTTTACAATTTGGGCCCAAGTTAGAAGCAGAGCCTAAGGTGTAAATTATTGATAGTCCATATCTCGGAAACTATAAGAGATAATGCAATTTGGCAACCGGCAATGTAATTAGCATGCCGAATATTACTTGGAATGTGAATTGGAACGAAATCGCCAATAGATAAGACCATTTTACAATTTGGGCCCAAGTTAGAAGCAGAGCCTAAGGTGTAAATTATCGATAGTCCATATCTCTGAAACTATAAGAGATAATGCAATTTCGCAACCGGCGATGTAATTAGCATGCCGAATATTACTTGGAATGTGAATTGGGACGAAATCGCCAATAGATAAGGCCATTTTACAATTTGGGCCCAAGTTAGAAGCAGAGCCTAAGGTGTAAATTATCGATAGTCCATATCTCGGAAACTATAAGAGATAATGCAATTTGGCAACCGGCAATGTAATTAGCATGCCGAATATTACTTGGAATGTGAATTGGAACGAAATCGCCAATAGATAAGACCATTTTACAATTTGGGCCCAAGTTAGAAGCAGAGCCTAAGGTGTAAATTATCGATAGTCCATATCTCTGAAACTATAAGAGATAATGCAATTTGGCAACCGGCAATGTAATTAGCATGCCGAATATTACTTGGAATGTGAATTGGAACGAAATCGCCAATAGATAAGACCATTTTACAATTTGGGCCCAAGTTAGAAGCAGAGCCTAAGGTGTAAATTATCGATAGTCCATATCTCGGAAACTATAAGAGATAATGCAATTTGGCAACCGGCAATGTAATTAGCATGCCGAATATTACTTGGAATGTGAATTGGAACGAAATCGCCAATAGATAAGACCATTTTACAATTTGGGCCCAAGTTAGAAGCAGAGCCTAAGGTGTAAATTATCGATAGTCCATATCTCGGAAACTATAAGAGATAATGCAATTTGGCAACCGGCAATGTAATTAGCATGCCGAATATTACTTGGAATGTGAATTGGAACGAAATCGCCAATAGATAAGACCATTTTACAATTTGGGAGCAAGTTAGAAGCAGAGCCTAAGGTGTAAATTATCGATAGTCCATATCTCGGAAACTATAAGAGATAATACAATTTCGCAACCGGCAATGTAATTAGCATGCCGAATATCACTTGGAATGTGAATTGGGACGAAATCGCCAATAGATAAGACCATTTTACAATTTGGGCCCAAGTTAGAAGCAGAGCCTAAGGTGTAAATTATCGATAGTCCATATCTCGGAAACTATAAGAGATAATGCAATTTGGCAACCGGCAATGTAATTAGCATGCCGAATATTACTTGGAATGTGAATTGGAACGAAATCGCCAATAGATAAGACCATTTTACAATTTGGGCCCAAGTTAGAAGCAGAGCCTAAGGTGTAAATTATCGATAGTCCATATCTCGGAAACTAAAAGAGATAATGCAATTTGGCAACCGGCAATGTAATTAGCATGCCGAATATTACTTGGAATGTGAATTGGAACGGAATCGCCAATAGGTAAGACCATTTTACAATTTGGGCCCAAGTTAGAAGCAGAGCCTAAGGTGTAAATTATCGATAGTCCATATCTCGGAAACTATAAGAGATAATGCAATTTGGCAACCGGCAATGTAATTAGCATGCCGAATATTACTTGGAATGTGAATTGGAACGAAATCGCCAATAGATAAGACCATTTTACAATTTGGGCCCAAGTTAGAAGCAGAGCCTAAGGTGTAAATTATCGATAGTCCATATCTCGGAAACTATAAGAGATAATGCAATTTCGCAACCGGCAATGTAATTAGCATGCCGAATATTACTTGTAGTGTGAATTGGAACGAAATCGCCAATAGATAAGACCATTTTACAATTTGGGCCCAAGTTAGAAGCAGAGCCTAAGGTGTAAATTATCGATAGTCCATATCTCGGAAACAATAAGAGATAATGCAATTTGGCAACCGGCAATGTAATTAGCATGCCGAATATTACTTGGAATGTGAATTGGAACGAAATCGCCAATAGATAAGACCATTTTACAATTTGGGCCCAAGTTAGAAGCAGAGCCTAAGGTGTAAATTATCGATAGTCCATATCTCGGAAACTATAAGAGATAATGCAATTTGGCAACCGGCAATGTAATTAGCATGCCGAATATTACTTGGAATGTGAATTGGAACGAAATCGCCAATAGATAAGACCATTTTACAATTTGGGCCCAAGTTAGAAGCAGAGCCTAAGGTGTAAATTATCGATAGTCCATATCTCGGAAACTATAAGAGATAATGCAATTTGGCAACCGGCAATGTAATTAGCATGCCGAATATTACTTGGAATGTGAATTGGAACGAAATCGCCAATAGATAAGACCATTTTACAATTTGGGCCCAAGTTAGAAGCAGAGCCTAAGGTGTAAATTATCGATAGTCCATATCTCGGAAACTATAAGAGATAATGCAATTTCGCAACCGGCAATGTAATTAGCATGCCGAATATTACTTGGAGTGTGAATTGGAACGAAATCGCCAATAGATAAGACCATTTTACAATTTGGGCCCAAGTTAGAAGCAGAGCCTAAGGTGTAAATTATCGATAGTCCATATCTCGGAAACTATAAGAGATAATGCAATTTGGCAACCGGCAATGTAATTAGCATGCCGAATATTACTTGGAATGTGAATTGGAACGAAATAGCCAATAGATAAGACCATTTTACAATTTGGGCCCAAGTTAGAAGCAGAGCCTAAGGTGTAAATTATCGATAGTCCATATCTCGGAAACTATAAGAGATAATGCAATTTGGCAACCGGCAATGTAATTAGCATGCCGAATATTACTTGGAATGTGAATTGGAACGAAATCGCCAATAGGTAAGACCATTTCACAATTTGGGCCCAAGTTAGAAGCAGAGCCTAAGGTGTAAATTATCGATAGTCCATATCTCGGAAACTATAAGAGATAATTCAATTTGGCAACCGGCAATGTAATTAGCATGCCGAATATTACTTGGAATGTGGATTGGAACGAAATCGCCAATAGATAAGACCATTTTACAATTTGGGCCCAAGTTAGAAGCAGAGCCTAAGGTGTAAATTATCGATAGTCCATATCTCGGAAACTATAAGAGATAATGCAATTTGGCAACCGGCAATGTAATTAGCATGCTGAATATTACTTGGAATGTGAATTGGAACGAAATCGCCAATAGATAAGACCATTTTACAATTTGGGCCCAAGTTAGAAGCAGAGCCTAAGGTGTAAATTATCGATAGTCCATATCTCGGAAACTATAAGAGATAATGCAATTTGGCAACCGGCAATGTAATTAGCATGCCGAATATTACTTGGAATGTGAATTGGAACGAAATCGCCAATAGATAAGACCATTTTACAATTTGGGCCCAAGTTAGAAGCAGAGCCTATGGTGTAAATTATCGATAGTCCATATCTCGGAAACTTTAAGAGATAATGCAATTTGGCAACCGGCAATGTAATTAGCATGCCGAATATTACTTGGAATGTGAATTGGAACGAAATCGCCAATAGATAAGACCATTTTACAATTTGGGCCCAAGTTAGAAGCAGAGCCTAAGGTGTAAATTATCGATAGTCCATATCTCGGAAACTATAAGAGTTAATGCAATTTGGCAACCGGCAATGTAATTAGCATGCCGAATATTACTTGGAATGTGAATTGGAACGAAATCGCCAATAGATAAGACCATTTTACAATTTGGGCCCAAGTTAGAAGCAGAGCCTAAGGTGTAAATTATCGATAGTCCATATCTCGGAAACTATAAGAGATAATGCAATTTGGCAACCGGCAATGTAATTAGCATGCCGAATATTACTTGGAATGTGAATTGGAACGAAATCGCCAATAGATAAGACCATTTTACAATTTGGGCCCAAGTTAGAAGCAGAGCCTAAGGTGTAAATTATCGATAGTCCATATCTCGGAAACTATAAGAGATAATGCAATTTGGCAACCGGCAATGTAATTAGCATGCCGAATATTACTTGGAATGTGAATTGGAACGAAATCGCCAATAGATAAGACCATTTTACAATTTGGGCCCAAGTTAGAAGCAGAGCCTAAGGTGTAAATTATCGATAGTCCATATCTCGGAAACTATAAGAGATAATGCAATTTCGCAACCGGCAATGTATTTAGCATGCCGAATATTACTTGGAGTGTGAATTGGAACGAAATCGCCAATAGATAAGACCATTTTACAATTTGGGCCCAAGTTAGAAGCAGAGCCTAAGGTGTAAATTATCGATAGTCCATATCTCGGAAACTATAAGAGATAATGCAATTTGGCAACCGGCAATGTAATTAGCATGCCGAACATTACTTGGAATGTGAATTGGAACGAAATAGCCAATAGATAAGACCATTTTACAATTTGGGCCCAAGTTAGAAGCAGAGCCTAAGGTGTAAATTATCGATAGTCCATATCTCGGAAACTATAAGAGATAATGCAATTTGGCAACCGGCAATGTAATTAGCATGCCGAATATTACTTGGATTGTGAATTGGAACGAAATCGCCAATAGGTAAGACCATTTTACAATTTGGGCCCAAGTTAGAAGCAGAGCCTAAGGTGTAAATTATCGATAGTCCATATCTCGGAAACTATAAGAGATAATTCAATTTGGCAACCGGCAATGTAATTAGCATGCCGAATATTACTTGGAATGTGAATTGAAACGAAATCGCCAATAGATAAGACCATTTTACAATTTGGGCCCAAGTTAGAAGCAGAGCCTAAGGTGTAAATTATCGATAGTCCATATCTCGGAAACTATAAGAGATAATGCAATTTGGCAACCGGCAATGTAATTAGCATGCCGAATATTACTTGGAATATGAATTGGAACGAAATCGCCAATAGATAAGACCATTTTACAATTTGGGCCCAAGTTAGAAGCAGAGCCTAAGGTGTAAATTATCGATAGTCCATATCTCGGAAACTATAAGAGATAATGCAATTTGGCAACCGGCAATGTAATTAGCATGCCGAATATTACTTGGAATGTGAATTGGAACGAAATCGCCAATAGATAAGACCATTTTACAATTTGGGCCCAAGTTAGAAGCAGAGCCTATGGTTTAAATTATCGATAGTCCATATCTCGGAAACTATAAGAGATAATGCAATTTGGCACCCGGCAATGTAATTAGCATGCCGAATATTACTTGGAATGTGAATTGGAACGAAATCGCCAATAGATAAGACCATTTTACAATTTGGGCCCAAGTTAGAAGCAGAGCCTAAGGTGTAAATTATCGATAGTCCATATCTCGGAAACTATAAGAGTTAATGCAATTTGGCAACCGGCAATGTAATTAGCATGCCGAATATTACTTGGAATGTGAATTGGAACGAAATCGCCAATAGATAAGACCATTTTACAATTTGGGCCCAAGTTAGAAGCAGAGCCTAAGGTGTAAATTATCGATAGTCCATATCTCGGAAACTATAAGAGATAATGCAATTTGGCAACCGGCAATGTAATTAGCATGCCGAATATTACTTGGAATGTGAATTGGAACGAAATTGCCAATAGATAAGACCATTTTACAATTTGGGCCCAAGTTAGAAGCAGAGCCTAAGGTGTAAATTATCGATAGTCCATATCTCTGAAACTATAAGAGATAATGCAATTTCGCAACCGGCAATGTAATTAGCATGCCGAATATTACTTGGAATGTGAATTGGGACGAAATCGCCAATAGATAAGGCCATTTTACAATTTGGGCCCAAGTTAGAAGCAGAGCCTAAGGTGTAAATTATCGATAGTCCATATCTCGGAAACTATAAGAGATAATGCAATTTGGCAACCGGCAATGTAATTAGCATGCCGAATATTACTTGGAATGTGAATTGGAACGAAATCGCCAATAGATAAGACCATTTTACAATTTGGGCCCAAGTTAGAAGCAGAGCCTAAGGTGTAAATTATTGATAGTCCATATCTCGGAAACTATAAGAGATAATGCAATTTGGCAACCGGCAATGTAATTAGCATGCCGAATATTACTTGGAGTGTGAATTGGAACGAAATCGCCAATAGATAAGACCATTTTACAATTTGGGCCCAAGTTAGAAGCAGAGCCTAAGGTGTAAATTATCGATAGTCCATATCTCGGAAACTATAAGAGATAATGCAATTTGGCAACCGGCAATGTTATTAGCATGCCGAATATTACTTGGAATTTGAATTGGAACGAAATCGCCAATACATAAGACCATTTTACAATTTGGGCCCAAGTTAGAAGCAGAGCCTAAGGTGTAAATTATCGATAGTCCATATCTCGGAAACTATAAGAGATAATGCAATTTGGCAACCGGCAATGTAATTAGCATGCCGAATATCACTTGGAATGTGAATTGGGACGAAATCGCCAATAGATAAGACCATTTTACAATTTGGGCCCAAGTTAGAAGCAGAGCCTAAGGTGTAAATTATCGATAGTCCATATCTCGGAAACTATAAGAGATAATGCAATTTGGCAACCGGCAATGTAATTAGCATGCCGAATATTACTTGGAATGTGAATTGGAACGAAATCGCCAATACATAAGACCATTTTACAATTTGGGCCCAAGTTAGAAACAGAGCCTAAGGTGTAAATTATCGATAGTCCATATCTCGGAAACTATAAGAGATAATGCAATTTGGCAACCGGCAATGTAATTAGCATGCCGAATATCACTTGGAATGTGAATTGAGACGAAATCGCCAATAGATAAGACCATTTTACAATTTGGGCCCAAGTTAGAAGCAGAGCCTAAGGTGTAAATTATCGATAGTCCATATCTCGGAAACTATAAGAGTTAATGCAATTTGGCAACCGGCAATGTAATTAGCATGCCGAATATTACTTGGAATGTGAATTGGAACGAAATCGCCAATAGATAAGACCATTTTACAATTTGGGCCCAAGTTAGAAGCAGAGCCTAAGGTGTAAATTATCGATAGTCCATATCTCGGAAACTATAAGAGATAATGCAATTTCGCAACCGGCAATGTAATTAGCATGCCGAATATTACTTGGAGTGTGAATTGGAACGAAATCGCCAATAGATAAGACCATTTTACAATTTGGGCCCAAGTTAGAAGCAGAGCCTAAGGTGTAAATTATCGATAGTCCATATCTCGGAAACTATAAGAGATAATGCAATTTGGCAACCGGCAATGTAATTAGCATGCCGAACATTACTTGGAATGTGAATTGGAACGAAATAGCCAATAGATAAGACCATTTTACAATTTGGGCCCAAGTTAGAAGCAGAGCCTAAGGTGTAAATTATCGATAGTCCATATCTCGGAAACTATAAGAGATAATGCAATTTGGCAACCGGCAATGTAATTAGCATGCCGAATATTACTTGGATTGTGAATTGGAACGAAATCGCCAATAGGTAAGACCATTTTACAATTTGGGCCCAAGTTAGAAGCAGAGCCTAAGGTGTAAATTATCGATAGTCCATATCTCGGAAACTATAAGAGATAATTCAATTTGGCAACCGGCAATGTAATTAGCATGCCGAATATTACTTGGAATGTGAATTGAAACGAAATCGCCAATAGATAAGACCATTTTACAATTTGGGCCCAAGTTAGAAGCAGAGCCTAAGGTGTAAATTATCGATAGTCCATATCTCGGAAACTATAAGAGATAATGCAATTTGGCAACCGGCAATGTAATTAGCATGCCGAATATTACTTGGAATATGAATTGGAACGAAATCGCCAATAGATAAGACCATTTTACAATTTGGGCCCAAGTTAGAAGCAGAGCCTAAGGTGTACATTATCGATAGTCCATATCTCGGAAACTATAAGAGATAATGCAATTTGGCAACCGGCAATGTAATTAGCATGCCGAATATTACTTGGAATGTGAATTGGAACGAAATCGCCAATAGATAAGACCATTTTACAATTTGGGCCCAAGTTAGAAGCAGAGCCTATGGTTTAAATTATCGATAGTCCATATCTCGGAAACTATAAGAGATAATGCAATTTGGCACCCGGCAATGTAATTAGCATGCCGAATATTACTTGGAATGTGAATTGGAACGAAATCGCCAATAGATAAGACCATTTTACAATTTGGGCCCAAGTTAGAAGCAGAGCCTAAGGTGTAAATTATCGATAGTCCATATCTCGGAAACTATAAGAGTTAATGCAATTTGGCAACCGGCAATGTAATTAGCATGCCGAATATTACTTGGAATGTGAATTGGAACGAAATCGCCAATAGATAAGACCATTTTACAATTTGGGCCCAAGTTAGAAGCAGAGCCTAAGGTGTAAATTATCGATAGTCCATATCTCGGAAACTATAAGAGATAATGCAATTTGGCAACCGGCAATGTAATTAGCATGCCGAATATTACTTGGAATGTGAATTGGAACGAAATTGCCAATAGATAAGACCATTTTACAATTTGGGCCCAAGTTAGAAGCAGAGCCTAAGGTGTAAATTATCGATAGTCCATATCTCTGAAACTATAAGAGATAATGCAATTTCGCAACCGGCAATGTAATTAGCATGCCGAATATTACTTGGAATGTGAATTGGGACGAAATCGCCAATAGATAAGGCCATTTTACAATTTGGGCCCAAGTTAGAAGCAGAGCCTAAGGTGTAAATTATCGATAGTCCATATCTCGGAAACTATAAGAGATAATGCAATTTGGCAACCGGCAATGTAATTAGCATGCCGAATATTACTTGGAATGTGAATTGGAACGAAATCGCCAATAGATAAGACCATTTTACAATTTGGGCCCAAGTTAGAAGCAGAGCCTAAGGTGTAAATTATTGATAGTCCATATCTCGGAAACTATAAGAGATAATGCAATTTGGCAACCGGCAATGTAATTAGCATGCCGAATATTACTTGGAGTGTGAATTGGAACGAAATCGCCAATAGATAAGACCATTTTACAATTTGGGCCCAAGTTAGAAGCAGAGCCTAAGGTGTAAATTATCGATAGTCCATATCTCGGAAACTATAAGAGATAATGCAATTTGGCAACCGGCAATGTTATTAGCATGCCGAATATTACTTGGAATTTGAATTGGAACGAAATCGCCAATACATAAGACCATTTTACAATTTGGGCCCAAGTTAGAAGCAGAGCCTAAGGTGTAAATTATCGATAGTCCATATCTCGGAAACTATAAGAGATAATGCAATTTGGCAACCGGCAATGTAATTAGCATGCCGAATATCACTTGGAATGTGAATTGGGACGAAATCGCCAATAGATAAGACCATTTTACAATTTGGGCCCAAGTTAGAAGCAGAGCCTAAGGTGTAAATTATCGATAGTCCATATCTCGGAAACTATAAGAGATAATGCAATTTGGCAACCGGCAATGTAATTAGCATGCCGAATATTACTTGGAATGTGAATTGGAACGAAATCGCCAATACATAAGACCATTTTACAATTTGGGCCCAAGTTAGAAACAGAGCCTAAGGTGTAAATTATCGATAGTCCATATCTCGGAAACTATAAGAGATAATGCAATTTGGCAACCGGCAATGTAATTAGCATGCCGAATATCACTTGGAATGTGAATTGAGACGAAATCGCCAATAGATAAGACCATTTTACAATTTGGGCCCAAGTTAGAAGCAGAGCCTAAGGTGTAAATTATCGATAGTCCATATCTCGGAAACTATAAGAGTTAATGCAATTTGGCAACCGGCAATGTAATTAGCATGCCGAATATTACTTGGAATGTGAATTGGAACGAAATCGCCAATAGATAAGACCATTTTACAATTTGGGCCCAAGTTAGAAGCAGAGCCTAAGGTGTAAATTATCGATAGTCCATATCTCGGAAACTATAAGAGATAATGCAATTTGGCAACCGGCAATGTAATTAGCATGCCGAATATTACTTGGAATGTGAATTGGAACGAAATCGCCAATAGATAAGACCATTTTACAATTTGGGCCCAAGTTAGAAGCAGAGCCTAAGGTGTAAATTATCGATAGTCCATATCTCGGAAACTAAAAGAGATAATGCAATTTGGCAACCGGCAATGTAATTAGCATGCCGAATATTACTTGGAATGTGAATTGGAACGGAATCGCCAATAGGTAAGACCATTTTACAATTTGGGCCCAAGTTAGAAGCAGAGCCTAAGGTGTAAATTATCGATAGTCCATATCTCGGAAACTATAAGAGATAATGCAATTTGGCAACCGGCAATGTAATTAGCATGCCGAATATTACTTGGAATGTGAATTGGAACGAAATCGCCAATAGATAAGACCATTTTACAATTTGGGCCCAAGTTAGAAGCAGAGCCTAAGGTGTAAATTATCGATAGTCCATATCTCGGAAACTATAAGAGATAATGCAATTTCGCAACCGGCAATGTAATTAGCATGCCGAATATTACTTGTAGTGTGAATTGGAACGAAATCGCCAATAGATAAGACCATTTTACAATTTGGGCCCAAGTTAGAAGCAGAGCCTAAGGTGTAAATTATCGATAGTCCATATCTCGGAAACAATAAGAGATAATGCAATTTGGCAACCGGCAATGTAATTAGCATGCCGAATATTACTTGGAATGTGAATTGGAACGAAATCGCCAATAGATAAGACCATTTTACAATTTGGGCCCAAGTTAGAAGCAGAGCCTAAGGTGTAAATTATCGATAGTCCATATCTCGGAAACTATAAGAGATAATGCAATTTGGCAACCGGCAATGTAATTAGCATGCCGAATATTACTTGGAATGTGAATTGGAACGAAATCGCCAATAGATAAGACCATTTTACAATTTGGGCCCAAGTTAGAAGCAGAGCCTAAGGTGTAAATTATCGATAGTCCATATCTCGGAAACTATAAGAGATAATGCAATTTGGCAACCGGCAATGTAATTAGCATGCCGAATATTACTTGGAATGTGAATTGGAACGAAATCGCCAATAGATAAGACCATTTTACAATTTGGGCCCAAGTTAGAAGCAGAGCCTAAGGTGTAAATTATCGATAGTCCATATCTCGGAAACTATAAGAGATAATGCAATTTCGCAACCGGCAATGTAATTAGCATGCCGAATATTACTTGGAGTGTGAATTGGAACGAAATCGCCAATAGATAAGACCATTTTACAATTTGGGCCCAAGTTAGAAGCAGAGCCTAAGGTGTAAATTATCGATAGTCCATATCTCGGAAACTATAAGAGATAATGCAATTTGGCAACCGGCAATGTAATTAGCATGCCGAATATTACTTGGAATGTGAATTGGAACGAAATAGCCAATAGATAAGACCATTTTACAATTTGGGCCCAAGTTAGAAGCAGAGCCTAAGGTGTAAATTATCGATAGTCCATATCTCGGAAACTATAAGAGATAATGCAATTTGGCAACCGGCAATGTAATTAGCATGCCGAATATTACTTGGAATGTGAATTGGAACGAAATCGCCAATAGGTAAGACCATTTCACAATTTGGGCCCAAGTTAGAAGCAGAGCCTAAGGTGTAAATTATCGATAGTCCATATCTCGGAAACTATAAGAGATAATTCAATTTGGCAACCGGCAATGTAATTAGCATGCCGAATATTACTTGGACTGTGAATTGGAACGAAATCGCCAATAGATAAGACCATTTTACAATTTGGGCCCAAGTTAGAAGCAGAGCCTAAGGTGTAAATTATCGATAGTCCATATCTCGGAAACTATAAGAGATAATGCAATTTGGCAACCGGCAATGTAATTAGCATGCTGAATATTACTTGGAATGTGAATTGGAACGAAATCGCCAATAGATAAGACCATTTTACAATTTGGGCCCAAGTTAGAAGCAGAGCCTAAGGTGTAAATTATCGATAGTCCATATCTCGGAAACTATAAGAGATAATGCAATTTGGCAACCGGCAATGTAATTAGCATGCCGAATATTACTTGGAATGTGAATTGGAACGAAATCGCCAATAGATAAGACCATTTTACAATTTGGGCCCAAGTTAGAAGCAGAGCCTATGGTGTAAATTATCGATAGTCCATATCTCGGAAACTTTAAGAGATAATGCAATTTGGCAACCGGCAATGTAATTAGCATGCCGAATATTACTTGGAATGTGAATTGGAACGAAATCGCCAATAGATAAGACCATTTTACAATTTGGGCCCAAGTTAGAAGCAGAGCCTAAGGTGTAAATTATCGATAGTCCATATCTCGGAAACTATAAGAGTTAATGCAATTTGGCAACCGGCAATGTAATTAGCATGCCGAATATTACTTGGAATGTGAATTGGAACGAAATCGCCAATAGATAAGACCATTTTACAATTTGGGCCCAAGTTAGAAGCAGAGCCTAAGGTGTAAATTATCGATAGTCCATATCTCGGAAACTATAAGAGATAATGCAATTTGGCAACCGGCAATGTAATTAGCATGCCGAATATTACTTGGAATGTGAATTGGAACGAAATCGCCAATAGATAAGACCATTTTACAATTTGGGCCCAAGTTAGAAGCAGAGCCTAAGGTGTAAATTATCGATAGTCCATATCTCGGAAACTATAAGAGATAATGCAATTTCGCAACCGGCAATGTAATTAGCATGCCGAATATTACTTGGAGTGTGAATTGGAACGAAATCGCCAATAGATAAGACCATTTTACAATTTGGGCCCAAGTTAGAAGCAGAGCCTAAGGTGTAAATTATCGATAGTCCATATCTCGGAAACTATAAGAGATAATGCAATTTGGCAACCGGCAATGTAATTAGCATGCCGAACATTACTTGGAATGTGAATTGGAACGAAATAGCCAATAGATAAGACCATTTTACAATTTGGGCCCAAGTTAGAAGCAGAGCCTAAGGTGTAAATTATCGATAGTCCATATCTCGGAAACTATAAGAGATAATGCAATTTGGCAACCGGCAATGTAATTAGCATGCCGAATATTACTTGGAATGTGAATTGGAACGAAATCGCCAATAGGTAAGACCATTTTACAATTTGGGCCCAAGTTAGAAGCAGAGCCTAAGGTGTAAATTATCGATAGTCCATATCTCGGAAACTATAAGAGATAATTCAATTTGGCAACCGGCAATGTAATTAGCATGCCGAATATTACTTGGAATGTGAATTGGAACGAAATCGCCAATAGATAAGACCATTTTACAATTTGGGCCCAAGTTAGAAGCAGAGCCTAAGGTGTAAATTATCGATAGTCCATATCTCGGAAACTATAAGAGTTAATGCAATTTGGCAACCGGCAATGTAATTAGCATGCCGAATATTACTTGGAATGTGAATTGGAACGAAATCGCCAATAGATAAGACCATTTTACAATTTGGGCCCAAGTTAGAAGCAGAGCCTAAGGTGTAAATTATCGATAGTCCATATCTCGGAAACTATAAGAGATAATGCAATTTGGCAACCGGCAATGTAATTAGCATGCCGAATATTACTTGGAATGTGAATTGGAACGAAATTGCCAATAGATAAGACCATTTTACAATTTGGGCCCAAGTTAGAAGCAGAGCCTAAGGTGTAAATTATCGATAGTCCATATCTCTGAAACTATAAGAGATAATGCAATTTCGCAACCGGCAATGTAATTAGCATGCCGAATATTACTTGGAATGTGAATTGGGACGAAATCGCCAATAGATAAGGCCATTTTACAATTTGGGCCCAAGTTAGAAGCAGAGCCTAAGGTGTAAATTATCGATAGTCCATATCTCGGAAACTATAAGAGATAATGCAATTTGGCAACCGGCAATGTAATTAGCATGCCGAATATTACTTGGAATGTGAATTGGAACGAAATCGCCAATAGATAAGACCATTTTACAATTTGGGCCCAAGTTAGAAGCAGAGCCTAAGGTGTAAATTATTGATAGTCCATATCTCGGAAACTATAAGAGATAATGCAATTTGGCAACCGGCAATGTAATTAGCATGCCGAATATTACTTGGAGTGTGAATTGGAACGAAATCGCCAATAGATAAGACCATTTTACAATTTGGGCCCAAGTTAGAAGCAGAGCCTAAGGTGTAAATTATCGATAGTCCATATCTCGGAAACTATAAGAGATAATGCAATTTGGCAACCGGCAATGTTATTAGCATGCCGAATATTACTTGGAATTTGAATTGGAACGAAATCGCCAATACATAAGACCATTTTACAATTTGGGCCCAAGTTAGAAGCAGAGCCTAAGGTGTAAATTATCGATAGTCCATATCTCGGAAACTATAAGAGATAATGCAATTTGGCAACCGGCAATGTAATTAGCATGCCGAATATCACTTGGAATGTGAATTGGGACGAAATCGCCAATAGATAAGACCATTTTACAATTTGGGCCCAAGTTAGAAGCAGAGCCTAAGGTGTAAATTATCGATAGTCCATATCTCGGAAACTATAAGAGATAATGCAATTTGGCAACCGGCAATGTAATTAGCATGCCGAATATTACTTGGAATGTGAATTGGAACGAAATCGCCAATACATAAGACCATTTTACAATTTGGGCCCAAGTTAGAAGCAGAGCCTAAGGTGTAAATTATCGATAGTCCATATCTCGGAAACTATAAGAGATAATGCAATTTGGCAACCGGCAATGTAATTAGCATGCCGAATATCACTTGGAATGTGAATTGGGACGAAATCGCCAATAGATAAGACCATTTTACAATTTGGGCCCAAGTTAGAAGCAGAGCCTAAGGTGTAAATTATCGATAGTCCATATCTCGGAAACTATAAGAGTTAATGCAATTTGGCAACCGGCAATGTAATTAGCATGCCGAATATTACTTGGAATGTGAATTGGGACGAAATCGCCAATAGATAAGGCCATTTTACAATTTGGGCCCAAGTTAGAAGCAGAGCCTAAGGTGTAAATTATCGATAGTCCATATCTCGGAAACTATAAGAGATAATGCAATTTGGCAACCGGCAATGTAATTAGCATGCCGAATATTACTTGGAATGTGAATTGGAACGAAATCGCCAATAGATAAGACCATTTTACAATTTGGGCCCAAGTTAGAAGCAGAGCCTAAGGTGTAAATTATTGATAGTCCATATCTCGGAAACTATAAGAGATAATGCAATTTGGCAACCGGCAATGTAATTAGCATGCCGAATATTACTTGGAGTGTGAATTGGAACGAAATCGCCAATAGATAAGACCATTTTACAATTTGGGCCCAAGTTAGAAGCAGAGCCTAAGGTGTAAATTATCGATAGTCCATATCTCGGAAACTATAAGAGATAATGCAATTTGGCAACTGGCAATGTAATTAGCATGCCGAATATTACTTGGAATGTGAATTGGAACGAAATCGCCAATAGATAAGACCATTTTACAATTTGGGCCCAAGTTAGAAGCAGAGCCTAAGGTGTAAATTATCGATAGTCTATATCTCGGAAACTATAAGAGATAATGCAATTTGGCAACCGGCAATGTAATTAGCATGCCGAATATTACTTGGAATGTGAATTGGAACGAAATCGTCAATAGATAAGACCATTTTACAATTTGGGCCCAAGTTAGAAGCAGAGCCTAAGGTGTAAATTATCGATAGTCCATATCTCGGAAACTATAAGAGATAATGCAATTTGGCAACCGGCAATGTAATTAGCATGCCGAATATTACTTGGAATGTGAATTGGAACGAAATCGCCAATACATAAGACCATTTTACAATTTGGGCCCAAGTTAGAAGCAGAGCCTAAGGTGTAAATTATCGATAGTCCATATCTCGGAAACTATAAGAGATAATGCAATTTGGCAACCGGCAATGTAATTAGCATGCCGAATATTACTTGGAATATGAATTGGAACGAAATCGCCAATAGATAAGACCATTTTACAATTTGGGCCCAAGTTAGAAGCAGAGCCTAAGGTGTAAATTATCGATAGTCCATATCTCGGAAACTATAAGAGATAATGCAATTTGGCAACCGGCAATGTAATTAGCATGCCGAATATTACTTGGAATGTGAATTGGAACGAAATCGCCAATAGATAAGACCATTTTACAATTTGGGCCCAAGTTAGAAGCAGAGCCTATGGTTTAAATTATCGATAGTCCATATCTCGGAAACTATAAGAGATAATGCAATTTGGCACCCGGCAATGTAATTAGCATGCCGAATATTACTTGGAATGTGAATTGGAACGAAATCGCCAATAGATAAGACCATTTTACAATTTGGGCCCAAGTTAGAAGCAGAGCCTAAGGTGTAAATTATCGATAGTCCATATCTCGGAAACTATAAGAGTTAATGCAATTTGGCAACCGGCAATGTAATTAGCATGCCGAATATTACTTGGAATGTGAATTGGAACGAAATCGCCAATAGATAAGACCATTTTACAATTTGGGCCCAAGTTAGAAGCAGAGCCTAAGGTGTAAATTATCGATAGTCCATATCTCGGAAACTATAAGAGATAATGCAATTTGGCAACCGGCAATGTAATTAGCATGCCGAATATTACTTGGAATGTGAATTGGAACGAAATCGCCAATAGATAAGACCATTTTACAATTTGGGCCCAAGTTAGAAGCAGAGCCTAAGGTGTAAATTATCGATAGTCCATATCTCGGAAACTATAAGAGATAATTCAATTTGGCAACCGGCAATGTAATTAGCATGCCGAATATTACTTGGAATGTGAATTGAAACGAAATCGCCAATAGATAAGACCATTTTACAATTTGGGCCCAAGTTAGAAGCAGAGCCTAAGGTGTAAATTATCGATAGTCCATATCTCGGAAACTATAAGAGATAATGCAATTTGGCAACCGGCAATGTAATTAGCATGCCGAATATTACTTGGAATATGAATTGGAACGAAATCGCCAATAGATAAGACCATTTTACAATTTGGGCCCAAGTTAGAAGCAGAGCCTAAGGTGTAAATTATCGATAGTCCATATCTCGGAAACTATAAGAGATAATGCAATTTGGCAACCGGCAATGTAATTAGCATGCCGAATATTACTTGGAATGTGAATTGGAACGAAATCGCCAATAGATAAGACCATTTTACAATTTGGGCCCAAGTTAGAAGCAGAGCCTATGGTTTAAATTATCGATAGTCCATATCTCGGAAACTATAAGAGATAATGCAATTTGGCACCCGGCAATGTAATTAGCATGCCGAATATTACTTGGAATGTGAATTGGAACGAAATCGCCAATAGATAAGACCATTTTACAATTTGGGCCCAAGTTAGAAGCAGAGCCTAAGGTGTAAATTATCGATAGTCCATATCTCGGAAACTATAAGAGTTAATGCAATTTGGCAACCGGCAATGTAATTAGCATGCCGAATATTACTTGGAATGTGAATTGGAACGAAATCGCCAATAGATAAGACCATTTTACAATTTGGGCCCAAGTTAGAAGCAGAGCCTAAGGTGTAAATTATCGATAGTCCATATCTCGGAAACTATAAGAGATAATGCAATTTGGCAACCGGCAATGTAATTAGCATGCCGAATATTACTTGGAATGTGAATTGGAACGAAATTGCCAATAGATAAGACCATTTTACAATTTGGGCCCAAGTTAGAAGCAGAGCCTAAGGTGTAAATTATCGATAGTCCATATCTCTGAAACTATAAGAGATAATGCAATTTCGCAACCGGCAATGTAATTAGCATGCCGAATATTACTTGGAATGTGAATTGGGACGAAATCGCCAATAGATAAGGCCATTTTACAATTTGGGCCCAAGTTAGAAGCAGAGCCTAAGGTGTAAATTATCGATAGTCCATATCTCGGAAACTATAAGAGATAATGCAATTTGGCAACCGGCAATGTAATTAGCATGCCGAATATTACTTGGAATGTGAATTGGAACGAAATCGCCAATAGATAAGACCATTTTACAATTTGGGCCCAAGTTAGAAGCAGAGCCTAAGGTGTAAATTATTGATAGTCCATATCTCGGAAACTATAAGAGATAATGCAATTTGGCAACCGGCAATGTAATTAGCATGCCGAATATTACTTGGAGTGTGAATTGGAACGAAATCGCCAATAGATAAGACCATTTTACAATTTGGGCCCAAGTTAGAAGCAGAGCCTAAGGTGTAAATTATCGATAGTCCATATCTCGGAAACTATAAGAGATAATGCAATTTGGCAACCGGCAATGTAATTAGCATGCCGAATATCACTTGGAATGTGAATTGGGACGAAATCGCCAATAGATAAGACCATTTTACAATTTGGGCCCAAGTTAGAAGCAGAGCCTAAGGTGTAAATTATCGATAGTCCATATCTCGGAAACTATAAGAGATAATGCAATTTGGCAACCGGCAATGTAATTAGCATGCCGAATATTACTTGGAATGTGAATTGGAACGAAATCGCCAATACATAAGACCATTTTACAATTTGGGCCCAAGTTAGAAACAGAGCCTAAGGTGTAAATTATCGATAGTCCATATCTCGGAAACTATAAGAGATAATGCAATTTGGCAACCGGCAATGTAATTAGCATGCCGAATATCACTTGGAATGTGAATTGAGACGAAATCGCCAATAGATAAGACCATTTTACAATTTGGGCCCAAGTTAGAAGCAGAGCCTAAGGTGTAAATTATCGATAGTCCATATCTCGGAAACTATAAGAGTTAATGCAATTTGGCAACCGGCAATGTAATTAGCATGCCGAATATTACTTGGAATGTGAATTGGAACGAAATCGCCAATAGATAAGACCATTTTACAATTTGGGCCCAAGTTAGAAGCAGAGCCTAAGGTGTAAATTATCGATAGTCCATATCTCGGAAACTATAAGAGATAATGCAATTTGGCAACCGGCAATGTAATTAGCATGCCGAATATTACTTGGAATGTGAATTGGAACGAAATCGCCAATAGATAAGACCATTTTACAATTTGGGCCCAAGTTAGAAGCAGAGCCTAAGGTGTAAATTATCGATAGTCCATATCTCGGAAACTAAAAGAGATAATGCAATTTGGCAACCGGCAATGTAATTAGCATGCCGAATATTACTTGGAATGTGAATTGGAACGGAATCGCCAATAGGTAAGACCATTTTACAATTTGGGCCCAAGTTAGAAGCAGAGCCTAAGGTGTAAATTATCGATAGTCCATATCTCGGAAACTATAAGAGATAATGCAATTTGGCAACCGGCAATGTAATTAGCATGCCGAATATTACTTGGAATGTGAATTGGAACGAAATCGCCAATAGATAAGACCATTTTACAATTTGGGCCCAAGTTAGAAGCAGAGCCTAAGGTGTAAATTATCGATAGTCCATATCTCGGAAACTATAAGAGATAATGCAATTTCGCAACCGGCAATGTAATTAGCATGCCGAATATTACTTGTAGTGTGAATTGGAACGAAATCGCCAATAGATAAGACCATTTTACAATTTGGGCCCAAGTTAGAAGCAGAGCCTAAGGTGTAAATTATCGATAGTCCATATCTCGGAAACAATAAGAGATAATGCAATTTGGCAACCGGCAATGTAATTAGCATGCCGAATATTACTTGGAATGTGAATTGGAACGAAATCGCCAATAGATAAGACCATTTTACAATTTGGGCCCAAGTTAGAAGCAGAGCCTAAGGTGTAAATTATCGATAGTCCATATCTCGGAAACTATAAGAGATAATGCAATTTGGCAACCGGCAATGTAATTAGCATGCCGAATATTACTTGGAATGTGAATTGGAACGAAATCGCCAATAGATAAGACCATTTTACAATTTGGGCCCAAGTTAGAAGCAGAGCCTAAGGTGTAAATTATCGATAGTCCATATCTCGGAAACTATAAGAGATAATGCAATTTGGCAACCGGCAATGTAATTAGCATGCCGAATATTACTTGGAATGTGAATTGGAACGAAATCGCCAATAGATAAGACCATTTTACAATTTGGGCCCAAGTTAGAAGCAGAGCCTAAGGTGTAAATTATCGATAGTCCATATCTCGGAAACTATAAGAGATAATGCAATTTCGCAACCGGCAATGTAATTAGCATGCCGAATATTACTTGGAGTGTGAATTGGAACGAAATCGCCAATAGATAAGACCATTTTACAATTTGGGCCCAAGTTAGAAGCAGAGCCTAAGGTGTAAATTATCGATAGTCCATATCTCGGAAACTATAAGAGATAATGCAATTTGGCAACCGGCAATGTAATTAGCATGCCGAATATTACTTGGAATGTGAATTGGAACGAAATAGCCAATAGATAAGACCATTTTACAATTTGGGCCCAAGTTAGAAGCAGAGCCTAAGGTGTAAATTATCGATAGTCCATATCTCGGAAACTATAAGAGATAATGCAATTTGGCAACCGGCAATGTAATTAGCATGCCGAATATTACTTGGAATGTGAATTGGAACGAAATCGCCAATAGGTAAGACCATTTCACAATTTGGGCCCAAGTTAGAAGCAGAGCCTAAGGTGTAAATTATCGATAGTCCATATCTCGGAAACTATAAGAGATAATTCAATTTGGCAACCGGCAATGTAATTAGCATGCCGAATATTACTTGGAATGTGAATTGGAACGAAATCGCCAATAGATAAGACCATTTTACAATTTGGGCCCAAGTTAGAAGCAGAGCCTAAGGTGTAAATTATCGATAGTCCATATCTCGGAAACTATAAGAGATAATGCAATTTGGCAACCGGCAATGTAATTAGCATGCTGAATATTACTTGGAATGTGAATTGGAACGAAATCGCCAATAGATAAGACCATTTTACAATTTGGGCCCAAGTTAGAAGCAGAGCCTAAGGTGTAAATTATCGATAGTCCATATCTCGGAAACTATAAGAGATAATGCAATTTGGCAACCGGCAATGTAATTAGCATGCCGAATATTACTTGGAATGTGAATTGGAACGAAATCGCCAATAGATAAGACCATTTTACAATTTGGGCCCAAGTTAGAAGCAGAGCCTATGGTGTAAATTATCGATAGTCCATATCTCGGAAACTTTAAGAGATAATGCAATTTGGCAACCGGCAATGTAATTAGCATGCCGAATATTACTTGGAATGTGAATTGGAACGAAATCGCCAATAGATAAGACCATTTTACAATTTGGGCCCAAGTTAGAAGCAGAGCCTAAGGTGTAAATTATCGATAGTCCATATCTCGGAAACTATAAGAGATAATGCAATTTGGCAACCGGCAATGTAATTAGCATGCCGAATATTACTTGGAATGTGAATTGGAACGAAATCGCCAATAGGTAAGACCATTTTACAATTTGGGCCCAAGTTAGAAGCAGAGCCTAAGGTGTAAATTATCGATAGTCCATATCTCGGAAACTATAAGAGATAATTCAATTTGGCAACCGGCAATGTAATTAGCATGCCGAATATTACTTGGAATGTGAATTGGAACGAAATCGCCAATAGATAAGACCATTTTACAATTTGGGCCCAAGTTAGAAGCAGAGCCTAAGGTGTAAATTATCGATAGTCCATATCTCGGAAACTATAAGAGATAATGCAATTTGGCAACCGGCAATGTAATTAGCATGCCGAATATTACTTGGAATGTGAATTGGAACGAAATCGCCAATAGATAAGACCATTTTACAATTTGGGCCCAAGTTAGAAGCAGAGCCTAAGGTGTAAATTATCGATAGTCCATATCTCGGAAACTATAAGAGATAATGCAATTTGGCAACCGGCAATGTAATTAGCATGCCGAATATTACTTGGAATGTGAATTGGAACGAAATCGCCAATAGATAAGACCATTTTACAATTTGGGCCCAAGTTAGAAGCAGAGCCTATGGTGTAAATTATCGATAGTCCATATCTCGGAAACTATAAGAGATAATGCAATTTGGCAACCGGCAATGTAATTAGCATGCCGAATATTACTTGGAATGCGAATTGGAACGAAATCGCCAATAGATAAGACCATTTTACAATTTGGGCCCAAGTTAGAAGCAGAGCCTAAGATGTAAATTATCGATAGTCCATATCTCGGAAACTATAAGAGTTAATGCAATTTGGCAACCGGCAATGTAATTAGCATGCCGAATATTACTTGGAATGTGAATTGGAACGAAATCGCCAATAGATAAGACCATTTTACAATTTGGGCCCAAGTTAGAAGCAGAGCCTAAGGTGTAAATTATCGATAGTCCATATCTCGGAAACTATAAGAGATAATGCAATTTGGCAACCGGCAATGTAATTAGCATACCGAATATTACTTGGAATGTGAATTGGAACGAAATTGCCAATAGATAAGACCATTTTACAATTTGGGCCCAAGTTAGAAGCAGAGCCTAAGGTGTAAATTATCGATAGTCCATATCTCTGAAACTATAAGAGATAATGCAATTTCGCAACCGGCAATGTAATTAGCATGCCGAATATTACTTGGAATGTGAATTGTGACGAAATCGCCAATAGATAAGGCCATTTTACAATTTGGGCCCAAGTTAGAAGCAGAGCCTAAGGTGTAAATTATCGATAGTCCATATCTCGGAAACTATAAGAGATAATGCAATTTGGCAACCGGCAATGTAATTAGCATGCCGAATATTACTTGGAATGTGAATTGGAACGAAATCGCCAATAGATAAGACCATTTTACAATTTGGGCCCAAGTTAGAAGCAGAGCCTAAGGTGTAAATTATCGATAGTCCATATCTCGGAAACTATAAGAGATAATGCAATTTGGCAACCGGCAATGTAATTAGCATGCCGAATATTACTTGGAATGTGAATTGGAACGAAATCGCCAATAGATAAGACCATTTTACAATTTGGGCCCAAGTTAGAAGCAGAGCCTAAGGTGTAAATTATCGATAGTCCATATCTCGGAAACTATAAGAGATAATTCAATTTGGCAACCGGCAATGTAATTAGCATGCCGAATATTACTTGGAATGTGAATTGAAACGAAATCGCCAATAGATAAGACCATTTTACAATTTGGGCCCAAGTTAGAAGCAGAGCCTAAGGTGTAAATTATCGATAGTCCATATCTCGGAAACTATAAGAGATAATGCAATTTGGCAACCGGCAATGTAATTAGCATGCCGAATATTACTTGGAATATGAATTGGAACGAAATCGCCAATAGATAAGACCATTTTACAATTTGGGCCCAAGTTAGAAGCAGAGCCTAAGGTGTAAATTATCGATAGTCCATATCTCGGAAACTATAAGAGATAATGCAATTTGGCAACCGGCAATGTAATTAGCATGCCGAATATTACTTGGAATGTGAATTGGAACGAAATCGCCAATAGATAAGACCATTTTACAATTTGGGCCCAAGTTAGAAGCAGAGCCTATGGTTTAAATTATCGATAGTCCATATCTCGGAAACTATAAGAGATAATGCAATTTGGCACCCGGCAATGTAATTAGCATGCCGAATATTACTTGGAATGTGAATTGGAACGAAATCGCCAATAGATAAGACCATTTTACAATTTGGGCCCAAGTTAGAAGCAGAGCCTAAGGTGTAAATTATCGATAGTCCATATCTCGGAAACTATAAGAGTTAATGCAATTTGGCAACCGGCAATGTAATTAGCATGCCGAATATTACTTGGAATGTGAATTGGAACGAAATCGCCAATAGATAAGACCATTTTACAATTTGGGCCCAAGTTAGAAGCAGAGCCTAAGGTGTAAATTATCGATAGTCCATATCTCGGAAACTATAAGAGATAATGCAATTTGGCAACCGGCAATGTAATTAGCATGCCGAATATTACTTGGAATGTGAATTGGAACGAAATTGCCAATAGATAAGACCATTTTACAATTTGGGCCCAAGTTAGAAGCAGAGCCTAAGGTGTAAATTATCGATAGTCCATATCTCTGAAACTATAAGAGATAATGCAATTTCGCAACCGGCAATGTAATTAGCATGCCGAATATTACTTGGAATGTGAATTGGGACGAAATCGCCAATAGATAAGGCCATTTTACAATTTGGGCCCAAGTTAGAAGCAGAGCCTAAGGTGTAAATTATCGATAGTCCATATCTCGGAAACTATAAGAGATAATGCAATTTGGCAACCGGCAATGTAATTAGCATGCCGAATATTACTTGGAATGTGAATTGGAACGAAATCGCCAATAGATAAGACCATTTTACAATTTGGGCCCAAGTTAGAAGCAGAGCCTAAGGTGTAAATTATTGATAGTCCATATCTCGGAAACTATAAGAGATAATGCAATTTGGCAACCGGCAATGTAATTAGCATGCCGAATATTACTTGGAGTGTGAATTGGAACGAAATCGCCAATAGATAAGACCATTTTACAATTTGGGCCCAAGTTAGAAGCAGAGCCTAAGGTGTAAATTATCGATAGTCCATATCTCGGAAACTATAAGAGATAATGCAATTTGGCAACCGGCAATGTAATTAGCATGCCGAATATCACTTGGAATGTGAATTGGGACGAAATCGCCAATAGATAAGACCATTTTACAATTTGGGCCCAAGTTAGAAGCAGAGCCTAAGGTGTAAATTATCGATAGTCCATATCTCGGAAACTATAAGAGATAATGCAATTTGGCAACCGGCAATGTAATTAGCATGCCGAATATTACTTGGAATGTGAATTGGAACGAAATCGCCAATACATAAGACCATTTTACAATTTGGGCCCAAGTTAGAAACAGAGCCTAAGGTGTAAATTATCGATAGTCCATATCTCGGAAACTATAAGAGATAATGCAATTTGGCAACCGGCAATGTAATTAGCATGCCGAATATCACTTGGAATGTGAATTGAGACGAAATCGCCAATAGATAAGACCATTTTACAATTTGGGCCCAAGTTAGAAGCAGAGCCTAAGGTGTAAATTATCGATAGTCCATATCTCGGAAACTATAAGAGTTAATGCAATTTGGCAACCGGCAATGTAATTAGCATGCCGAATATTACTTGGAATGTGAATTGGAACGAAATCGCCAATAGATAAGACCATTTTACAATTTGGGCCCAAGTTAGAAGCAGAGCCTAAGGTGTAAATTATCGATAGTCCATATCTCGGAAACTATAAGAGATAATGCAATTTGGCAACCGGCAATGTAATTAGCATGCCGAATATTACTTGGAATGTGAATTGGAACGAAATCGCCAATAGATAAGACCATTTTACAATTTGGGCCCAAGTTAGAAGCAGAGCCTAAGGTGTAAATTATCGATAGTCCATATCTCGGAAACTAAAAGAGATAATGCAATTTGGCAACCGGCAATGTAATTAGCATGCCGAATATTACTTGGAATGTGAATTGGAACGGAATCGCCAATAGGTAAGACCATTTTACAATTTGGGCCCAAGTTAGAAGCAGAGCCTAAGGTGTAAATTATCGATAGTCCATATCTCGGAAACTATAAGAGATAATGCAATTTGGCAACCGGCAATGTAATTAGCATGCCGAATATTACTTGGAATGTGAATTGGAACGAAATCGCCAATAGATAAGACCATTTTACAATTTGGGCCCAAGTTAGAAGCAGAGCCTAAGGTGTAAATTATCGATAGTCCATATCTCGGAAACTATAAGAGATAATGCAATTTCGCAACCGGCAATGTAATTAGCATGCCGAATATTACTTGTAGTGTGAATTGGAACGAAATCGCCAATAGATAAGACCATTTTACAATTTGGGCCCAAGTTAGAAGCAGAGCCTAAGGTGTAAATTATCGATAGTCCATATCTCGGAAACAATAAGAGATAATGCAATTTGGCAACCGGCAATGTAATTAGCATGCCGAATATTACTTGGAATGTGAATTGGAACGAAATCGCCAATAGATAAGACCATTTTACAATTTGGGCCCAAGTTAGAAGCAGAGCCTAAGGTGTAAATTATCGATAGTCCATATCTCGGAAACTATAAGAGATAATGCAATTTGGCAACCGGCAATGTAATTAGCATGCCGAATATTACTTGGAATGTGAATTGGAACGAAATCGCCAATAGATAAGACCATTTTACAATTTGGGCCCAAGTTAGAAGCAGAGCCTAAGGTGTAAATTATCGATAGTCCATATCTCGGAAACTATAAGAGATAATGCAATTTGGCAACCGGCAATGTAATTAGCATGCCGAATATTACTTGGAATGTGAATTGGAACGAAATCGCCAATAGATAAGACCATTTTACAATTTGGGCCCAAGTTAGAAGCAGAGCCTAAGGTGTAAATTATCGATAGTCCATATCTCGGAAACTATAAGAGATAATGCAATTTCGCAACCGGCAATGTAATTAGCATGCCGAATATTACTTGGAGTGTGAATTGGAACGAAATCGCCAATAGATAAGACCATTTTACAATTTGGGCCCAAGTTAGAAGCAGAGCCTAAGGTGTAAATTATCGATAGTCCATATCTCGGAAACTATAAGAGATAATGCAATTTGGCAACCGGCAATGTAATTAGCATGCCGAATATTACTTGGAATGTGAATTGGAACGAAATAGCCAATAGATAAGACCATTTTACAATTTGGGCCCAAGTTAGAAGCAGAGCCTAAGGTGTAAATTATCGATAGTCCATATCTCGGAAACTATAAGAGATAATGCAATTTGGCAACCGGCAATGTAATTAGCATGCCGAATATTACTTGGAATGTGAATTGGAACGAAATCGCCAATAGGTAAGACCATTTCACAATTTGGGCCCAAGTTAGAAGCAGAGCCTAAGGTGTAAATTATCGATAGTCCATATCTCGGAAACTATAAGAGATAATTCAATTTGGCAACCGGCAATGTAATTAGCATGCCGAATATTACTTGGAATGTGAATTGGAACGAAATCGCCAATAGATAAGACCATTTTACAATTTGGGCCCAAGTTAGAAGCAGAGCCTAAGGTGTAAATTATCGATAGTCCATATCTCGGAAACTATAAGAGATAATGCAATTTGGCAACCGGCAATGTAATTAGCATGCTGAATATTACTTGGAATGTGAATTGGAACGAAATCGCCAATAGATAAGACCATTTTACAATTTGGGCCCAAGTTAGAAGCAGAGCCTAAGGTGTAAATTATCGATAGTCCATATCTCGGAAACTATAAGAGATAATGCAATTTGGCAACCGGCAATGTAATTAGCATGCCGAATATTACTTGGAATGTGAATTGGAACGAAATCGCCAATAGATAAGACCATTTTACAATTTGGGCCCAAGTTAGAAGCAGAGCCTATGGTGTAAATTATCGATAGTCCATATCTCGGAAACTTTAAGAGATAATGCAATTTGGCAACCGGCAATGTAATTAGCATGCCGAATATTACTTGGAATGTGAATTGGAACGAAATCGCCAATAGATAAGACCATTTTACAATTTGGGCCCAAGTTAGAAGCAGAGCCTAAGGTGTAAATTATCGATAGTCCATATCTCGGAAACTATAAGAGTTAATGCAATTTGGCAACCGGCAATGTAATTAGCATGCCGAATATTACTTGGAATGTGAATTGGAACGAAATCGCCAATAGATAAGACCATTTTACAATTTGGGCCCAAGTTAGAAGCAGAGCCTAAGGTGTAAATTATCGATAGTCCATATCTCGGAAACTATAAGAGATAATGCAATTTGGCAACCGGCAATGTAATTAGCATGCCGAATATTACTTGGAATGTGAATTGGAACGAAATCGCCAATAGGTAAGACCATTTTACAATTTGGGCCCAAGTTAGAAGCAGAGCCTAAGGTGTAAATTATCGATAGTCCATATCTCGGAAACTATAAGAGATAATGCAATTTCGCAACCGGCAATGTAATTAGCATGCCGAATATTACTTGGAGTGTGAATTGGAACGAAATCGCCAATAGATAAGACCATTTTACAATTTGGGCCCAAGTTAGAAGCAGAGCCTAAGGTGTAAATTATCGATAGTCCATATCTCGGAAACTATAAGAGATAATGCAATTTGGCAACCGGCAATGTAATTAGCATGCCGAACATTACTTGGAATGTGAATTGGAACGAAATAGCCAATAGATAAGACCATTTTACAATTTGGGCCCAAGTTAGAAGCAGAGCCTAAGGTGTAAATTATCGATAGTCCATATCTCGGAAACTATAAGAGATAATGCAATTTGGCAACCGGCAATGTAATTAGCATGCCGAATATTACTTGGAATGTGAATTGGAACGAAATCGCCAATAGGTAAGACCATTTTACAATTTGGGCCCAAGTTAGAAGCAGAGCCTAAGGTGTAAATTATCGATAGTCCATATCTCGGAAACTATAAGAGATAATTCAATTTGGCAACCGGCAATGTAATTAGCATGCCGAATATTACTTGGAATGTGAATTGGAACGAAATCGCCAATAGATAAGACCATTTTACAATTTGGGCCCAAGTTAGAAGCAGAGCCTAAGGTGTAAATTATCGATAGTCCATATCTCGGAAACTATAAGAGTTAATGCAATTTGGCAACCGGCAATGTAATTAGCATGCCGAATATTACTTGGAATGTGAATTGGAACGAAATCGCCAATAGATAAGACCATTTTACAATTTGGGCCCAAGTTAGAAGCAGAGCCTAAGGTGTAAATTATCGATAGTCCATATCTCGGAAACTATAAGAGATAATGCAATTTGGCAACCGGCAATGTAATTAGCATGCCGAATATTACTTGGAATGTGAATTGGAACGAAATTGCCAATAGATAAGACCATTTTACAATTTGGGCCCAAGTTAGAAGCAGAGCCTAAGGTGTAAATTATCGATAGTCCATATCTCTGAAACTATAAGAGATAATGCAATTTCGCAACCGGCAATGTAATTAGCATGCCGAATATTACTTGGAATGTGAATTGGGACGAAATCGCCAATAGATAAGGCCATTTTACAATTTGGGCCCAAGTTAGAAGCAGAGCCTAAGGTGTAAATTATCGATAGTCCATATCTCGGAAACTATAAGAGATAATGCAATTTGGCAACCGGCAATGTAATTAGCATGCCGAATATTACTTGGAATGTGAATTGGAACGAAATCGCCAATAGATAAGACCATTTTACAATTTGGGCCCAAGTTAGAAGCAGAGCCTAAGGTGTAAATTATTGATAGTCCATATCTCGGAAACTATAAGAGATAATGCAATTTGGCAACCGGCAATGTAATTAGCATGCCGAATATTACTTGGAGTGTGAATTGGAACGAAATCGCCAATAGATAAGACCATTTTACAATTTGGGCCCAAGTTAGAAGCAGAGCCTAAGGTGTAAATTATCGATAGTCCATATCTCGGAAACTATAAGAGATAATGCAATTTGGCAACCGGCAATGTTATTAGCATGCCGAATATTACTTGGAATTTGAATTGGAACGAAATCGCCAATACATAAGACCATTTTACAATTTGGGCCCAAGTTAGAAGCAGAGCCTAAGGTGTAAATTATCGATAGTCCATATCTCGGAAACTATAAGAGATAATGCAATTTGGCAACCGGCAATGTAATTAGCATGCCGAATATCACTTGGAATGTGAATTGGGACGAAATCGCCAATAGATAAGACCATTTTACAATTTGGGCCCAAGTTAGAAGCAGAGCCTAAGGTGTAAATTATCGATAGTCCATATCTCGGAAACTATAAGAGTTAATGCAATTTGGCAACCGGCAATGTAATTAGCATGCCGAATATTACTTGGAATGTGAATTGGGACGAAATCGCCAATAGATAAGGCCATTTTACAATTTGGGCCCAAGTTAGAAGCAGAGCCTAAGGTGTAAATTATCGATAGTCCATATCTCGGAAACTATAAGAGATAATGCAATTTGGCAACCGGCAATGTAATTAGCATGCCGAATATTACTTGGAATGTGAATTGGAACGAAATCGCCAATACATAAGACCATTTTACAATTTGGGCCCAAGTTAGAAGCAGAGCCTAAGGTGTAAATTATCGATAGTCCATATCTCGGAAACTATAAGAGTTAATGCAATTTGGCAACCGGCAATGTAATTAGCATGCCGAATATTACTTGGAATGTGAATTGGGACGAAATCGCCAATAGATAAGGCCATTTTACAATTTGGGCCCAAGTTAGAAGCAGAGCCTAAGGTGTAAATTATCGATAGTCCATATCTCGGAAACTATAAGAGATAATGCAATTTGGCAACCGGCAATGTAATTAGCATGCCGAATATTACTTGGAATGTGAATTGGAACGAAATCGCCAATAGATAAGACCATTTTACAATTTGGGCCCAAGTTAGAAGCAGAGCCTAAGGTGTAAATTATCGATAGTCCATATCTCGGAAACTATAAGAGATAATGCAATTTGGCAACCGGCAATGTAATTAGCATGCCGAATATCACTTGGAATGTGAATTGGGACGAAATCGCCAATAGATAAGACCATTTTACAATTTGGGCCCAAGTTAGAAGCAGAGCCTAAGGTGTAAATTATCGATAGTCCATATCTCGGAAACTATAAGAGTTAATGCAATTTGGCAACCGGCAATGTAATTAGCATGCCGAATATTACTTGGAATGTGAATTGGGACGAAATCGCCAATAGATAAGGCCATTTTACAATTTGGGCCCAAGTTAGAAGCAGAGCCTAAGGTGTAAATTATCGATAGTCCATATCTCGGAAACTATAAGAGATAATGCAATTTGGCAACCGGCAATGTAATTAGCATGCCGAATATTACTTGGAATGTGAATTGGAACGAAATCGCCAATAGATAAGACCATTTTACAATTTGGGCCCAAGTTAGAAGCAGAGCCTAAGGTGTAAATTATTGATAGTCCATATCTCGGAAACTATAAGAGATAATGCAATTTGGCAACCGGCAATGTAATTAGCATGCCGAATATTACTTGGAGTGTGAATTGGAACGAAATCGCCAATAGATAAGACCATTTTACAATTTGGGCCCAAGTTAGAAGCAGAGCCTAAGGTGTAAATTATCGATAGTCCATATCTCGGAAACTATAAGAGATAATGCAATTTGGCAACTGGCAATGTAATTAGCATGCCGAATATTACTTGGAATGTGAATTGGAACGAAATCGCCAATAGATAAGACCATTTTACAATTTGGGCCCAAGTTAGAAGCAGAGCCTAAGGTGTAAATTATCGATAGTCTATATCTCGGAAACTATAAGAGATAATGCAATTTGGCAACCGGCAATGTAATTAGCATGCCGAATATTACTTGGAATGTGAATTGGAACGAAATCGTCAATAGATAAGACCATTTTACAATTTGGGCCCAAGTTAGAAGCAGAGCCTAAGGTGTAAATTATCGATAGTCCATATCTCGGAAACTATAAGAGATAATGCAATTTGGCAACCGGCAATGTAATTAGCATGCCGAATATTACTTGGAATGTGAATTGGAACGAAATCGCCAATACATAAGACCATTTTACAATTTGGGCCCAAGTTAGAAGCAGAGCCTAAGGTGTAAATTATCGATAGTCCATATCTCGGAAACTATAAGAGATAATGCAATTTGGCAACCGGCAATGTAATTAGCATGCCGAATATCACTTGGAATGTGAATTGGGACGAAATCGCCAATAGATAAGACCATTTTACAATTTGGGCCCAAGTTAGAAGCAGAGCCTAAGGTGTAAATTATCGATAGTCCATATCTCGGAAACTATAAGAGTTAATGCAATTTGGCAACCGGCAATGTAATTAGCATGCCGAATATTACTTGGAATGTGAATTGGAACGAAATCGCCAATAGATAAGACCATTTTACAATTTGGGCCCAAGTTAGAAGCAGAGCCTAAGGTGTAAATTATCGATAGTCCATATCTCGGAAACTATAAGAGATAATGCAATTTGGCAACCGGCAATGTAATTAGCATGCCGAATATTACTTGGAATGTTAATTGGAACGAAATTGCCAATAGATAAGACCATTTTACAATTTGGGCCCAAGTTAGAAGCAGAGCCTAAGGTGTAAATTATCGATAGTCCATATCTCGGAAACTATAAGAGATAATGCAATTTCGCAACCGGCAATGTAATTAGCATGCCGAATATTACTTGGAATGTGAATTGGAACGAAATCGCCAATAGATAAGACTATTTTACAATTTGGGCCCAAGTTAGAAGCAGAGCCTAAGGTGTAAATTATCGATAGTCCATATCTCGGAAACTATAAGAGATAATGCAATTTGGCAACCGGCAATGTAATTAGCATGCCGAATATTACTTGGAGTGTGAATTGGAACGAAATCGCCAATAGGTAAGACCATTTTACAATTTGGGCCCAAGTTAGAAGCAGAGCCTAAGGTGTAAATTATCGATAGTCCATATCTCGGAAACTATAAGAGATAATTCAATTTGGCAACCGGCAATGTAATTAGCATGCCGAATATTACTTGGTATGTGAATTGGAACGAAATCGCCAATAGATAAGACCATTTTACAATTTGGGCCCAAGTTAGAAGCAGAGCCTAAGGTGTAAATTATCGATAGTCCATATCTCGGAAACTATAAGAGATAATGCAATTTGGCAACCGGCAATGTAATTAGCATGCCGAATATTACTTGGAATGTGAATTGGAACGAAATCGCCAATAGATAAGACCATTTTACAATTTGGGCCCAAGTTAGAAGCAGAGCCTAAGGTGTAAATTATCGATAGTCCATATCTCGGAAACTATAAGGGATAATGCAATTTGGCAACCGGCAATGTAATTAGCATGCCGAATATTACTTGGAATGTGAATTGGAACGAAATCGCCAATAGATAAGACCATTTTACAATTTGGGCCCAAGTTAGAAGCAGAGCCTATGGTGTAAATTATCGATAGTCCATATCTCGGAAACTATAAGAGATAATGCAATTTGGCAACCGGCAATGTAATTAGCATGCCGAATATTACTTGGAATGCGAATTGGAACGAAATCGCCAATAGATAAGACCATTTTACAATTTGGGCCCAAGTTAGAAGCAGAGCCTAAGATGTAAATTATCGATAGTCCATATCTCGGAAACTATAAGAGTTAATGCAATTTGGCAACCGGCAATGTAATTAGCATGCCGAATATTACTTGGAATGTGAATTGGAACGAAATCGCCAATAGATAAGACCATTTTACAATTTGGGCCCAAGTTAGAAGCAGAGCCTAAGGTGTAAATTATCGATAGTCCATATCTCGGAAACTATAAGAGATAATGCAATTTGGCAACCGGCAATGTAATTAGCATACCGAATATTACTTGGAATGTGAATTGGAACGAAATTGCCAATAGATAAGACCATTTTACAATTTGGGCCCAAGTTAGAAGCAGAGCCTAAGGTGTAAATTATCGATAGTCCATATCTCTGAAACTATAAGAGATAATGCAATTTCGCAACCGGCAATGTAATTAGCATGCCGAATATTACTTGGAATGTGAATTGTGACGAAATCGCCAATAGATAAGGCCATTTTACAATTTGGGCCCAAGTTAGAAGCAGAGCCTAAGGTGTAAATTATCGATAGTCCATATCTCGGAAACTATAAGAGATAATGCAATTTGGCAACCGGCAATGTAATTAGCATGCCGAATATTACTTGGAATGTGAATTGGAACGAAATCGCCAATAGATAAGACCATTTTACAATTTGGGCCCAAGTTAGAAGCAGAGCCTAAGGTGTAAATTATTGATAGTCCATATCTCGGAAACTATAAGAGATAATGCAATTTGGCAACCGGCAATGTAATTAGCATGCCGAATATTACTTGGAGTGTGAATTGGAACGAAATCGCCAATAGATAAGACCATTTTACAATTTGGGCCCAAGTTAGAAGCAGAGCCTAAGGTGTAAATTATCGATAGTCCATATCTCGGAAACTATAAGAGATAATGCAATTTGGCAACCGGCAATGTTATTAGCATGCCGAATATTACTTGGAATGTGAATTGGAACGAAATCGCCAAAGATAAGACCATTTTACAATTTGGGCCCAAGTTAGAAGCAGAGCCTAAGGTGTAAATTATCGATAGTCCATATCTCGGAAACTATAAGAGATAATGCAATTTGGCAACCGGCAATGTAATTAGCATGCCGAATATCACTTGGAATGTGAATTGGGACGAAATCGCCAATAGATAAGACCATTTTACAATTTGGGCCCAAGTTATAAGCAGAGCCTAAGGTGTAAATTATCGATAGTCCATATCTCGGAAACTATAAGAGATAATGCAATTTGGCAACCGGCAATGTAATTAGCATGCCGAATATTACTTGGAATGTGAATTGGAACGAAATCGCCAATATATAAGACCATTTTACAATTTGGGCCCAAGTTAGAAGCAGAGCCTAAGGTGTAAATTATCGATAGTCCATATCTCGGAAACTATAAGAGTTAATGCAATTTGGCAACCGGCAATGTAATTAGCATGCCGAATATTACTTGGAATGTGAATTGGAACGAAATCGCCAATAGATAAGACCATTTTACAATTTGGGCCCAAGTTAGAAGCAGAGCCTAAGGTGTAAATTATCGATAGTCCATATCTCGGAAACTATAAGAGATAATGCAATTTGGCAACCGGCAATGTAATTAGCATGCCGAATATTACTTGGAATGTGAATTGGAACGAAATTGCCAATAGATAAGACCATTTTACAATTTGGGCCCAAGTTAGAAGCAGAGCCTAAGGTGTAAATTATCGATAGTCCATATCTCTGAAACTATAAGAGATAATGCAATTTCGCAAACGGCAATGTAATTAGCATGGCGAATATTACTTGGAATGTGAATTGGGACGAAATCGCCAATAGATAAGGCCATTTTACAATTTGGGCCCAAGTTAGAAGCAGAGCCTAAGGTGTAAATTATCGATAGTCCATATCTCGGAAACTATAAGAGATAATGCAATTTGGCAACCGGCAATGTTATTAGCATGCCGAATATTACTTGGAATGTGAATTGGAACGAAATCGCCAAAGATAAGACCATTTTACAATTTGGGCCCAAGTTAGAAGCAGAGCCTAAGGTGTAAATTATCGATAGTCCATATCTCGGAAACTATAAGAGATAATGCAATTTGGCAACCGGCAATGTAATTAGCATGCCGAATATTACTTGGAATGTGAATTGTGACGAAATCGCCAATAGATAAGGCCATTTTACAATTTGGGCCCAAGTTAGAAGCAGAGCCTAAGGTGTAAATTATCGATAGTCCATATCTCTGAAACTATAAGAGATAATGCAATTTCGCAACCGGCAATGTAATTAGCATGCCGAATATTACTTGGAATGTGAATTGGGACGAAATCGCCAATAGATAAGACCATTTTACAATTTGGGCCCAAGTTAGAAGCAGAGCCTAAGGTGTAAATTATCGATAGTCCATATCTCGGAAACTATAAGAGATAATGCAATTTGGCAACCGGCAATGTAATTAGCATGCCGAATATTACTTGGAATGTGAATTGGAACGAAATCGCCAATACATAAGACCATTTTACAATTTGGGCCCAAGTTAGAAACAGAGCCTAAGGTGTAAATTATCGATAGTCCATATCTCGGAAACTATAAGAGATAATGCAATTTGGCAACCGGCAATGTAATTAGCATGCCGAATATCACTTGGAATGTGAATTGGGACGAAATCGCCAATAGATAAGACCATTTTACAATTTGGGCCCAAGTTAGAAGCAGAGCCTAAGGTGTAAATTATCGATAGTCCATATCTCGGAAACTATAAGAGTTAATGCAATTTGGCAACCGGCAATGTAATTAGCATGCCGAATATTACTTGGAATGTGAATTGGAACGAAATCGCCAATAGATAAGACCATTTTACAATTTGGGCCCAAGTTAGAAGCAGAGCCTAAGGTGTAAATTATCGATAGTCCATATCTCGGAAACTATAAGAGATAATGCAATTTGGCAACCGGCAATGTAATTAGCATGCCGAATATTACTTGGAATGTGAATTGGAACGAAATCGCCAATAGATAAGACCATTTTACAATTTGGGCCCAAGTTAGAAGCAGAGCCTAAGGTGTAAATTATCGATAGTCCATATCTCGGAAACTAAAAGAGATAATGCAATTTGGCAACCGGCAATGTAATTAGCATGCCGAATATTACTTGGAATGTGAATTGGAACGGAATCGCCAATAGGTAAGACCATTTTACAATTTGGGCCCAAGTTAGAAGCAGAGCCTAAGGTGTAAATTATCGATAGTCCATATCTCGGAAACTATAAGAGATAATGCAATTTGGCAACCGGCAATGTAATTAGCATGCCGAATATTACTTGGAATGTGAATTGGAACGAAATCGCCAATAGATAAGACCATTTTACAATTTGGGCCCAAGTTAGAAGCAGAGCCTAAGGTGTAAATTATCGATAGTCCATATCTCGGAAACTATAAGAGATAATGCAATTTCGCAACCGGCAATGTAATTAGCATGCCGAATATTACTTGTAGTGTGAATTGGAACGAAATCGCCAATAGATAAGACCATTTTACAATTTGGGCCCAAGTTAGAAGCAGAGCCTAAGGTGTAAATTATCGATAGTCCATATCTCGGAAACAATAAGAGATAATGCAATTTGGCAACCGGCAATGTAATTAGCATGCCGAATATTACTTGGAATGTGAATTGGAACGAAATCGCCAATAGATAAGACCATTTTACAATTTGGGCCCAAGTTAGAAGCAGAGCCTAAGGTGTAAATTATCGATAGTCCATATCTCGGAAACTATAAGAGATAATGCAATTTGGCAACCGGCAATGTAATTAGCATGCCGAATATTACTTGGAATGTGAATTGGAACGAAATCGCCAATAGATAAGACCATTTTACAATTTGGGCCCAAGTTAGAAGCAGAGCCTAAGGTGTAAATTATCGATAGTCCATATCTCGGAAACTATAAGAGATAATGCAATTTGGCAACCGGCAATGTAATTAGCATGCCGAATATTACTTGGAATGTGAATTGGAACGAAATCGCCAATAGATAAGACCATTTTACAATTTGGGCCCAAGTTAGAAGCAGAGCCTAAGGTGTAAATTATCGATAGTCCATATCTCGGAAACTATAAGAGATAATGCAATTTCGCAACCGGCAATGTAATTAGCATGCCGAATATTACTTGGAGTGTGAATTGGAACGAAATCGCCAATAGATAAGACCATTTTACAATTTGGGCCCAAGTTAGAAGCAGAGCCTAAGGTGTAAATTATCGATAGTCCATATCTCGGAAACTATAAGAGATAATGCAATTTGGCAACCGGCAATGTAATTAGCATGCCGAATATTACTTGGAATGTGAATTGGAACGAAATAGCCAATAGATAAGACCATTTTACAATTTGGGCCCAAGTTAGAAGCAGAGCCTAAGGTGTAAATTATCGATAGTCCATATCTCGGAAACTATAAGAGATAATGCAATTTGGCAACCGGCAATGTAATTAGCATGCCGAATATTACTTGGAATGTGAATTGGAACGAAATCGCCAATAGGTAAGACCATTTCACAATTTGGGCCCAAGTTAGAAGCAGAGCCTAAGGTGTAAATTATCGATAGTCCATATCTCGGAAACTATAAGAGATAATTCAATTTGGCAACCGGCAATGTAATTAGCATGCCGAATATTACTTGGAATGTGAATTGGAACGAAATCGCCAATAGATAAGACCATTTTACAATTTGGGCCCAAGTTAGAAGCAGAGCCTAAGGTGTAAATTATCGATAGTCCATATCTCGGAAACTATAAGAGATAATGCAATTTGGCAACCGGCAATGTAATTAGCATGCTGAATATTACTTGGAATGTGAATTGGAACGAAATCGCCAATAGATAAGACCATTTTACAATTTGGGCCCAAGTTAGAAGCAGAGCCTAAGGTGTAAATTATCGATAGTCCATATCTCGGAAACTATAAGAGATAATGCAATTTGGCAACCGGCAATGTAATTAGCATGCCGAATATTACTTGGAATGTGAATTGGAACGAAATCGCCAATAGATAAGACCATTTTACAATTTGGGCCCAAGTTAGAAGCAGAGCCTATGGTGTAAATTATCGATAGTCCATATCTCGGAAACTTTAAGAGATAATGCAATTTGGCAACCGGCAATGTAATTAGCATGCCGAATATTACTTGGAATGTGAATTGGAACGAAATCGCCAATAGATAAGACCATTTTACAATTTGGGCCCAAGTTAGAAGCAGAGCCTAAGGTGTAAATTATCGATAGTCCATATCTCGGAAACTATAAGAGTTAATGCAATTTGGCAACCGGCAATGTAATTAGCATGCCGAATATTACTTGGAATGTGAATTGGAACGAAATCGCCAATAGATAAGACCATTTTACAATTTGGGCCCAAGTTAGAAGCAGAGCCTAAGGTGTAAATTATCGATAGTCCATATCTCGGAAACTATAAGAGATAATGCAATTTGGCAACCGGCAATGTAATTAGCATGCCGAATATTACTTGGAATGTGAATTGGAACGAAATCGCCAATAGATAAGACCATTTTACAATTTGGGCCCAAGTTAGAAGCAGAGCCTAAGGTGTAAATTATCGATAGTCCATATCTCGGAAACTATAAGAGATAATGCAATTTGGCAACCGGCAATGTAATTAGCATGCCGAATATTACTTGGAATGTGAATTGGAACGAAATCGCCAATAGATAAGACCATTTTACAATTTGGGCCCAAGTTAGAAGCAGAGCCTAAGGTGTAAATTATCGATAGTCCATATCTCGGAAACTATAAGAGATAATGCAATTTCGCAACCGGCAATGTAATTAGCATGCCGAATATTACTTGGAGTGTGAATTGGAACGAAATCGCCAATAGATAAGACCATTTTACAATTTGGGCCCAAGTTAGAAGCAGAGCCTAAGGTGTAAATTATCGATAGTCCATATCTCGGAAACTATAAGAGATAATGCAATTTGGCAAACGGCAATGTAATTAGCATGCCGAACATTACTTGGAATGTGAATTGGAACGAAATAGCCAATAGATAAGACCATTTTACAATTTGGGCCCAAGTTAGAAGCAGAGCCTAAGGTGTAAATTATCGATAGTCCATATCTCGGAAACTATAAGAGATAATGCAATTTGGCAACCGGCAATGTAATTAGCATGCCGAATATTACTTGGAATGTGAATTGGAACGAAATCGCCAATAGGTAAGACCATTTTACAATTTGGGCCCAAGTTAGAAGCAGAGCCTAAGGTGTAAATTATCGATAGTCCATATCTCGGAAACTATAAGAGATAATTCAATTTGGCAACCGGCAATGTAATTAGCATGCCGAATATTACTTGGAATGTGAATTGGAACGAAATCGCCAATAGATAAGACCATTTTACAATTTGGGCCCAAGTTAGAAGCAGAGCCTAAGGTGTAAATTATCGATAGTCCATATCTCGGAAACTATAAGAGTTAATGCAATTTGGCAACCGGCAATGTAATTAGCATGCCGAATATTACTTGGAATGTGAATTGGAACGAAATCGCCAATAGATAAGACCATTTTACAATTTGGGCCCAAGTTAGAAGCAGAGCCTAAGGTGTAAATTATCGATAGTCCATATCTCGGAAACTATAAGAGATAATGCAATTTGGCAACCGGCAATGTAATTAGCATGCCGAATATTACTTGGAATGTGAATTGGAACGAAATTGCCAATAGATAAGACCATTTTACAATTTGGGCCCAAGTTAGAAGCAGAGCCTAAGGTGTAAATTATCGATAGTCCATATCTCTGAAACTATAAGAGATAATGCAATTTCGCAACCGGCAATGTAATTAGCATGCCGAATATTACTTGGAATGTGAATTGGGACGAAATCGCCAATAGATAAGGCCATTTTACAATTTGGGCCCAAGTTAGAAGCAGAGCCTAAGGTGTAAATTATCGATAGTCCATATCTCGGAAACTATAAGAGATAATGCAATTTGGCAACCGGCAATGTAATTAGCATGCCGAATATTACTTGGAATGTGAATTGGAACGAAATCGCCAATAGATAAGACCATTTTACAATTTGGGCCCAAGTTAGAAGCAGAGCCTAAGGTGTAAATTATTGATAGTCCATATCTCGGAAACTATAAGAGATAATGCAATTTGGCAACCGGCAATGTAATTAGCATGCCGAATATTACTTGGAGCGTGAATTGGAACGAAATCGCCAATAGATAAGACCATTTTACAATTTGGGCCCAAGTTAGAAGCAGAGCCTAAGGTGTAAATTATCGATAGTCCATATCTCGGAAACTATAAGAGATAATGCAATTTGGCAACCGGCAATGTTATTAGCATGCCGAATATTACTTGGAATTTGAATTGGAACGAAATCGCCAATACATAAGACCATTTTACAATTTGGGCCCAAGTTAGAAGCAGAGCCTAAGGTGTAAATTATCGATAGTCCATATCTCGGAAACTATAAGAGATAATGCAATTTGGCAACCGGCAATGTAATTAGCATGCCGAATATCACTTGGAATGTGAATTGGGACGAAATCGCCAATAGATAAGACCATTTTACAATTTGGGCCCAAGTTAGAAGCAGAGCCTAAGGTGTAAATTATCGATAGTCCATATCTCGGAAACTATAAGAGATAATGCAATTTGGCAACCGGCTATGTAATTAGCATGCCGAATATTACTTGGAATGTGAATTGGAACGAAATCGCCAATACATAAGACCATTTTACAATTTGGGCCCAAGTTAGAAGCAGAGCCTAAGGTGTAAATTATCGATAGTCCATATCTCGGAAACTATAAGAGATAATGCAATTTGGCAACCGGCAATGTAATTAGCATGCCGAATATCACTTGGAATGTGAATTGGGACGAAATCGCCAATAGATAAGACCATTTTACAATTTGGGCCCAAGTTAGAAGCAGAGCCTAAGGTGTAAATTATCGATAGTCCATATCTCGGAAACTATAAGAGTTAATGCAATTTGGCAACCGGCAATGTAATTAGCATGCCGAATATTACTTGGAATGTGAATTGGGACGAAATCGCCAATAGATAAGGCCATTTTACAATTTGGGCCCAAGTTAGAAGCAGAGCCTAAGGTGTAAATTATCGATAGTCCATATCTCGGAAACTATAAGAGATAATGCAATTTGGCAACCGGCAATGTAATTAGCATGCCGAATATTACTTGGAATGTGAATTGGAACGAAATCGCCAATAGATAAGACCATTTTACAATTTGGGCCCAAGTTAGAAGCAGAGCCTAAGGTGTAAATTATTGATAGTCCATATCTCGGAAACTATAAGAGATAATGCAATTTGGCAACCGGCAATGTAATTAGCATGCCGAATATTACTTGGAGTGTGAATTGGAACGAAATCGCCAATAGATAAGACCCTTTTACAATTTGGGCCCAAGTTAGAAGCAGAGCCTAAGGTGTAAATTATCGATAGTCCATATCTCGGAAACTATAAGAGATAATGCAATTTGGCAACTGGCAATGTAATTAGCATGCCGAATATTACTTGGAATGTGAATTGGAACGAAATCGCCAATAGATAAGACCATTTTACAATTTGGGCCCAAGTTAGAAGCAGAGCCTAAGGTGTAAATTATCGATAGTCTATATCTCGGAAACTATAAGAGATAATGCAATTTGGCAACCGGCAATGTAATTAGCATGCCGAATATTACTTGGAATGTGAATTGGAACGAAATCGCCAATAGATAAGACCATTTTACAATTTGGGCCCAAGTTAGAAGCAGAGCCTAAGGTGTAAATTATCGATAGTCCATATCTCGGAAACTATAAGAGATAATGCAATTTGGCAACCGGCAATGTAATTAGCATGCCGAATATTACTTGGAATGTGAATTGGAACGAAATCGCCAATACATAAGACCATTTTACAATTTGGGCCCAAGTTAGAAGCAGAGCCTAAGGTGTAAATTATCGATAGTCCATATCTCGGAAACTATAAGAGATAATGCAATTTGGCAACCGGCAATGTAATTAGCATGCCGAATATCACTTGGAATGTGAATTGGGACGAAATCGCCAATAGATAAGACCATTTTACAATTTGGGCCCAAGTTAGAAGCAGAGCCTAAGGTGTAAATTATCGATAGTCCATATCTCGGAAACTATAAGAGTTAATGCAATTTGGCAACCGGCAATGTAATTAGCATGCCGAATATTACTTGGAATGTGAATTGGAACGAAATCGCCAATAGATAAGACCATTTTACAATTTGGGCCCAAGTTAGAAGCAGAGCCTAAGGTGTAAATTATCGATAGTCCATATCTCGGAAACTATAAGAGATAATGCAATTTGGCAACCGGCAATGTAATTAGCATGCCGAATATTACTTGGAATGTTAATTGGAACGAAATTGCCAATAGATAAGACCATTTTACAATTTGGGCCCAAGTTAGAAGCAGAGCCTAAGGTGTAAATTATCGATAGTCCATATCTCGGAAACTATAAGAGATAATGCAATTTCGCAACCGGCAATGTAATTAGCATGCCGAATATTACTTGGAATGTGAATTGGAACGAAATCGCCAATAGATAAGACCATTTTACAATTTGGGCCCAAGTTAGAAGCAGAGCCTAAGGTGTAAATTATCGATAGTCCATATCTCGGAAACTATAAGAGATAATGCAATTTGGCAACCGGCAATGTAATTAGCATGCCGAATATTACTTGGAATGTGAATTGGAACGAAATCGCCAATAGGTAAGACCATTTTACAATTTGGGCCCAAGTTAGAAGCAGAGCCTAAGGTGTAAATTATCGATAGTCCATATCTCGGAAACTATAAGAGATAATTCAATTTGGCAACCGGCAATGTAATTAGCATGCCGAATATTACTTGGAATGTGAATTGGAACGAAATCGCCAATAGATAAGACCATTTTACAATTTGGGCCCAAGTTAGAAGCAGAGCCTAAGGTGTAAATTATCGATAGTCCATATCTCGGAAACTATAAGAGATAATGCAATTTGGCAACCGGCAATGTAATTAGCATGCCGAATATTACTTGGAATGTGAATTGGAACGAAATCGCCAATAGATAAGACCATTTTACAATTTGGGCCCAAGTTAGAAGCAGAGCCTAAGGTGTAAATTATCGATAGTCCATATCTCGGAAACTATAAGAGATAATGCAATTTGGCAACCGGCAATGTAATTAGCATGCCGAATATTACTTGGAATGTGAATTGGAACGAAATCGCCAATAGATAAGACCATTTTACAATTTGGGCCCAAGTTAGAAGCAGAGCCTATGGTGTAAATTATCGATAGTCCATATCTCGGAAACTATAAGAGATAATGCAATTTGGCAACCGGCAATGTAATTAGCATGCCGAATATTACTTGGAATGCGAATTGGAACGAAATCGCCAATAGATAAGACCATTTTACAATTTGGGCCCAAGTTAGAAGCAGAGCCTAAGATGTAAATTATCGATAGTCCATATCTCGGAAACTATAAGAGTTAATGCAATTTGGCAACCGGCAATGTAATTAGCATGCCGAATATTACTTGGAATGTGAATTGGAACGAAATCGCCAATAGATAAGACCATTTTACAATTTGGGCCCAAGTTAGAAGCAGAGCCTAAGGTGTAAATTATCGATAGTCCATATCTCGGAAACTATAAGAGATAATGCAATTTGGCAACCGGCAATGTAATTAGCATACCGAATATTACTTGGAATGTGAATTGGAACGAAATTGCCAATAGATAAGACCATTTTACAATTTGGGCCCAAGTTAGAAGCAGAGCCTAAGGTGTAAATTATCGATAGTCCATATCTCTGAAACTATAAGAGATAATGCAATTTCGCAACCGGCATTGTAATTAGCATGCCGAATATTACTTGGAATGTGAATTGTGACGAAATCGCCAATAGATAAGGCCATTTTACAATTTGGGCCCAAGTTAGAAGCACAGCCTAAGGTGTAAATTATCGATAGTCCATATCTCGGAAACTATAAGAGATAATGCAATTTGGCAACCGGCAATGTAATTAGCATGCCGAATATTACTTGGAATGTGAATTGGAACGAAATCGCCAATAGATAAGACCATTTTACAATTTGGGCCCAAGTTAGAAGCAGAGCCTAAGGTGTAAATTATTGATAGTCCATATCTCGGAAACTATAAGAGATAATGCAATTTGGCAACCGGCAATGTAATTAGCATGCCGAATATTACTTGGAGTGTGAATTGGAACGAAATCGCCAATAGATAAGACCATTTTACAATTTGGGCCCAAGTTAGAAGCAGAGCCTAAGGTGTAAATTATCGATAGTCCATATCTCGGAAACTATAAGAGATAATGCAATTTGGCAACCGGCAATGTTATTAGCATGCCGAATATTACTTGGAATGTGAATTGGAACGAAATCGCCAAAGATAAGACCATTTTACAATTTGGGCCCAAGTTAGAAGCAGAGCCTAAGGTGTAAATTATCGATAGTCCATATCTCGGAAACTATAAGAGATAATGCAATTTGGCAACCGGCAATGTAATTAGCATGCCGAATATCACTTGGAATGTGAATTGGGACGAAATCGCCAATAGATAAGACCATTTTACAATTTGGGCCCAAGTTATAAGCAGAGCCTAAGGTGTAAATTATCGATAGTCCATATCTCGGAAACTATAAGAGATAATGCAATTTGGCAACCGGCAATGTAATTAGCATGCCGAATATTACTTGGAATGTGAATTGGAACGAAATCGCCAATATATAAGACCATTTTACAATTTGGGCCCAAGTTAGAAGCAGAGCCTAAGGTGTAAATTATCGATAGTCCATATCTCGGAAACTATAAGAGTTAATGCAATTTGGCAACCGGCAATGTAATTAGCATGCCGAATATTACTTGGAATGTGAATTGGAACGAAATCGCCAATAGATAAGACCATTTTACAATTTGGGCCCAAGTTAGAAGCAGAGCCTAAGGTGTAAATTATCGATAGTCCATATCTCGGAAACTATAAGAGATAATGCAATTTGGCAACCGGCAATGTAATTAGCATGCCGAATATTATTTGGAATGTGAATTGGAACGAAATTGCCAATAGATAAGACCATTTTACAATTTGGGCCCAAGTTAGAAGCAGAGCCTAAGGTGTAAATTATCGATAGTCCATATCTCTGAAACTATAAGAGATAATGCAATTTCGCAAACGGCAATGTAATTAGCATGGCGAATATTACTTGGAATGTGAATTGGGACGAAATCGCCAATAGATAAGGCCATTTTACAATTTGGGCCCAAGTTAGAAGCAGAGCCTAAGGTGTAAATTATCGATAGTCCATATCTCGGAAACTATAAGAGATAATGCAATTTGGCAACCGGCAATGTAATTAGCATGCCGAATATTACTTGGAATGTGAATTGGAACGAAATCGCCAATAGATAAGACCATTTTACAATTTGTGCCCAAGTTAGAAGCAGAGCCTAAGGTATAAATTATCGATAGTCTATATCTCGGAAACTATAAGAGATAATGCAATTTGGCAACCGGCAATGTAATTAGCATGCCGAATATTACTTGGAATGTGAATTGGAACGAAATCGCCAATAGATAAGACCATTTTACAATTTGGGCCCAAGTTAGAAGCAGAGCCTAAGGTGTAAATTATCGATAGTCCATATCTCGGAAACTATAAGAGATAATGCAATTTCGCAACCGGCAATGTAATTAGCATGCCGAATATTACTTGGAGTGTGAATTGGAACGAAATCGCCAATAGATAAGACCATTTTACAATTTGGGCCCAAGTTAGAAGCAGAGCCTAAGGTGTAAATTATCGATAGTCCATATCTCGGAAACTATAAGAGATAATGCAATTTGGTAACCGGCAATGTAATTAGCATGCCGAATATTACTTGGAATGTGAATTGGAACGAAATCGCCAATAGATAAGACCATTTTACAATTTGGGCCCAAGTTAGAAGCAGAGCCTAAGGTGCAAATTATCGATAGTCCATATCTCGGAAACTATAAGAGATAATGCAATTTGGCAACCGGCAATGTAATTAGCATGCCGAATATTACTTGGAATGTGAATTGCAACTAAATCGCCAATAGATAAGACCATTTTACAATTTGGGCCCAAGTTAGAAGCAGAGCCTAAGGTGTAAATTATCGATAGTCCATATCTCTGAAACTATAAGAGATAATGCAATTTCGCAAACGGCAATGTAATTAGCATGGCGAATATTACTTGGAATGTGAATTGGGACGAAATCGCCAATAGATAAGGCCATTTTACAATTTGGGCCCAAGTTAGAAGCAGAGCCTAAGGTGTAAATTATCGATAGTCCATATCTCGGAAACTATAAGAGATAATGCAATTTGGCAACCGGCAATGTAATTAGCATGCCGAATATTACTTGGAATGTGAATTGGAACGAAATCGCCAATAGATAAGACCATTTTACAATTTGTGCCCAAGTTAGAAGCAGAGCCTAAGGTATAAATTATCGATAGTCTATATCTCGGAAACTATAAGAGATAATGCAATTTGGCAACCGGCAATGTAATTAGCATGCAGAATATTACTTGGAATGTGAATTGGAACGAAATCGCCAATAGATAAGACCATTTTACAATTTGGGCCCAAGTTAGAAGCAGAGCCTAAGGTGTAAATTATCGATAGTCCATATCTCGGAAACTATAAGAGATAATGCAATTTCGCAACCGGCAATGTAATTAGCATGCCGAATATTACTTGGAGTGTGAATTGGAACGAAATCGCCAATAGATAAGACCATTTTACAATTTGGGCCCAAGTTAGAAGCAGAGCCTAATGTGTAAATTATCGATAGTCCATATCTCGGAAACTATAAGAGATAATGCAATTTGGTAACCGGCAATGTAATTAGCATGCCGAATATTACTTGGAATGTGAATTGGAACGAAATCGCCAATAGATAAGACCATTTTACAATTTGGGCCCAAGTTAGAAGCAGAGCCTAAGGTGCAAATTATCGATAGTCCATATCTCGGAAACTATAAGAGATAATGCAATTTGGCAACCGGCAATGTAATTAGCATGCCGAATATTACTTGGAATGTGAATTGCAACTAAATCGCCAATAGATAAGACCATTTTACAATTTGGGCCCAAGTTAGAAGCAGAGCCTAAGGTGTAAATTATCGATAGTCCATATCTCGGAAACTATAAGAGATAATGCAATTTGGCAACCGGCAATGTAATTAGCATGCCGAATATTACTTGGAATGTGAATTGCAACTAAATCGCCAATAGATAAGACCATTTTACAATTTGGGCCCAAGTTAGAAGCAGAGCCTAAGGTGTAAATTATCGATAGTCCATATCTCGGAAACTATAAGAGTTAATGCAATTTGGCAACCGGCAATGTAATTAGCATGCCGAATATTACTTGGAATGTGAATTGGAACGAAATCGCCAATAGATAAGACCATTTTACAATTTGGGCCCAAGTTAGAAGCAGAGCCTAAGGTGTAAATTATCGATAGTCCATATCTCGGAAACTATAAGAGATAATGCAATTTGGCAACCGGCAATGTAATTAGCATGCCGAATATTACTTGGAATGTGAATTGGAACGAAATTGCCAATAGATAAGACCATTTTACAATTTGTGCCCAAGTTAGAAGCAGAGCCTAAGGTGTAAATTATCGATAGTCCATATCTCTGAAACTATAAGAGATAATGCAATTTCGCAACCGGCAATGTAATTAGCATGCCGAATATTACTTGGAATGTGAATTGGGACGAAATCGCCAATAGATAAGGCCATTTTACAATTTGGGCCCAAGTTAGAAGCAGAGCCTAAGGTGTAAATTATGGATAGTCCATATCTCGGAAACTATAAGAGATAATGCAATTTGGCAACCGGCAATGTAATTAGCATGCCGAATATTACTTGGAATGTGAATTGGAACGAAATCGCCAATAGATAAGACCATTTTACAATTTGGGCCCAAGTTAGAAGCAGAGCCTAAGGTGTAAATTATCGATAGTCCATATCTCGGAAACTATAAGAGATAATGCAATTTGGCAACCGGCAATGTAATTAGCATGCCGAATATTACTTGGAATGTGAATTGGAACGAAATCGCTAATAGATAAGACCATTTTACAATTTGGGAGCAAGTTAGAAGCAGAGCCTAAGGTGTAAATTATAGATAGTCCATATCTCGGAAACTATAAGAGATAATGCAATTTCGCAACCGGCAATATAATTAGCATGCCGAATATCACTTGGAATGTGAATTGGGACGAAATCGCCAATAGATAAGACCATTTTACAATTTGGGCCCAAGTTAGAAGCAGAGCCTAAGGTGTAAATTATCGATAGTCCATATCTCGGAAACTATAAGAGATAATGCAATTTGGCAACCGGCAATGTAATTAGCATGCCGAATATTACTTGGAATGTGAATTGGAACGAAATCGCCAATAGATAAGACCATTTTACAATTTGGGCCCAAGTTAGAAGCAGAGCCTAAGGTGTAAATTATCGATAGTCCATATCTCGGAAACTATAAGAGATAATGCAATTTGGCAATCGGCAATGTAATTAGCATGCCGAATATTACTTGGAATGTCAATTGGAACGGAATCGCCAATAGGTAAGACCATTTTACAATTTGGGCCCAAGTTAGAAGCAGAGCCTAAGGTGTAAATTATCGATAGTCCATATCTCGGAAACTATAAGAGATAATGCAATTTGGCAACCGGCAATGTAATTAGCATGCCGAATATTACTTGGAATGTGAATTGGAACGAAATCGCCAATAGATAAGACCATTTTACAATTTGGGCCCAAGTTAGAAGCAGAGCCTAAGGTGTAAATTATCGATAGTCCATATCTCGGAAACTATAAGAGATAATGCAATTTCGCAACCGGCAATGTAATTAGCATGCCGAATATTACTTGGAGTGTGAATTGGAACGAAATCGCCAATAGATAAGACCATTTTACAATTTGGGCCCAAGTTAGAAGCAGAGCCTAAGGTGTAAATTATCGATAGTTCATATCTCGGAAACTATAAGAGATAATGCAATTTGGCAACCGGCAATGTAATTAGCATGCCGAATATTACTTGGAATGTGAATTGGAACGAAATCGCCAATAGATAAGACCATTTTACAATTTGGGCCCAAGTTAGAAGCAGAGCCTAAGGTGTAAATTATCGATAGTCCATATCTCGGAAACTATAAGAGATAATGCAATTTGGCAACCGGCAATGTAAGTAGCATGCCGAATATTACTTGGAATGTGAATTGGAACGAAATCGCCAATAGATAAGACCATTTTACAATTTGGGCCCAAGTTAGAAGCAGAGCCTAAGGTGTAAATTATCGATAGTCCATATCTCGGAAACTATAAGAGATAATGCAATTTGGCAACCGGCAATGTAATTAGCATGCCGAATATTACTTGGAATGTGAATTGCAACTAAATCGCCAATAGATAAGACCATTTTACAATTTGGGCCCAAGTTAGAAGCAGAGCCTAAGGTGTAAATTATCGATAGTCCATATCTCGGAAACTATAAGAGATAATGCAATTTGGCAACCGGCAATGTAATTAGCATGCCGAATATTACTTGGAATGTGAATTGGAACGAAATCGCCAATAGATAAGACCATTTTACAATTTGGGCCCAAGTTAGAAGCAGAGCCTAAGGTGTAAATTATCGATAGTCCATATCTCGGAAACTATAAGAGATAATGCAATTTGGCAACCGGCAATGTAATTAGCATGCCGAATATTACTTGGAATGTGAATTGGAACGAAATCGCCAATAGACAAGACCATTTTACAATTTGGACCCAAGTTAGAAGCAGAGCCTAAGGTGTAAATTATCGATAGTCCATATCTCGGAAACTATAAGAGATAATGCAATTTGGCAACCGGCAATGTAATTAGCATGCCGAATATTACTTGGAATGTGAATTGGAACGAAATCGCCAATAGATAAGACCATTTTACAATTTGGGCCCAAGTTAGAAGCAGAGCCTAAGGTGTAAATTATTGATAGTCCATATCTCGGAAACTATAAGAGATAATGCAATTTCGCAACCGGCAATGTAATTAGCATGCCGAATATCACTTGGAATGTGAATTGGGACGAAATCGCCAATAGATAAGACCATTTTACAATTTGGGCCCAAGTTAGAAGCAGAGCCTAAGGTGTAAATTATCGATAGTCCATATCTCGGAAACTATAAGAGATAATGCAATTTGGCAACCGGCAATGTAATTAGCATGCCGAATATTACTTGGAATGTGAATTGGAACGAAATCGCCAATAGATAAGACCATTTTACAATTTGGGCCCAAGTTAGAAGCAGAGCCTAAGGTGTAAATTATCGATAGTCCATATCTCGGAAACTATAAGAGATAATCCAATTTGGCAACCGGCAATGTAATTAGCATGCCGAATATTACTTGGAATGTGAATTGGAACGAAATCGCCAATAGAAAAGACCATTTTACAATTTGGGCCCAAGTTAGAAGCAGAGCCTAAGGTGTAAATTATCGATAGTCCATATCTCGGAAACTATAAGAGATAATGCAATTTCGCAACCGGCAATGTAATTAGCATGCCGAATATTACTTGGAGTGTGAATTGGAACGAAATCGCCAATAGATAAAACCATTTTACAATTTGGGCCCAAGTTAGAAGCAGAGCCTAAGGTGTAAATTATCGATAGTCCATATCTCTGAAACTATAAGAGATAATGCAATTTCGCAACCGGCAATGTAATTAGCATGCCGAATATTACTTGGAATGTGAATTGGGACGAAATCGCCAATAGATAAGGCCATTTTACAATTTGGGCCCAAGTTAGAAGCAGAGCCTAAGGTGTAAATTATCGATAGTCCATATCTCGGAAACTATAAGAGATAATGCAATTTGGCAACCGGCAATGTAATTAGCATGCCTAATATTACTTGGATTGTGAATTGGAACGAAATCGCCAATAGATAAGACCATTTTACAATTTGGGCCCAAGTTAGAAGCAGAGCCTAAGGTGTAAATTATTGATAGTCCATATCTCGGAAACTATAAGAGATAATGCAATTTGGCAACCGTCAATGTAATTAGCATGCCGAATATTACTTGGAATGTGAATTGGAACGAAATCGCCAATAGATAAGACCATTTTACAATTTGGGCCCAAGTTAGAAGCAGAGCCTAAGGTGTAAATTATCGATAGTCCATATCTCGGAAACTATAAGAGATAATGCAATTTGGCAACCGGCAATGTAATTAGCATGCCGAATATTACTTGGAATGTGAATTGGAACGAAATCGCCAATAGATATGACCATTTTACAATTTGGGCCCAAGTTAGAAGCAGAGCCTAAGGTGTAAATTATGGATAGTCCATATCTCGGAAACTATAAGAGATAATGCAATTTGGCAACTGGCAATGTAATTAGCATGCCGAATATTACTTGGAATGTGAATTGGAACGAAATCGCCAATAGATAAGACCATTTTACAATTTGGGCCCAAGTTAGAAGCAGAGCCTAAGGTGTAAATTATCGATAGTCCATATCTCGGAAACTATAAGAGATAATGCAATTTGGCAACCGGCAATGTAATTAGCATGCCGAATATTACTTGGAATGTGAATTGGAACGAAATCGCCAATAGATAAGACCATTTTACAATTTGGGCCCAAGTTAGAAGCAGAGTCTAAGGTGTAAATTATCGATAGCCCATATCTCGGAAACTATAAGAGATAATGCAATTTGGCAACCGGCAATGTAATTAGCATGCCGAATATTACTTGGAATGTGAATTGGAACGAAATCGCCAATAGATAAGACCATTTTACAATTTGGGCCCAAGTTAGAAGCAGAGCCTAAGGTGTAAATTATTGATAGTCCATATCTCGGAAACTATAAGAGATAATGCAATTTGGCAACCGGCAATGTAATTAGCATGCCGAATATTACTTGGAATGTGAATTGGAACGAAATCGCCAATAGATAAGACCATTTTACAATTTGGGCCCAAGTTAGAAGCAGAGCCTAAGGTGTAAATTATCGATAGTCCATATCTCGGAAACTATAAGAGATAATGCAATTTGGCAACCGGCAATGTAATTAGCATGCCGAATATTACTTGGAATGTGAATTGGAACGAAATCGCCAATAGATAAGACCATTTTACAATTTGGGCCCAAGTTAGAAGCAGAGCCTAAGGTGTAAATTATTGATAGTCCATATCTCGGAAACTATAAGAGATAATGCAATTTCGCAACCGGCAATGTAATTAGCATGCCGAATATCACTTGGAATGTGAATTGGGACGAAATCGCCAATAGATAAGACCATTTTACAATTTGGGCCCAAGTTAGAAGCAGAGCCTAAGGTGTAAATTATCGATAGTCCATATCTCGGAAACTATAAGAGATAATGCAATTTGGCAACCGGCAATGTAATTAGCATGCCGAATATTACTAGGAATGTGAATTGGAACGAAATCGCCAATAGATAAGACCATTTTACAATTTGGGCCCAAGTTAGAAGCAGAGCCTAAGGTGTAAATTATCGATAGTCCATATCTCGGAAACTATAAGAGATAATCCAATTTGGCAACCGGCAATGTAATTAGCATGCCGAATATTACTTGGAATGTGAATTGGAACGAAATCGCCAATAGAAAAGACCATTTTACAATTTGGGCCCAAGTTAGAAGCAGAGCCTAAGGTGTAAATTATCGATAGCCCATATCTCGGAAACTATAAGAGATAATGCAATTTGGCAACCGGCAATGTAATTAGCATGCCGAATATTACTTGGAATGTGAATTGGAACGAAATCGCCAATAGATAAGACCATTTTACAATTTGGGCCCAAGTTAGAAGCAGAGCCTAAGGTGTAAATTATTGATAGTCCATATCTCGGAAACTATAAGAGATAATGCAATTTCGCAACCGGCAATGTAATTAGCATGCCGAATATTACTTGGAATGTGAATTGGAACGAAATCGCCAATAGATAAGACCATTTTACAATTTGGGCCCAAGTTAGAAGCAGAGCCTAAGGTGTAAATTATCGATAGTCCATATCTCGGAAACTATAAGAGATAATGCAATTTGGCAACCGGCAATGTAATTAGCATGCCGAATATTACTTGGAATGTGAATTGGAACGAAATCGCCAATAGATAAGACCATTTTACAATTTGGGCCCAAGTTAGAAGCAGAGCCTAAGGTGTAAATTATCGATAGTCCATATCTCGGAAACTATAAGAGATAATGCAATTTGGCAACCGGCAATGTAATTAGCATGCCGAATATTACTTGGAATGTGAATTGGAAGGAAATCGCCAATAGATAAGACCATTTTACAATTTGGGCCCAAGTTAGAAGCAGAGCCTAAGGTGTAAATTATTGATAGTCCATATCTCGGAAACTATAAGAGATAATGCAATTTCGCAACCGGCAATGTAATTAGCATGCCGAATATTACTTGGAATGTGAATTGGAACGAAATCGCCAATAGATAAGACCATTTTACAATTTGGGCCCAAGTTAGAAGCAGAGCCTAAGGTGTAAATTATCGATAGTCCATATCTCGGAAACTATAAGAGATAATGCAATTTGGCAACCGGCAATGTAATTAGCATGCCGAATATTACTTGGAATGTGAATTGGAACGAAATCGCCAATAGACAAGACCATTTTACAATTTGGACCCAAGTTAGAAGCAGAGCCTAAGGTGTAAATTATCGATAGTCCATATCTCGGAAACTATAAGAGATAATGCAATTTGGCAACCGGCAATGTAATTAGCATGCCGAATATTACTTGGAATGTGAATTGGAACGAAATCGCCAATAGATAAGTCCATTTTACAATTTGGGCCCAAGTTAGAAGCAGAGCCTAAGGTGTAAATTATTGATAGTCCATATCTCGGAAACTATAAGAGATAATGCAATTTCGCAACCGGCAATGTAATTAGCATGCCGAATATCACTTGGAATGTGAATTGGGACGAAATCGCCAATAGATAAGACCATTTTACAATTTGGGCCCAAGTTAGAAGCAGAGCCTAAGGTGTAAATTATCGATAGTCCATATCTCGGAAACTATAAGAGATAATGCAATTTGGCAACCGGCAATGTAATTAGCATGCCGAATATTACTTGGAATGTGAATTGGAACGAAATCGCCAATAGATAAGACCATTTTACAATTTGGGCCCAAGTTAGAAGCAGAGCCTAAGGTGTAAATTATCGATAGTCCATATCTCGGAAACTATAAGAGATAATCCAATTTGGCAACCGGCAATGTAATTAGCATGCCGAATATTACTTGGAATGTGAATTGGAACGAAATCGCCAATAGAAAAGACCATTTTATAATTTGGGCCCAAGTTAGAAGCAGAGCCTAAGGTGTAAATTATCGATAGTCCATATCTCGGAAACTATAAGAGATAATGCAATTTCGCAACCGGCAATGTAATTAGCATGCCGAATATTACTTGGAGTGTGAATTGGAACGAAATCGCCAATAGATAAAACCATTTTACAATTTGGGCCCAAGTTAGAAGCAGAGCCTAAGGTGTAAATTATCGATAGTCCATATCTCTGAAACTATAAGAGATAATGCAATTTCGCAACCGGCAATGTAATTAGCATGCCGAATATTACTTGGAATGTGAATTGGGACGAAATCGCCAATAGATAAGGCCATTTTACAATTTGGGCCCAAGTTAGAAGCAGAGCCTAAGGTGTAAATTATCGATAGTCCATATCTCGGAAACTATAAGAGATAATGCAATTTGGCAACCGGCAATGTAATTAGCATGCCTAATATTACTTGGATTGTGAATTGGAACGAAATCGCCAATAGATAAGACCATTTTACAATTTGGGCCCAAGTTAGAAGCAGAGCCTAAGGTGTAAATTATTGATAGTCCATATCTCGGAAACTATAAGAGATAATGCAATTTGGCAACCGGCAATGTAATTAGCATGCCGAATATTACTTGGAATGTGAATTGGAACGAAATCGCCAATAGATATGACCATTTTACAATTTGGGCCCAAGTTAGAAGCAGAGCCTAAGGTGTAAATTATGGATAGTCCATATCTCGGAAACTATAAGAGATAATGCAATTTGGCAACTGGCAATGTAATTAGCATGCCGAATATTACTTGGAATGTGAATTGGAACGAAATCGCCAATAGATAAGACCATTTTACAATTTGGGCCCAAGTTAGAAGCAGAGCCTAAGGTGTAAATTATCGATAGTCCATATCTCGGAAACTATAAGAGATAATGCAATTTGGCAACCGGCAATGTAATTAGCATGCCGAATATTACTTGGAATGTGAATTGGAACGAAATCGCCAATAGATAAGACCATTTTACAATTTGGGCCCAAGTTAGAAGCAGAGCCTAAGGTGTAAATTATCGATAGCCCATATCTCGGAAACTATAAGAGATAATGCAATTTGGCAACCGGCAATGTAATTAGCATGCCGAATATTACTTGGAATGTGAATTGGAACGAAATCGCCAATAGATAAGACCATTTTACAATTTGGGCCCAAGTTAGAAGCAGAGCCTAAGGTGTAAATTATTGATAGTCCATATCTCGGAAACTATAAGAGATAATGCAATTTCGCAACCGGCAATGTAATTAGCATGCCGAATATTACTTGGAATGTGAATTGGAACGAAATCGCCAATAGATAAGACCATTTTACAATTTGGGCCCAAGTTAGAAGCAGAGCCTAAGGTGTAAATTATCGATAGTCCATATCTCGGAAACTATAAGAGATAATGCAATTTGGCAACCGGCAATGTAATTAGAATGCCGAATATTACTTGGAATGTGAATTGGAACGAAATCGCCAATAGACAAGACCATTTTACAATTTGGACCCAAGTTAGAAGCAGAGCCTAAGGTGTAAATTATCGATAGTCCATATCTCGGAAACTATAAGAGATAATGCAATTTGGCAACCGGCAATGTAATTAGCATGCCGAATATTACTTGGAATGTGAATTGGAAGGAAATCGCCAATAGATAAGACCATTTTACAATTTGGGCCCAAGTTAGAAGCAGAGCCTAAGGTGTAAATTATTGATAGTCCATATCTCGGAAACTATAAGAGATAATGCAATTTCGCAACCGGCAATGTAATTAGCATGCCGAATATTACTTGGAATGTGAATTGGAACGAAATCGCCAATAGATAAGACCATTTTACAATTTGGGCCCAAGTTAGAAGCAGAGCCTAAGGTGTAAATTATCGATAGTCCATATCTCGGAAACTATAAGAGATAATGCAATTTGGCAACCGGCAATGTAATTAGCATGCCGAATATTACTTGGAATGTGAATTGGAACGAAATCGCCAATAGACAAGACCATTTTACAATTTGGACCCAAGTTAGAAGCAGAGCCTAAGGTGTAAATTATCGATAGTCCATATCTCGGAAACTATAAGAGATAATGCAATTTGGCAACCGGCAATGTAATTAGCATGCCGAATATTACTTGGAATGTGAATTGGAACGAAATCGCCAATAGATAAGACCATTTTACAATTTGGGCCCAAGTTAGAAGCAGAGCCTAAGGTGTAAATTATTGATAGTCCATATCTCGGAAACTATAAGAGATAATGCAATTTCGCAACCGGCAATGTAATTAGCATGCCGAATATCACTTGGAATGTGAATTGGGACGAAATCGCCAATAGATAAGACCATTTTACAATTTGGGCCCAAGTTAGAAGCAGAGCCTAAGGTGTAAATTATCGATAGTCCATATCTCGGAAACTATAAGAGATAATGCAATTTGGCAACCGGCAATGTAATTAGCATGCCGAATATTACTTGGAATGTGAATTGGAACGAAATCGCCAATAGATAAGACCATTTTACAATTTGGGCCCAAGTTAGAAGCAGAGCCTAAGGTGTAAATTATCGATAGTCCATATCTCGGAAACTATAAGAGATAATCCAATTTGGCAACCGGCAATGTAATTAGCATGCCGAATATTACTTGGAATGTGAATTGGAACGAAATCGCCAATAGAAAAGACCATTTTACAATTTGGGCCCAAGTTAGAAGCAAAGCCTAAGGTGTAAATTATCGATAGTCCATATCTCTGAAACTATAAGAGATAATGCAATTTCGCAACCGGCAATGTAATTAGCATGCCGAATATTACTTGGAATGTGAATTGAAACGAAATCGCCAATAGATAAGACCATTTTACAATTTGGGCCCAAGTTAGAAGCAGAGCCTAAGGTGTAAATTATCGATAGTCCATATCTCGGAAACTATAAGAGATAATGCAATTTGGCAACCGGCAATGTAATTAGCATGCCGAATATTACTTGGAATGTGAATTGGAACGAAATCGCCAATAGATATGACCATTTTACAATTTGGGCCCAAGTTAGAAGCAGAGCCTAAGGTGTAAATTATGGATAGTCCATATCTCGGAAACTATAAGAGATAATGCAATTTGGCAACTGGCAATGTAATTAGCATGCCGAATATTACTTGGAATGTGAATTGGAACGAAATCGCCAATAGATAAGACCATTTTACAATTTGGGCCCAAGTTAGAAGCAGAGCCTAAGGTGTAAATTATCGATAGTCCATATCTCGGAAACTATAAGAGATAATGCAATTTGGCAACCGGCAATGTAATTAGCATGCCGAATATTACTTGGAATGTGAATTGGAACGAAATCGCCAATAGATAAGACCATTTTACAATTTGGGCCCAAGTTAGAAGCAGAGCCTAAGGTGTAAATTATCGATAGCCCATATCTCGGAAACTATAAGAGATAATGCAATTTGGCAACCGGCAATGTAATTAGCATGCCGAATATTACTTGGAATGTGAATTGGAACGAAATCGCCAATAGATAAGACCATTTTACAATTTGGGCCCAAGTTAGAAGCAGAGCCTAAGGTGTAAATTATTGATAGTCCATATCTCGGAAACTATAAGAGATAATGCAATTTCGCAACCGGCAATGTAATTAGCATGCCGAATATTACTTGGAATGTGAATTGGAACGAAATCGCCAATAGATAAGACCATTTTACAATTTGGGCCCAAGTTAGAAGCAGAGCCTAAGGTGTAAATTATCGATAGTCCATATCTCGGAAACTATAAGAGATAATGCAATTTGGCAACCGGCAATGTAATTAGCATGCCGAATATTACTTGGAATGTGAATTGGAACGAAATCGCCAATAGATAAGACCATTTTACAATTTGGGCCCAAGTTAGAAGCAGAGCCTAAGGTGTAAATTATCGATAGTCCATATCTCGGAAACTATAAGAGATAATGCAATTTGGCAACCGGCAATGTAATTAGCATGCCGAATATTACTTGGAATGTGAATTGGAAGGAAATCGCCAATAGATAAGACCATTTTACAATTTGGGCCCAAGTTAGAAGCAGAGCCTAAGGTGTAAATTATTGATAGTCCATATCTCGGAAACTATAAGAGATAATGCAATTTCGCAACCGGCAATGTAATTAGCATGCCGAATATCACTTGGAATGTGAATTGGGACGAAATCGCCAATAGATAAGACCATTTTACAATTTGCGCCCAAGTTAGAAGCAGAGCCTAAGGTGTAAATTATCGATAGTCCATATCTCGGAAACTATAAGAGATAATGCAATTTGGCAACCGGCAATGTAATTAGCATGCCGAATATTACTTGGAATGTGAATTGGAACGAAATCGCCAATAGATAAGACCATTTTACAATTTGGGCCCAAGTTAGAAGCAGAGCCTAAGGTGTAAATTATCGATAGTCTATATCTCGGAAACTATAAGAGATAATGCAATTTCGCAACCGGCAATGTAATTAGCATGCCGAATATTACTTGGAGTGTGAATTGGAACGAAATCGCCAATAGATAAGACCATTTTAAAATTTGGGCCCAAGTTAGAAGCAGAGCCTAAGGTGTAAATTATCGATAGTCCATATCTCGGAAACTATAAGAGATAATGCAATTTGGCAACCGGCAATGTAATTAGCATGCCGAATATTACTTGGAATGTGAATTGGAACGAAATCGCCAATAGATAAGACCATTTTACAATTTGGGCCCAAGTTAGATGCAGAGCCTAAGGTGTAAATTATCGATAGTCCATATCTCGGAAACTATAAGAGATAATGCAATTTGGCAACCGGCAATTTAATTAGCATGCCGAATATTACTTGGAATGTGAATTGGAAGGAAATCGCCAATAGATAAGACCATTTTACAATTTGGGCCCAAGTTAGAAGCAGAGCCTAAGGTGTAAATTATTGATAGTCCATATCTCGGAAACTATAAGAGATAATGCAATTTCGCAACCGGCAATGTAATTAGCATGCCGAATATTACTTGGAATGTGAATTGGAACGAAATCGCCAATAGATAAGACCATTTTACAATTTGGGCCCAAGTTAGAAGCAGAGCCTAAGGTGTAAATTATCGATAGTCCATATCTCGGAAACTATAAGAGATAATGCAATTTGGCAACCGGCAATGTAATTAGCATGCCGAATATTACTTGGAATGTGAATTGGAACGAAATCGCCAATAGATAAGACCATTTTACAATTTGGGCCCAAGTTAGAAGCAGAGCCTAAGGTGTAAATTATCGATAGTCCATATCTCGGAAACTATAAGAGATAATGCAATTTGGCAACCGGCAATGTAATTAGCATGCCGAATATTACTTGGAATGTGAATTGGAAGGAAATCGCCAATAGATAAGACCATTTTACAATTTGGGCCCAAGTTAGAAGCAGAGCCTAAGGTGTAAATTATTGATAGTCCATATCTCGGAAACTATAAGAGATAATGCAATTTCGCAACCGGCAATGTAATTAGCATGCCGAATATCACTTGGAATGTGAATTGGGACGAAATCGCCAATAGATAAGACCATTTTACAATTTGCGCCCAAGTTAGAAGCAGAGCCTAAGGTGTAAATTATCGATAGTCCATATCTCGAAAACTATAAGAGATAATGCAATTTGGCAACCGGCAATGTAATTAGCATGCCGAATATTACTTGGAATGTGAATTGGAACGAAATCGCCAATAGATAAGACCATTTTACAATTTGGGCCCAAGTTAGAAGCAGAGCCTAAGGTGTAAATTATCGATAGTCTATATCTCGGAAACTATAAGAGATAATGCAATTTCGCAACCGGCAATGTAATTAGCATGCCGAATATTACTTGGAGTGTGAATTGGAACGAAATCGCCAATAGATAAGACCATTTTAAAATTTGGGCCCAAGTTAGAAGCAGAGCCTAAGGTGTAAATTATCGATAGTCCATATCTCGGAAACTATAAGAGATAATGCAATTTGGCAACCGGCAATGTAATTAGCATGCCGAATATTACTTGGAATGTGAATTGGAACGAAATCGCCAATAGATAAGACCATTTTACAATTTGGGCCCAAGTTAGATGCAGAGCCTAAGGTGTAAATTATCGATAGTCCATATCTCGGAAACTATAAGAGATAATGCAATTTGGCAACCGGCAATTTAATTAGCATGCCAAATATTACTTGGAATGTGAATTGGAACGAAATCGCCAATAGATAAGACCATTTTACAATTTGGGCCCAAGTTAGAAGCAGAGCCTAAGGTGTAAATTATCGATAGTCCATATCTCGGAAACTATAAGAGATAATGCAATTTGGCAACCGGCAATGTAATTAGCATGCCGAATATTACTTGGAATGTGAATTGCAACTAAATCGCCAATAGATAAGACCATTTTACAATTTGGGCCCAAGTTAGAAGCAGAGCCTAAGGTGTAAATTATCGATAGTCCATATCTCGGAAACTATAAGAGATAATGCAATTTGGCAACCGGCAATGTAATTAGCATGCCGAATATTACTTGGAATGTGAATTGGAACGAAATCGCCAATAGATAAGACCATTTTACAATTTGGGCCCAAGTTAGAAGCAGAGCCTATGGTGTAAATTATCGATAGTCCATATCTCGGAAACTATAAGAGATAATGCAATTTGGCAACCGGCAATGTAATTAGCATGCCGAATATTACTTGGAATGTGAATTGGAACGAAATCGCCAATAGATAAGACCATTTTACAATTTGGTCCCAAGTTAGAAGCAGAGCCTAAGGTGTAAATTATCGATAGTCCATATCTCGGAAACTATAAGAGTTAATGCAATTTGGCAACCGGCAATGTAATTAGCATGCCGAATATTACTTGGAATGTGAATTGGAACGAAATTGCCAATAGATAAGACCATTTTACAATTTGGGCCCAAGTTAGAAGCAGAGCCTAAGGTGTAAATAATCGATAGTCCATATCTCGGAAACTATAAGAGATAATGCAATTTGGCAACCGGCAATGTAATTAGCATGCCGAATATTACTTGGAATGTGAATTGGAACGAAATTGCCAATAGATAAGACCATTTTACAATTTGGGCCCAAGTTAGAAGCAGAGCCTAAGGTGTAAACTATCGATAGTCCATATCTCTGAAACTATAAGAGATAATGCAATTTCGCAACCGGCAATGTAATTAGCATGCCGAATATTGCTTGAAATGTGAATTGGGACGAAATCGCCAATAGATAAGGCCATTTTACAATTTGGGCCCAAGTTAGAAGCAGAGCCTAAGGTGTAAATTATCGATAGTCTATATCTCGGAAACTATAAGAGATAATGCAATTTGGCAACCGGCAATGTAATTAGCATGCCGAATATTACTTGGAATGTGAATTGGAACGAAATCGCCAATAGATAAGACCATTTTACAATTTGGGCCCAAGTTAGAAGCAGAGCCTAAGGTGTAAATTATCGATAGTCCATATCTCGGAAACTATAAGAGATAATGCAATTTGGCAACCGGCAATGTAATTAGCATGCCGAATATTACTTGGAATGTGAATTGGAACGAAATCGCCAATAGATAAGACCATTTTACAATTTGGGCCCAAGTTAGAAGCAGAGCCTAAGGTGTAAATTATCGATAGTCCATATCTCGGAAACTATAAGAGATAATGCAATTTGGCAACCGGCAATGTAATTAGCATGCCGAATATTACTTGGAATGTGAATTGGAACGAAATCGCCAATAGATAAGACCATTTTACAATTTGGGCCCAAGTTAGAAGCAGAGCCTAAGGTGTAAATTATCGATAGTCCATATCTCGGAAACTATAAGAGATAATGCAATTTGGCTACCGGCAATGTAATTAGCATGCCGAATATTACTTGGAATGTGAATTTGAACGAAATCGCCAATAGATAAGACCATTTTACAATTTGGGCCCAAGTTAGAAGCAGAGCCTAAGGTGTAAATTATTGATAGTCCATATCTCGGAAACTATAAGAGATAATGCAATTTCGCAACCGGCAATGTAATTAGCATGCCGAATATCACTTGGAATGTGAATTGGGACGAAATCGCCAATAGATAAAACCATTTTACAATTTGGGCCCAAGTTAGAAGCAGAGCCTAAGGTGTAAATTATCGATAGTCCATATCTCGGAAACTATAAGAGATAATGCAATTTGGCAACCGGCAATGTAATTAGCATGCCGGATATTACTTGGAATGTGAATTGGAACGAAATCGCCAATAGATAAGACCATTTTACAATTTGGGCCCAAGTTAGAAGCAGAGCCTAAGGTGTAAATTATCGATAGTCTATATCTCGGAAACTATAAGAGATAATGCAATTTGGCAACCGGCAATGTAATTAGCATGCCGAATATTACTTGGAATGTGAATTGGAACGAAATCGCCAATAGATAAGACCATTTTACAATTTGGGCCCAAGTTAGAAGCAGAGCCTAAGGTGTAAATTATCGATAGTCCATATCTCGGAAACTATAAGAGATAATGCAATTTCGCAACCGGCAATGTAATTAGCATGCCGAATATTACTTGGAGTGTGAATTGGAACGAAATCGCCAATAGATAAGACCATTTTACAATTTGGGCCCAAGTTAGAAGCAGAGCCTAAGGTGTAAATTATCGATAGTCCATATCTCGGAAACTATAAGAGATAATACAATTTGGTAACCGGCAATGTAATTAGCATGCCGAATATTACTTGGAATGTGAATTGGAACGAAATCGCCAATAGATAAGACCATTTTACAATTTGGGCCCAAGTTAGAAGCAGAGCCTAAGGTGTAAATTATCGATAGTCCATATCTCGGAAACTATAAGAGATAATGCAATTTGGCAACCGGCAATGTAATTAGCATGCCAAATATTACTTGGAATGTGAATTGGAACGAAATCGCCAATAGATAAGACCATTTTACAATTTGGGCCCAAGTTAGAAGCAGAGCCTAAGGTGTAAATTATCGATAGTCCATATCTCGGAAACTATAAGAGATAATGCAATTTGGCAACCGGCAATGTAATTAGCATGCCCAATATTACTTGGAATGTGAATTGCAACTAAATCGCCAATAGATAAGACCATTTTACAATTTGGGCCCAAGTTAGAAGCAGAGCCTAAGGTGTAAATTATCGATAGTCCATATCTCGGAAACTATAAGAGATAATGCAATTTGGCAACCGGCAATGTAATTAGCATGCCGAATATTACTTGGAATGTGAATTGGAACGAAATCGCCAATAGATAAGACCATTTTACAATTTGGGCCCAAGTTAGATGCAGAGCCTAAGGTGTAAATTATCGATAGTCCATATCTCGGAAACTATAAGAGATAATGCAATTTGGCAACCGGCAATTTAATTAGCATGCCAAATATTACTTGGAATGTGAATTGGAACGAAATCGCCAATAGATAAGACCATTTTACAATTTGGGCCCAAGTTAGAAGCAGAGCCTAAGGTGTAAATTATCGATAGTCCATATCTCGGAAACTATAAGAGATAATGCAATTTGGCAACCGGCAATGTAATTAGCATGCCGAATATTACTTGGAATGTGAATTGCAACTAAATCGCCAATAGATAAGACCATTTTACAATTTGGGCCCAAGTTAGAAGCAGAGCCTAAGGTGTAAATTATCGATAGTCCATATCTCGGAAACTATAAGAGATAATGCAATTTGGCAACCGGCAATGTAATTAGCATGCCGAATATTACTTGGAATGTGAATTGGAACGAAATCGCCAATAGATAAGACCATTTTACAATTTGGGCCCAAGTTAGAAGCAGAGCCTATGGTGTAAATTATCGATAGTCCATATCTCGGAAACTATAAGAGATAATGCAATTTGGCAACCGGCAATGTAATTAGCATGCCGAATATTACTTGGAATGTGAATTGGAACGAAATCGCCAATAGATAAGACCATTTAACAATTTGGGCCCAAGTTAGAAGCAGAGCCTAAGGTGTAAATTATCGATAGTCCATATCTCGGAAACTATAAGAGTTAATGCAATTTGGCAACCGGCAATGTAATTAGCATGCCGAATATTACTTGGAATGTGAATTGGAACGAAATTGCCAATAGATAAGACCATTTTACAATTTGGGCCCAAGTTAGAAGCAGAGCCTAAGGTGTAAATAATCGATAGTCCATATCTCGGAAACTATAAGAGATAATGCAATTTGGCAACCGGCAATGTAATTAGCATGCCGAATATTACTTGGAATGTGAATTGGAACGAAATTGCCAATAGATAAGACCATTTTACAATTTGGGCCCAAGTTAGAAGCAGAGCCTAAGGTGTAAACTATCGATAGTCCATATCTCTGAAACTATAAGAGATAATGCAATTTCGCAACCGGCAATGTAATTAGCATGCCGAATATTGCTTGAAATGTGAATTGGGACGAAATCGCCAATAGATAAGGCCATTTTACAATTTGGGCCCAAGTTAGAAGCAGAGCCTAAGGTGTAAATTATCGATAGTCTATATCTCGGAAACTATAAGAGATAATGCAATTTGGCAACCGGCAATGTAATTAGCATGCCGAATATTACTTGGAATGTGAATTGGAACGAAATCGCCAATAGATAAGACCATTTTACAATTTGGGCCCAAGTTAGAAGCAGAGCCTAAGGTGTAAATTATCGATAGTCCATATCTCGGAAACTATAAGAGATAATGCAATTTGGCAACCGGCAATGTAATTAGCATGCCGAATATTACTTGGAATGTGAATTGGAACGAAATCGCCAATAGATAAGACCATTTTACAATTTGGGCCCAAGTTAGAAGCAGAGCCTAAGGTGTAAATTATCGATAGTCCATATCTCGGAAACTATAAGAGATAATGCAATTTGGCAACCGGCAATGTAATTAGCATGCCGAATATTACTTGGAATGTGAATTGGAACGAAATCGCCAATAGATAAGACCATTTTACAATTTGGGCCCAAGTTAGAAGCAGAGCCTAAGGTGTAAATTATCGATAGTCCATATCTCGGAAACTATAAGAGATAATGCAATTTGGCTACCGGCAATGTAATTAGCATGCCGAATATTACTTGGAATGTGAATTTGAACGAAATCGCCAATAGATAAGACCATTTTACAATTTGGGCCCAAGTTAGAAGCAGAGCCTAAGGTGTAAATTATTGATAGTCCATATCTCGGAAACTATAAGAGATAATGCAATTTCGCAACCGGCAATGTAATTAGCATGCCGAATATCACTTGGAATGTGAATTGGGACGAAATCGCCAATAGATAAGACCATTTTACAATTTGGGCCCAAGTTAGAAGCAGAGCCTAAGGTGTAAATTATCGATAGTCCATATCTCGGAAACTATAAGAGATAATGCAATTTGGCAACCGGCAATGTAATTAGCATGCCGGATATTACTTGGAATGTGAATTGGAACGAAATCGCCAATAGATAAGACCATTTTACAATTTGGGCCCAAGTTAGAAGCAGAGCCTAAGGTGTAAATTATCGATAGTCTATATCTCGGAAACTATAAGAGATAATGCAATTTGGCAACCGGCAATGTAATTAGCATGCCGAATATTACTTGGAATGTGAATTGGAACGAAATCGCCAATAGATAAGACCATTTTACAATTTGGGCCCAAGTTAGAAGCAGAGCCTAAGGTGTAAATTATCGATAGTCCATATCTCGGAAACTATAAGAGATAATGCAATTTCGCAACCGGCAATGTAATTAGCATGCCGAATATTACTTGGAGTGTGAATTGGAACGAAATCGCCAATAGATAAGACCATTTTACAATTTGGGCCCAAGTTAGAAGCAGAGCCTAAGGTGTAAATTATCGATAGTCCATATCTCGGAAACTATAAGAGATAATACAATTTGGTAACCGGCAATGTAATTAGCATGCCGAATATTACTTGGAATGTGAATTGGAACGAAATCGCCAATAGATAAGACCATTTTACAATTTGGGCCCAAGTTAGAAGCAGAGCCTAAGGTGTAAATTATCGATAGTCCATATCTCGGAAACTATAAGAGATAATGCAATTTGGCAACCGGCAATGTAATTAGCATGCCAAATATTACTTGGAATGTGAATTGGAACGAAATCGCCAATAGATAAGACCATTTTACAATTTGGGCCCAAGTTAGAAGCAGAGCCTAAGGTGTAAATTATCGATAGTCCATATCTCGGAAACTATAAGAGATAATGCAATTTGGCAACCGGCAATGTAATTAGCATGCCCAATATTACTTGGAATGTGAATTGCAACTAAATCGCCAATAGATAAGACCATTTTACAATTTGGGCCCAAGTTAGAAGCAGAGCCTAAGGTGTAAATTATCGATAGTCCATATCTCGGAAACTATAAGAGATAATGCAATTTGGCAACCGGCAATGTAATTAGCATGCCGAATATTACTTGGAATGTGAATTGGAACGAAATCGCCAATAGATAAGACCATTTTACAATTTGGGCCCAAGTTAGAAGCAGAGCCTAAGGTGTTAATTATCGATAGTCCATATCTCGGAAACTATAAGAGATAATGCAATTTGGCAGCCGGCAATGTAATTAGCATGCCGAATATTACTTGGAATGTGAATTGGAACGAAATCGCCAATAGATAAGACCATTTTACAATTTGGGCCCAAGTTAGAAGCAGAGCCTAAGGTGTAAATTATCGATAGTCCATATCTCGGAAACTATAAGAGATGATGCAATTTGGCAACCGGCAATGTAATTAGCATGCCGAATATTACTTGGAATGTGAATTGGAACGAAATCGCCAATAGGTAAGACCATTTTACAATTTGGGCCCAAGTTAGAAGCAGAGCCTAAGGTGTAAATTATCGATAGTCCATATCTCGGAAACTATAAGAGATAATTCAATTTGGCAACCGGCAATGTAATTAGCATGCCGAATATTACTTGGAATGTGAATAGGAACGAAATCGCCAATAGATAAGACCATTTTACAATTTGGGCCCAAGTTAGAAGCTGAGCCTAAGGTGTAAATTATCGATAGTCCATATCTCGGAAACTATAAGAGATAATGCAATTTGGCAACCGGCAATGTAATTAGCATGCCAAATATTACTTGGAATGTGAATTGGAACGAAATCGCCAATAGATAAGACCATTTTACAATTTGGGCCCAAGTTAGAAGCAGAGCTTAAGGTGTAAATTATCGATAGTCCATATCTCGGAAACTATAAGAGATAATGCAATTTGGCAACCGGCAATGTAATTAGCATGCCGAATATTACTTGGAATGTGAATTGGAACGAAATCGCCAATAGATAAGACCATTTTACAATTTGGGCCCAAGTTAGAAGCTGAGCCTAAGGTGTAAATTATTGATAGTCCATATCTCGGAAACTATAAGAGATAATGCAATTTCGCAACCGGCAATGTAATTAGCATGCCGAATATCACTTGGAATGTGAATTGGGACGAAATCGCCAATAGATAAGACCGTATTACAATTTGGGCCCAAGTTAGAAGCAGAGCCTAAGGTGTAAATTATCGATAGTCCATATCTCGGAAACTATAAGAGATAATGCAATTTGGCAACCGGCAATGTAATTAGCATGCCGAATATTACTTGGAATGTGAATTGGAACGAAATCGCCAATAGATAAGACCATTTTACAATTTGGGCCCAAGTTAGAAGCAGAGCCTAAGGTGTAAATTATCGATAGTCCATATCTCGGAAACTATAAGAGATAATGCAATTTGGCAACCGGCAATGTAATTAGCATGCCGAATATTACTTGGAATGTGAATTGGAACGAAATCGCCAATAGGTAAGACCATTTTACAATTTGGGCCCAAGTTAGAAGCAGAGCCTAAGGTGTAAATTATCGATAGTCCATATCTAGGAAACTATAAGAGATAATTCAATTTGGCAACCGGCAATGTAATTAGCATGCCGAATATTACTTCGAATGTGAATTGGAACGAAATCGCCAATAGATAAGACCATTTTACAATTTGGGCCCAAGTTAGAAGCAGAGCCTAAGGTGTAAATTATCGATAGTCCATATCTCGGAAACTATAAGAGATAATGCAATTTGGCAACCGGCAATGTAATTAGCATGCCGAATATTACTTGGAATGTGAATTGGAACGAAATCGCCAATAGATAAGACGATTTTACAATTTGGGCCCAAGTTAGAAGCAGAGCCTAAGGTGTAAATTATCGATAGTCCATATCTCGGAAACTATAAGAAATAATGCAATTTGGCAACCGGCAATGTAATTAGCATGCCGAATATTACTTGGAATGTGAATTGGAACGAAATCGCCAATAGATAAGACCATTTTACAATTTGGGCCCAAGTTAGAAGCAGAGCCTAAGGTGTAAATTATCGATAGTCCATATCTCGGAAACTATAAGAGATAATGCAATTTGGCAACCGACAATGTAATTAGCATGCCGAATATTACTTGGAATGTGAATTGGAACGAAATCGCCAATAGATAAGGCCATTTTACAATTTGGGCCCAAGTTAGAAGCAGAGCCTAAGGTGTAAATTAACGATAGTTAATATATCGGAAACTATAAGAGATAATGCAATTTGGCAACCGGCAATGTAATTAGCATGCCGAATATTACTTGGAATGTGAATTGGAACGAAATCGCCAATAGATAAGACCATTTTACAATTTGGGCCCAAGTTAGAAGCAGAGCCTAAGGTGTAAATTATCGATAGTCCATATCTCGGAAACTATAAGAGATAATGCAATTTGGCAACCGGCAATGTAATTAGCATGCCGAATATTACTTGGAATGTGAATTGGAACGAAATCGCCAATAGATAAGACCATTTTAGAATTTGGGCCCAAGTTAGAAGCAGAGCCTAAGGTGTAAATTATCGATAGTCCATATCTCGGAAACTATAAGAGATAATGCAATTTGGCAACCGGCAATGTAATTAGCATGCCGAATATTACTTGGAATGTGAATTGGAACGAAATCTCCAATAGATAAGACCATTTTACAATTTGTTCCCAAGTTAGAAGCAGAGCCTAAGGTGTAAATTATCGATAGTCCATATCTAGGAAACTATAAGAGATAATTCAATTTGGCAACCGGCAATGTAATTAGCATGCCGAATATTACTTCGAATGTGAATTGGAACGAAATCGCCAATAGATAAGACCATTTTACAATTTGGGCCCAAGTTAGAAGCAGAGCCTAAGGTGTAAATTATCGATAGTCCATATCTCGGAAACTATAAGAGATAATGCAATTTGGCAACCGGCAATGTAATTAGCATGCCGAATATTACTTGGAATGTGAATTGGAACGAAATCGCCAATAGATAAGACGATTTTACAATTTGGGCCCAAGTTAGAAGCAGAGCCTAAGGTGTAAATTATCGATAGTCCATATCTCGGAAACTATAAGAAATAATGCAATTTGGCAACCGGCAATGTAATTAGCATGCCGAATATTACTTGGAATGTGAATTGGAACGAAATCGCCAATAGATAAGACCATTTTACAATTTGGGCCCAAGTTAGAAGCAGAGCCTAAGGTGTAAATTATCGATAGTCCATATCTGGGAAACTATAAGAGATAATGCAATTTGACAACCGGCAATGTAATTAGCATGCCGAATATTACTTGGAATGTGAATTGGAACGAAATCGCCAATAGATAAGGCCATTTTACAATTTGGGCCCAAGTTAGAAGCAGAGCCTAAGGTGTAAATTAACGATAGTTAATATATCGGAAACTATAAGAGATAATGCAATTTGGCAACCGGCAATGTAATTAGCATGCCGAATATTACTTGGAATGTGAATTGGAACGAAATCGCCAATAGATAAGACCATTTTACAATTTGGGCCCAAGTTAGAAGCAGAGCCTAAGGTGTAAATTATCGATAGTCCATATCTCGGAAACTATAAGAGATAATGCAATTTGGCAACCGGCAATGTAATTAGCATGCCGAATATTACTTGGAATGTGAATTGGAACGAAATCGCCAATAGATAAGACCATTTTAGAATTTGGGCCCAAGTTAGAAGCAGAGCCTAAGGTGTAAATTATCGATAGTCCATATCTCGGAAACTATAAGAGATAATGCAATTTGGCAACCGGCAATGTAATTAGCATGCCGAATATTACTTGGAATGCGAATTGGAACGAAATCTCCAATAGATAAGACCATTTTACAATTTGTTCCCAAGTTAGAAGCAGAGCCTAAGGTGTAAATTATCGATAGTCCATATCTCGGAAACTATAAGAGATAATGCAATTTGGCAACCGGCAATGTAATTAGCATGCCGAATATTACTTGGAATGTGAATTGGAACGAAATCGCCAATAGATAAGACCATTTTACAATTTGGGCCCAAGTTAGAAGCAGAGCCTAAGGTGTAAATTATCGATAGTCCATATCTCGGAAACTATAAGAGATAATGCAATTTGGCAACCGGCAATGTAATTAGCATGCCGAATATTACTTGGAATGTGAATTGGAACGAAATCGCCAATAGATAAGACCATTTTACAATTTGGGCCCAAGTTAGAAGCAGAGCCTAAGGTGTAAATTATCGATAGTCCATATCTCGGAAACTATAATAGATAATGCAATTTGGTAAACGGCAATGTAATTAGCATGCCGAATATTACTTGGAATGTGAATTGGAACGAAATCGCCAATAGATAAGACCATTTTACAATTTGGGCCCAAGTTAGAAGCAGAGCCTAAAGTGTAAATTATCGATAGTCCATATCTCGGAAACTATAAGAGATAATGCAATTTGGCAACCGGCAATGTAATTAGCATGCCGAATATTTCTTGGAATGTGAATTGGAACGAAATCGCCAATAGATAAGACCATTTTACAATTTGGACCCAAGTTGGAAGCAGAGCCTAAGGTGTAAATTATTGATAGTCCATATCTCGGAAACTATAAGAGATAATGCAATTTCGCAACCGGCAATGTAATTAGCATGCCGAATATTACTTGGAATGTGAATTGGGACGAAATCGCCAATAGATAAGACCATTTTACAATTTGGGCCCAAGTTAGAAGCAGAGCCTAAGGTGTAAATTATCGATAGTCCATATCTCGGAAACTATAAGAGATAATGCAATTTGGCAACCGGCAATGTAATTAGCATGCCGAATATTACTTGGAATGTGAATTGGAACGAAATCGCCAATAGATAAGACCATTTTACAATTTGGGCCCAAGTTAGAAGCAGAGCCTAAGGTGTAAATTATCGATAGTCCATATCTCGGAAACTATAAGAGATAATGCAATTTGGCAACCGGCAATGTAATTAGCATGCCGAATATTACTTGGAATGTGAATTGGAACGAAATCGCCAATAGATAAGACCATTTTACAATTTGGGCCCAAGTTAGAAGCAGAGCCTAAGGTGTAAATTATCGATAGTCCATATCTCGGAAACTATAAGAGATAATGCAATTTGGCAACCGGCAATGTAATTAGCATGCCGAATATTACTTGGAATGTGAATTGGAACGAAATCGCCAATAGATAAGACCATTTTACAATTTGGACCCAAGTTAGAAGCAGAGCCTAAGGTGTAAATTATTGATAGTCCATATCTCGGAAACTATAAGAGATAATGCAATTTCGCAACCGGCAATGTAATTAGCATGCCGAATATCACTTGGAATGTGAATTGGGACGAAATCGCCAATAGATAAGACCATTTTACAATTTGGGCCCAAGTTAGAAGCAGAGCCTAAGGTGTAAATTATCGATAGTCCATATCTCGGAAACTATAAGAGATAATGCAATTTGGCAACCGGCAATGTAATTAGCATGCCGAATATCACTTGGAATGTGAATTGGGACGAAATCGCCAATAGATAAGACCATTTTACAATTTGGGCCCAAGTTAGAAGCAGAGCCTAAGGTGTAAATTATCGATAGTCCATATCTCGGAAACTATAAGAGATAATGCAATTTGGCAACCGGCAATGTAATTAGCATGCCGAATATTACTTGGAATGTGAATTGGAACGAAATCGCCAATAGATAAGACCATTTTACAATTTGGGCCCAAGTTAGAAGCAGAGAATAAGGTGTAAATTATCGATAGTCCATATCTCGGAAACTATAAGAGATAATGCAATTTGGCAACCGGCAATGTAATTAGCATGCCGAATATTACTTGGAATGTGAATTGGAACGAAATCGCCAATAGGTAAGACCATTTTACAATTTGGGCCCAAGTTAGAAGCAGAGCCTAAGGTGTAAATTATCGATAGTCCATATCTCGGAAACTATAAGAGATAATTCAATTTGGCAACCGGCAATGTAATTAGCATGCCGAATATTACTTGGAATGTGAATTGGAACGACATCGCCAATAGATAAGACCATTTTACAATTTGGGCCCAAGTTAGAAGCAGAGCCTAAGGTGTAAATTATCGATAGTCCATATCTCGGAAACTATAAGTGATAATGCAATTTGGCAACCGGCAATGTAATTAGCATGCCGAATATTACTTGGAATGTGAATTGGAACGAAATCGCCAATAGATAAGACCATTTTACAATTTGGGCCCAAGTTAGAAGCAGAGCCTAAGGTGTAAATTATCGATAGTCCATATCTCGGAAACTATAAGAGATAATGCATTTTGGCAAACGGCAATGTAATTAGCATGCCGAATATTACTTGGAATGTGAATTGGAACGAAATCGCCAATAGGTAAGACCATTTTACAATTTGGGCCCAAGTTAGAAGCAGAGCCCAAGGTGTAAATTATCGATAGTCCATATCTCGGAAACTATAAGAGATAATTCAATTTGGCAACCGGCAATGTAATTAGCATGCCGAATATTACTTGGAATGTGAATTGGAACGAAATCGCCAATAGATAAGACCATTTTACAATTTGGGCCCAAGTTAGAAGCAGAGCCTAAGGTGTAAATTATCGATAGTCCATATCTCGGAAACTATAAGAGATAATGCAATTTGGCAACCGGCAATGTAATTAGCATGCCGAATATTACTTGGAATGTGAATTGGAACGAAATCGCCAATAGATAAGACCATTTTACAATTTGGGCCCAAGTTAGAAGCAGAGCCTAAGGTGTAAATTATCGATAGTCCATATCTCGGAAACTATAAGAGATAATGCAATTTGGCAACCGGCAATGTAATTAGCATGCCGAATATTACTTGAAATGTGAATTGGAACGAAATCGCCAATAGATAAGACCATTTTACAATTTGGGCCCAAGTTAGAAGAAGAGCCTATGGTGTAAATTATCGATAGTCCATATCTCGGAAACTATAAGAGATAATGCAATTTCGCAACCGGCAATGTAATTAGCATGCCGAATATCACTTGGAATGTGAATTGGGACGATATCGCCAATAGATAAGACCATTTTACAATTTGGGCCCAAGTTAGAAGCAGAGCCTAAGGTGTAAATTATCGATAGTCCATATCTCGGAAACTATAAGAGATAATGCAAGTTGGCAACCGGCAATGTAATTAGCATGCCGAATATTACTTGGAATGTGAATTGGAACGAAATCGCCAATAGATAAGACCATTTTACAATTTGGGCCCAAGTTAGAAGCAGAGCCTAAGGTGTAAATTATCGATAGTCCATATCTCGGAAACTATAAGAGATAATGCAATTTGGCAACCGGCAATGTAATTAGCATGCCGAATATTACTTGGAATGTGAATTGGAATGAAATCGCCAATAGGTAAGACCATTTTACAATTTGGGCCCAAGTTAGAAGCAGAGCCTAAGGTGTAAATTATCGATAGTCCATATCTCGGAAACTATAAGAGATAATTCAATTTGGCAACCGGCAATGTAATTAGCATGCCGAATATTACTTGGAATGTGAATTGGAACGACATCGCCAATAGATAAGACCATTTTACAATTTGGGCCCAAGTTAGAAGCAGAGCCTAAGGTGTAAATTATCAATAGTCCATATCTCGGAAACTATAAGAGATAATGCAATTTGGCAACCGGCAATGTAATTAGCATGCCGAATATTACTTGGAATGTGAATTGGAATGAAATCGCCAATAGATAAGACCATTTTACAATTTGGGCCCAAGTTAGAAGCAGAGCCTAAGGTGTAAATTATCGATAGTCCATATCTCGGAAACTATAAGAGATAATGCATTTTGGCAACCGGCAATGTAATTAGCATGCCGAATATTACTTGGAATGTGAATTGGAACGAAATCGCCAATAGATAAGACCATTTTACAATTTGGGCCCAAGTTAGAAGCAGAGCCTATGGTGTAAATTATCGATAGTCCATATCTCGGAAACTATAAGAGATAATGCAATTTGGCAACCGGCAATGTAATTAGCATGCCGAATATTACTTGGAATGTGAATTGGAACGAAATCGCCAATAGATAAGACCATTTTACAATTTGGGCCCAAGTTAGAAGCAGAGCCTAAGGTGTAAATTATCGATAGTCCATATCTCGGAAACTATAAGAGATAATGCAATTTGGCAACCGGCAATGTAATTAGCATGCCGAATATTACTTGGAATGTGAATTGGAACGAAATCGCCAATAGATAAGACCATTTTACAATTTGGGCCCAAGTTAGAAGCAGAGCCTAAGGTGTAAATTATTGATAGTCCATATCTCGGAAACTATAAGAGATAATGCAATTTCGCAACCGGCAATGTAATTAGCATGCCGAATATCACTTGGAATGTGAATTGGGACGAAATCGCCAATAGATAAGACCATTTTACAATTTGGGCCCAAGTTAGAAGCAGAGCCTAAGGTGTAAATTATCGATAGTCCATATCTCGGAAACTATAAGAGATAATGCAATTTGGCAACCGGCAATGTAATTAGCATGCCGAATATTACTTGGAATGTGAATTGGAACGAAATCGCCAATAGATAAGACCATTTTACAATTTGGGCCCAAGATAGAAGCAGAGCCTAAGATGTAAATTATCGATAGTCCATATCTCGGAAACTATAAGAGATAATGCAATTTTCAACCGGCAATGTAATTAGCATGCCGAATATTACTTGGAATGTGAATTGGAACGAAATCGCCAATAGGTAAGACCATTTTACAATTTGGGCCCAAGTTAGAAGCAGAGCCTAAGGTGTAAATTATCGATAGTCCATATCTCGGAAACTATAAGAGATAATGCAATTTGGCAACCGGCAATGTAATTAGCATGCCGAATATTACTTGGAATGTGAATTGGAACGAAATCGCCAATAGATAAGACCATTTTACAATTTGGGCCCAAGTTAGAAGCAGAGCCTATGGTGTAAATTATCGATAGCCCATATCTCGGAAACTATAAGAGATAATGCAATTTCGCAACCGGCAATGTAATTAGCATGCCGAATATCACTTGGAATGTGAATTGGGACGAAATCGCCAATAGATAAGACCATTTTACAATTTGGGCCCAAGTTAGAAGCAGAGCCTAAGGTGTAAATTATCGATAGTCCATATCTCGGAAACTATAAGAGATAATGCAATTTGGCAACCGGCAATGTAATTAGCATGCCGAATATTACTTGGAATGTGAATTGGAACGAAATCGCCAATAGATAAGACCATTTTACAATTTGGGCCCAAGTTAGAAGCAGAGCCTAAGGTGTAAATTATCGATAGTCCATATCTCGGAAACTATAAGAGATAATGCAATTTGGCAACCGGCAATGTAATTAGCATGCCGAATATTACTTGGAATGTGAATTGGAACGAAATCGCCAATAGGTAAGACCATTTTACAATTTGGGCCCAAGTTAGAAGCAGAGCCTAAGGTGTAAATTATCGATAGTCCATATCTCGGAAACTATAAGAGATAATTCAATTTGGCAACCGGCAATGTAATTAGCATGCCGAATATTACTTGGAATGTGAATTGGAACGACATCGCCAATAGATAAGACCATTTTACAATTTGGGCCCAAGTTAGAAGCAGAGCCTAAGGTGTAAATTATCGATAGTCCATATCTCGGAAACTATAAGAGATAATGCAATTTGGCAACCGGCAATGTAATTAGCATGCCGAATATTACTTGGAATGTGAATTGGAACGAAATCGCCAATAGATAAGACCATTTTACAATTTGGGCCCAAGTTAGAAGCAGAGCCTAAGGTGTAAATTATCGATAGTCCATATCTCGGAAACTATAAGAGATAATGCAATTTGGCAACCGGCAATGTAATTAGCATGCCGAATATTACTTGGAATGTGAATTGGAACGAAATCGCCAATAGATAAGACCATTTTACAATTTGGGCCCAAGTTAGAAGCAGAGCCTATGGTGTAAATTATCGATAGTCCATATCTCGGAAACTATAAGAGATAATGCAATTTGGCAACCGGCAATGTAATTAGCATGCCGAATATTACTTGGAATGTGAATTGGAACGTAATCGCCAATAGATAAGACCATTTTACAATTTGGGCCCAAGTTAGAAGCAGAGCCTAAGGTGTAAATTATCGATAGTCCATATCTCGGAAACTATAAGAGATAATGCAATTTGGCAACCGGCAATGTAATTAGCATGCCGAATATTACTTGGAATGTGAATTGGAACGAAACCGCCAATAGATAAGACCATTTTACAATTTGGGCCCAAGTTAGAAGCAGAGCCTAAGGTGTAAATTATCGATAGTCCATATCTCGGAAACTATAAGAGATAATGCAATTTGGCAACCGGCAATGTAATTAGCATGCCGAATATTACTTGGAATGTGAATTGGAACGAAATCGCCAATAGATAAGACCATTTTACAATTTGGGCCCAAGTTAGAAGCAGAGCCTAAGGTGTATATTATTGATAGTCCATATCTCGGAAACTATAAGAGATAATGCAATTTCGCAACCGGCAATGTAATTAGCATGCCGAATATCACTTGGAATGTGAATTGGGACGAAATCGCCAATAGATAAGACCATTTTACAATTTGGGCCCAAGTTAGAAGCAGAGCCTAAGATGTAAATTATCGATAGTCCATATCTCGGAAACTATAAGAGATAATGCAATTTGGCAACCGGCAATGTAATTAGCATGCCGAATATTACTTGGAATGTGAATTGGAACGAAATCGCCAATAGGTAAGACCATTTTACAATTTGGGCCCAAGTTAGAAGCAGAGCCTAAGGTGTAAATTATCGATAGTCCATATCTCGGAAACTATAAGAGATAATTCAATTTGGCAACCGGCAATGTAATTAGCATGCCGAATATTACTTGGAATGTGAATTGGAACGAAATCGCCAATAGATAAGACCATTTTACAATTTGGGCCCAAGTTAGAAGCAGAGCCTAAGGTGTAAATTATCGATAGTCCATATCTCGGAAACTATAAGAGATAATGCAATTTGGCAACCGGCAATGTAATTAGCATGCCGAATATTACTTGGAATGTGAATTGGAACGAAATCGCCAATAGATAAGACCATTTTACAATTTGGGCCCAAGTTAGAAGCAGAGCCTAAGGTGTAAATTATCGATAGTCCATATCTCGGAAACTATAAGAGATAATGCAATTTGGCAACCGGCAATGTAATTAGCATGCCGAATATTACTTGGAATGTGAATTGGAACGAAATCGCCAATAGATAAGACCATTTTACAATTTGGGCCCAAGTTAGAAGCAGAGCCTAAGGTGTAAATTATCGATAGTCCATATCTCGGAAACTATAAGAGATAATGCAATTTGGCAACCGGCAATGTAATTAGCGTGCCGAATATTACTTGGAATGTGAATTGGAACGAAATCGCCAATAGGTAAGACCATTTTACAATTTGGGCCCAAGTTAGAAGCAGAGCCTAAAGTGTAAATTATCGATAGTCCATATCTCGGAAACTATAAGAGATAATTCAATTTGGCAACCGGCAATGTAATTAGCATGCCGAATATTACTTGGAATGTGAATTGGAACGAAATCGCCAATAGATAAGACCATTTTACAATTTGGGCCCAAGTTAGAAGCAGAGCCTAAGGTGTAAATTATCGATAGTCCATATCTCGGAAACTATAAGAGATAATGCAATTTGGCAACCGGCAATGTAATTAGCATGCCGAATATTACTTGGAATGTGAATTGGAACGAAATCGCCAATAGATAAGACCATTTTACAATTTGGGCCCAAGTTAGAAGCAGAGCCTAAGGTGTAAATTATCGATAGTCCATATCTCGGAAACTATAAGAGATAATGCAATTTGGCAACCGGCAATGTAATTAGCATGCCGAATATTACTTGGAATGTGAATTGGAACTAAATCGCCAATAGATAAGACCATTTTACAATTTTAGCCCAAGTTAGAAGCAGAGCCTATGGTGTAAATTATCGATAGTCCATATCTCGGAAACTATAAGAGATAATGCAATTTCGCAACCGGCAATGTAATTAGCATGCCGAATATCACTTGGAATGTGAATTGGGACGAAATCGCCAATAGATAAGACCATTTTACAATTTGGGCCCAAGTTAGAAGCAGAGCCTAAGGTGTAAATTATCGATAGTCCATATCTCGGAAACTATAAGAGATAATGCAATTTGGCAACCGGCAATGTAATTAGCATGCCGAATATTACTTGGAATGTGAATTGGAACGAAATCGCCAATAGATAAGACCATTTTACAATTTGGGCCCAAGTTAGAAGCAGAGCCTAAGGTGTAAATTATCGATAGTCCATATCTCGGAAACTATAAGAGATAATGCAATTTGGCAACCGGCAATGTAATTAGCATGCCGAATATTACTTGGAATGTGAATTGGAACGAAATCGCCAATAGGTAAGACCATTTTACAATTTGGGCCCAAGTTAGAAGCAGAGCCTAAGGTGTAAATTATCGATAGTCCATATCTCGGAAACTATAAGAGATAATTCAATTTGGCAACCGGCAATGTAATTAGCATGCCGAATATTACTTGGAATGTGAATTGGAACGACATCGCCAATAGATAAGACCATTTTACAATTTGGGCCCAAGTTAGGAGCAGAGCCTAAGGTGTAAATTATCGATAGTCCATATCTCGGAAACTATAAGAGATAATGCAATTTGGCAACCGGCAATGTAATTAGCATGCCGAATATTACTTGGAATGTGAATTGGAACGAAATCGCCAATAGATAAGACCATTTTACAATTTGGGCCCAAGTTAGAAGCAGAGCCTAAGGTGTAAATTATCGATAGTCCATATCTCGGAAACTATAAGAGATAATGCAATTTGGCAACCGGCAATGTAATTAGCATGCCGAATATTACTTGGAATGTGAATTGGAACGAAATCGCCAATAGATAAGACCATTTTACAATTTGGGCCCAAGTTAGAAGCAGAGCCTATGGTGTAAATTATCGATAGTCCATATCTCGGAAACTATAAGAGATAATGCAATTTGGCAACCGGCAATGTAATTAGCATGCCGAATATTACTTGGAATGTGAATTGGAACGAAATCGCCAATAGATAAGACCATTTTACAATTTGGGCCCAAGTTAGAAGCAGAGCCTAAGGTGTAAATTATCGATAGTCCATATCTCGGAAACTATAAGAGATAATGCAATTTGGCAACCGGCAATGTAATTAGCATGCCGAATATTACTTGGAATGTGAATTGGAACGAAATCGCCAATAGATAAGACCATTTTACAATTTGGGCCCAAGTTAGAAGCAGAGCCTAAGGTGTAAATTATTGATAGTCCATATCTCGGAAACTATAAGAGATAATGCAATTTCGCAACCGACAATGTAATTAGCATGCCGAATATTACTTGGAGTGTGAATTGGAACGAAATCGCCAATAGGTAAGACCATTTTACAATTTGGGCCCAAGTTAGAAGCAGAGCCTAAGGTGTAAATTATCGATAGTCCATATCTCGGAAACTATAAGAGATAATGCAATTTGGCAACCGGCAATGTAATTAGCATGCCGAATATTACTTGGAATGTGAATTGGAACGAAATCGCCAATAGATAAGGCCATTTTACAATTTGGGCCCAAGTTAGAAGCAGAGCCTAAGGTGTAAATTATCGATAGTCCATATCTCGGAAACTATAAGAGATAATGCAATTTGGCAACCGGCAATGTAATTAGCATGCCGAATATTACTTGGAATGTGAATTGGAACGAAATCGCCAATAGATAAGACCGTTTTACAATTTGGGCCCAAGTTAGAAGCAGAGCCTAAGCTGTAAATTATCGATAGTCCATATCTCGGAAAATATAAGAGATAATGCAATTTGGCAACCGGCAATGTAATTAGCATGCCGAATATTACTTGGAATGTGAATTGGAACGAAATCGTCAATAGATAAGACCATTTTACAATTTGGGCCCAAGTTAGAAGCAGAGCCTAAGCTGTAAATTATCGATAGTCCATATCTCGGAAACTATAAGAGATAATGCAATTTGGCAACCGGCAATGTAATTAGCATGCCGAATATTACTTGGAATGTGAATTGGAACGAAATCGCCAATAGATAAGACCATTTTACAATTTGGGCCCAGGTTAGAAGCAGAGCCTAAGGTGTAAATTATCGATAGTCCATATCTCGGAAACTATAAGAGATAATGCAATTTGGCAAATGGCAATGTAATTAGCATGCCGAATATTACTTGGAATGTGAATTGGAACGAAATCGCCAATAGATAAGACCATTTTACAATTTGGGCCCAAGTTAGAAGCAGAGCCTAAGGTGTAAATTATCGATAGTCCATATCTCGGAAACTATAAGAGATAATGCAATTTCGCAACCGGCAATGTAATTAGCATGCCGAATATCACTTGGAATGTGAATTGGGACGAAATCGCCAATAGATAAGACCATTTTACAATTTGGGCCCAAGTTAGAAGCAGAGCCTAAGTTGTAAATTATCGATATTCCATATCTCGGAAACTATAAGAGATAATGCAATTTGGCAACCGGCAATGTAATTAGCATGCCGAATATTACTTGGAATGTGAATTGGAACGAAATCGCCAATAGATAAGACCATTTTACAATTTGGGCCCAAGTTAGAAGCAGAGCCTAAGGTGTAAATTATCGATAGTCCATATCTCGGAAACTATAAGAGATAATGCAATTTGGCAACCGGCAATGTAATTAGCATGCCGAATATTACTTGGAATGTGAATTGGAACGAAATCGCCAATAGGTAAGACCATTTTACAATTTGGGCCCAAGTTAGAAGCAGAGCCTAAGGTGTAAATTATCGATAGTCCATATCTCGGAAACTATAAGAGATAATGCAATTTGGCAACCGGCAATGTAATTAGCATGCCGAATATTACTTGGAATGTGAATTGGAACGAAATCGCCAATAGATAAGACCATTTTACAATTTGGGCCCAAGTTAGAAGCAGAGCCTAAGGTGTAAATTATCGATAGTCCATATCTCGGAAACTATAAGAGATAATGCAATTTGGCAACCGGCAATGTAATTAGCATGCCGAATATTACTTGGAATGTGAATTGGAACGAAATCGCCAATAGATAAGACCATTTTACAATTTGGGCCCAAGTTAGAAGCAGAGCCTAAGGTGTAAATTATCGATAGTCCATATCTCGGAAACTATAAGAGATAATGCAATTTGGCAACCGGCAATGTAATTAGCATGCCGAATATTACTTGGAATGTGAATTGGAACGAAATCGCCAATAGATAAGACCATTTTACAATTTGGGCCCAAGTTAGAAGCAGAGCCTATGGTGTAAATTATCGATAGTCCATATCTCGGAAACTATAAGAGATAATGCAATTTGGCAACCGGCAATGTAATTAGCATGCCGAATATTACTTGGAATGTGAATTGGAACGAAATCGCCAATAGATAAGACCATTTTACAATTTGGGCCCAAGTTAGAAGCAGAGCCTATGGTGTAAATTATCGATAGTCCATATCTCGGAAACTATAAGAGATAATGCAATTTGGCAACCGGCAATGTAATTAGCATGCCGAATATTACTTGGAATGTGAATTGGAACGAAATCGCCAATAGATAAGACCATTTTACAATTTGGGCCCAAGTTAGAAGCAGAGCCTAAGGTGTAAATTATCGATAGTCCATATCTCGGAAACTATAAGAGTTAATGCAATTTGGCAACCGGCAATGTAATTAGCATGCCGAATATTACTTGGAATGTGAATTGGAATGAAATCGCCAATAGAGAAGACCATTTTACAATTTGGGCCCAAGTTAGAAGCAGAGCCTAAGGTGTAAATTATCGATAGTCCATATCTCGGAAACTATAAGAGATAATGCAATTTGGCAACCGGCAATGTAATTAGCATGCCGAATATTACTTGGAATGTGAATTGGAACGAAATCGCCAATAGATAAGACCATTTTACAATTTGGGCATAAGTTAGAAGCAGAGCCTATGGTGTAAATTATCGATAGTCCATATCTCGGAAACTATAAGAGATAATGCAATTTGGCAACCGGCAATGTAATTGGCATGCCGAATATTACTTGGAATGTGAATTGGAACGAAATCGCCAATAGATAAGACCATTTTACAATTTGGGCCCAAGTTAGAAGCAGAGCCTAAGGTGTAAATTATCGATAGTCCATATCTCGGAAACTATAAGAGGTAATGCAATTTGGCAACCGGCAATGTAATTAGCATGCCGAATATTACTTGGAATGTGAATTGGAACGAAATCGCCAATAGAGAAGACCATTTTACAATTTGGGCCCAAGTTAGAAGCAGAGCCTAAGGTGTAAATTATCGATAGTCCATATCTCGGAAACTATAAGAGATAATGCAATTTGGCAACCGGCAATGTAATTAGCATGCCGAATATTACTTGGAATGTGAATTGGAACGAAATCGCCAATAGATAAGACCATTTTACAATTTGGGCCCAAGTTAGAAGCAGAGCCTAAGGTGTAAATTATCGATAGTCCATATCTCGGAAACTATAAGAGATAATGCAATTTGGCAACCGGCAATGTAATTAGCATGCCGAATATTACTTGGAATGTGAATTGGAACGAAATCGCCAATAGATAAGACCATTTTACAATTTGGGCATAAGTTAGAAGCAGAGCCTAAGGTGTAAATTATCGATAGTCCATATCTCGGAAACTATAAGAGATAATGCAATTTGGCAACCGGCAATGTAATTAGCATGCTGAATATTACTTGGAATGTGAATTGGAACGAAATCGCCAATAGATAAGACCATTTTACAATTTGGGCCCAAGTTAGAAGCAGAGCCTAAGGTGTAAATTATTGATAGTCCATATCTCGGAAACTATAAGAGATAATGCAATTTCGCAACCGGCAATGTAATTAGCATGCCGAATATTACTTGGAGTGTGAATTAGAACGAAATCGCCAATAGATAAGACCATTTTACAATTTGGGCCCAAGTTAGAAGCAGAGCCTAAGGTGTAAATTATCGATAGTCCATATCTCGGAAACTATAAGAGATAATTCAATTTGGCAACCGGCAATGTAATTAGCATGCCGAATATTACTTGGAATGTGAATTGGAACGACATCGCCAATAGATAAGACCATTTTACAATTTGGGCCCAAGTTAGAAGCAGAGCCTAAGGTGTAAATTATCGATAGTCCATATCTCGGAAACTATAAGAGATAATGCAATTTGGCAACCGGCAATGTAATTAGCATGCCGAATATTACTTGGAATGTGAATTGGAACGAAATCGCCAATAGATAAGACCATTTTACAATTTAGGCCCAAGTTAGAAGCAGAGCCTAAGGTGTAAATTATCGATAGTCCATATCTCGGAAACTATAAGAGATAATGCAATTTGGCAACCGGCAATGTAATTAGCATGCCGAATATTACTTGGAATGTGAATTGGAACGAAATCGCCAATAGATAAGACCATTTTACAATTTGGGCCCAAGTTAGAAGCAGAGCCTATGGTGTAAATTATCGATAGTCCATATCTCGGAAACTATAAGAGATAATGCAATTTGGCAACCGGCAATGTAATTAGCATGCCGAATATTACTTGGAATGTGAATTGGAACGTAATCGCCAATAGATAAGACCATTTTACAATTTGGGCCCAAGTTAGAAGCAGAGCCTAAGGTGTAAATTATCGATAGTCCATATCTCGGAAACTATAAGAGATAATGCAATTTGGCAACCGGCAAAGTAATTAGCATGCCGAATATTACTTGGAATGTGAATTGGAACGAAATCGCCAATAGATAAGACCATTTTACAATTTGGGCCCAAGTTAGAAGCAGAGCCTAAGTTGTAAATTATCGATAGTCCATATCTCGGAAACTATAAGAGATAATGCAATTTGGCAACCGGCAATGTAATTAGCATGCCGAATATTACTTGGAATGTGAATTGGAACGAAATCGCCAATAGGTAAGACCATTTTACAATTTGGGCCCAAGTTAGAAGCAGAGCCTAAGGTGTAAATTATCGATAGTCCATATCTCGGAAACTATAAGAGATAATTCAATTTGGCAACCGGCAATGTAATTAGCATGCCGAATATTACTTGGAATGTGAATTGGAACGACATCGCCAATAGATAAGACCATTTTACAATTTGGGCCCAAGTTAGAAGCAGAGCCTAAGGTGTAAATTATCGATAGTCCATATCTCGGAAACTATAAGAGATAATGCAATTTGGCAACCGGCAATGTAATTAGCATGCCGAATATTACTTGGAATGTGAATTGGAACGAAATCGCCAATAGATAAGACCATTTTACAATTTGGGCCCAAGTTAGAAGCAGAGCCTAAGGTGTAAATTATCGATAGTCCATATCTCGGAAACTATAAGAGATAATGCAATTTGGCAACCGGCAATGTAATTAGCATGCCGAATATTACTTGGAATGTGAATTGGAACGAAATCGCCAATAGATAAGACCATTTTACAATTTGGGCCCAAGTTAGAAGCAGAGCCTATGGTGTAAATTATCGATAGTCCATATCTCGGAAACTATAAGAGATAATGCAATTTGGCAACCGGCAATGTAATTAGCATGCCGAATATTACTTGGAATGTGAATTGGAACGAAATCGCCAATAGATAAGACCATTTTACAATTTGGGCCCAAGTTAGAAGCAGAGCCTAAGGTATAAATTATCGATAGTCCATATCTCGGAAACTATAAGAGATAATGCAATTTGGCAACCGGCAATGTAATTAGCATGCCGAATATTACTTGGAATGTGAATTGGAACGAAATCGCCAATAGATAAGACCATTTTACAATTTGGGCCCAAGTTAGAAGCAGAGCCTAAGATGTAAATTATCGATAGTCCATATCTCGGAAACTATAAGAGATAATGCAATTTTCAACCGGCAATGTAATTAGCATGCCGAATATTACTTGGAATGTGAATTGGAACGAAATCGCCAATAGGTAAGACCATTTTACAATTTGGGCCCAAGTTAGAAGCAGAGCCTAAGGTGTAAATTATCGATAGTCCATATCTCGGAAACTATAAGAGATAATGCAATTTGGCAACCGGCAATGTAATTAGCATGCCGAATCTTACTTGGAATGTGAATTGGAACGAAATCGCCAATAGATAAGACCATTTTACAATTTGGGCCCAAGTTAGAAGCAGAGCCTATGGTGTAAATTATCGATAGTCCATATCTCGGAAACTATAAGAGATAATGCAATTTCGCAACCGGCAATGTAATTAGCATGCCGAATATCACTTGGAATGTGAATTGGGACGAAATCGCCAATAGATAAGACCATTTTACAATTTGGGCCCAAGTTAGAAGCAGAGCCTAAGGTGTAAATTATCGATAGTCCATATCTCGGAAACTATAAGAGATAATGCAATTTGGCAACCGGCAATGTAATTAGCATGCCGAATATTACTTGGAATGTGAATTGGAACGAAATCGCCAATAGATAAGACCATTTTACAATTTGGGCCCAAGTTAGAAGCAGAGCCTAAGGTGTAAATTATCGATAGTCCATATCTCGGAAACTATAAGAGATAATGCAATTTGGCAACCGGCAATGTAATTAGCATGCCGAATATTACTTGGAATGTGAATTGGAACGAAATCGCCAATAGGTAAGACCATTTTACAATTTGGGCCCAAGTTAGAAGCAGAGCCTAAGGTGTAAATTATCGATAGTCCATATCTCGGAAACTATAAGAGATAATTCAATTTGGCAACCGGCAATGTAATTAGCATGCCGAATATTACTTGGAATGTGAATTGGAACGACATCGCCAATAGATAAGACCATTTTACAATTTGGGCCCAAGTTAGAAGCAGAGCCTAAGGTGTAAATTATCGATAGTCCATATCTCGGAAACTATAAGAGATAATGCAATTTGGCAACCGGCAATGTAATTAGCATGCCGAATATTACTTGGAATGTGAATTGGAACGAAATCGCCAATAGATAAGACCATTTTACAATTTGGGCCCAAGTTAGAAGCAGAGCCTAAGGTGTAAATTATCGATAGTCCATATCTCGGAAACTATAAGAGATAATGCAATTTGGCAACCGGCAATGTAATTAGCATGCCGAATATTACTTGGAATGTGAATTGGAACGAAATCGCCAATAGATAAGACCATTTTACAATTTGGGCCCAAGTTAGAAGCAGAGCCTATGGTGTAAATTATCGATAGTCCATATCTCGGAAACTATAAGAGATAATGCAATTTGGCAACCGGCAATGTAATTAGCATGCCGAATATTACTTGGAATGTGAATTGGAACGTAATCGCCAATAGATAAGACCATTTTACAATTTGGGCCCAAGTTAGAAGCAGAGCCTAAGGTGTAAATTATCGATAGTCCATATCTCGGAAACTATAAGAGATAATGCAATTTGGCAACCGGCAATGTAATTAGCATGCCGAATATTACTTGGAATGTGAATTGGAACGAAGTCGCCAATAGATAAGGCCATTTTACAATTTGGGCCCAAGTTAGAAGCAGAGCCTAAGGTGTAAATTATCGATAGTCCATATCTCGGAAACTATAAGAGATAATGCAATTTGGCAACCGGCAATGTAATTAGCATGCCGAATATTACTTGGAATGTGAATTGGAACGAAATCGCCAATAGATAAGACCATTTTACAATTTGGGCCCAAGTTAGAAGCAGAGCCTAAGGTGTAAATTATTGATAGTCCATATCTCGGAAACTATAAGAGATAATGCAATTTCGCAACCGGCAATGTAATTAGCATGCCGAATATCACTTGGAATGTGAATTGGGACGAAATCGCCAATAGATAAGACCATTTTACAATTTGGGCCCAAGTTAGAAGCAGAGCCTAAGATGTAAATTATCGATAGTCCATATCTCGGAAACTATAAGAGATAATGCAATTTGGCAACCGGCAATGTAATTAGCATGCCGAATATTACTTGGAATGTGAATTGGAACGAAATCGCCAATAGGTAAGACCATTTTACAATTTGGGCCCAAGTTAGAAGCAGAGCCTAAGGTGTAAATTATCGATAGTCCATATCTCGGAAACTATAAGAGATAATTCAATTTGGCAACCGGCAATGTAATTAGCATGCCGAATATTACTTGGAATGTGAATTGGAACGAAATCGCCAATAGATAAGACCATTTTACAATTTGGGCCCAAGTTAGAAGCAGAGCCTAAGGTGTAAATTATCGATAGTCCATATCTCGGAAACTATAAGAGATAATGCAATTTGGCAACCGGCAATGTAATTAGCATGCCGAATATTACTTGGAATGTGAATTGGAACGAAATCGCCAATAGATAAGACCATTTTACTATTTGGGCCCAAGTTAGAAGCAGAGCCTAAGGTGTAAATTATCGATAGTCCATATCTCGGAAACTATAAGAGATAATGCAATTTGGCAACCGGCAATGTAATTAGCATGCCGAATATTACTTGGAATGTGAATTGGAACGAAATCGCCAATAGATAAGACCATTTTACAATTTGGGCCCAAGTTAGAAGCAGAGCCTAAGGTGTAAATTATCGATAGTCGGTATCTCGGAAACTATAAGAGATAATGCAATTTGGCAACCGGCAATGTAATTAGCATGCCGAATATTACTTGGAATGTGAATTGGAACGAAATCGCCAATAGATAAGACCATTTTACAATTTGGGCCCAAGTTAAAAGCAGAGCCTAAGGTGTAAATTATCGATAGTCCATATCTCGGAAACTATAAGAGATAATGCAATTTGGCAACCGGCAATGTAATTAGCATGCCGAATATTACTTGGAATGTGAATTGGAACGAAATCGCCAATAGATAAGACCATTTTACAATTTGGGCCCAAGTTAGAAGCAGAACCTAAGGTGTAAATTATTGATAGTCCATATCTCGGAAACTATAAGAGATAATGCAATTTCGCAACCGGCAATGTAATTAGCATGCCGAATATCACTTGGAATGTGAATTGGGACGAAATCGCCAATAGATAAGACCATTTTACAATTTGGGCCCAAGTTAGAAGCAGAGCCTAAGGTGTAAATTATCGATAGTCCATATCTCGGAAACTATAAGAGATAATGCAATTTGGCAACCGGCAATGTAATTAGCATGCCGAATATTACTTGGAATGTGAATTGGAACGAAATCGCCAATAGATAAGACCATTTTACAATTTGGGCCCAAGTTAGAAGCAGAGCCTAAGGTGTAAATTATCGATAGTCCATATCTCGGAAACTATAAGAGATAATGCAATTTGGCAACCGGCAATGTAATTAGCATGCCGAATATTACTTGGAATGTGAATTGGAACGAAATCGCCAATAGGTAAGACCATTTTACAATTTGGGCCCAAGTTAGAAGCAGAGCCTAAAGTGTAAATTATCGATAGTCCATATCTCGGAAACTATAAGAGATAATTCAATTTGGCAACCGGCAATGTAATTAGCATGCCGAATATTACTTGGAATGTGAATTGGAACGAAATCGCCAATAGATAAGACCATTTTACAATTTGGGCCCAAGTTAGAAGCAGAGCCTAAGGTGTAAATTATCGATAGTCCATATCTCGGAAACTATAAGAGATAATGCAATTTGGCAACCGGCAATGTAATTAGCATGCCGAATATTACTTGGAATGTGAATTGGAACGAAATCGCCAATAGATAAGACCATTTTACAATTTGGGCCCAAGTTAGAAGCAGAGCCTAAGGTGTAAATTATCGATAGTCCATATCTCGGAAACTATAAGAGATAATGCAATTTGGCAACCGGCAATGTAATTAGCATGCCGAATATTACTTGGAATGAGAATTGGAACTAAATCGCCAATAGATAAGACCATTTTACAATTTTAGCCCAAGTTAGAAGCAGAGCCTATGGTGTAAATTATCGATAGTCCATATCTCGGAAACTATAAGAGATAATGCAATTTCGCAACCGGCAATGTAATTAGCATGCCGAATATCACTTGGAATGTGAATTGGGACGAAATCGCCAATAGATAAGACCATTTTACAATTTGGGCCCAAGTTAGAAGCAGAGCCTAAGGTGTAAATTATCGATAGTCCATATCTCGGAAACTATAAGAGATAATGCAATTTGGCAACCGGCAATGTAATTAGCATGCCGAATATTACTTGGAATGTGAATTGGAACGAAATCGCCAATAGATAAGACCATTTTACAATTTGGGCCCAAGTTAGAAGCAGAGCCTAAGGTGTAAATTATCGATAGTCCATATCTCGGAAACTATAAGAGATAATGCAATTTGGCAACCGGCAATGTAATTAGCATGCCGAATATTACTTGGAATGTGAATTGGAACGAAATCGCCAATAGGTAAGACCATTTTACAATTTGGGCCCAAGTTAGAAGCAGAGCCTAAGGTGTAAATTATCGATAGTCCATATCTCGGAAACTATAAGAGATAATTCAATTTGGCAACCGGCAATGTAATTAGCATGCCGAATATTACTTGGAATGTGAATTGGAACGACATCGCCAATAGATAAGACCATTTTACAATTTGGGCCCAAGTTAGAAGCAGAGCCTAAGGTGTAAATTATCGATAGTCCATATCTCGGAAACTATAAGAGATAATGCAATTTGGCAACCGGCAATGTAATTAGCATGCCGAATATTACTTGGAATGTGAATTGGAACGAAATCGCCAATAGATAAGACCATTTTACAATTTGGGCCCAAGTTAGAAGCAGAGCCTAAGGTGTAAATTATCGATAGTCCATATCTCGGAAACTATAAGAGATAATGCAATTTGGCAACCGGCAATGTAATTAGCATGCCGAATATTACTTGGAATGTGAATTGGAACGAAATCGCCAATAGATAAGACCATTTTACAATTTGGGCCCAAGTTAGAAGCAGAGCCTATGGTGTAAATTATCGATAGTCCATATCTCGGAAACTATAAGAGATAATGCAATTTGGCAACCGGCAATGTAATTAGCATGCCGAATATTACTTGGAATGTGAATTGGAACGAAATCGCCAATAGATAAGACCATTTTACAATTTGGGCCCAAGTTAGAAGCAGAGCCTAAGGTGTAAATTATCGATAGTCCATATCTCGGAAACTATAAGAGATAATGCAATTTGGCAACCGGCAATGTAATTAGCATGCCGAATATTACTTGGAATGTGAATTGGAACGAAATCGCCAATAGATAAGACCATTTTACAATTTGGGCCCAAGTTAGAAGCAGAGCCTAAGGTGTAAATTATTGATAGTCCATATCTCGGAAACTATAAGAGATAATGCAATTTCGCAACCGACAATGTAATTAGCATGCCGAATATTACTTGGAGTGTGAATTGGAACGAAATCGCCAATAGGTAAGACCATTTTACAATTTGGGCCCAAGTTAGAAGCAGAGCCTAAGGTGTAAATTATCGATAGTCCATATCTCGGAAACTATAAGAGATAATGCAATTTGGCAACCGGCAATGTAATTAGCATGCCGAATATTACTTGGAATGTGAATTGGAACGAAATCGCCAATAGATAAGGCCATTTTACAATTTGGGCCCAAGTTAGAAGCAGAGCCTAAGGTGTAAATTATCGATAGTCCATATCTCGGAAACTATAAGAGATAATGCAATTTGGCAACCGGCAATGTAATTAGCATGCCGAATATTACTTGGAATGTGAATTGGAACGAAATCGCCAATAGATAAGACCATTTTACAATTTGGGCCCAAGTTAGAAGCAGAGCCTAAGCTGTAAATTATCGATAGTCCATATCTCGGAAAATATAAGAGATAATGCAATTTGGCAACCGGCAATGTAATTAGCATGCCGAATATTACTTGGAATGTGAATTGGAACGAAATCGTCAATAGATAAGACCATTTAACAATTTGGGCCCAAGTTAGAAGCAGAGCCTAAGCTGTAAATTATCGATAGTCCATATCTCGGAAACTATAAGAGATAATGCAATTTGGCAACCGGCAATGTAATTAGCATGCCGAATATTACTTGGAATGTGAATTGGAACGAAATCGCCAATAGATAAGACCATTTTACAATTTGGGCCCAGGTTAGAAGCAGAGCCTAAGGTGTAAATTATCGATAGTCCATATCTCGGAAACTATAAGAGATAATGCAATTTGGCAAATGGCAATGTAATTAGCATGCCGAATATTACTTGGAATGTGAATTGGAACGAAATCGCCAATAGATAAGACCATTTTACAATTTGGGCCCAAGTTAGAAGCAGAGCCTAAGGTGTAAATTATTGATAGTCCATATCTCGGAAACTATAAGAGATAATGCAATTTCGCAACCGGCAATGTAATTAGCATGCCGAATATCACTTGGAATGTGAATTGGGACGAAATCGCCAATAGATAAGACCATTTTACAATTTGGGCCCAAGTTAGAAGCAGAGCCTAAGTTGTAAATTATCGATATTCCATATCTCGGAAACTATAAGAGATAATGCAATTTGGCAACCGGCAATGTAATTAGCATGCCGAATATTACTTGGAATGTGAATTGGAACGAAATCGCCAATAGATAAGACCATTTTACAATTTGGGCCCAAGTTAGAAGCAGAGCCTAAGGTGTAAATTATCGATAGTCCATATCTCGGAAACTATAAGAAATAATGCAATTTGGCAACCGTCAATGTAATTAGCATGCCGAATATTACTTGGAATGTGAATTGGAACGAAATCGCCAATAGGTAAGACCATTTTACAATTTGGGCCCAAGTTAGAAGCAGACCCTAAGGTGTAAATTATCGATAGTCCATATCTCGGAAACTATAAGAGATAATGCAATTTGGCAACCGGCAATGTAATTAGCATGCCGAATATTACTTGGAATGTGAATTGGAACGAAATCGCCAATAGATAAGACCATTTTACAATTTGGGCCCAAGTTAGAAGCAGAGCCTAAGGTGTAAATTATCGATAGTCCATATCTCGGAAACTATAAGAGATAATGCAATTTGGCAACCGGCAATGTAATTAGCATGCCGAATATTACTTGGAATGTGAATTGGAACGAATTCGCCAATAGATAAGACCATTTTACAATTTGGGCCCAAGTTAGAAGCAGAGCCTAAGGTGTAAATTATCGATAGTCCATATCTCGGAAACTATAAGAGATAATGCAATTTGGCAACCGGCAATGTAATTAGCATGCCGAATATTACTTGGAATGTGAATTGGAACGAAATCGCCAATAGATAAGACCATTTTACAATTTGGGCCCAAGTTAGAAGCAGAGCCTATGGTGTAAATTATCGATAGTCCATATCTCGGAAACTATAAGAGATAATGCAATTTGGCAACCGGCAATGTAATTAGCATGCCGAATATTACTTGGAATGTGAATTGGAACGAAATCGTCAATAGATAAGACCATTTAACAATTTGGGCCCAAGTTAGAAGCAGAGCCTAAGCTGTAAATTATCGATAGTCCATATCTCGGAAACTATAAGAGATAATGCAATTTGGCAACCGGCAATGTAATTAGCATGCCGAATATTACTTGGAATGTGAATTGGAACGAAATCGCCAATAGATAAGACCATTTTACAATTTGGGCCCAGGTTAGAAGCAGAGCCTAAGGTGTAAATTATCGATAGTCCATATCTCGGAAACTATAAGAGATAATGCAATTTGGCAAATGGCAATGTAATTAGCATGCCGAATATTACTTGGAATGTGAATTGGAACGAAATCGCCAATAGATAAGACCATTTTACAATTTGGGCCCAAGTTAGAAGCAGAGCCTAAGGTGTAAATTATTGATAGTCCATATCTCGGAAACTATAAGAGATAATGCAATTTCGCAACCGGCAATGTAATTAGCATGCCGAATATCACTTGGAATGTGAATTGGGACGAAATCGCCAATAGATAAGACCATTTTACAATTTGGGCCCAAGTTAGAAGCAGAGCCTAAGTTGTAAATTATCGATATTCCATATCTCGGAAACTATAAGAGATAATGCAATTTGGCAACCGGCAATGTAATTAGCATGCCGAATATTACTTGGAATGTGAATTGGAACGAAATCGCCAATAGATAAGACCATTTTACAATTTGGGCCCAAGTTAGAAGCAGAGCCTAAGGTGTAAATTATCGATAGTCCATATCTCGGAAACTATAAGAAATAATGCAATTTGGCAACCGTCAATGTAATTAGCATGCCGAATATTACTTGGAATGTGAATTGGAACGAAATCGCCAATAGGTAAGACCATTTTACAATTTGGGCCCAAGTTAGAAGCAGAGCCTAAGGTGTAAATTATCGATAGTCCATATCTCGGAAACTATAAGAGATAATGCAATTTGGCAACCGGCAATGTAATTAGCATGCCGAATATTACTTGGAATGTGAATTGGAACGAAATCGCCAATAGATAAGACCATTTTACAATTTGGGCCCAAGTTAGAAGCAGAGCCTAAGGTGTAAATTATCGATAGTCCATATCTCGGAAACTATAAGAGATAATGCAATTTGGCAACCGGCAATGTAATTAGCATGCCGAATATTACTTGGAATGTGAATTGGAACGAAATCGCCAATAGATAAGACCATTTTACAATTTGGGCCCAAGTTAGAAGCAGAGCCTAAGGTGTAAATTATCGATAGTCCATATCTCGGAAACTATAAGAGATAATGCAATTTGGCAACCGGCAATGTAATTAGCATGCCGAATATTACTTGGAATGTGAATTGGAACGAAATCGCCAATAGATAAGACCATTTTACAATTTGGGCCCAAGTTAGAAGCAGAGCCTATGGTGTAAATTATCGATAGTCCATATCTCGGAAACTATAAGAGATAATGCAATTTGGCAACCGGCAATGTAATTAGCATGCCGAATATTACTTGGAATGTGAATTGGAACGAAATCGCCAATAGATAAGACCATTTTACAATTTGGGCCCAAGTTAGAAGCAGAGCCTATGGTGTAAATTATCGATAGTCCATATCTCGGAAACTATAAGAGATAATGCAATTTGGCAACCGGCAATGTAATTAGCATGCCGAATATTACTTGGACTGTGAATTGGAACGAAATCGCCAATAGATAAGACCATTTTACAATTTGGGCCCAAGTTAGAAGCAGAGCCTAAGGTGTAAATTATCGATAGTCTATATCTCGGAAACTATAAGAGTTAATGCAATTTGGCAACCGGCAATGTAATTAGCATGCCGAATATTACTTGGAATGTGAATTGGAACGAAATCGCCAATAGAGAAGACCATTTTACAATTTGGGCCAACGTTCGATGGAGATCGATGGACGAACCTAAGGTGTAAATTATCGATAGTCCATATCTCGGAAACTATAAGAGATAATGCAATTTGGCAACCGGCAATGTAATTGGCATGCCGAATATTACTTGGAATGTGAATTGGAACGAAATCGCCAATAGATAAGACCATTTTACAATTTGGGCCCAAGTTAGAAGCAGAGCCTAAGGTGTAAATTATCGATAGTCCATATCTCGGAAACTATAAGAGGTAATGCAATTTGGCAACCGGCAATGTAATTAGCATGCCGAATATTACTTGGAATGTGAATTGGAACGAAATCGCCAATAGAGAAGACCATTTTACAATTTGGGCCCAAGTTAGAAGCAGAGCCTAAGGTGTAAATTATCGATAGTCCATATCTCGGAAACTATAAGAGATAATGCAATTTGGCAACCGGCAATGTAATTAGCATGCCGAATATTACTTGGAATGTGAATTGGAACGAAATCGCCAATAGATAAGACCATTTTACAATTTGGGCCCAAGTTAGAAGCAGAGCCTAAGGTGTAAATTATCGATAGTCCATATCTCGGAAACTATAAGAGATAATGCAATTTGGCAACCGGCAATGTAATTAGCATGCCGAATATTACTTGGAATGTGAATTGGAACGAAATCGCCAATAGATAAGACCATTTTACAATTTGGGCATAAGTTAGAAGCAGAGCCTAAGGTGTAAATTATCGATAGTCCATATCTCGGAAACTATAAGAGATAATGCAATTTGGCAACCGGCAATGTAATTAGCATGCTGAATATTACTTGGAATGTGAATTGGAACGAAATCGCCAATAGATAAGACCATTTTACAATTTGGGCCCAAGTTAGAAGCAGAGCCTAAGGTGTAAATTATTGATAGTCCATATCTCGGAAACTATAAGAGATAATGCAATTTCGCAACCGGCAATGTAATTAGCATGCCGAATATTACTTGGAGTGTGAATTAGAACGAAATCGCCAATAGATAAGACCATTTTACAATTTGGGCCCAAGTTAGAAGCAGAGCCTAAGGTGTAAATTATCGATAGTCCATATCTCGGAAACTATAAGAGATAATGCAATTTGGCAACCGGCAATGTAATTAGCATGCCGAATATTACTTGGAATGTGAATTGGAACGAAATCGCCAATAGATAAGACCATTTTACAATTTGGGCCCAAGTTAGAAGCAGAGCCTAAGGTGTAAATTATCGATAGTCCATATCTCGGAAACTATAAGAGATAATGCAATTTGGCAACCGGCAATGTAATTAGCATGCCGAATATTACTTGGAATGTGAATTGGAACGAAATCGCCAATAGGTAAGACCATTTTACAATTTGGGCCCAAGTTAGAAGCAGAGCCTAAGGTGTAAATTATCGATAGTCCATATCTCGGAAACTATAATAGATAATTCAATTTGGCAACCGGCAATGTAATTAGCATGCCGAATATTACTTGGAATGTGAATTGGAACGACATCGCCAATAGATAAGACCATTTTACAATTTGGGCCCAAGTTAGAAGCAGAGCCTAAGGTGTAAATTATCGATAGTCCATATCTCGGAAACTATAAGAGATAATGCAATTTGGCAACCGGCAATGTAATTAGCATGCCGAATATTACTTGGAATGTGAATTGGAACGAAATCGCCAATAGATAAGACCATTTTACAATTTGGGCCCAAGTTAGAAGCAGAGCCTAAGGTGTAAATTATCGATAGTCCATATCTCGGAAACTATAAGAGATAATGCAATTTGGCAACCGGCAATGTAATTAGTATGCCGAATATTACTTGGAATGTGAATTGGAACGAAATCGCCAATAGATAAGACCATTTTACAATTTGGGCCCAAGTTAGAAGCAGAGCCTATGGTGTAAATTATCGATAGTCCATATCTCGGAAACTATAAGAGATAATGCAATTTGGCAACCGGCAATGTAATTAGCATGCCGAATATTACTTGGAATGTGAATTGGAACGTAATCGCCAATAGATAAGACCATTTTACAATTTGGGCCCAAGTTAGAAGCAGAGCCTAAGGTGTAAATTATCGATAGTCCATATCTCGGAAACTATAAGAGATAATGCAATTTGGCAACCGGCAATGTAATTAGCATGCCGAATATTACTTGGAATGTGAATTGGAACGAAATCGCCAATAGATAAGACTATTTTACAATTTGGGCCCAAGTTAGAAGCAGAGCCTAAGGTGTAAATTATCGATAGTCCATATCTCGGAAACTATAAGAGATAATGCAATTTGGCAACCGGCAATGTAATTAGCATGCCGAATATTACTTGGAATGTGAATTGGAACGAAATCGCCAATAGATAAGACCATTTTACAATTTGGGCCCAAGTTAGAAGCAGAGCCTAAGGTGTAAATTATGGATAGTCCATATCTCGGAAACTATAAGAGATAATGCAATTTCGCAACCGGCAATGTAATTAGCATGCCGAATATCACTTGGAATGTGAATTGGGACGAAATCGCCAATAGATAAGACCATTTTACAATTTGGGCCCAAGTTAGAAGCAGAGCCTAAGATGTAAATTATCGATAGTCAATATCTCGGAAACTATAAGAGATAATGCAATTTGGCAACCGGCAATGTAATTAGCATGCCGAATATTACTTGGAATGTGAATTGGAACGAAATCGCCAATAGGTAAGACCATTTTACAATTTGGGCCCAAGTTAGAAGCAGAGCCTAAGGTGTAAATTATCGATAGTCCATATCTCGGAAACTATAAGAGATAATGCAATTTGGCAACCGGCAATGTAATTAGCATGCCGAATATTACTTGGAATGTGAATTGGAACGAAATCGCCAATAGATAAGACCATTTTACAATTTGGGCCCAAGTTAGAAGCAGAGCCTAAGGTGTAAATTATCGATAGTCCATATCTCGGAAACTATAAGAGATAATGCAATTTGGCAACCGGCAATGTAATTAGCATGCCGAATATTACTTGGAATGTGAATTGGAACGAAATCGCCAATAGATAAGACCATTTTACAATTTGGGCCCAAGTTAGAAGCAGAGCCTAAGGTGTAAATTATCGATAGTCCATATCTCGGAAACTATAAGAGATAATGCAATTTGGCAACCGGCAATGTAATTAGCATGCCGAATATTACTTGGAATGTGAATTGGAACGAAATCGCCAATAGATAAGACCATTTTACAATTTGGGCCCAAGTTAGAAGCAGAGCCTATGGTGTAAATTATCGATAGTCCATATCTCGGAAACTATAAGAGATAATGCAATTTGGCAACCGGCAATGTAATTAGCATGCCGAATATTACTTGGAATGTGAATTGGAACGTAATCGCCAATAGATAAGACCATTTTACAATTTGGGCCCAAGTTAGAAGCAGAGCCTAAGGTGTAAATTATCGATAGTCCATATCTCGGAAACTATAAGAGATAATGCAATTTGGCAACCGGCAATGTAATTAGCATGCCGAATATTACTTGGAATGTGAATTAGAACGAAATCGCCAATAGATAAGACCATTTTACAATTTGGGCCCAAGTTAGAAGCAGAGCCTAAGGTGTAAATTATCGATAGTCCATATCTCGGAAACTATAAGAGATAATGCAATTTGGCAACCGGCAATGTAATTAGCATGCCGAATATTACTTGGAATGTGAATTGGAACGAAATCGCCAATAGATAAGTCCATTTTACAATTTGGGCCCAAGTTAGAAGCAGAGCCTAAGGTGTAAATTATGGATAGTCCATATCTCGGAAACTATAAGAGATAATGCAATTTCGCAACCGGCAATGTAATTAGCATGCCGAATATCACTTGGAATGTGAATTGGGACGAAATCGCCAATAGATAAGACCATTTTACAATTTGGGCCCAAGTTAGAAGCAGAGCCTAAGATGTAAATTATCGATAGTCCATATCTCGGAAACTATAAGAGATAATGCAATTTGGCAACCGGCAATGTAATTAGCATGCCGAATATTACTTGGAATGTGAATTGGAACGAAATCGCCAATAGGTAAGACCATTTTACAATTTGGGCCCAAGTTAGAAGCAGAGCCTAAGGTGTAAATTATCGATAGTCCATATCTCGGAAACTATAAGAGATAATTCAATTTGGCAACCGGCAATGTAATTAGCATGCCGAATATTACTTGGAATGTGAATTGGAACGAAATCGCCAATAGATAAGACCATTTTACAATTTGGGCCCAAGTTAGAAGCAGAGCCTAAGGTGTAAATTATCGATAGTCCATATCTCGGAAACTATAAGAGATAATGCAATTTGGCAACCGGCAATGTAATTAGCATGCCGAATATTACTTGGAATGTGAATTGGAACGAAATCGCCAATAGATAAGACCATTTTACAATTTGGGCCCAAGTTAGAAGCAGAGCCTAAGGTGTAAATTATCGATAGTCCATATCTCGGAAACTATAAGAGATAATGCAATTTGGCAACCGGCAATGTAATTAGCATGCCGAATATTACTTGGAATGTGAATTGGAACGAAATCGCCAATAGATAAGACCATTTTACAATTTGGGCCCAAGTTAGAAGCAGAGCCTAAGGTGTAAATTATCGATAGTCGGTATCTCGGAAACTATAAGAGATAATGCAATTTGGCAACCGGAAATGTAAATAGCATGCCGAATATTACTTGGAATGTGAATTGGAACGAAATCGCCAATAGATAAGGCCATTTTACAATTTGGGCCCAAGTTAGAAGCAGAGCCTAAGGTGTAAATTATCGATAGTCCATATCTCGGAAACTATAAGAGATAATGCAATTTGGCAACCGGCAATGTAATTAGCATGCCGAATATTAATTGGAATGTGAATTGGAACGAAATCGCCAATAGATAAGACCATTTTACAATTTGGGCCCAAGTTAGAAGCAGAGCCTAAGGTGTAAATTATCGATAGTCTATGTCGCGGAAACTATAAGAGATAATGCAATTTGGCAACCGGCAATGTAATTAGCATGCCGAATATTACTTGGAATGTGAATTGGAACGAAATCGCCAATAGGTAAGACCATTTTACAATTTGGGCCCAAGTTAGAAGCAGAGCCTAAGGTGTAAATTATCGATAGTCCATATCTCGGAAACTATAAGAGATAATTCAATTTGGCAACCGGCAATGTAATTAGCATGCCGAATATTACTTGGAATGTGAATTGGAACAAAATCGCCAATAGAGAAGACCATTTTACAATTTGGGCCCAAGTTAGAAGCAGAGCCTAAGGTGTAAATTATCGATAGTCCATATCTCGGAAACTATAAGAGATAATGCAATTTGGCAACCGGCAATGTAATTAGCATGCCGAATATTACTTGGAATGTGAATTGGAACGAAATCGCCAATAGGTAAGACCATTTTACAATTTGGGCCCAAGTTAGAAGCACAGCCTAAATTGTAAATTATCGATAGTCCATATCTCGGAAACTATAAGAGATAATTCAATTTGGCAACCGGCAATGTAATTAGCATGCCGAATATTACTTGGAATGTGAATTGGAACGAAATCGCCAATAGATAAGACCATTTTACAATTTGGGCCCAAGTTAGAAGCAGAGCTTAAGGTGTAAATTATGGATAGTCCATATCTCGGAAACTATAAGAGATAATGCAATTTGGCAACCGGCAATGTAATTAGCATGCCGAATATTACTTGGAATGTGAATTGGAACGAAATTGCCAATAGAGAAGACCATTTTACAATTTGGGCCCAAGTTAGAAGCAGAGCCTAAGGTGTAAATTATCGATAGTCCATATCTCGGAAACTATAAGAGATAATGCAATTTGGCAACCGGCAATGTAATTAGCATGCCGAATATTACTTGGAATGTGAATTGGAACGAAATCGCCAATAGATAAGACCATTTTACAATTTGGGCCCAAGTTAGAAGCAGAGCCTAAGGTGTAAATTATCGATACTCCATATCTCGGAAACTATAAGAGGTAATGCAATTTGGCAACCGGCAATGTAATTAGCATGCCGAATATTACTTGGAATGTGAATTGGAACGAAATCGCCAATAGAGAAGACCATTTTACAATTTGGGCCCAAGTTAGAAGCAGAGCCTAAGGTGTAAATTATCGATAGTCCATATCTCGGAAACTATAAGAGATAATGCAATTTGGCAACCGGCAATGTAATTAGCATGCCGAATATTACTTGGAATGTGAATTGGAACGAAATCGCCAATAGATAAGACCATTTTACAATTTGGGCCCAAGTTAGAAGCAGAGCCTAAGGTGTAAATTATCGATAGTCCATATCTCGGAAACTATAAGAGATAATGCAATTTGGCACCGGCAATGTAATTAGCATGCCGAATATTACTTGGAATGTGAATTGGAACGAAATCGCCAATAGATAAGACCATTTTACAATTTGGGCCCAAGATATAAGCAGAGCCTAAGGTGTAAATTATCGATAGTCCATATCTCGGAAACTATAAGAGATAATGCAATTTGGCAACCGGCAATGTAATTAGCATGCCGAATATTACTTGGAATGTGAATTGGAACGAAATCGCCAATAGATAAGACCATTTTACAATTTGGGCCCAAGTTAGAAGCAGAGCCTAAGGTGTAAATTATCGATAGTCCATATCTCGGAAACTATAAGAGATAATGCAATTTGGCAACCGGCAATGTAATTAGCATGCCGAATATTACTTGGAATGTGAATTGGAACGAAATCGCCAATAGATAAGGCCATTTTACAATTTGGGCCCAAGTTAGAAGCAGAGCCTAAGGTGTAAATTAATGATAGTCCATATCTCGGAAACTATAAGAGATAATGCAATTTCGCAACCGGCAATGTAATTAGCATGCCGAATATCACTTGGAATGTGAATTGGGACGAAATCGCCAATATATAAGACCATTTTACATTTGGGGCCCAAGTTAGAAGCAGAGCCTAAGGTGTAAATAATCGATAGTCCATATCTCGGAAACTATAAGAGATAATGCAATTTGGCAACCGGCAATGTAATTAGCATGCCGAATATTACTTGGAATGTGAATTGGAACGAAATCGCCAATAGATAAGACCATTTTACAATTTGGGCCCAAGTTAGAAGCAGAGCCTAAGGTGTAAATTATCGATAGTCCATATCTCGGAAACTATAAGAGATAATGCAATTTGGCAACCGGCAATGTAATTAGCATGCCGAATATCACTTGGAATGTGAATTGGGACGAAATCGCCAATAGATAAGACCATTTTACAATTTGGGCCCAAGTTAGAAGCAGAGCCTAAGGTGTAAATTATCGATAGTCCATATCTCGGAAACTATAAGAGATAATGCAATTTGGCAACCGGCAATGTAATTAGCATGCCGAATATTACTTGGAATGTGAATTGGAACGAAATCGCCAATAGATAAGACCATTTTACAATTTGGGCCCAAGTTAGAAGCAGAGCCTAAGGTGTAAATTATCGATAGTCCATATCTCGGAAACTATAAGAGATAATGCAATTTGGCAACCGGCAATGTAATTAGCATGCCGAATATTACTTGGAATGTGAATTGGAACGAAATCGCCAATAGGTAAGACCATTTTACAATTTGGGCCCAAGTTAGAAGCAGAGCCTAAGGTGTAAATTATCGATAGTCCATATCTCGGAAACTATAAGAGATAATTCAATTTGGCAACCGGCAATGTAATTAGCATGCCGAATATTACTTGGAATGTGAATTGGAACGACATCGCCAATAGATAAGACCATTTTACAATTTGGGCCCAAGTTAGAAGCAGAGCCTAAGGTGTAAATTATCGATAGTCCATATCTCGGAAACTATAAGAGATAATGCAATTTGGCAACCGGCAATGTAATTAGCATGCCGAATATTACTTGGAATGTGAATTGGAACGAAATCGCCAATAGATAAGACCATTTTACAATTTGGGCCCAAGTTAGAAGCAGAGCCTAAGGTGTAAATTATCGATAGTCCATATCTCGGAAACTATAAGAGATAATGCAATTTGGCAACCGGCAATGTAATTAGCATGCCGAATATTACTTGGAATGTGAATTGGAACGAAATCGCCAATAGATAAGACCATTTTACAAGTTGGGCCCAAGTTAGAAGCAGACTCTATGGTGTAAATTATCGATAGTCCATATCTCGGAAACTATAAGAGATAATGCAATTTGGCGACCGGCAATGTAATTAGCATGCCGAATATTACTTGGAATGTGAATTGGAACGAAATCGCCAATAGATAAGACCATTTTACAATTTGGGCCCAAGTTAGAAGCAGAGCCTAAGGTGTAAATTATCGATAGTCCATATCTCGGAAACTATAAGAGATAATGCAATTTGGCAACCGGCAATGTAATTAGCATGCCGAATATTACTTGGAATGTGAATTGGAACGAAATCGCCAATAGATAAGACCATTTTACAATTTGGGCCCAAGTTAGAAGCAGAGCCTAAGGTGTAAATTATTGATAGTCCATATCTCGGAAACTATAAGAGATAATGCAATTTCGCAACCGACAATGTAATTAGCATGCCGAATATTACTTGGAGTGTGAATTGGAACGAAATCGCCAATAGGTAAGACCATTTTACAATTTGGGCCCAAGTTAGAAGCAGAGCCTAAGGTGTAAATTATCGATAGTCCATATCTCGGAAACTATAAGAGATAATGCAATTTGGCAACCGGCAATGTAATTAGCATGCCGAATATTACTTGGAATGTGAATTGGAACGAAATCGCCAATAGATAAGGCCATTTTACAATTTGGGCCCAAGTTAGAAGCAGAGCCTAAGGTGTAAATTATCGATAGTCCATATCTCGGAAACTATAAGAGATAATGCAATTTGGCAACCGGCAATGTAATTAGCATGCCGAATATTACTTGGAATGTGAATTGGAACGAAATCGCCAATAGATAAGACCATTTTACAATTTGGGCCCAAGTTAGAAGCAGAGCCTAAGCTGTAAATTATCGATAGTCCATATCTCGGAAACTATAAGAGATAATGCAATTTGGCAACCGGCAATGTAATTAGCATGCCGAATATTACTTGGAATGTGAATTGGAACGAAATCGCCAATAGATAAGACCATTTTACAATTTGGGCCCAAGTTAGAAGCAGAGCCTAAGGTGTAAATTATCGATAGTCCATATCTCGGAAACTATAAGAGATAATGCAATTTGGCAAATGGCAATGTAATTAGCATGCCGAATATTACTTGGAATGTGAATTGGAACGAAATCGCCAATAGATAAGACCATTTTACAATTTGGGCCCAAGTTAGAAGCAGAGCCTAAGGTGTAAATAATTGATAGTCCATATCTCGGAAACTATAAGAGATAATGCAATTTCGCAACCGGCAATGTAATTAGCATGCCGAATATCACTTGGAATGTGAATTGGGACGAAATCGCCAATAGATAAGACCATTTTACAATTTGGGCCCAAGTTAGAAGCAGAGCCTAAGTTGTAAATTATCGATATTCCATATCTCGGAAACTATAAGAGATAATGCAATTTGGCAACCGGCAATGTAATTAGCATGCCGAATATTACTTGGAATGTGAATTGGAACTAAATCGCCAATAGATAAGACCATTTTACAATTTGGGCCCAAGTTAGAAGCAGAGCCTAAGGTGTAAATTATCGATAGTCCATATCTCGGAAACTATAAGAGATAATGCAATTTGGCAACCGGCAATGTAATTAGCATGCCGAATATTACTTGGAATGTGAATTGGAACGAAATCGCCAATAGATAAGACCATTTTACAATTTGGGCCCAAGTTAGAAGCAGAGCCTAAGGTGTAAATTATCGATAGTCCATATCTCGGAAACTATAAGAGATAATGCAATTTGGCAACCGGCAATGTAATTAGCATGCCGAATATTACTTGGAATGTGAATTGGAACGAAATCGCCAATAGATAAGACCATTTTACAATTTGGGCCCAAGTTAGAAGCAGAGCCTAAGGTGTAAATTATCGATAGTCCATATCTCGGAAACTATAAGAGATAATGCAATTTGGCAACCGGCAATGTAATTAGCATGCCGAATATTACTTGGAATGTGAATTGGAACGAAATCGCCAATAGATAAGACCATTTTACAATTTGGGCCCAAGTTAGAAGCAGAGCCTATGGTGTAAATTATCGATAGTCCATATCTCGGAAACTATAAGAGATAATGCAATTTGGCAACCGGCAATGTAATTAGCATGCCGAATATTACTTGGAATGTGAATTGGAACGAAATCGCCAATAGATAAGACCATTTTACAATTTGGGCCCAAGTTAGAAGCAGAGCCTATGGTGTAAATTATCGATAGTCCATATCTCGGAAACTATAAGAGATAATGCAATTTGGCAACCGGCAATGTAATTAGCATGCCGAATATTACTTGGAATGTGAATTGGAACGAAATCGCCAATAGATAAGACCATTTTACAATTTGGGCCCAAGTTAGAAGCAGAGCCTAAGGTGTAAATTATCGATAGTCCATATCTCGGAAACTATAAGAGTTAATGCAATTTGGCAACCGGCAATGTAATTAGCATGCCGAATATTACTTGGAATGTGAATTGGAACGAAATCGCCAATAGAGAAGACCATTTTACAATTTGGGCCCAAGTTAGAAGCAGAGCCTAAGGTGTAAATTATCGATAGTCCATATCTCGGAAACTATAAGAGATAATGCAATTTGGCAACCGGCAATGTAATTGGCATGCCGAATATTACTTGGAATGTGAATTGGAACGAAATCGCCAATAGATAAGACCTTTTTACAATTTGGGCCCAAGTTAGAAGCAGAGCCTAAGGTGTAAATTATCGATAGTCCATATCTCGGAAACTATAAGAGGTAATGCAATTTGGCAACCGGCAATGTAATTAGCATGCCGAATATTACTTGGAATGTGAATTGGAACGAAATCGCCAATAGAGAAGACCATTTTACAATTTGGGCCCAAGTTAGAAGCAGAGCTTAAGGTGTAAATTATCGATAGTCCATATCTCGGAAACTATAAGAGATAATGCAATTTGGCAACCGGCAATGTAATTAGCATGCCGAATATTACTTGGAATGTGAATTGGAACGAAATCGCCAATAGATAAGACCATTTTACAATTTGGGCCCAAGTTAGAAGCAGAGCCTAAGGTGTAAATTATCGATAGTCCATATCTCGGAAACTATAAGAGATAATGCAATTTGGCAACCGGCAATGTAATTAGCATGCCGAATATTACTTGGAATGTGAATTGGAACGAAATCGCCAATAGATAAGACCATTTTACAATTTGGGCATAAGTTAGAAGCAGAGCCTAAGGTGTAAATTATCGATAGTCCATATCTCGGAAACTATAAGAGATAATGCAATTTGGCAACCGGCAATGTAATTAGCATGCCGAATATTACTTGGAATGTGAATTGGAACGAAATCGCCAATAGATAAGACCATTTTACAATTTGGGCCCAAGTTAGAAGCAGAGCCTAAGGTGTAAATTATCGATAGTCCATATCTCGGAAACTATAAGAGATAATGCAATTTGGCAACCGGCAATGTAATTAGCATGCCGAATATTACTTGGAATGTGAATTGGAACGAAATCGCCAATAGATAAGACCATTTTACAATTTGGGCCCAAGTTAGAAGCAGAGCCTAAGGTGTAAATTATCGATAGTCCATATCTCGGAAACTATAAGAGGTAATGCAATTTGGCAACCGGCAATGTAATTAGCATGCCGAATATTACTTGGAATGTGAATTGGAACGAAATCGCCAATAGAGAAGACCATTTTACAATTTGGGCCCAAGTTAGAAGCAGAGCTTAAGGTGTAAATTATCGATAGTCCATATCTCGGAAACTATAAGAGATAATGCAATTTGGCAACCGGCAATGTAATTAGCTTGCCGAATATTACTTGGAATGTGAATTGGAACGAAATCGCCAATAGATAAGACCATTTTACAATTTGGGCCCAAGTTAGAAGCAGAGCTTAAGGTGTAAATTATCGATAGTCCATATCTCGGAAACTATAAGAGATAATGCAATTTGGCAACCGGCAATGTAATTAGCATGCCGAATATTACTTGGAATGTGAATTGGAACGAAATCGCCAATAGATAAGACCATTTTACAATTTGGGCATAAGTTAGAAGCAGAGCCTAAGGTGTAAATTATCGATAGTCCATATCTCGGAAACTATAAGAGATAATGCAATTTGGCAACCGGCAATGTAATTAGCATGCTGAATATTACTTGGAATGTGAATTGGAACGAAATCGCCAATAGATAAGACCATTTTACAATTTGGGCCCAAGTTAGAAGCAGAGCCTAAGGTGTAAATTATTGATAGTCCATATCTCGGAAACTATAAGAGATAATGCAATTTCGCAACCGGCAATGTAATTAGCATGCCGAATATTACTTGGAGTGTGAATTAGAACGAAATCGCCAATAGATAAGACCATTTTACAATTTGGGCCCAAGTTAGAAGCAGAGCCTAAGGTGTAAATTATCGATAGTCCATATCTCGGAAACTATAAGAGATAATGCAATTTCGCAACCGGCAATGTAATTAGCATGCCGAATATTACTTGGAATGTGAATTGGGACGAAATCGCCAATAGATAAGACCATTTTACAATTTGGGCCCAAGTTAGAAGCAGAGCCTAAGGTGTAAATTATCGATAGTCCATATCTCGGAAACTATAAGAGATAATGCAATTTCGCAACCGGCAATGTAATTAGCATGCCGAATATTACTTGGAGTGTGAATTGGAACGAAATCGCCAATAGATAAGACCATTTTACAATTTGGGCCCAAGTTAGAAGCAGAGCCTAAGGTGTAAATTATCGATAGTCCATATCTCGGAAACTATAAGAGATAATGCAATTTCGCAACCGGCAATGTAATTAGCATGCTGAATATTACTTGGAATGTGAATTGGAACGAAATCGCCAATAGATAAGACCATTTTACAATTTGGGCCCAAGTTAGAAGCAGAGCCTAAGGTGTAAATTATTGATAGTCCATATCTCGGAAACTATAAGAGATAATGCAATTTGGCAACCGGCAATGTAATTAGCATGCCGAATATTACTAGGAATGTGAATTGGAACGAAATCGCCAATAGATAAGACCATTTTACAATTTGGGCCCAAGTTAGAAGCAGAGCCTAAGGTGTAAATTATCGATAGTCCATATCTCGGAAACTATAAGAGATAATGCAATTTCGCAACCGGCAATGTAATTAGCATGCCGAATATTACTTGGAATGTGAATTGGGACGAAATCGCCAATAGATAAGACCATTTTACAATTTGGGCCCAAGTTAGAAGCAGAGCCTAAGGTGTAAATTATCGATAGTCCATATCTCGGAAACTATAAGAGATAATGCAATTTCGCAACCGGCAATGTAATTAGCATGCCGAATATTACTTGGAATGTGAATTGGGACGAAATCGCCAATAGATAAGACCATTTTACAATTTGGGCCCAAGTTAGAAGCAGAGCCTAAGATGTAAATTATCGATAGTCCATATCTTGGAAACTATAAGAGATAATGCAATTTGGCAACCGGCAATGTAATTAGCATGCCGAATATTACTTGGAATGTGAATTGGAACGAAATCGCCAATAGATAAGACCATTTTACAATTTGGGCCCAAGTTAGAAGCAGAGCCTAAGGTGTAAATTATCGATAGTCCATATCTCGGAAACTATAAGAGATAATTCAATTTGGCAACCGGCAATGTAATTAGCATGCCGGATATTACCTGGAATGTGAATTGGAACGAAATCGCCAATAGATAAGACCATTTTACAATTTGGGCCCAAGTTAGAAGCAGAGCCTAAGGTGTAAATTATCGATAGTCCATATCTCGGAAACTATAAGAGATAATGCAATTTGGCAACCGGCAATGTAATTAGCATGCCGAATATTACTTGGAATGTTAATTGGAACGAAATCGCCAATAGATAAGACGATTTTACAATTTGGGCCCAAGTTAGAAGCAGAGCCTAAGATGTAAATTATCGATAGTCCATATCTCGGAAACTATAAGAGATAATGCAATTTGGCAACCGGCAATGTAATTAGCATGCCGAATATTACTTGGAATGTGAATTGGAACGAAATCGCCAATAGATAAGACCATTTTACAATTTGGGCCCAAGTTAGAAGCAGAGCCTAAGGTGTAAATTATCGATAGTCCATATCTCGGAAACTATAAGAGATAATGCAATTTGGCAACCGGCAATGTAATTAGCATGCCGAATATTACTTGGAATGTGAATTGGAACGAAATCGCCAATAGATAAGACCATTTTACAATTTGGGCCCAAGTTAGAAGCAGAGCCTAAGGTGTAAATTATCGATAGTCCATATCTCGGAAACTATAAGAGATAATGCAATTTGGCAACCGGCAATGTAATTAGCATGCCGAATATTACTTGGAATGTGAATTGGAACGAAATCGCCAATAGATAAGGCCATTTTACAATTTGGGCCCAAGTTAGAAGCAGAGCCTAAGGTGTAAATTATCGATAGTCCATATCTCGGAAACTATAAGAGATAATGCAATTTGGCAACCGGCAATGTAATTAGCATGCCGAATATTAATTGGAATGTGAATTGGAACGAAATCGCCAATAGATAAGACCATTTTACAATTTGGGCCCAAGTTAGAAGCAGAGCCTAAGGTGTAAATTATCGATAGTCTATATCGCGGAAACTATAAGAGATAATGCAATTTGGCAACCGGCAATGTAATTAGCATGCCGAATATTACTTGGAATGTGAATTGGAACGAAATCGCCAATAGGTAAGACCATTTTACAATTTGGGCCCAAGTTAGAAGCAGAGCCTAAGGTGTAAATTATCGATAGTCCATATCTCGGAAACTATAAGAGATAATTCAATTTGGCAACCGGCAATGTAATTAGCATGCCGAATATTACTTGGAATGTGAATTGGAACGAAATCGCCAATAGAGAAGACCATTTTACAATTTGGGCCCAAGTTAGAAGCAGAGCCTAAGGTGTAAATTATCGATAGTCCATATCTCGGAAACTATAAGAGATAATGCAATTTGGCAACCGGCAATGTAATTAGCATGCCGAATATTACTTGGAATGTGAATTGGAACGAAATCGCCAATAGGTAAGACCATTTTACAATTTGGGCCCAAGTTAGAAGCAGAGCCTAAATTGTAAATTATCGATAGTCCATATCTCGGAAACTATAAGAGATAATTCAATTTGGCAACCGGCAATGTAATTAGCATGCCGAATATTACTTGGAATGTGAATTGGAACGAAATCGCCAATAGATAAGACCATTTTACAATTTGGGCCCAAGTTAGAAGCAGAGCCTAAGGTGTAAATTATGGATAGTCCATATCTCGGAAACTATAAGAGATAATGCAATTTGGCAACCGGCAATGTAATTAGCATGCCGAATATTACTTGGAATGTGAATTGGAACGAAATCGCCAATAGAGAAGACCATTTTACAATTTGGGCCCAAGTTAGAAGCAGAGCCTAAGGTGTAAATTATCGATAGTCCATATCTCGGAAACTATAAGAGATAATGCAATTTGGCAACCGGCAATGTAATTAGCATGCCGAATATTACTTGGAATGTGAATTGGAACGAAATCGCCAATAGATAAGACCATTTTACAATTTGGGCCCAAGTTAGAAGCAGAGCCTAAGGTGTAAATTATCGATACTCCATATCTCGGAAACTATAAGAGGTAATGCAATTTGGCAACCGGCAATGTAATTAGCATGCCGAATATTACTTGGAATGTGAATTGGAACGAAATCGCCAATAGAGAAGACCATTTTACAATTTGGGCCCAAGTTATAAGCAGAGCCTAAGGTGTAAATTATCGATAGTCCATATCTCGGAAACTATAAGAGATAATGCAATTTGGCAACCGGCAATGTAATTAGCATGCCGAATATTACTTGGAATGTGAATTGGAACGAAATCGCCAATAGATAAGACCATTTTACAATTTGGGCCCAAGTTAGAAGCAGAGCCTAAGGTGTAAATTATCGATAGTCCATATCTCGGAAACTATAAGAGATAATGCAATTTGGCAACCGGCAATGTAATTAGCATGCCGAATATTACTTGGAATGTGAATTGGAACGAAATCGCCAATAGATAAGACCATTTTACAATTTGGGCCCAAGTTAGAAGCAGAGCCTAAGGTGTAAATTATTGATAGTCCATATCTCGGAAACTATAAGAGATAATGCAATTTCGCAACCGGCAATGTAATTAGCATGCCGAATATTACTTGGAGTGTGAATTGGAACGAAATCGCCAATAGATAAGACCATTTTACAATTTGGGCCCAAGTTAGAAGCAGAGCCTAAGGTGTAAATTATCGATAGTCCATATCTCGGAAACTATAAGAGATAATGCAATTTGGCAACCGGCAATGTAATTAGCATGCCGAATATTACTTGGAATGTGAATTGGAACGAAATCGCCAATAGATAAGACCATTTTACAATTTGGGCCCAAGTTAGAAGCAGAGCCTAAGGTGTAAATTATCGATAGTCCATATCTCGGAAACTATAAGAGATAATGCAATTTGGCAACCGGCAATGTAATTAGCATGCCGAATATTACTTGGAATGTGAATTGGAACGAAATCGCCAATAGATAAGGCCATTTTACAATTTGGGCCCAAGTTAGAAGCAGAGCCTAAGGTGTAAATTAATGATAGTCCATATCTCGGAAACTATAAGAGATAATGCAATTTCGCAACCGGCAATGTAATTAGCATGCCGAATATCACTTGGAATGTGAATTGGGACGAAATCGCCAATATATAAGACCATTTTACATTTGGGGCCCAAGTTAGAAGCAGAGCCTAAGGTGTAAATTATCGATAGTCCATATCTCGGAAACTATAAGAGATAATGCAATTTGGCAACCGGCAATGTAATTAGCATGCCGAATATTACTTGGAATGTGAATTGGAACGAAATCGCCAATAGATAAGACCATTTTACAATTTGGGCCCAAGTTAGAAGCAGAGCCTAAGATGTAAATTATCGATAGTCCATATCTCGGAAACTATAAGAGATAATGCAATTTGGCAACCGGCAATGTAATTAGCATGCCGAATATTACTTGGAATGTGAATTGGAACGAAATCGCCAATAGATAAGACCATTTTACAATTTGGGCCCAAGTTAGAAGCAGAGCCTAAGGTGTAAATTATCGATAGTCCATATCTCGGAAACTATAAGAGATAATTCAATTTGGCAACCGGCAATGTAATTAGCATGCCGGATATTACTTGGAATGTGAATTGGAACGAAATCGCCAATAGATAAGACCATTTTACAATTTGGGCCCAAGTTAGAAGCAGAGCCTAAGGTGTAAATTATCGATAGTCCATATCTCGGAAACTATAAGAGATAATGCAATTTGGCAACCGGCAATGTAATTAGCATGCCGAATATTACTTGGAATGTGAATCGGAACGAAATCGCCAATAGATAAGACGATTTTTTCAATTTGGGCCCAAGTTAGAAGCAGAGCCTAAGATGTAAATTATCGATAGTCCATATCTCGGAAACTATAAGAGATAATGCAATTTGGCAACCGGCAATGTAATTAGCATGCCGAATATTACTTGGAATGTGAATTGGAACGAAATCGCCAATAGATAAGACCATTTTACAATTTGGGCCCAAGTTAGAAGCAGAGCCTAAGGTGTAAATTATCGATAGTCCATATCTCGGAAACTATAAGAGATAATGCAATTTGGCAACCGGCAATGTAATTAGCATGCCGAATATTACTTGGAATGTGAATTGGAACGAAATCGCCAATAGGTAAGACCATTTTACAATTTGGGCCCAAGTTAGAAGCAGAGCCTAAGGTGTAAATTATCGATAGTCCATATCTCGGAAACTATAAGAGATAATTCAATTTGGCAACCGGCAACGTAATTAGCATGCCGGATAATACTTGGAATGTGAATTGGAACGAAATCGCCAATAGATAAGACCATTTTACAATTTGGGCCCAAGTTAGAAGCAGAGCCTAAGGTGTAAATTACCGATAGTCCATATCTCGGAAACTATAAGAGATAATGCAATTTGGCAACCGGCAATGTAATTAGCATGCCGAATATTACTTGGAATGTGAATTGGAACGAAATCGCAAATAGATAAGACGATTTTACAATTTGGGCCCAAGTTAGAAGCAGAGCCTAAGGTGTAAATTATCGATAGTCCATATCTCGGAAACTATAAGAGATAATGCAATTTGGCAACCGGCAATGTAATTAGCATGCCGAATATTACTTGGAATGTGAATTGGAACGAAATCGCCAATAGAGAAGACCATTTTACAATTTGGGCCCAAGTTAGAAGCAGAGCCTAAGGTGTAAATTATCGATAGTCCATATCTCGGAAACTATAAGAGATAATGCAATTTGGCAACCGGCAATGTAATTAGCATGCCGAATATTACTTGGAATGTGAATTGGAACGAAATCGCCAATAGAGAAAACCATTTTACAATTTGGGCCCAAGTTAGAAGCAGAGCCTAAGGTGTAAATTATCGATAGTCCATATCTCGGAAACTATAAGAGATAATGCAATTTGGCAACCGGCAATGTAATTAGCATGCCGAATATTACTTGGAATGTGAATTGGAACGAAATCGCCAATAGATAAGACCATTTTACAATTTGGGCCCAAGTTAGAAGCAGAGCCTAAGGTGTAAATTATCGATAGTCCATATCTCGGAAACTATAAGAGATAATGCAACTTGGCAACCGGCAATGTAATTAGCATGCCGAATATTACTTGGAATGTGAATTGGAACGAAATCGCCAATAGAGAAGACCATTTTACAATTTGGGCCCAAGTTAGAAGCAGAGCCTAAGGTGTAAATTATCGATAGTCCATATCTCGGAAACTATAAGAGATAATGCAATTTGGCAACCGGCAATGTAATTAGCATGCCGAATATTACTTGGAATGTGAATTGGAACGAAAACGCCAATAGATAAGACCATTTTACAATTTGGGCCCAAGTTAGAAGCAGAGCCTAAGGTGTAAATTATCGATAGTCCATATCTCGGAAACTATAAGAGATAATGCAATTTGGCAACCGGCAATGTAATTAGCATGCCGAATATTACTTGGAATGTGAATTGGAACGAAATCGCCAATAGATAAGACCATTTTACAATTAGGGCCCAAGTTAGAAGCAGAGCCTAAGGTGTAAATTATCGATAGTCCATATCTCGGAAACTATAAGAGATAATGCAAATTGGCAACCGGCAATGTAATTAGCATGCCGAATATTACTTGGAATGTGAATTGGAATGAAATCGCCAATAGATAAGGCTATTTTACAATTTGGGCCCAAGTTAGAAGCAGAGCCTAACGTGTAAATTATTGATAGTCCATATCTCGGAAACTATAAGAGATAATGCAATTTCGCAACCGGCAATGTAATTAGCATGCCGAATATCACTTGGAATGTGAATTGGGACGAAATCGCCAATAGATAAGACCATTTTACAATTTGGGCCCAAGTTAGAAGCAGAGCCTAAGGTGTAAATTATCGATAGTCCATATCTCGGAAACTATAAGAGATAATGCAATTTGGCAACCGGCAATGTAATTAGCATGCCGAATATTACTTGGAATGTGAATTGGAACGAAATCGCCAATAGATAAGACCATTTTACAATTTGGGCCCAAGTTAGAAGCAGAGCCTAAGATGTAAATTATCGATAGTCCATATCTCGGAAACTATAAGAGATAATTCAATTTGGCAACCGGCAATGTAATTAGCATGCCGGATATTACTTGGAATGTGAATTGGAACGAAATCGCCAATGGATAAGACCATTTTACAATTTGGGCCCAAGTTAGAAGCAGAGCCTAAGGTGTAAATTATCGATAGTCCATATCTCGGAAACTATAAGAGATAATGCAATTTGGCAACCGGCAATGTAATTAGCATGCCGAATATTACTTGGAATGTGAATTGGAACGAAATCGCCAATAGATAAGACGATTTTACAATTTGGGCCCAAGTTAGAAGCAGAGCCTAAGATGTAAATTATCGATAGTCCATATCTCGGAAACTATAAGAGATAATGCAATTTGGCAACCGGCAATGTAATTAGCATGCCGAATATTACTTGGAATGTGAATTGGAACGAAATCGCCAATAGATAAGACCATTTTACAATTTGGGCCCAAGTTAGAAGCAGAGCCTAAGGTGTAAATTATCGATAGTCCATATCTCGGAAACTATAAGAGATAATGCAATTTGGCAACCGGCAATGTAATTAGCATGCCGAATATTACTTGGAATGTGAATTGGAACGAAATCGCCAATAGGTAAGACCATTTTACAATCTGGGCCCAAGTTAGAAGCAGAGCCTAAGGTGTAAATTATCGATAGTCCATATCTCGGAAACTATAAGAGATAATTCAATTTGGCAACCGGCAATGTAATTAGCATGCCGGATATTACTTGGAATGTGAATTGGAACGAAATCGCCAATAGATAAGACCATTTTACAATTTGGGCCCAAGTTAGAAGCAGAGCCTAAGGTGTAAATTACCGATAGTCCATATCTCGGAAACTATAAGAGATAATGCAATTTGGCAACCGGCAATGTAATTAGCATGCCGAATATTACTTGGAATGTGAATTGGAACGAAATCGCCAATAGATAAGACGATTTTACAATTTGGGCCCAAGTTAGAAGCAGAGCCTAAGGTGTAAATTATCGATAGTCCATATCTCGGAAACTATAAGAGATAATGCAATTTGGCAACCGGCAATGTAATTAGCATGCCGAATATTACTTGGAATGTGAATTGGAACGAAATCGCCAATAGAGAAGACCATTTTACAATTTGGGCCCAAGTTAGAAGCAGAGCCTAAGGTGTAAATTATCGATAGTCCATATCTCGGAAACTATAAGAGATAATGCAATTTGGCAACCGGCAATGTAATTAGCATGCCGAATATTACTTGGAATGTGAATTGGAACGAAAACGCCAATAGATAAGACCATTTTACAATTTGGGCCCAAGTTAGAAGCAGAGGCTAAGGTGTAAATTATCGATAGTCCATATCTCGGAAACTATAAGAGATAATGCAATTTGGCAACCGGCAATGTAATTAGCATGCCGAATATTACTTGGAATGTGAATTGGAACGAAATCGCCAATAGAGAAGACCATTTTACAATTTGGGCCCAAGTTAGAAGCAGAGCCTAAGGTGTAAATTATCGATAGTCCATATCTCGGAAACTATAAGAGATAATGCAATTTGGCAACCGGCAATGTAATTAGCATGCCGAATATTACTTGGAATGTGAATTGGAACGAAATCGCCAATAGATAAGACCATTTTACAATTTGGGCCCAAGTTAGAAGCAGAGCCTAAGGTGTAAATTATCGATAGTCCATATCTCGGAAACTATAAGAGGTAATGCAATTTGGCAACCGGCAATGTAATTAGCATGCCGAATATTACTTGGAATGTGAATTGGAACGAAATCGCCAATAGATAAGACCATTTTACAATTTGGGCCCAAGTTAGAAGCAGAGCTTAAGGTGTAAATTATTGATAGTCCATATCTCGGAAACTATAAGAGATAATGCAATTTCGCAACCGGCAATGTAATTAGCATGCCGAATATTACTTGGAGTGTGAATTGGAACGAAATCGCCAATAGATAAGACCATTTTACAATTTGGGCGCAAGTTAGAAGCAGAGCCTAAGGTGTAAATTATCGATAGTCCATATCTCGGAAACTATAAGAGATAATGCAATTTGGCAACCGGCAATGTAATTAGCATGCCGAATATTACTTGGAATGTGAATTGGAACGAAATCGCCAATAGATAAGACCATTTTACAATTTGGGCCCAAGTTAGAAGCAGAGCCTAAGATGTAAATTATCGATAGTCCATATCTCGGAAACTATAAGAGATAATTCAATTTGGCAACCGGCAATGTAATTAGCATGCCGGATATTACTTGGAATGTGAATTGGAACGAAATCGCCAATGGATAAGACCATTTTACAATTTGGGCCCAAGTTAGAAGCAGAGCCTAAGGTGTAAATTATCGATAGTCCATATCTCGGAAACTATAAGAGATAATGCAATTTGGCAACCGGCAATGTAATTAGCATGCCGAATATTACTTGGAATGTGAATTGGAACGAAATCGCCAATAGATAAGACGATTTTACAATTTGGGCCCAAGTTAGAAGCAGAGCCTAAGATGTAAATTATCGATAGTCCATATCTCGGAAACTATAAGAGATAATGCAATTTGGCAACCGGCAATGTAATTAGCATGCCGAATATTACTTGGAATGTGAATTGGAACGAAATCGCCAATAGATAAGACCATTTTACAATTTGGGCCCAAGTTAGAAGCAGAGCCTAAGGTGTAAATTATCGATAGTCCATATCTCGGAAACTATAAGAGATAATGCAATTTGGCAACCGGCAATGTAATTAGCATGCCGAATATTACTTGGAATGTGAATTGGAACGAAATCGCCAATAGGTAAGACCATTTTACAATCTGGGCCCAAGTTAGAAGCAGAGCCTAAGGTGTAAATTATCGATAGTCCATATCTCGGAAACTATAAGAGATAATTCAATTTGGCAACCGGCAATGTAATTAGCATGCCGGATATTACTTGGAATGTGAATTGGAACGAAATCGCCAATAGATAAGACCATTTTACAATTTGGGCCCAAGTTAGAAGCAGAGCCTAAGGTGTAAATTACCGATAGTCCATATCTCGGAAACTATAAGAGATAATGCAATTTGGCAACCGGCAATGTAATTAGCATGCCGAATATTACTTGGAATGTGAATTGGAACGAAATCGCCAATAGATAAGACGATTTTACAATTTGGGCCCAAGTTAGAAGCAGAGCCTAAGGTGTAAATTATCGATAGTCCATATCTCGGAAACTATAAGAGATAATGCAATTTGGCAACCGGCAATGTAATTAGCATGCCGAATATTACTTGGAATGTGAATTGGAACGAAATCGCCAATAGAGAAGACCATTTTACAATTTGGGCCCAAGTTAGAAGCAGAGCCTAAGGTGTAAATTACCGATAGTCCATATCTCGGAAACTATAAGAGATAATGCAATTTGGCAACCGGCAATGTAATTAGCATGCCGAATATTACTTGGAATGTGAATTGGAACGAAATCGCCAATAGATAAGACGATTTTACAATTTGGGCCCAAGTTAGAAGCAGAGCCTAAGGTGTAAATTATCGATAGTCCATATCTCGGAAACTATAAGAGATAATGCAATTTGGCAACCGGCAATGTAATTAGCATGCCGAATATTACTTGGAATGTGAATTGGAACGAAAACGCCAATAGATAAGACCATTTTACAATTTGGGCCCAAGTTAGAAGCAGAGGCTAAGGTGTAAATTATCGATAGTCCATATCTCGGAAACTATAAGAGATAATGCAATTTGGCAACCGGCAATGTAATTAGCATGCCGAATATTACTTGGAATGTGAATTGGAACGAAATCGCCAATAGAGAAGACCATTTTACAATTTGGGCCCAAGTTAGAAGCAGAGCCTAAGGTGTAAATTATCGATAGTCCATATCTCGGAAACTATAAGAGATAATGCAATTTGGCAACCGGCAATGTAATTAGCATGCCGAATATTACTTGGAATGTGAATTGGAACGAAATCGCCAATAGATAAGACCATTTTACAATTTGGGCCCAAGTTAGAAGCAGAGCCTAAGGTGTAAATTATCGATAGTCCATATCTCGGAAACTATAAGAGGTAATGCAATTTGGCAACCGGCAATGTAATTAGCATGCCGAATATTACTTGGAATGTGAATTGGAACGAAATCGCCAATAGAGAAGACCATTTTACAATTTGGGCCCAAGTTAGAAGCAGAGCCTAAGGTGTAAATTATCGATAGTCCATATCTCGGAAACTATAAGAGGTAATGCAATTTGGCAACCGGCAATGTAATTAGCATGCCGAATATTACTTGGAATGTGAATTGGAACGAAATCGCCAATAGATAAGACCATTTTACAATTTGGGCCCAAGTTAGAAGCAGAGCTTAAGGTGTAAATTATTGATAGTCCATATCTCGGAAACTATAAGAGATAATGCAATTTCGCAACCGGCAATGTAATTAGCATGCCGAATATTACTTGGAGTGTGAATTGGAACGAAATCGCCAATATATAAGACCATTTTACAATTTGGGCGCAAGTTAGAAGCAGAGCCTAAGGTGTAAATTATCGATAGTCCATATCTCGGAAACTATAAGAGATAATGCAATTTGGCAACCGGCAATGTAATTAGCATGCCGAATATTACTTGGAATGTGAATCGGAACGAAATCGCCAATAGATAAGACGATTTTACAATTTGGGCCCAAGTTAGAAGCAGAGCCTAAGATGTAAATTATCGATAGTCCATATCTCGGAAACTATAAGAGATAATGCAATTTGGCAACCGGCAATGTAATTAGCATGCCGAATATTACTTGGAATGTGAATTGGAACGAAATCGCCAATAGATAAGACCATTTTACAATTTGGGCCCAAGTTAGAAGCAGAGCCTAAGGTGTAAATTATCGATAGTCCATATCTCGGAAACTATAAGAGATAATGCAATTTGGCAACCGGCAATGTAATTAGCATGCCGAATATTACTTGGAATGTGAATTGGAACGAAATCGCCAATAGGTAAGACCATTTTACAATTTGGGCCCAAGTTAGAAGCAGAGCCTAAGGTGTAAATTATCGAATGTCCATATCTCGGAAACTATAAGAGATAATTCAATTTGGCAACCGGCAATGTAATTAGCATGCCGGATATTACTTGGAATGTGAATTGGAACGAAATCGCCAATAGATAAGACCATTTTACAATTTGGGCCCAAGTTAGAAGCAGAGCCTAAGGTGTAAATTACCGATAGTCCATATCTCGGAAACTATAAGAGATAATGCAATTTGGCAACCGGCAATGTAATTAGCATGCCGAATATTACTTGGAATGTGAATTGGAACGAAATCGCCAATAGATAAGACGATTTTACAATTTGGGCCCAAGTTAGAAGCAGAGCCTAAGGTGTAAATTATCGATAGTCCATATCTCGGAAACTATAAGAGATAATGCAATTTGGCAACCGGCAATGTAATTAGCATGCCGAATATTACTTGGAATGTGAATTGGAACGAAATCGCCAATAGAGAAGACCATTTTACAATTTGGGCCCAAGTTAGAAGCAGAGCCTAAGGTGTAAATTATCGATAGTCCATATCTCGGAAACTATAAGAGATAATGCAATTTGGCAACCGGCAATGTAATTAGCATGCCGAATATTACTTGGAATGTGAATTGGAACGAAATCGCCAATAGAGAAGACCATTTTACAATTTGGGCCCAAGTTAGAAGCAGAGCCTAAGGTGTAAATTATCGATAGTCCATATCTCGGAAACTATAAGAGATAATGCAATTTGGCAACCGGCAATGTAATTAGCATGCCGAATATTACTTGGAATGTGAATTGGAACGAAATCGCCAATAGATAAGACCATTTTACAATTTGGGCCCAAGTTAGAAGCAGAGCCTAAGGTGTAAATTATCGATAGTCCATATCTCGGAAACTATAAGAGATAATGCAATTTGGCAACCGGCAATGTAATTAGCATGCCGAATATTACTTGGAATGTGAATTGGAACGAAATCGCCAATAGAGAAGACCATTTTACAATTTGGGCCCAAGTTAGAAGCAGAGCCTAAGGTGTAAATTATCGATAGTCCATATCTCGGAAACTATAAGAGATAATGCAATTTGGCAACCGGCAATGTAATTAGCATGCCGAATATTACTTGGAATGTGAATTGGAACGAAAACGCCAATAGATAAGACCATTTTACAATTTGGGCCCAAGTTAGAAGCAGAGCCTAAGGTGTAAATTATCGATAGTCCATATCTCGGAAACTATAAGAGATAATGCAATTTGGAAACCGGCAATGTAATTAGCATGCCGAATATTACTTGGAATGTGAATTGGAACGAAATCGCCAATAGAGAAGACCATTTTACAATTTGGGCCCAAGTTAGAAGCAGAGCCTAAGGTGTAAATTATCGATAGTCCATATCTCGGAAACTATAAGAGATAATGCAATTTGGCAACCGGCAATGTAATTAGCATGCCGAATATTACTTGGAATGTGAATTGGAACGAAAACGCCAATAGATAAGACCATTTTACAATTTGGGCCCAAGTTAGAAGCAGAGCCTAAGGTGTAAATTATCGATAGTCCATATCTCGGAAACTATAAGAGATAATGCAATTTGGCAACCGGCAATGTAATTAGCATGCCGAATATTACTTGGAATGTGAATTGGAACGAAATCGCCAATAGATAAGACCATTTTACAATTTGGGCCCAAGTTAGAAGCAGAGCCTAAGGTGTAAATTATCGATAGTCCATATCTCGGAAACTATAAGAGATAATGCAATTTGGCAACCGGCAATGTAATTAGCATGCCGAATATTACTTGGAATGTGAATTGGAACGAAATCGCCAATAGATAAGACCATTTTACAATTTGGGCCCAAGTTCGAAGCAGAGCCTAAGGTGTAAATTATCGATAGTCCATATCTCGGAAACTATAAGAGATAATGCAAATTGGCAACCGGCAATGTAATTAGCATGCCGAATATTACTTGGAATGTGAATTGGAACGAAATCGCCAATAGATAAGGCCATTTTACAATTTGGGCCCAAGTTAGAAGCAGAGCCTAAGGTGTAAATTATTGATAGTCCATATCTCGGAAACTATAAGAGATAATGCAATTTCGCAACCGGCAATGTAATTAGCATGCCGAATATCACTTGGAATGTGAATTGGGACGAAATCGCCAATAGATAAGACCATTTTACAATTTGGGCCCAAGTTAGAAGCAGAGCCTAAGGTGTAAATTATCGATAGTCCATATCTCGGAAACTATAAGAGATAATGCAATTTGGCAACCGGCAATGTAATTAGCATGCCGAATATTACTTGGAATGTGAATTGGAACGAAATCGCCAATAGATAAGACCATTTTACAATTTGGGCCCAAGTTAGAAGCAGAGCCTAGGATGTAAATTATCGATAGTCCATATCTCGGAAACTATAAGAGATAATGCAATTTGGCAACCGGCAATGTAATTATCATGCCGAATATTACTTGGAATGTGAATTGGAACGAAATCGCCAATAGATAAGACCATTTTACAATTTGGGCCCAAGTTAGAAGCAGAGCCTAAGGTGTAAATTATCGATAGTCCATATCTCGGAAACTATAAGAGATAATGCAATTTGGCAACCGGCAATGTAATTAGCATGCCGAATATTACTTGGAATGTGAATTGGAACGAAATCGCCAATAGGTAAGACCATTTTACAATTTGGGCCCAAGTTAGAAGCAGAGCCTAAGGTGTAAATTATCGATAGTCCATATCTCGGAAACTATAAGAGATAATTCAATTTGGCAACCGGCAATGTAATTAGCATGCCGGATATTACTTGGAATGTGAATTGGAACGAAATCGCCAATAGATAAGACCATTTTACAATTTGGGCCCAAGTTAGAAGCAGAGCCTAAGGTGTAAATTACCGATAGTCCATATCTCGGAAACTATAAGAGATAATGCAATTTGGCAACCTGCAATGTAATTAGCATGCCGAATATTACTTGGAATGTGAATTGGAACGAAATCGCCAATAGATAAGACGATTTTACAATTTGGGCCCAAGTTAGAAGCAGAGCCTAAGGTGTAAATTATCGATAGTCCATATCTCGGAAACTATAAGAGATAATGCAATTTGGCAACCGGCAATGTAATTAGCATGCCGAATATTACTTGGAATGTGAATTGGAACGAAATCGCCAATAGATAAGACCATTTTACAATTTGGGCCCAAGTTAGAAGCAGAGCCTAAGGTGTAAATTATCGATAGTCCATATCTCGGAAACTATAAGAGATAATGCAATTTGGCAACCGGCAATGTAATTAGCATGCCGAATATTACTTGGAATGTGAATTGGAACGAAATCGCCAATAGAGAAGACCATTTTACAATTTGGGCCCAAGTTAGAAGCAGAGCCTAAGGTGTAAATTATCGATAGTCCATATCTCGGAGACTATAAGAGATAATGCAATTTGGCAACCGGCAATGTAATTAGCATGCCGAATATTACTTGGAATGTGAATTGGAACGAAATCGCCAATAGAGAAGACCATTTTACAATTTGGGCCCAAGTTAGAAGCAGAGCCTAAGGTGTAAATTATCGATAGTCCATATCTCGGAAACTATAAGAGATAATGCAATTTGGCAACCGGCAATGTAATTAGCATGCCGAATATTACTTGGAATGTGAATTGGAACGAAATCGCCAATAGAGAAGACCATTTTACAATTTGGGCCCAAGTTAGAAGCAGAGCCTAAGGTGTAAATTATCGATAGTCCATATCTCGGAAACTATAAGAGATAATGCAATTTGGCAACCGGCAATGTAATTAGCATGCCGAATATTACTTGGAATGTGAATTGGAACGAAATCGCCAATAGATAAGACCATTTTACAATTTGGGCCCAAGTTAGAAGCAGAGCCTAAGGTGTAAATTATCGATAGTCCATATCTCGGAAACTATAAGAGATAATGCAATTTGGCAACCGGCAATGTAATTAGCATGCCGAATATTACTTGGAATGTGAATTGGAACGAAATCGCCAATAGAGAAAACCATTTTACAATTTGGGCCCAAGTTAGAAGCAGAGCCTAAGGTGTAAATTATCGATAGTCCATATCTCGGAAACTATAAGAGATAATGCAATTTGGCAACCGGCAATGTAATTAGCATGCCGAATATTACTTGGAATGTGAATTGGAATGAAAACGCCAATAGATAAGACCATTTTACAATTTGGGCCCAAGTTAGAAGCAGAGGCTAAGGTGTAAATTATCGATAGTCCATATCTCGGAAACTATAAGAGATAATGCAATTTGGCAACCGGCAATGTAATTAGCATGCCGAATATTACTTGGAATGTGAATTGGAACGAAATCGCCAATAGATAAGACCATTTTACAATTTGGGCCCAAGTTAGAAGCAGAGCCTAAGGTGTAAATTATTGATAGTCTATATCTCGGAAACTATAAGAGATAATGCAATTTCGCAACCGGCAATGTAATTAGCATGCCGAATATTACTTGGAGTGTGAATTGGAACGAAATCGCCAATAGATAAGACCATTTTACAATTTGGGCCCAAGTTAGAAGCAGAGCCTAAGGTGTAAATTATCGATAGTCCATATCTCGGAAACTATAAGAGATAATGCAATTTGGCAACCGGCAATGTAATTAGCATGCCGAATATTACTTGGAATGTGAATTGGAACGAAATCGCCAATAGATAAGACCATTTTACAATTTGGGCCCAAGTTAGAAGCAGAGCCTAAGGTGTAAATTATCGATAGTCCATATCTCGGAAACTATAAGAGATAATGCAATTTGGCAACCGGCAATGTAATTAGCATGCCGAGTATTACTTGGAATGTGAATTGGAACGAAATCGCCAATAGATAAGACCATATTACAATTTGGGCCCAAGTTAGAAGCAGAGCCTAAGGTGTAAATTATCGATAGTCCATATCTCGGAAACTATAAGAGATAATGCAATTTGGCAACCGGCAATGTAATTAGCATGCCGAATATTACTTGGAATGTGAATTGGAACGAAATCGCCAATAGATAAGACCATTTTACAATTTGGGCCCAAGTTAGAAGCAGAGCCTAAGGTGTAAATTATTGATAGTCCATATCTCGGAAACTATAAGAGATAATGCAATTTCGCAATCGGCAATGTAATTAGCATGCCGAATATCACTTGGAATGTGAATTGGGACGAAATCGCCAATAGATAAGACCATTTTACAATTTGGGCCCAAGTTAGAAGCAGAGCCTAAGGTGTAAATTATCGATAGTCCATATCTCGGAAACTATAAGAGATAATGCAATTTGGCAACCGGCAATGTAATTAGCATGCCGAATATTACTTGGAATGTGAATTGGAACGAAATCGCCAATAGATAAGACCATTTTACAATTTGGGCCCAAGTTAGAAGCAGAGCCTAAGGTGTAAATTATTGATAGTCTATATCTCGGAAACTATAAGAGATAATGCAATTTCGCAACCGGCAATGTAATTAGCATGCCGAATATTACTTGGAGTGTGAATTATAACGAAATCGCCAATAGATAAGACCATTTTACAATTTGGGCCCAAGTTAGAAGCAGAGCCTAAGGTGTAAATTATCGATAGTCCATATCTCGGAAACTATAAGAGATAATGCAATTTGGCAACCGGCAATGTAATTAGCATGCCGAATATTACTTGGAATGTGAATTGGAACGAAATCGCCAATAGATAAGACGATTTTACAATTTGGGCCCAAGTTAGAAGCAGAGCCTAAGATGTAAATTATCGATAGTCCATATCTCGGAAACTATAAGAGATAATGCAATTTGGCAACCGGCAATGTAATTAGCATGCCGAATATTACTTGGAATGTGAATTGGAACGAAATCGCCAATAGATAAGACCATTTTACAATTTGGGCCCAAGTTAGAAGCAGAGCCTAAGGTGTAAATTATCGATAGTCCATATCTCGGAAACTATAAGAGATAATGCAATTTGGCAACCGGCAATGTAATTAGCATGCCGAATATTACTTGGAATGTGAATTGGAACGAAATCGCCAATAGGTAAGACCATTTTACAATTTGGGCCCAAGTTAGAAGCAGAGCCTAAGGTGTAAATTATCGATAGTCCATATCTCGGAAACTATAAGAGATAATTCAATTTGGCAACCGGCAATGTAATTAGCATGCCGGATATTACTTGGAATGTGAATTGGAACGAAATCGCCAATAGATAAGACCATTTTACAATTTGGGCCCAAGTTAGAAGCAGAGCCTAAGGTGTAAATTACCGATAGTCCATATCTCGGAAACTATAAGAGATAATGCAATTTGGCAACCGGCAATGTAATTAGCATGCCGAATATTACTTGGAATGTGAATTGGAACGAAATCGCCAATAGATAAGACGATTTTACAATTTGGGCCCAAGTTAGAAGCAGAGCCTAAGGTGTAAATTATCGATAGTCCATATCTCGGAAACTATAAGAGATAATGCAATTTGGCAACCGGCAATGTAATTAGCATGCCGAATATTACTTGGAATGTGAATTGGAACGAAATCGCCAATAGAGAAGACCATTTTACAATTTGGGCCCAAGTTAGAAGCAGAGCCTAAGGTGTAAATTATCGATAGTCCATATCTCGGAAACTATAAGAGATAATGCAATTTGGCAACCGGCAATGTAATTAGCATGCCGAATATTACTTGGAATGTGAATTGGAACGAAATCGCCAATAGAGAAGACCATTTTACAATTTGGGCCCAAGTTAGAAGCAGAGCCTAAGGTGTAAATTATCGATAGTCCATATCTCGGAGACTATAAGAGATAATGCAATTTGGCAACCGGCAATGTAATTAGCATGCCGAATATTACTTGGAATGTGAATTGGAACGAAATCGCCAATAGAGAAGACCATTTTACAATTTGGGCCCAAGTTAGAAGCAGAGCCTAAGGTGTAAATTATCGATAGTCCATATCTCGGAAACTATAAGAGATAATGCAATTTGGCAGCCGGCAATGTAATTAGCATGCCGAATATTACTTGGAATGTGAATTGGAACGAAATCGCCAATAGAGAAGACCATTTTACAATTTGGGCCCAAGTTAGAAGCAGAGCCTAAGGTGTAAATTATCGATAGTCCATATCTCGGAGACTATAAGAGATAATGCAATTTGGCAACCGGCAATGTAATTAGCGTGCCGAATATTACTTGGAATGTGAATTGGAACGAAATCGCCAATAGAGAAGACCATTTTACAATTTGAGCCCAAGTTAGAAGCAGAGCCTAAGGTGTAAATTATCGATAGTCCATATCTCGGAAACTATAAGAGATAATGCAATTTGGCAACCGGCAATGTAAATAGCATGCCGAATATTAATTGGAATGTGAATTGGAACGAAATCGCCAATAGATAAGACCATTTTACAATTTGGGCCCAAGTTAGAAGCAGAGCCTAAGGTGTAAATTATCGATAGTCCATATCTCGGAAACTATAAGAGATAATGCAATTTGGCAACCGGCAATGTAATTAGCATGCCGAATATTACTTGGAATGTGAATTGGAACGAAATCGCCAATAGAGAAGACCATTTTACAATTTGGGCCAAAGTTAGAAGCAGAGCCTAAGGTGTAAATTATCGATAGTCCATATCTCGGAAACTATAAGAGATAATGCAATTTGGCAACCGGCAATGTAATTAGCATGCCGAATATTACTTGGAATGTGAATTGGAACGAAAACGCCAATAGATAAGACCATTTTACAATTTGGGCCCAAGTTAGAAGCAGAGGCTAAGGTGTAAATTATCGATAGTCCATATCTCGGAAACTATAAGAGATAATGCAATTTGGCAACCGGCAATGTAATTAGCATGCCGAATATTACTTGGAAAGTGAATTGTAACGAAATCGCCAATAGATAAGACCATTTTACAATTTGGGCCCAAGTTAGAAGCAGAGCCTAAGGTGTAAATTATTGATAGTCTATATCTCGGAAACTATAAGAGATAATGCAATTTCGCAACCGGCAATGTAATTAGCATGCCGAATATTACTTGGAGTGTGAATTGGAACGAAATCGCCAATAGATAAGACCATTTTACAATTTGGGCCCAAGTTAGAAGCAGAGCCTAAGGTGTAAATTATCGATAGTCCATATCTCGGAAACTATAAGAGATAATGCAATTTGGCAACCGGCAATGTAATTAGCATGCCGAGTATTACTTGGAATGTGAATTGGAACGAAATCGCCAATAGATAAGACCATATTACAATTTGGGCCCAAGTTAGAAGCAGAGCCTAAGGTGTCGATAGTCCATATCTCGGAAACTATAAGAGATAATGCAATTTGGCAACCGGCAATGTAATTAGCATGCCGAATATTACTTGGAATGTGAATTGGAACGAAATCGCCAATAGATAAGACCATTTTACAATTTGGGCCCAAGTTAGAAGCAGAGCCTAAGGTGTAAATTATTGGTAGTCCATATCTCGGAAACTATAAGAGATAATGCAATTTCGCAATCGGCAATGTAATTAGCATGCCGAATATCACTTGGAATGTGAATTGGGACGAAATCGCCAATAGATAAGACCATTTTACAATTTGGGCCCAAGTTAGAAGCAGAGCCTAAGGTGTAAATTATCGATAGTCCATATCTCGGAAACTATAAGAGATAATGCAATTTGGCAACCGGCAATGTAATTAGCATGCCGAATATTACTTGGAATGTGAATTGGAACGAAATCGCCAATAGATAAGACCATTTTACAATTTGGGCCCAAGTTAGAAGCAGAGCCTAAGGTGTAAATTATCGAGAGTCCATATCTCGGAAACTATAAGAGATAATGCAATTTGGCAACCGGCAATGTAATTAGCATGCCGAATATTACTTGGAATGTGAATTGGAACGAAATCGCCAATAGATAAGACCATTTTACAATTTGGGCCCAAGTTAGAAGCAGAGCCTAAGGTGTAAATTATTGATAGTCCATATCTCGGAAACTATAAGAGATAATGCAATTTCGCAACCGGCAATGTAATTAGCATGCCGAATATTACTTGGAGTGTGAATTGGAACGAAATCGCCAATATATAAGACCATTTTACAATTTGGGCCCAAGTTAGAAGCAGAGCCTAAGGTGTAAATTATCGATAGTCCATATCTCGGAAACTATAAGAGATAATGCAATTTGGCAACCGGCAATGTAATTAGCATGCCGAATATTACTTGGAATGTGAATTGGAACGAAATCGCCAATAGATAAGGCCATTTTACAATTTGGGCCCAAGTTAGAAGCAGAGCCTAAGGTGTAAATTATCGATAGTCCATATCTCGGAAACTATAAGAGATAATGCAATTTGGCAACCGGCAATGTAATTAGCATGCCGAATATTACTTGGAATGTGAATTGGAACGAAATCGCCAATAGATAAGACCATTTTACAATTTGGTCCCAAGTTAGAAGCAGAGCCTAAGGTGTAAATTATTGATAGTCCATATCTCGGAAACTATAAGAGATAATGCAATTTGGCAACCGGCAATGTAATTAGCATGCCGAATATTACTTGGAATGTGAATTGGAACGAAATCGCCAATAGATAAGACCATTTTACAATTTGGGCCCAAGTTAGAAGCAGAGCCTAAGGTGTAAATTATCGATAGTCCATATCTCGGAAACTATAAGAGATAATGCAATTTGGCAACCGGCAATGTAATTAGCATGCCGAATATTACTTGGAATGTGAATTGGAACGAAATCGCCAATAGATAAGACCATTTTACAATTTGGGCCCAAGTTAGAAGCAGAGCCTAAGGTGTAAATTATCGATAGTCCATATCTCGGAAACTATAAGAGATAATGCAATTTGGCAACCGGCAATGTAATTAATATGCCGAATATTACTTGGAATGTGAATTGGAACGAAATCGCCAATAGATAAGACCATTTTACAATTTGGGCCCAAGTTAGAAGCAGAGCCTAAGGTGTAAATTATTGATAGTCCATATCTCGGAAACTATAAGAGATAATGCAATTTCGCAACCGGCAATGTAATTAGCATGCCGAATATCACTTGGAATGTGAATTGGGACGAAATCGCCAATAGATAAGACCATTTTACAATTTGGGCCCAAGTTAGAAGCAGAGCCTAAGGTGTAAATTATCGATAGTCCATATCTCGGAAACTATAAGAGATAATGCAATTTGGCAACCGGCAATGTAATTAGCATGCCGAATATTACTTGGAATGTGAATTGGAACGAAATCGCCAATAGATAAGACCATTTTACAATTTGGGCCCAAGTTAGAAGCAGAGCCTAAGGTGTAAATTATCGATAGTCCATATCTCGGAAACTATAAGAGATAATGCAATTTGGCAACCGGCAATGTAATTAGCATGCCGAATATTACTTGGAATGTGAATTGGAACGAAATCGCCAATAGATAAGACCATTTTACAATTTGGGTCCAAGTTAGAAGCAGAGCCTAAGGTGTAAATTATCGATAGTCAATATCTCGGAAACTATAAGAGATAATGCAATTTGGCAACCGGTAATGTAATTAGCATGCCGAATATTACTTGGAATGTGAATTTCAACGAAATCGCCAATAGATAAGACCATTTTACAATTTGGGCCCAAGTTATAAGCAGAGCCTATGGTGTAATTATCGATAGTCCATATCTCGGAAACTATAAGAGATAATGCAATTTGGCAACCGGCAATGTAATTAGCATGCCGAATATTACTTGGAATGTGAATTGGAACGAAATCGCCAATAGATAAGACCATTTTACAATTTGGGCCCAAGTTAGAAGCAGAGCCTAAGGTGTAAATTATCGATAGTCCATATCTCGGAAACTATAAGAGTTAATGCAATTTGGCAACCGGCAATGTAATTAGCATGCCGAATATTACTTGGAATGTGAATTGGAACGAAATCGCCAATAGATAAGACCATTTTACAATTTGGGCCCAAGTTAGAAGCAGAGCCTAAGGTGTAAATTATCGATAGTCCATATCTCGGAAACTATAAGAGATAATGCAATTTGGCAACCGGCAATGTAATTAGCATGCCGAATATTACTTGGAATGTGAATTGGAACGAAATCGCCAATAGATAAGACCATTTTACAATTTGGGCCCAAGTTAGAAGCAGAGCCTAAGGTGTAAATAATTGATAGTCCATATCTCGGAAACTATAAGAGATAATGCAATTTCGCAACCGGCAATGTAATTAGCATGCCGAATATTACTTGGAATGTGAATTGGAACGAAATCGCCAATAGATAAGACCATTTTACAATTTGGGCCCAAGTTAGAAGCAGAGCCTAAGGAGTAAATTATTGATAGTCCATATCTCGGAAACTATAAGAGATAATGCAATTTGGCAACCGGCAATGTAATTAGCATGCCGAATATTACTTGGAGTGTGAATTGGAACGAAATCGCCAATAGATAAGACCATTTTACAATTTGGGCCCAAGTTAGAAGCAGAGCCTAAGGTGTAAATTATCGATAGTCCATATCTCGGAAACTATAAGAGATAATGCAATTTGGCAACCGGCAATGTAATTAGCATGCCGAATATTACTTGGAATGTGAATTGGAACGAAATCGCCAATAGATAAGACCATTTTACAGTTTGGGCCCAAGTTAGAAGCAGAGCCTAAGGTGTAAATTATTGATAGTCCATATCTCGGAAACTATAAGAGATAATGCAATTTCGCAACCGGCAATGTAATTAGCATGCCGAATATTACTTGGAATGTGAATTGGAACGAAATCGCCAATAGATAAGACCATTTTACAATTTGGGCTCAAGTTAGAAGCAGAGCCTAAGGTGTAAATTATCGATAGTCCATATCTCGGAAACTATAAGAGATAATGCAATTTGGCAACCGGCAATGTAATTAGCATGCCGAATATTACTTGGAATGTGAATTGGAACGAAATCGCCAATAGATAAGACCATTTTACAATTTGGGCCCAAGTTAGAAGCAGAGCCTAAGGTGTAAATTATCGATAGTCCATATCTCGGAAACTATAAGAGATAATGCAATTTGGCAACCGGCAATGTAATTAGCATGCCGAATATTACTTGGAATGTGAATTGGAACGAAATCGCCAATAGATAAGACCATTTTACAATTTGGGCCCAAGTTAGAAGCAGAGCCTAAGGTGTAAATTATTGATAGTCCATATCTCGGAAACTATAAGAGATAATGCAATTTCGCAACCGGCAATGTAATTAGCATGCCGAATATCACTTGGAATGTGAATTGGGACGAAATCGCCAATAGATAAGACCATTTTACAATTTGGGCCCAAGTTAGAAGCAGAGCCTAAGGTGTAAATTATCGATAGTCCATATCTCGGAAACTATAAGAGATAATGCAATTTGGCAACCGACAATGTAATTAGCATGCCGAATATTACTTGGAATGTGAATTGGAACGAAATCGCCAATAGATAAGACCATTTTACAATTTGGGCCCAAGTTAAAAGAGCCTAAGGTGTAAATTATCGATAGTCCATATCTCGGAAACTATAAGAGATAAAGCAATTTGGCAACCGGCAATGTAATTAGCATGCCGAATATTACTTGGAATGTGAATTGGAACGAAATCGCCAATAGATAAGACCATTTTACAATTTGGGCCCAAGTTATAAGCAGAGCCTATGGTGTAAATTATCGATAGCCCATATCTCGGAAACTATAAGAGATAATGCAATTTGGCAACCGGCAATGTAATTAGCATGCCGAATATAACTTGGAATGTGAATTGGAACGAAATCGCCAATAGATAAGACCATTTTACAATTTGGGCCCAAGTTAGAAGCAGAGCCTAAGGTGTAAATTATCGATAGTCCATATCTCGGAAACTATAAGAGTTAATGCAATTTGGCAACCGGCAATGTAATTAGCATGCCGAATATTACTTGGAATGTGAATTGGAACGAAATCGCCAATAGATAAGACCATTTTACAATTTGGGCCCAAGTTAGAAGCAGAGCCTAAGGTGTAAATTATCGATAGTCCATATCTCGGAAACTATAAGAGATAATGCAATTTGGCAACCGGCAATGTAATTAGCATGCCGAATATTACTTGGAATGTGAATTGGAACGAAATCGCCAATAGATAAGACCATTTTACAATTTGGGCCCAAGTTAGAAGCAGAGCCTAAGGTGTAAATTATCGATAGTCCATATCTCGGAAACTATAAGAGATAATGCAATTTGGCAACCGGCAATGTAATTAGAATGCCGAATATTACTTGGAATGTGAATTGGAACGAAATCGCCAATAGGTAAGACCATTTTACAATTTGGGCCCAAGTTAGAAGCAGAGCCTAAGGTGTAAATTATCGATAGTCCATATCTCGGAAACTATAAGAGATAATTCAATTTGGCAACCGGCAAAGTAATTAGCATGCCGAATATTACTTGGAATGTGAATTGGAACGAAATCGCCAATAGATAAGACCATTTTACAATTTGGGCCCAAGTTAGAAGCAGAGCCTAAGGTGTAAATTATCGATAGTCCATATCTCGGAAACTATAAGAGATAATGCAATTTGGCAACCGGCAATGTAATTAGAATGCCGAATATTACTTGGAATGTGAATTGGAACGAAATCGCCAATAGATAAGACCATTTTACAATTTGGGCCCAAGTTAGAAGCAGAGCCTAAGGTGTAAATTATCGATAGTCCATATCTCGGAAACTATAAGAGATAATGCAATTTGGCAACCGGCAATGTAATTAGCATGCCGAATATTACTTGGAATGTGAATTGGAACGAAATCGCCAATAGATAAGGCCATTTTACAATTTGGGCCCAAGTTAGAAGCAGAGCCTATGGTGTAAATTATCGATAGTCCATATCTCGGAAACTATAAGAGATAATGCAATTTGGCAACCGGCAATGTAATTAGCATGCCGAATATTACTTGGAATGTGAATTGGAACGAAATCGCCAATAGATAAGACCATTTTACAATTTGGGCCCAAGTTAGAAGCAGAGCCTAAGGTGTAAATTATCGATAGTCCATATCTCGGAAACTATAAGAGTTAATGCAATTTGGCAACCGGCAATGTAATTAGCATGCCGAATATTACTTGGAATGTGAATTGGAACGAAATCGCCAATAGATAAGACCATTTTACAATTTGGGCCCAAGTTAGACGCAGAGCCTAAGGTGTAAATTATCGATAGTCCATATCTCGGAAACTATAAGAGATAATGCAATTTGGCAACCGGCAATGTAATTAGCATGCCGAATATTACTTGGAATGTGAATTGGAACGAAATCGCCAATAGATAAGACCATTTTACAATTTGGGCCCAAGTTAGAAGCAGAGCCTAAGGTGTAAATTATCGATAGTCCATATCTCTGAAACTATAAGAGATAATGCAATATCGCAAACGGCAATGTAATTAGCATGCCGAATATTACTTGGAATGTGAATTGGGACGAAATCGCCAATAGAGAAGACCATTTTACAATTTGGGCCCAAGTTAGAAGCAGAGCCTAAGGTGTAAATTATCGATAGTCCATATCTCGGAAACTATAAGAGATAATGCAATTTGGCAACCGGCAATGTATTTAGCATGCCGAATATTACTTGGAATGTGAAATGGAACGAAATCGCCAATAGATAAGACCATTTTACAATTTGGGCCCATGTTAGAAGCAGAGCCTAAGGTGTAAATTATTGATAGTCCATATCTCGGAAACTATAAGAGATAATGCAATTTCGCAACCGGCAATGTAATTAGCATGCCGAATATCACTTGGAATGTGAATTGGGACGAAATCGCCAATAGATAAGACCATTTTACAATTTGGGCCCAAGTTAGAAGCAGAGCCTAAGGTGTAAATAATCGATAGTCCATATCTCGGAAACTATAAGAGATAATGCAATTTGGCAACCGGCAATGTAATTAGCATGCCGAATATTACTTGAAATGTGAATTGGAACGAAATCGCCAATAGATAAGACCATTTTACAATTTGGGCCCAAGTTAGAAGCAGAGCCTAAGGTGTAAATTATCGATAGTCCATATCTCGGAAACTATAAGAGATAATGCAATTTGGCAACCGGCAATGTAATTAGCATGCCGAATATTACTTGAAATGTGAATTGGAACGAAATCGCCAATAGATAAGACCATTTTACAATTTGGGCCCAAGTTAGAAGCAGAGCCTAAGGTGTAAATTATCGATAGTCCATATCTCGGAAACTATAACAGATAATGCAATTTGGTAACCGGCAATGTAATTAGCATGCCGAATATTACTTGGAATGTGAATTGGAACGAAATCGCCAATAGGTAAGACCATTTTACAATTTGGGCCCAAGTTAGAAGCAGAGCCTAAGGTGTAAATTATCGATAGTCCATATCTCGGAAACTATAAGAGATAATTCAATTTGGCAACCGGCAATGTAATTAGCATGCCGAATATTACTTGGAATGTGAATTGGAACGAAATCGCCAATAGATAAGACCATTTTACAATTTGGGCCCAAGTTAGAAGCAGAGCCTAAGGTGTAAATTATCGATAGTCCATATCTCGGAAACTATAAGAGATAATGCAATTTGGCAACCGGCAATGTAATTAGCATGCCGAATATTACTTGGAATGTGAATTGGAACGAAATCACCAATAGATAAGACCATTTTACAATTTGGGCCCAAGTTAGAAGCAGAGCCTAAGGTGTAAATTATCGATAGTCCATATCTCGGAAACTATAAGAGATAATGCAATTTGGCAACCGGCAATGTAATTAGCATGCCGAATATTACTTGGAATGTGAATTGGAACGAAATCGCCAATAGATAAGACCATTTTACAATTTGGGCCCAAGTTAGAAGCAGAGCCTAAGGTGTAAATTATCGATAGTCCATATCTCGGAAACTATAAGAGATAATGCAATTTGGCAACCGGCAATGTAATTAGCATGCCGAATATTACTTGGAATGTGAATTGGAACGAAATCGCCAATAGATAAGACCATTTTACAATTTGGGCCCAAGTTAGAAGCAGAGCCTAAGGTGTAAATTATTGATAGTCCATATCTCGGAAACTATAAGAGATAATGCAATTTCGCAACCGGCAATGTAATTAGCATGCCGAATATCACTTGGAATGTGAATTGGGACGAAATCGCCAATAGATAAGACCATTTTACAATTTGGGCCCAAGTTAGAAGCAGAGCCTAAGGTGTAAATTATCGATAGTCCATATCTCGGAAACTATAAGAGATAATGCAATTTGGCAACCGGCAATGTAATTAGCATGCCGAATATTACTTGGAATGTGAATTGGAACGAAATTGCCAATAGATAAGACCATTTTACAATTTGGGCCCAAGTTAGAAGCAGAGCCTAAGGTGTAAATTATCGATAGTCCATATCTCGGAAACTATAAGAGATAATGCAATTTGGCAACCGGCAATGTAATTAGCATGCCGAATATTACTTGGAATGTGAATTGGAACGAAATCGCCAATAGGTAAGACCATTTTACAATTTGGGCCCAAGTTAGAAGCAGAGCTTAAGGTGTAAATTATCGATAGTCCATATCTCGGAAACTATAAGAGATAATTCAATTTGGCAACCGGCAATGTAATTAGCATGCCGAATATTACTTGGAATGTGAATTGGAACGAAATCGCCAATAGATAAGACCATTTTACAATTTGGGCCCAAGTTAGAAGCAGAGCCTAAGGTGTAAATTATCGATAGTCCATATCTCGGAAACTATAAGAGATAATGCAATTTGGCAACCGGCAATGTAATTAGCATGCCGAATATTACTTGGAATGTGAATTGGAACGAAATCGCCAATAGATAAGACCATTTTACAATTTGGGCCCAAGTTAGAAGCAGAGCCTAAGGTGTAAATTATCGATAGTCCATATCTCGGAAACTATAAGAGATAATGCAATTTGGCAACCGGCAATGTAATTAGCATGCCGAATATTACTTGGAATGTGAATTGGAACGAAATCGCCAATAGATAAGACCATTTTACAATTTGGGCCCAAGTTAGAAGCAGAGCCTATGGTGTAAATTATCGATAGTCCATATCTCGGAAACTATAAGAGATAATGCAATTTGGCAACCGGCAATGTAATTAGCATGCCGAATATTACTTGGAATGTGAATTGGAACGAAATCGCCAATAGATAAGACCATTTTACAATTTGGGCCCAAGTTAGAAGCAGAGCCTAAGGTGTAAATTATCGATAGTCCATATCTCGGAAACTATAAGAGATAATGCAATTTGGCAACCGGCAATGTAATTAGCATGCCGAATATTACTTGGAATGTGAATTGGAACGAAATCGCCAATAGATAAGACCATTTTACAATTTGGGCCCAAGTTAGAAGCAGAGCCTAAGGTGTAAATTATCGATAGTCCATATCTGGGAAACTATAAGAGATAATGCAATTTGGCAACCGGCAATGTAATTAGCATGCCGAATATTACTTGGAATGTGAATTGGAACGAAATCGCCAATAGGTAAGACCATTTTACAATTTGGGCCCAAGTTAGAAGCAGAGCCTAAGGTGTAAATTATCGATAGTCCATATCTCGGAAACTATAAGAGATAATTCAATTTGGCAACCGGCAATGTAATTAGCATGCCGAATATTACTTGGAATGTGAATTGGAACGAAATCGCCAATAGATAAGACCATTTTACAATTTGGGCCCAAGTTAGAAGCAGAGCCTAAGGTGTAAATTATCGATAGTCCATATCTCGGAAACTATAAGAGATAATGCAATTTGGCAACCGGCAATGTAATTAGCATGCCGAATATTACTTGGAATGTGAATTGGAACGAAATCGCCAATAGATAAGACCATTTTACAATTTGGGCCCAAGTTAGAAACAGAGCCTAAGGTGTAAATTATCGATAGTCCATATCTCGGAAACTATAAGAGATAATGCAATTTGGCAACCGGCAATGTAATTAGCATGCCGAATATTACTTGGAATGTGAATTGGAATGAAATCGCCAATAGATAAGACCATTTTACAATTTGGGCCCAAGTTAGAAGCAGAGCCTAAGGTGTAAATTATCGATAGTCCTTATCTCGGAAACTATAAGAGATAATGCAATTTGGCAACCGGCAATGTAATTAGTATGCCGAATATTACTTGGAATGTGAATTGGAACGAAATCGCCAATAGATAAGACCATTTTACAATTTATGCCCAAGTTAGAAGCAGAGCCTAAGGTGTAAATTATTGATAGTCCATATCTCGGAAACTATAAGAGATAATGCAATTTCGCAACCGGCAATGTAATTAGCATGCCGAATATCACTTGGAATGTGAATTGGGACGAAATCGCCAATAGATAAGACCATTTTACAATTTGGGCCCAAGTTAGAAGCAGAGCCTAAGGTGTAAATTATCGATAGTCCATATCTCGGAAACTATAAGAGATAATGCAATTTGGCAACCGGCAATGTAATTAGCATGCCGAATATTACTTGGAATGTGAATTGGAACGAAATCGCCAATAGATAAGACCATTTTACAATTTGGGCCCAAGTTAGAAGCAGAGCCTAAGGTGTAATTTATCGATAGTCCATATCTCGGAAACTATAAGAGATAATGCAATTTCGCAACCGGCAATGTAATTAGCATGCCGAATATTACTTGGAGTGTGAATTGGAACGAAATCGCCAATATATAAGACCATTTTACAATTTGGGCCCAAGTTAGAAGCAGAGCCTAAGGTGTAAATTATCGATAGTCCATATCTCGGAAACTATAAGAGATAATGCAATTTGGCAACCGGCAATGTAATTAGCATGCCGAACATTACTTAGAATGTGAATTGGAACGAAATCGCCAATAGATAAGACCATTTTACAATTTGGGCCCAAGTTAGAAGCAGAGCCTAAGGTGTAAATTATCGATAGTCCATATCTCGGAAACTATAAGAGATAATGCAATTTGGCAACCGGCAATGAAATTAGCATGCCGAATATTACTTGGAATGTGAATTGGAACGAAATCGCCAATAGATAAGACCATTTTACAATTTGGGCCCAAGTTAGAAGCAGAGCCTAAGGTGTAAATTATTGATAGTCCATATCTCGGAAACTATAAGAGATAATGCAATTTCGCAACCGGCAATGTAATTAGCATGCCGAATATCACTTGGAATGTGAATTGGGACGAAATCGCCAATAGATAAGACCATTTTACAATTTGGGCCCAAGTTAGAAGCAGAGCCTAAGGTGTAAATTATCGATAGTCCATATCTCGGAAACTATAAGAGATAATGCAATTTGGCAACCGGCAATGTAATTAGCATGCCGAATATTACTTGGAATGTGAATTGGAACGAAATTGCCAATAGATAAGACCATTTTACAATTTGGGCCCAAGTTAGAAGCAGAGCCTAAGGTGTAAATTATCGATAGTCCATATCTCGGAAACTATAAGAGATAATGCAATTTGGCAACCGGCAATGTAATTAGCATGCCGAATATTACTTGGAATGTGAATTGGAACGAAATCGCCAATAGGTAAGACCATTTTACAATTTGGGCCCAAGTTAGAAGCAGAGCTTAAGGTGTAAATTATCGATAGTCCATATCTCGGAAACTATAAGAGATAATTCAATTTGGCAACCGGCAATGTAATTAGCATGCCGAATATTACTTGGAATGTGAATTGGAACGAAATCGCCAATAGATAAGACCATTTTACAATTTGGGCCCAAGTTAGAAGCAGAGCCTAAGGTGTAAATTATCGATAGTCCATATCTCGGAAACTATAAGAGATAATGCAATTTGGCAACCGGCAATGTAATTAGCATGCCGAATATTACTTGGAATGTGAATTGGAACGAAATCGCCAATAGATAAGACCATTTTACAATTTGGGCCCAAGTTAGAAGCAGAGCCTAAGGTGTAAATTATCGATAGTCCATATCTCGGAAACTATAAGAGATAATGCAATTTGGCAACCGGCAATGTAATTAGCATGCCGAATATTACTTGGAATGTGAATTGGAACGAAATCGCCAATAGATAAGACCATTTTACAATTTGGGCCCAAGTTAGAAGCAGAGCCTATGGTGTAAATTATCGATAGTCCATATCTCGGAAACTATAAGAGATAATGCAATTTGGCAACCGGCAATGTAATTAGCATGCCGAATATTACTTGGAATGTGAATTGGAACGAAATCGCCAATAGATAAGACCATTTTACAATTTGGGCCCAAGTTAGAAGCAGAGCCTAAGGTGTAAATTATCGATAGTCCATATCTCGGAAACTATAAGAGATAATGCAATTTGGCAACCGGCAATGTAATTAGCATGCCGAATATTACTTGGAATGTGAATTGGAACGAAATCGCCAATAGATAAGACCATTTTACAATTTGGGCCCAAGTTAGAAGCAGAGCCTAAGGTGTAAATTATCGATAGTCCATATCTGGGAAACTATAAGAGATAATGCAATTTGGCAACCGGCAATGTAATTAGCATGCCGAATATTACTTGGAATGTGAATTGGAACGAAATCGCCAATAGGTAAGACCATTTTACAATTTGGGCCCAAGTTAGAAGCAGAGCCTAAGGTGTAAATTATCGATAGTCCATATCTCGGAAACTATAAGAGATAATTCAATTTGGCAACCGGCAATGTAATTAGCATGCCGAATATTACTTGGAATGTGAATTGGAACGAAATCGCCAATAGATAAGACCATTTTACAATTTGGGCCCAAGTTAGAAGCAGAGCCTAAGGTGTAAATTATCGATAGTCCATATCTCGGAAACTATAAGAGATAATGCAATTTGGCAACCGGCAATGTAATTAGCATGCCGAATATTACTTGGAATGTGAATTGGAACGAAATCGCCAATAGATAAGACCATTTTACAATTTGGGCCCAAGTTAGAAACAGAGCCTAAGGTGTAAATTATCGATAGTCCATATCTCGGAAACTATAAGAGATAATGCAATTTGGCAACCGGCAATGTAATTAGCATGCCGAATATTACTTGGAATGTGAATTGGAATGAAATCGCCAATAGATAAGACCATTTTACAATTTGGGCCCAAGTTAGAAGCAGAGCCTAAGGTGTAAATTATCGATAATCCTTATCTCGGAAACTATAAGAGATAATGCAATTTGGCAACCGGCAATGTAATTAGTATGCCGAATATTACTTGGAATGTGAATTGGAACGAAATCGCCAATAGATAAGACCATTTTACAATTTATGCCCAAGTTAGAAGCAGAGCCTAAGGTGTAAATTATTGATAGTCCATATCTCGGAAACTATAAGAGATAATGCAATTTCGCAACCGGCAATGTAATTAGCATGCCGAATATCACTTGGAATGTGAATTGGGACGAAATCGCCAATAGATAAGACCATTTTACAATTTGGGCCCAAGTTAGAAGCAGAGCCTAAGGTGTAAATTATCGATAGTCCATATCTCGGAAACTATAAGAGATAATGCAATTTGGCAACCGGCAATGTAATTAGCATGCCGAATATTACTTGGAATGTGAATTGGAACGAAATCGCCAATAGATAAGACCATTTTACAATTTGGGCCCAAGTTAGAAGCAGAGCCTAAGGTGTAAATTATCGATAGTCCATATCTCGGAAACTATAAGAGATAATGCAATTTGGCAACCGGCAATGTAATTAGCATGCCGAATATTACTTGGAATGTGAATTGGAACGAAATCGCCAATAGATAAGACCATTTTACAATTTGGGCCCAAGTTAGAAGCAGAGCCTAAGGTGTAAATTATCGATAGTCCATATCTCGGAAACTATAAGAGTTAATGCAATTTGGCAACCGGCAATGTAATTAGCATGCCGAATATTACTTGGAATGTGAATTGGAACGAAATCGCCAATAGATAAGACCATTTTACAATTTGGGCCCAAGTTAGAAGCAGAGCCTAAGGTGTAAATTATCGATAGTCCATATCTCGGAAACTATAAGAGATAATGCAATTTGGCAACCGGCAATGTAATTAGCATGCCGAATATTACTTGGAATGTGAATTGGAACGAAATCGCCAATAGATAAGACCATTTTACGATTTGGGCCCAAGTTAGAAGCAGAGCCTAAGGTGTAAATTATCGATAGTCCATATCTCGGAAACTATAAGAGATAATGCAATTTGGCAACCGGCAATGTAATTAGCATGCCGAATATTACTTGGAATGTGAATTGGAACGAAATCGCCAATAGATAAGACCATTTTACAATTTGGGCCCAAGTTAGAAGCAGAGACTAAGGTGTAAATTATCGATAGTCCATATCTCGGAAACTATAAGAGATAATGCAATTTGGCAACTGGCAATGTAATTAGCATGCCGAATATCACTTGGAATGTGAATTGGGACGAAATCGCCAATAGATAAGACCATTTTACAATTTGGGCCCAAGTTAGAAGCAGAGCCTAAGGTGTAAATTATCGATAGTCCATATCTCGGAAACTATAAGAGATAATGCAATTTGGCAACCGGCAATGTAATTAGCATGCCGAATATTACTTGGAATGTGAATTGGAACGAAATCGCCAATAGATAAGACCATTTTACAATTTGGGCCCAAGTTAGAAGCAGAGACTAAAGAGTAAATTATCGATAGTCCATATCTCGGAAACTATAAGAGATAATGCAATTTGGCAACCGGCAATGTAATTAGCATGCCGAATATTACTTGGAATGTGAATTGGAACGAAATCGCCAATAGATAAGACCATTTTACAATTTGGGCCCAAGTTAGAAGCAGAGCCTAAGGTGTAAATTATCGATAGTCCATATCTCGGAAACTATAAGAGATAATGCAATTTGGCAACCGGCAATGTAATTAGCATGCCGAATATTACTTGGAATGTGAATTGGAACGAAATCGCCAATAGGTAAGACCATTTTACAATTTGGGCCCAAGTTAGAAGCAGAGCCTAAGGTGTAAATTATCGATAGTCCATATCTCGGAAACTATAAGAGATAATTCAATTTGGCAACCGGCAATGTAATTAGCATGCCGAATATTACTTGGAATGTGAATTGGAACGAAATCGCCAATAGATAAGACCATTTTACAATTTGGGCCCAAGTTAGAAGCAGAGCCTAATTTGTAAATTATCGATAGCCCATATCTCGGAAACTATAAGAGATAATGCAATTTGGCGACCGGCAATGTAATTAGCATGCCGAATATTACTTGGAATGTGAATTGGAACGAAATCGCCAATAGATAAGACCATTTTACAATTTGGGCCCAAGTTAGAAGCAGAGCCTAAGGTGTAAATTATCGATAGTCCATATCTCGGAAACTATAAGAGATAATGCAATTTGGCAACCGGCAATGTAATTAGCATGCCGAATATTACTTGGAATGTGAATTGGAACGAAATCGCCAATAGATAAGACCATTTTACGGTTTGGGCCCAAGTTAGAAGCAGAGCCTAAGGTGTAAATTATCGATAGTCCATATCTCGGAAACTATAAGAGATAATGCAATTTGGCAACCGGCAATGTAATTAGCATGCCGAATATTACTTGGAATGTGAATTGGAACGAAATCGCCAATAGATAAGACCATTTTACAATTTGGGCCCAAGTTAGAAGCAGAGCCTAAGGTGTAAATTATCGATAGTCCATATCTCGGAAACTATAAGAGATAATGCAATTTGGCAACCGGCAATGTAATTAGCATGCCGAATATTACTTGGAATGTGAATTGGAACGAAATCGCCAATAGATAAGACCATTTTACAATTTGGGCCCAAGTTAGAAGCAGAGCCTAAGGTGTAAATTATCGATAGTCCATATCTCGGAAACTATAAGAGATAATGCAATTTCGCAACCGGCAATGTAATTAGCATTCCGAATATTACTTGGAGTGTGAATTGGAACGAAATCGCCAATAGATAAGACCATTTTACAATTTGGGCCCAAGTTAGAAGCAGAGCCTAAGGTGTAAATTATCGATAGTCCATATCTCGGAAACTATAAGAGATAATGCAATTTGGCAACCGGCAATGTAATTAGCATGCCGAACATTACTTGGAATGTGAATTGGAACGAAATAGCCAATAGATAAGACCATTTTACAATTTGGGCCCAAGTTAGAAGCAGAGCCTAAGGTGTAAATTATCGATAGTCCATATCTCGGAAACTATAAGAGATAATGCAATTTGGCAACCGGCAATGAAATTAGCATGCCGAATATTACTTGGAATGTGAATTGGAACGAAATCGCCAATAGATAAGACCATTTTACAATTTGGGCCCAAGTTAGAAGCAGAGCCTAAGGTGTAAATTATCGATAGTCCATATCTCGGAAACTATAAGAGTTAATGCAATTTGGCAACCGGCAATGTAATTAGCATGCCGAATATTACTTGGAATGTGAATTGGAACGAAATCGCCAATAGATAAGACCATTTTACAATTTGGGCCCAAGTTAGAAGCAGAGCCTAAGGTGTAAATTATCGATAGTCCATATCTCGGAAACTATAAGAGATAATGCAATTTGGCAACCGGCAATGTAATTAGCATGCCGAATATTACTTGGAATGTGAATTGGAACGAAATCGCCAATAGATAAGACCATTTTACAATTTGGGCCCAAGTTAGAAGCAGAGCCTAAGGTGTAAATTATCGATAGTCCATATCTCGGAAACTATAAGAGATAATGCAATTTGGCAACCGGCAATGTAATTAGCATGCCGAATATTACTTGGAATGTGAATTGGAACGAAATCGCCAATAGGTAAGACCATTTTACAATTTGGGCCCAAGTTAGAAGCAGAGCCTAAGTTGTAAATTATCGATAGTCCATATCTCGGAAACTATAAGAGATAATGCAATTTGGCAACCGGCAATGTAATTAGCATGCCGAATATTACTTGGAATGTGAATTGGAACGAAATCGCCAATAGATAAGACCATTTTACAATTTGGGCCCAAGTTAGAAGCAGAGCCTAAGGTGTAAATTATCGATAGTCCATATCTCGGAAACTATAAGAGATAATGCAATTTGGCAACCGGCAATGTAATTGGCATGCCGAATATTACTTGGAATGTGAATTGGAACGAAATCGCCAATAGATAAGACCATTTTACAATTTGGGCCCAAGTTAGAAGCAGAGCCTAAGGTGTAAATTATCGATAGTCCATATCTCGGAAACTATAAGAGTTAATGCAATTTGGCAACCGGCAATGTAATTAGCATGCCGAATATTACTTGGAATGTGAATTGGAACGAAATCGCCAATAGATAAGACCATTTTACAATTTGGGCCCAAGTTAGAAGCAGAGCCTAAGGTGTAAATTATCGATAGCCCATATCTCGTAAACTATAAGAGATAATGCAATTTGGCAACCGGCAATGTAATTAGCATGCCGAATATTACTTGGAATGTGAATTCGAACGAAATCGCCAATAGATAAGACCATTTTACGATTTGGGCCCAAGTTAGAAGCAGAGCCTAAGGTGTAAATTATCGATAGTCCATATCTCGGAAACTATAAGAGATAATGCAATTTGGCAACCGGCAATGTAATTAGCATGCCGAATATTACTTGGAATGTGAATTGGAACGAAATCGCCAATAGATAAGACCATTTTACAATTTGGGCCCAAGTTAGAAGCAGAGCCTAAGGTGTAAATTATTGATAGTCCATATCTCGGAAACTATAAGAGATAATGCAATTTCGCAACCGGCAATGTAATTAGCATGCCGAATATTACTTGGAATGTGAATTGGAACGAAATCGCCAATAGATAAGACCATTTTACAATTTGGGCCCAAGTTAGAAGCAGAGCCTAAGGTGTAAATTATTGATAGTCCATATCTCGGAAACTATAAGAGATAATGCAATTTGGCAACTGGCAATGTAATTAGCATGCCGAATATTACTTGCAATGTGAATTGGAACGAAATCGCCAATAGATAAGGCCATTTTACAATTTGGGCCCAAGTTAGAAGCAGAGCCTAAGGTGTAAATTATTGATAGTCCATATCTCGGAAACTATAAGAGATAATGCAATTTCGCAACCGGCAATGTAATTAGCATGCCGAATATCACTTGGAATGTGAATTGGGACGAAATCGCCAATAGATAAGACCATTTTACAATTTGGGCCCAAGTTAGAAGCAGAGTCTAAGGTGTAAATTATCGATAGTCCATATCTCGGAAACTATAAGAGATAATGCAATTTGGCAACCGGCAATGTAATTAGAATGCCGAATATTACTTGGAATGTGAATTGGAACGAAATCGCCAATAGATAAGACCATTTTACAATTTGGGCCCAAGTTAGAAGCAGAGACTAAAGTGTAAATTATCGATAGTCCATATCTCGGAAACTATAAGAGATAATGCAATTTGGCAACCGGCAATGTAATTAGCATGCCGAATATTACTTGGAATGTGAATTGGAACGAAATCGCCAATAGATAAGACCATTTTACAATTTGGGCCCAAGTTAGAAACAGAGCCTAAGGTGTAAATTATCGATAGTCCATATCTCGGAAACTATAAGAGATAATGCAATTTGGCAACCGGCAATGTAATTAGCATGCCGAATATTACTTGGAATGTGAATTGGAACGAAATCGCCAATAGATAAGACCATTTTACAATTTGGGCCCAAGATATAAGCAGAGCCTAAGGTGTAAATTATCGATAGTCCATATCTCGGAAACTATAAGAGATAATGCAATTTGGCAACCGGCAATGTAATTAGCATGCCGAATATTACTTGGAATGTGAATTGGAACGAAATGGCCAATAGATAAGACCATTTTACAATTTGGGCCCAAGTTAGAAGCAGAGCTTAAGGTGTAAATTATTGATAGTCCATATCTCGGAAACTATAAGAGATAATGCAATTTCGCAACCGGCAATGTAATTAGCATGCCGAATATTACTTGGAGTGTGAATTGGAACGAAATCGCCAATAGATAAGACCATTTTACAATTTGGTCCCAAGTTAGAAGCAGAGCCTAAGGTGTAAATTATCGAATGTCCATATCTCGGAAACTATAAGAGATAATTCAATTTGGCAACCGGCAATGTAATTAGCATGCCGGATATTACTTGGAATGTGAATTGGAACGAAATCGCCAATAGATAAGACCATTTTACAATTTGGGCCCAAGTTAGAAGCAGAGCCTAAGGTGTAAATTATCGATAGTCCATATCTCGGAAACTATAAGAGATAATGCAATTTGGCAACCGGCAATGTAATTAGCATGCCGAATATTACTTGGAATGTGAATTGGAACGAAATCGCCAATAGAGAAGACCATTTTACAATTTGGGCCCAAGTTAGAAGCAGAGCCTAAGGTGTAAATTATCGATAGTCCATATCTCGGAAACTATAAGAGATAATGCAATTTGGCAACCGGCAATGTAATTAGCATGCCGAATATTACTTGGAATGTGAATTGGAACGAAATCGCCAATAGAGAAGACCATTTTACAATTTGGGCCCAAGTTAGAAGCAGAGCCTAAGGTATAAATTATCGATAGTCCATATCTCGGAAACTATAAGAGATAATGCAATTTGGCAACCGGCAATGTAATTAGCATGCCGAATATTACTTGGAATGTGAATTGGAACGAAATCGCCAATAGATAAAACCATTTTACAATTTGGGCCCAAGTTAGAAGCAGAGCCTAAGGTGTAAATTATCGATAGTCCATATCTCGGAAACTATAAGAGATAATGCAATTTGGCAACCGGCAATGTAATTAGCATGCCGAATATTACTTGGAATGTGAATTGGAACGAAAACGCCAATAGATAAGACCATTTTACAATTTGGGCCCAAGTTAGAAGCAGAGCCTAAGGTGTAAATTATCGATAGTCCATATCTCGGAAACTATAAGAGATAATGCAATTTGGCAACCGGCAATGTAATTAGCATGCCGAATATTACTTGGAATGTGAATTGGAACGAAAACGCCAATAGATAAGACCATTTTACAATTTGGGCCCAAGTTAGAAGCAGAGCCTAAGGTGTAAATTATCGATAGTCCATATCTCGGAAACTATAAGAGATAATGCAATTTGGCAACCGGCAATGTAATTAGCATGCCGAATATTACTTGGAATGTGAATTGGAACGAAATCGCCAATAGATAAGACCATTTTACAATTTGGGCCCAAGTTAGAAGCAGAGCCTAAGGTGTAAATTATCGATAGTCCATATCTCGGAAACTATAAGAGATAATGCAATTTGGCAACCGGCAATGTAATTAGCATGCCGAATATTACTTGGAATGTGAATTGGAACGAAATCGCCAATAGATAAGACCATTTTACAATTTGGGCCCAAGTTAGAAGCAGAGCCTAAGGTGTAAATTATCGATAGTCCATATGTCGGAAACTATAAGAGATAATGCAAATTGGCAACCGGCAATGTAATTAGCATGCCGAATATTACTTGGAATGTGAATTGGAACGAAATCGCCAATAGATAAGACCATTTTACAATTTGGGCCCAAGTTAGAAGCAGAGCCTAAGGTGTAAATTATTGATAGTCCATATCTCGGAAACTATAAGAGATAATGCAATTTCGCAACCGGCAATGTAATTAGCATGCCGAATATCACTTGGAATGTGAATTGGGACGAAATCGCCAATAGATAAGACCATTTTACAATTTGGGCCCAAGTTAGAAGCAGAGCCTAAGGTGTAAATTATCGATAGTCCATATCTCGGAAACTATAAGAGATAATGCAATTTGGCAACCGGCAATGTAATTAGCATGCCGAATATTACTTGGAATGTGAATTGGAACGAAATCGCCAATAGATAAGACCATTTTACAATTTGGGCCCAAGTTAGAAGCAGAGCCTAAGATGTAAATTATCGATAGTCCATATCTCGGAAACTATAAGAGATAATTCAATTTGGCAACCGGCAATGTAATTAGCATGCCGGATATTACTTGGAATGTGAATTGGAACGAAATCGCCAATGGATAAGACCATTTTACAATTTGGGCCCAAGTTAGAAGCAGAGCCTAAGGTGTAAATTATCGATAGTCCATATCTCGGAAACTATAAGAGATAATGCAATTTGGCAACCGGCAATGTAATTAGCATGCCGAATATTACTTGGAATGTGAATTGGAACGAAATCGCCAATAGATAAGACGATATTACAATTTGGGCCCAAGTTAGAAGCAGAGCCTAAGATGTAAATTATCGATAGTCCATATCTCGGAAACTATAAGAGATAATGCAATTTGGCAACCGGCAATGTAATTAGCATGCCGAATATTACTTGGAATGTGAATTGGAACGAAATCGCCAATAGAAAAGACCATTTTACAATTTGGGCCCAAGTTAGAAGCAGAGCCTAACGTGTAAATTATCGATAGTCCATATCTCGGAAACTATAAGAGATAATGCAATTTGGCAACCGGCAATGTAATTAGCATGCCGAATATTACTTGGAATGTGAATTGGAACGAAATCGCCAATAGGTAAGACCATTTTACAATTTGGGCCCAAGTTAGAAGCAGAGCCTAAGGTGTAAATTATCGATAGTCCATATCTCGGAAACTATAAGAGATAATTCAATTTGGCAACCGGCAATGTAATTAGCATGCCGGATATTACTTGGAATGTGAATTGGAACGAAATCGCCAATAGATAAGACCATTTTACAATTTGGGCCCAAGTTAGAAGCAGAGCCTAAGGTGTAAATTACCGATAGTCCATATCTCGGAAACTATAAGAGATAATGCAATTTGGCAACCGGCAATGTAATTAGCATGCCGAATATTACTTGGAATGTGAATTGGAACGAAATCGCCAATAGAGAAGACCATTTTACAATTTGGGCCCAAGTTAGAAGCAGAGCCTAAGGTGTAAATTATCGATAGTCCATATCTCGGAAACTATAAGAGATAATGCAATTTGGCAACCGGCAATGTAATTAGCATGCCGAATATTACTTGGAATGTGAATTGGAACGAAATCGCCAATAGAGAAGACCATTTTACAATTTGGGCCCAAGTTAGAAGCAGAGCCTAAGGTGTAAATTATCGATAGTCCATATCTCGGAGACTATAAGAGATAATGCAATTTGGCAACCGGCAATGTAATTAGCATGCCGAATATTACTTGGAATGTGAATTGGAACGAAATCGCCAATAGAGAAGACCATTTTACAATTTGGGCCCAAGTTAGAAGCAGAGCCTAAGGTGTAAATTATCGATAGTCCATATCTCGGAAACTATAAGAGATAATGCAATTTGGCAACCGGCAATGTAATTAGCATGCCGAATATTACTTGGAATGTGAATTGGAACGAAATCGCCAATAGAGAAGACCATTTTACAATTTGGGCCCAAGTTAGAAGCAGAGCCTAAGGTGTAAATTATCGATAGTCCATATCTCGGAAACTATAAGAGATAATGCAATTTGGCAACCGGCAATGTAATTAGCATGCCGAATATTACTTGGAATGTGAATTGGAACGAAATCGCCAATAGATAAGACCATTTTACAATTTGGGCCCAAGTTAGAAGCAGAGCCTAAGGTGTAAATTATCGATAGTCCATATCTCGGAAACTATAAGAGATAATGCAATTTCGCAACCGGCAATGTAATTAGCATGCCGAGTATTACTTGGAATGTGAATTGGAACGAAATCGCCAATAGATAAGGCCATATTACAATTTGGGCCCAAGTTAGAAGCAGAGCCTAAGGTGTAAATTATCGATAGTCCATATCTCGGAAACTATAAGAGATAATGCAATTTGGAAACCGGCAATGTAATTAGCATGCCGAATATTACTTGGAATGTGAATTGGAACGAAATCGCCAATAGATAAGACCATTTTACAATTTGGGCCCAAGTTAGAAGCAGAGCCTAAGGTGTAAATTATTGATAGTCCATATCTCGGAAACTATAAGAGATAATGCAATTTCGCAATCGGCAATGTAATTAGCATGCCGAATATCACTTGGAATGTGAATTGGGACGAAATCGCCAATAGATAAGACCATTTTACAATTTGGGCCCAAGTTAGAAGCAGAGCCTAAGGTGTAAATTATCGATAGTCCATATCTCGGAAACTATAAGAGATAATGCAATTTGGCAACCGGCAATGTAATTAGCATGCCGAATATTACTTGGAATGTGAATTGGAACGAAATCGCCAATAGATAAGACCATTTTACAATTTGGGCCCAAGTTAGAAGCAGAGCCTAAGGTGTAAATTATTGATAGTCTATATCTCGGAAACTATAAGAGATAATGCAATTTCGCAACCGGCAATGTAATTAGCATGCCGAATATTACTTGGAGTGTGAATTGGAACGAAATCGCCAATAGGTAAGACCATTTTACAATTTGGACCCAAGTTAGAAGCAGAGCCTAAGGTGTAAATTATCGATAGTCCATATCTCGGAAACTATAAGAGATAATTCAATTTGGCAACCGGCAATGTAATTAGCATGCCGGATATTACTTGGAATGTGAATTGGAACGAAATCGCCAATAGATAAGACCATTTTACAATTTGGGCCCAAGTTAGAAGCAGAGCCTAAGGTGTAAATTACCGATAGTCCATATCTCGGAAACTATAAGAGATAATGCAATTTGGCAACCGGCAATGTAATTAGCATGCCGAATATTACTTGGAATGTGAATTGGAACGAAATCGCCAATAGATAAGACGATTTTACAATTTGGGCCCAAGTTAGAAGCAGAGCCTAAGGTGTAAATTATCGATAGTCCATATCTCGGAAACTATAAGAGATAATGCAATTTGGCAACCGGCAATGTAATTAGCATGCCGAATATTACTTGGAATGTGAATTGGAACGAAATCGCCAATAGAGAAGACCATTTTACAATTTGGGAACAAGTTAGAAGCAGAGCCTAAGGTGTAAATTATCGATAGTCCATATCTCGGAGACTATAAGAGATAATGCAATTTGGCAACCGGCAATGTAATTAGCATGCCGAATATTACTTGGAATGTGAATTGGAACGAAATCGCCAATAGAGAAGACCATTTTACAATTTGAGCCCAAGTTAGAAGCAGAGCCTAAGGTGTAAATTATCGATAGTCCATATCTCGGAAACTATAAGAGACAATGCAATTTGGCAACCGGCAATGTAATTAGCATGCCGAATATTACTTGGAATGTGAATTGGAACGAAATCGCCAATAGATAAGACCATTTTACAATTTGGGCCCAAGTTAGAAGCAGAGCCTAAGGTGTAAATTATCGATAGTCCATATCTCGGAAACTATAAGAGATAATGCAATTTGGCAACCGGCAATGTAATTAGCATGCCGAATATTACTTGGAATGTGAATTGGAACGAAATCGCCAATAGAGAAGACCATTTTACAATTTGGGCCAAAGTTAGAAGCAGAGCCTAAGGTGTAAATTATCGATAGTCCATATCTCGGAAACTATAAGAGATAATGCAATTTGGCAACCGGCAATGTAATTAGCATGCCGAATATTACTTGGAATGTGAATTGGAACGAAAACGCCAATAGATAAGACCATTTTACAATTTGGGCCCAAGTTAGAAGCAGAGGCTAAGGTGTAAATTATCGATAGTCCATATCTCGGAAACTATAAGAGATAATGCAATTTGGCAACCGGCAATGTAATTAGCATGCCGAATATTACTTGGAATGTGAATTGGAACGAAATCGCCAATAGATAAGACCATTTTACAATTTGGGCCCAAGTTAGAAGCAGAGCCTAAGGTGTAAATTATTGATAGTCTATATCTCGGAAACTATAAGAGATAATGCAATTTCGCAACCGGCAATGTAATTAGCATGCCGAATATTACTTGGAGTGTGAATTGGAACGAAATCGCGAATAGATAAGACCATTTTACAATTTGGGCCCAAGTTAGAAGCAGAGCCTAAGGTGTAAATTATCGATAGTCCATATCTCGGAAACTATAAGAGATAATGCAATTTGGCAACCGGCAATGTAATTAGCATGCCGAATATTACTTGGAATGTGAATTGGAACGAAATCGCCAATAGATAAGACCATTTTACAATTTAGGCCCAAGTTAGAAGCCGAGCCTAAGGTGTAAATTATCGATAGTCCATATCTCGGAAACTATAAGAGATAATGCAATTTGGCAACCGGCAATGTAATTAGCATGCCGAGTATTACTTGGAATGTGAATTGGAACGAAATCGCCAATAGATAAGACCATATTACAATTTGGGCCCAAGTTAGAAGCAGAGCCTAAGGTGTAAATTATCGATAGTCCATATCTCGGAAACTATAAGAGATAATGCAATTTGGCAACCGGCAATGTAATTAGCATGCCGAATATTACTTGGAATGTGAATTGGAACGAAATCGCCAATAGATAAGACCATTTTACAATTTGGGCATAAGTTAGAAGCAGAGCCTAAGGTGTAAATTATTGGTAGTCCATATCTCGGAAACTATAAGAGATAATGCAATTTCGCAATCGGCAATGTAATTAGCATGCCGAATATCACTTGGAATGTGAATTGGGACGAAATCGCCAATAGATAAGACCATTTTACAATTTGGGCCCAAGTTAGAAGCAGAGCCTAAGGTGTAAATTATCGATAGTCCATATCTCGGAAACTATAAGAGATAATGCAATTTGGCAACCGGCAATGTAATTAGCATGCCGAATATTACTTGGAATGTGAATTGGAACGAAATCGCCAATAGATAAGACCATTTTACAATTTGGGCCCAAGTTAGAAGCAGAGCCTAAGGTGTAAATTATCGAGAGTCCATATCTCGGAAACTATAAGAGATAATGCAATTTGGCAACCGGCAATGTAATTAGCATGCCGAATATTACTTGGAATGTGAATTGGAACGAAATCGCCAATAGATAAGACCATTTTACAATTTGGGCCCAAGTTAGAAGCAGAGCCTAAGGTGTAAATTATTGATAGTCCATATCTCGGAAACTATAAGAGATAATGCAATTTCGCAACCGGCAATGTAATTAGCATGCCGAATATTACTTGGAGTGTGAATTGGAACGAAATCGCCAATAGGTAAGACCATTTTACAATTTGGGCCCAAGTTAGAAGCAGAGCCTAAGTTGTAAATTATCGATAGTCCATATCTCGGAAACTATAAGAGATAATGCAATTTGGCAACCGGCAATGTAATTAGCATGCCGAATATTACTTGGAATGTGAATTGGAACGAAATCGCCAATAGATAAGACCATTTTACAATTTGGGCCCAAGTTAGAAGCAGAGCCTAAGGTGTAAATTATCGATAGTCCATATCTCGGAAACTATAAGAGATAATGCAATTTGGCAACCGGCAATGTAATTAGCATGCCGAATATTACTTGGAATGTGAATTGGAACGAAATCGCCAATAGATAAGACCATTTTACAATTTGGGTCCAAGTTAGAAGCAGAGCCTAAGGTGTAAATTATCGATAGTCCATATCTCGGAAACTATAAGAGATTATGCAATTTGGCAACCGGTAATGTAATTAGCATGCCGAATATTACTTGGAATGTGAATTTCAACGAAATCGCCAATAGATAAGACCATTTTACAATTTGGGCCCAAGTTATAAGCAGAGCCTATGGTGTAATTATCGATAGTCCATATCTCGGAAACTATAAGAGATAATGCAATTTGGCAACCGGCAATGTAATTAGCATGCCGAATATTACTTGGAATGTGAATTGGAACAAAATCGCCAATAGATAAGACCATTTTACAATTTGGGCCCAAGTTAGAAGCAGAGCCTAAGGTGTAAATTATCGATAGTCCATATCTCGGAAACTATAAGAGTTAATGCAATTTGGCAACCGGCAATGTAATTAGCATGCCGAATATTACTTGGAATGTGAATTGGAACGAAATCGCCAATAGATAAGACCATTTTACAATTTGGGCCCAAGTTAGAAGCAGAGCCTAAGGTGTAAATTATCGATAGTCCATATCTCGGAAACTATAAGAGATAATGCAATTTGGCAACCGGCAATGTAATTAGCATGCCGAATATTACTTGGAATGTGAATTGGAACGAAATCGCCAATAGATAAGACCATTTTACAATTTGGGCCCAAGTTAGAAGCAGAGCCTAAGGTGGAAATTATTGATAGTCCATATCTCGGAAACTATAAGAGATAATGCAATTTCGCAACCGGCAATGTAATTAGCATGCCGAATATTACTTGGAATGTGAATTGGAACGAAATCGCCAATAGATAAGACCATTTTACAATTTGGGCCCAAGTTAGAAGCAGAGCCTAAGGTGTAAATTATTGATAGTCCATATCTCGGAAACTATAAGAGATAATGCAATTTGGCAACCGGCAATGTAATTAGCATGCCGAATATTACTTGGAATGTGAATTGGAACGAAATCGCCAATAGATAAGACCATTTTACAATTTGGGCCCAAGTTAGAAGCAGAGCCTAAGGTGTAAATTATCGATAGTCCATATCTCGGAAACTATAAGAGATAATGCAATTTGGCAACCGGCAATGTAATTAGCATGCCGAATATTACTTGGAATGTGAATTGGAACGAAATCGCCAATAGATAAGACCATTTTACAGTTTGGGCCCAAGTTAGAAGCAGAGCCTAAGGTGTAAATTATTGATAGTCCATATCTCGGAAACTATAAGAGATAATGCAATTTCGCAACCGGCAATGTAATTAGCATGCCGAATATTACTTGGAATGTGAATTGGAACGAAATCGCCAATAGATAAGACCATTTTACAATTTGGGCCCAAGTTAGAAGCAGAGCCTAAGGTGTAAATTATTGATAGTCCATATCTCGGAAACTATAAGAGATAATGCAATTTGGCAACAGGCAATGTAATTAGCATGCCGAATATTACTTGGAATGTGAATTGGAACGAAATCGCCAATAGATAAGACCATTTTACAATTTGGGCCCAAGTTAGAAGCAGAGCCTAAGGTGTAAATTATTGATAGTCTATATCTCGGAAACTATAAGAGATAATGCAATTTCGCAACCGGCAATGTAATTAGCATGCCGAATATTACTTGGAGTGTGAATTGGAACGAAATCGCGAATAGATAAGACCATTTTACAATTTGGGCCCAAGTTAGAAGCAGAGCCTAAGGTGTAAATTATCGATAGTCCATATCTCGGAAACTATAAGAGATAATGCAATTTGGCAACCGGCAATGTAATTAGCATGCCGAATATTACTTGGAATGTGAATTGGAACGAAATCGCCAATAGATAAGACCATTTTACAATTTAGGCCCAAGTTAGAAGCCGAGCCTAAGGTGTAAATTATCGATAGTCCATATCTCGGAAACTATAAGAGATAATGCAATTTGGCAACCGGCAATGTAATTAGCATGCCGAGTATTACTTGGAATGTGAATTGGAACGAAATCGCCAATAGATAAGACCATATTACAATTTGGGCCCAAGTTAGAAGCAGAGCCTAAGGTGTAAATTATCGATAGTCCATATCTCGGAAACTATAAGAGATAATGCAATTTGGCAACCGGCAATGTAATTAGCATGCCGAATATTACTTGGAATGTGAATTGGAACGAAATCGCCAATAGATAAGACCATTTTACAATTTGGGCATAAGTTAGAAGCAGAGCCTAAGGTGTAAATTATTGGTAGTCCATATCTCGGAAACTATAAGAGATAATGCAATTTCGCAATCGGCAATGTAATTAGCATGCCGAATATCACTTGGAATGTGAATTGGGACGAAATCGCCAATAGATAAGACCATTTTACAATTTGGGCCCAAGTTAGAAGCAGAGCCTAAGGTGTAAATTATCGATAGTCCATATCTCGGAAACTATAAGAGATAATGCAATTTGGCAACCGGCAATGTAATTAGCATGCCGAATATTACTTGGAATGTGAATTGGAACGAAATCGCCAATAGATAAGACCATTTTACAATTTGGGCCCAAGTTAGAAGCAGAGCCTAAGGTGTAAATTATCGAGAGTCCATATCTCGGAAACTATAAGAGATAATGCAATTTGGCAACCGGCAATGTAATTAGCATGCCGAATATTACTTGGAATGTGAATTGGAACGAAATCGCCAATAGATAAGACCATTTTACAATTTGGGCCCAAGTTAGAAGCAGAGCCTAAGGTGTAAATTATTGATAGTCCATATCTCGGAAACTATAAGAGATAATGCAATTTCGCAACCGGCAATGTAATTAGCATGCCGAATATTACTTGGAGTGTGAATTGGAACGAAATCGCCAATAGGTAAGACCATTTTACAATTTGGGCCCAAGTTAGAAGCAGAGCCTAAGTTGTAAATTATCGATAGTCCATATCTCGGAAACTATAAGAGATAATGCAATTTGGCAACCGGCAATGTAATTAGCATGCCGAATATTACTTGGAATGTGAATTGGAACGAAATCGCCAATAGATAAGACCATTTTACAATTTGGGCCCAAGTTAGAAGCAGAGCCTAAGGTGTAAATTATCGATAGTCCATATCTCGGAAACTATAAGAGATAATGCAATTTGGCAACCGGCAATGTAATTAGCATGCCGAATATTACTTGGAATGTGAATTGGAACGAAATCGCCAATAGATAAGACCATTTTACAATTTGGGTCCAAGTTAGAAGCAGAGCCTAAGGTGTAAATTATCGATAGTCCATATCTCGGAAACTATAAGAGATTATGCAATTTGGCAACCGGTAATGTAATTAGCATGCCGAATATTACTTGGAATGTGAATTTCAACGAAATCGCCAATAGATAAGACCATTTTACAATTTGGGCCCAAGTTATAAGCAGAGCCTATGGTGTAATTATCGATAGTCCATATCTCGGAAACTATAAGAGATAATGCAATTTGGCAACCGGCAATGTAATTAGCATGCCGAATATTACTTGGAATGTGAATTGGAACAAAATCGCCAATAGATAAGACCATTTTACAATTTGGGCCCAAGTTAGAAGCAGAGCCTAAGGTGTAAATTATCGATAGTCCATATCTCGGAAACTATAAGAGTTAATGCAATTTGGCAACCGGCAATGTAATTAGCATGCCGAATATTACTTGGAATGTGAATTGGAACGAAATCGCCAATAGATAAGACCATTTTACAATTTGGGCCCAAGTTAGAAGCAGAGCCTAAGGTGTAAATTATCGATAGTCCATATCTCGGAAACTATAAGAGATAATGCAATTTGGCAACCGGCAATGTAATTAGCATGCCGAATATTACTTGGAATGTGAATTGGAACGAAATCGCCAATAGATAAGACCATTTTACAATTTGGGCCCAAGTTAGAAGCAGAGCCTAAGGTGGAAATTATTGATAGTCCATATCTCGGAAACTATAAGAGATAATGCAATTTCGCAACCGGCAATGTAATTAGCATGCCGAATATTACTTGGAATGTGAATTGGAACGAAATCGCCAATAGATAAGACCATTTTACAATTTGGGCCCAAGTTAGAAGCAGAGCCTAAGGTGTAAATTATTGATAGTCCATATCTCGGAAACTATAAGAGATAATGCAATTTGGCAACCGGCAATGTAATTAGCATGCCGAATATTACTTGGAATGTGAATTGGAACGAAATCGCCAATAGATAAGACCATTTTACAATTTGGGCCCAAGTTAGAAGCAGAGCCTAAGGTGTAAATTATCGATAGTCCATATCTCGGAAACTATAAGAGATAATGCAATTTGGCAACCGGCAATGTAATTAGCATGCCGAATATTACTTGGAATGTGAATTGGAACGAAATCGCCAATAGATAAGACCATTTTACAGTTTGGGCCCAAGTTAGAAGCAGAGCCTAAGGTGTAAATTATTGATAGTCCATATCTCGGAAACTATAAGAGATAATGCAATTTCGCAACCGGCAATGTAATTAGCATGCCGAATATTACTTGGAATGTGAATTGGAACGAAATCGCCAATAGATAAGACCATTTTACAATTTGGGCCCAAGTTAGAAGCAGAGCCTAAGGTGTAAATTATTGATAGTCCATATCTCGGAAACTATAAGAGATAATGCAATTTGGCAACAGGCAATGTAATTAGCATGCCGAATATTACTTGGAATGTGAATTGGAACGAAATCGCCAATAGATAAGACCATTTTACAATTTGGGCCCAAGTTAGAAGCAGAGCCTAAGGTGTAAATTATCGATAGTCCATATCTCGGAAACTATAAGAGATAATGCAATTTGGCAACCGGCAATGTAATTAGCATGCCGAATATTACTTGGAATGTGAATTGGAACGAAATCGCCAATAGATAAGACCATTTTACAATTTGGGCCCAAGTTAGAAGCAGAGCCTAAGGTGTAAATTATCGATAGTCCATATCTCGGGAACTATAAGAGATAATGCAATTTGGCAACCGGCAATGTAATTAGCATGCCGAATATTACTTGGAATGTGAATTGGAACGAAATCGCCAATAGATAAGACCATTTTACAATTTGGGCCCAAGTTAGAAGCAGAGCCTAAGGTGTAAATTATTGATAGTCCATATCTCGGAAACTATAAGAGATAATGCAATTTCGCAACCGGCAATGTAATTAGCATGCCGAATATCACTTGGAATGTGAATTGGGACGAAATCGCCAATAGATAAGACCATTTTACAATTTGGGCCCAAGTTAGAAGCAGAGCCTAAGGTGTAAATTATCGATAGTCCATATCTCGGAAACTTTAAGAGATAATGCAATTTGACAACCGGCAATGTAATTAGCATGCCGAATATAACTTGGAATGTGAATTGGAACGAAATCGCCAATAGATAAGACCATTTTACAATTTGGGCCTAAGTTAGAAGCAGAGCCTAAGGTGTAAATTATCGATAGTCCATATCTCGGAAACTATAAGAGATAATGCAATTTGGCAACCGGCAATGTAATTAGCATGCCGAATATTACTTGGAATGTGAATTGGAACGAAATCGCCAATAGATAAGGCCATTTTACAATTTGGGCCCAAGTTAGAAGCAGAGCCTATGGTGTAAATTATCGATAGTCCATATCTCGGAAACTATAAGAGATAATGCAATTTGGCAACCGGCAATGTAATTAGCATGCCGAATATTACTTGGAATGTGAATTGGAACGAAATCGCCAATAGATAAGACCATTTTACAATTTGGGCCCAAGTTAGAAGCAGAGCCTAAGGTGTAAATTATCGATAGTCCATATCTCGGAAACTATAAGAGTTAATGCAATTTGGCAACCGGCAATGTAATTAGCATGCAGAATATTACTTGGAATGTGAATTGGAACGAAATCGCCAATAGATAAGACCATTTTACAATTTGGGCCCAAGTTAGAAGCAGAGCCTAAGGTGTAAATTATCGATAGTCCATATCTCGGAAACTATAAGAGATAATGCAATTTGGCAACCGGCAATGTAATTAGCATGCCGAATATTACTTGGAATGTGAATTGGAACGAAATCGCCAATAGATAAGACCATTTTACAATTTGGGCCCAAGTTAGAAGCAGAGCCTAAGGTGTAAATTATCGATAGTCCATATCTCTGAAACTATAAGAGATAATGCAATTTCGCAAACGGCAATGTAATTAGCATGCCGAATATTACTTGGAATGTGAATTGGGACGAAATCGCCAATAGAGAAGACCATTTTACAATTTGAGCCCAAGTTAGAAGCAGAGCCTAAGGTGTAAATTATCGATAGTCCATATCTCGGAAACTATAAGAGATAATGCAATTTGGCAACCGGCAATGTAATTAGCATGCCGAATATTACTTGGAATGTGAATTGGAACGAAATCGCCAATAGATAAGACCATTTTACAATTTGGGCCCAAGTTAGAAGCAGAGCCTAAGGTGTAAATTATCGATAGTCCATATCTCGGAAACTATAAGAGATAATGCAATTTCGCAACCGGCAATGTAATTAGCATGCCGAATATTACTTGGAGTGTGAATTGGAACGAAATCGCCAATAGATAAGACCATTTTACAATTTGGGCCCAAGTTAGAAGCAGAGCCTAAGGTGTAAATTATCGATAGTCCATATCTCGGAAACTATAAGAGATAATGCAATTTGGCAACCGGCAATGTAATTAGCATGCCGAATATTACTTGGAATGTGAATTAGAACGAAATCGCCAATAGATAAGACCATTTTACAATTTGGGCCCAAGTTAGAAGCAGAGCCTAAGGTGTAAATTATCGATAGTCCATATCTCGGAAACTATAAGAGATAATGCAATTTGGCAACCGGCAATGTAATTAGCATGCCGAATATTACTTGGAATGTGAATTGGAACGAAATCGCCAATAGATAAGACCATTTTACAATTTGGGCCCAAGTTAGAAGCAGAGCCTAAGGTGTAAATTATCGATAGTCCATATCTCGGAAACTATAAGAGATAATGCAATTTGGCAACCGGCAATGTAATTAGCATGCCGAATATTACTTGGAATGTGAAATGGAACGAAATCGCCAATAGATAAGGCCATTTTACAATTTGGGCCCAAGTTAGAAGCAGAGCCTAAGGTATAAATTATTGATAGTCCATATCTCGGAAACTATAAGAGATAATGCAATTTCGCAACCGGCAATGTAATTAGCATGCCGAATATCACTTGGAATGTGAATTGGGACGAAATCGCCAATAGATAAGACCATTTTACAATTTGGGCCCAAGTTAGAAGCAGAGCCTAAGGTGTAAATTATCGATAGTCCATATCTCGGAAACTATAAGAGATAATGCAATTTGGCAACCGGCAATGTAATTAGCATGCCGAATATTACTTGGAATGTGAATTGGAACGAAATCGCCAATAGATAAGACCATTTTACAATTTGGGCCCAAGTTAGAAGCAGAGCCTAAGGTGTAAATTATCGATAGTCCATATCTCGGAAACTATAAGAGATAATGCAATTTGGCAACCGGCAATGTAATTAGCATGCCGAATATTACTTGGAATGTGAATTGGAACGAAATCGCCAATAGATAAGACGATTTTACAATTTGGGCCCAAGTTAGAAGCAGAGCCTAAGATGTAAATTATCGATAGTCCATATCTCGGAAACTATAAGAGATAATGCAATTTGGCAACCGGCAATGTAATTAGCATGCCGAATATTACTTGGAATGTGAATTGGATCGAAATCGCCAATAGATAAGACCATTTTACAATTTGGGCCCAAGTTAGAAGCAGAGACTAAGGTGTAAATTATCGATAGTCCATATCTCGGAAACTATAAGAGATAATGCAATTTGGCAACCGGCAATGTAATTAGCATGCCGAATATTACTTGGAATGTGAATTGGAACGAAATCGCCAATAGGTAAGACCATTTTACAATTTGGGCCCAAGTTAGAAGCAGAGCCTAAGGTGTAAATTATCGATAGTCCATATCTCGGAAACTATAAGAGATAATTCAATTTGGCAACCGGCAATGTAATTAGCATGCCGGATATTACTTGGAATGTGAATTGGAACGAAATCGCCAATAGATAAGACCATTTTACAATTTGGGCCCAAGTTAGAAGCAGAGCCTAAGGTGTAAATTACCGATAGTCCATATCTCGGAAACTATAAGAGATAATGCAATTTGGCAACCGGCAATGTAATTAGCATGCCGAATATTACTTGGAATGTGAATTGGAACGAAATCGCCAATAGATAAGACGATTTTACAATTTGGGCCCAAGTTAGAAGCAGAGCCTAAGGTGTAAATTATCGATAGTCCATATCTCGGAAACTATAAGAGATAATCCAATTTGGCAACCGGCAATGTAATTAGCATGCCGAATATTACTTGGAATGTGAATTGGAACGAAATCGCCAATAGAGAAGACCATTTTACAATTTGGGCCCAAGTTAGAAGCAGAGCCTAAGGTGTAAATTATCGATAGTCCATATCTCGGAAACTATAAGAGATAATGCAATTTGGCAACCGGCAATGTAATTAGCATGCCGAATATTACTTGGAATGTGAATTGGAACGAAATCGCCAATAGAGAAGACCATTTTACAATTTGGGCCCAAGTTAGAAGCAGAGCCTAAGGTGTAAATTATCGATAGTCCATATCTCGGAGACTATAAGAGATAATGCAATTTGGCAACCGGCAATGTAATTAGCATGCCGAATATTACTTGGAATGTGAATTGGAACGAAATCGCCAATAGAGAAGACCATTTTACAATTTGGGCCCAAGTTAGAAGCAGAGCCTAAGGTGTAAATTATCGATAGTCCATATCTCGGAAACTATAAGAAATAATGCAATTTGGCAAACGGCAATGTAATTAGCATGCCGAATATTACTTGGAATGTGAATTGGAACGAAATCGCCAATAGAGAAGACCATTTTACAATTTGGGCCCAAGTTAGAAGCAGAGCCTAAGGTGTAAATTATCGATAGTCCATATCTCGGAGACTATAAGAGATAATGCAATTTGGCAACCGGCAATGTAATTAGCATGCCGAATATTACTTGGAATGTGAATTGGAACGAAATCGCCAATAGAGAAGACCATTTTACAATTTGAGCCCAAGTTAGAAGCAGAGCCTAAGGTGTAAATTATCGATAGTCCATATCTCGGAAACTATCAGAGATAATGCAATTTGGCAACCGGCAATGTAATTAGCATGCCGAATATTACTTGGAATGTGAATTGGAACGAAATCGCCAATAGATAAGACCATTTTACAATTTGGGCCCAAGTTAGAAGCAGAGCCTAAGGTGTAAATTATCGATAGTCCATATCTCGGAAACTATAAGAGATAATGCAATTTGGCAACCGGCAATGTAATTAGCATGCCGAATATTACTTGGAATGTGAATTGGAACGAAATCGCCAATAGAGAAGACCATTTTACAATTTGGGCCAAAGTTAGAAGCAGAGCCTAAGGTGTAAATTATCGATAGTCCATATCTCGGAAACTATAAGAGATAATGCAATTTGGCAACCGGCAATGTAATTAGCATGCCGAATATTACTTGGAATGTGAATTGGAACGAAAACGCCAATAGATAAGACCATTTTACAATTTGGGCCCAAGTTAGAAGCAGAGGCTAAGGTGTAAATTATCGATAGTCCATATCTCGGAAACTATAAGAGATAATGCAATTTGGCAACCGGCAATGTAATTAGCATGCCGAATATTACTTGGAATGTGAATTGGAACGAAATCGCCAATAGATAAGACCATTTTACAATTTGGGCCCAAGTTAGAAGCAGAGCCTAAGGTGTAAATTATTGATAGTCTATATCTCGGAAACTATAAGAGATAATGCAATTTCGCAACCGGCAATGTAATTAGCATGCCGAATATTACTTGGAGTGTGAATTGGAACGAAATCGCGAATAGATAAGACCATTTTACAATTTGGGCCCAAGTTAGAAGCAGAGCCTAAGGTGTAAATTATCGATAGTCCATATCTCGGAAACTATAAGAGATAATGCAATTTGGCAACCGGCAATGTAATTAGCATGCCGAGTATTACTTGGAATGTGAATTGGAACGAAATCGCCAATAGATAAGACCATATTACAATTTGGGCCCAAGTTAGAAGCAGAGCCTAAGGTGTAAATTATCGATAGTCCATATCTCGGAAACTATAAGAGATAATGCAATTTGGCAACCGGCAATGTAATTAGCATGCCGAATATTACTTGGAATGTGAATTGGAACGAAATCGCCAATAGATAAGACCATTTTACAATTTGGGCCCAAGTTAGAAGCAGAGCCTAAGGTGTAAATTATTGGTAGTCCATATCTCGGAAACTATAAGAGATAATGCAATTTCGCAATCGGCAATGTAATTAGCATGCCGAATATCACTTGGAATGTGAATTGGGACGAAATCGCCAATAGATAAGACCATTTTACAATTTGGGCCCAAGTTAGAAGCAGAGCCTAAGGTGTAAATTATCGATAGTCCATATCTCGGAAACTATAAGAGATAATGCAATTTGGCAACCGGCAATGTAATTAGCATGCCGAATATTACTTGGAATGTGAATTGGAACGAAATCGCCAATAGATAAGACCATTTTACAATTTGGGCCCAAGTTAGAAGCAGAGCCTAAGGTGTAAATTATCGAGAGTCCATATCTCGGAAACTATAAGAGATAATGCAATTTGGCAACCGGCAATGTAATTAGCATGCCGAATATTACTTGGAATGTGAATTGGAACGAAATCGCCAATAGATAAGACCATTTTACAATTTGGGCCCAAGTTAGAAGCAGAGCCTAAGGTGTAAATTATTGATAGTCCATATCTCGGAAACTATAAGAGATAATGCAATTTCGCAACCGGCAATGTAATTAGCATGCCGAATATTACTTGGAGTGTGAATTGGAACGAAATCGCCAATAGGTAAGACCATTTTACAATTTGGGCCCAAGTTAGAAGCAGAGCCTAAGTTGTAAATTATCGATAGTCCATATCTCGGAAACTATAAGAGATAATGCAATTTGGCAACCGGCAATGTAATTAGCATGCCGAATATTACTTGGAATGTGAATTGGAACGAAATCGCCAATAGATAAGACCATTTTACAATTTGGGCCCAAGTTAGAAGCAGAGCCTAAGGTGTAAATTATCGATAGTCCATATCTCGGAAACTATAAGAGATAATGCAATTTGGCAACCGGCAATGTAATTAGCATGCCGAATATTACTTGGAATGTGAATTGGAACGAAATCGCCAATAGATAAGACCATTTTACAATTTGGGCCCAAGTTAGAAGCAGAGCCTAAGGTGTAAATTATCGAGAGTCCATATCTCGGAAACTATAAGAGATAATGCAATTTGGCAACCGGCAATGTAATTAGCATGCCGAATATTACTTGGAATGTGAATTGGAACGAAATCGCCAATAGATAAGACCATTTTACAATTTGGGCCCAAGTTAGAAGCAGAGCCTAAGGTGTAAATTATTGATAGTCCATATCTCGGAAACTATAAGAGATAATGCAATTTCGCAACCGGCAATGTAATTAGCATGCCGAATATTACTTGGAGTGTGAATTGGAACGAAATCGCCAATAGGTAAGACCATTTTACAATTTGGGCCCAAGTTAGAAGCAGAGCCTAAGTTGTAAATTATCGATAGTCCATATCTCGGAAACTATAAGAGATAATGCAATTTGGCAACCGGCAATGTAATTAGCATGCCGAATATTACTTGGAATGTGAATTGGAACGAAATCGCCAATAGATAAGACCATTTTACAATTTGGGCCCAAGTTAGAAGCAGAGCCTAAGGTGTAAATTATCGATAGTCCATATCTCGGAAACTATAAGAGATAATGCAATTTGGCAACCGGCAATGTAATTAGCATGCCGAATATTACTTGGAATGTGAATTGGAACGAAATCGCCAATAGATAAGACCATTTTACAATTTGGGCCCAAGTTAGAAGCAGAGCCTAAGGTGGAAATTATTGATAGTCCATATCTCGGAAACTATAAGAGATAATGCAATTTCGAAACCGGCAATGTAATTAGCATGCCGAATATTACTTGGAATGTGAATTGGAACGAAATCGCCAATAGATAAGACCATTTTACAATTTGGGCCCAAGTTAGAAGCAGAGCCTAAGGTGTAAATTATTGATAGTCCATATCTCGGAAACTATAAGAGATAATGCAATTTGGCAACCGGCAATGTAATTAGCATGCCGAATATTACTTGGAATGTGAATTGGAACGAAATCGCCAATAGATAAGACCATTTTACAATTTGGGCCCAAGTTAGAAGCAGAGCCTAAGGTGTAAATTATCGATAGTCCATATCTCGGAAACTATAAGAGATAATGCAATTTGGCAACCGGCAATGTAATTAGCATGCCGAATATTACTTGGAATGTGAATTGGAACGAAATCGCCAATAGATAAGACCATTTTACAGTTTGGGCCCAAGTTAGAAGCAGAGCCTAAGGTGTAAATTATTGATAGTCCATATCTCGGAAACTATAAGAGATAATGCAATTTCGCAACCGGCAATGTAATTAGCATGCCGAATATTACTTGGAATGTGAATTGGAACGAAATCGCCAATAGATAAGACCATTTTACAATTTGGGCCCAAGTTAGAAGCAGAGCCTAAGGTGTAAATTATTGATAGTCCATATCTCGGAAACTATAAGAGATAATGCAATTTGGCAACCGGCAATGTAATTAGCATGCCGAATATTACTTGGAATGTGAATTGGAACGAAATCGCCAATAGATAAGACCATTTTACAATTTGGGCCCAAGTTAGAAGCAGAGCCTAAGGTGTAAATTATCGATAGTCCATATCTCGGAAACTATAAGAGATAATGCAATTTGGCAACCGGCAATGTAATTAGCATGCCGAATATTACTTGGAATGTGAATTGGAACGAAATCGCCAATAGATAAGACCATTTTACAATTTGGGCCCAAGTTAGAAGCAGAGCCTAAGGTGTAAATTATCGATAGTCCATATCTCGGAAACTATAAGAGATAATGCAATTTGGCAACCGGCAATGTAATTAGCATGCCGAATATTACTTGGAATGTGAATTGGAACGAAATCGCCAATAGATAAGACCATTTTACAATTTGGGCCCAAGTTAGAAGCAGAGCCTAAGGTGTAAATTATTGATAGTCCATATCTCGGAAACTATAAGAGATAATGCAATTTCGCAACCGGCAATGTAATTAGCATGCCGAATATCACTTGGAATGTGAATTGGGACGAAATCGCCAATAGATAAGACCATTTTACAATTTCGGCCCAAGTTAGAAGCAGAGCCTAAGGTGTAAATTATCGATAGTCCATATCTCGGAAACTATAAGAGATAATGCAATTTGGCAACCGGCAATGTAATTAGCATGCCGAATATTACTTGGAATGTGAATTGGAACGAAATCGCCAATAGATAAGACCATTTTACAATTTGGGCCCAAGTTATAAGCAGAGCCTATGGTGTAAATTATCGATAGCCCATATCTCGGAAACTATAAGAGATAATGCAATTTGGCAACCGGCAATGTAATTAGCATGCCGAATATAACTTGGAATGTGAATTGGAACGAAATCGCCAATAGATAAGACCATTTTACAATTTGGGCCTAAGTTAGAAGCAGAGCCTAAGGTGTAAATTATCGATAGTCCATATCTCGGAAACTATAAGAGATAATGCAATTTGGCAACCGGCAATGTAATTAGCATGCCGAATATTACTTGGAATGTGAATTGGAACGAAATCGCCAATAGATAAGGCCATTTTACAATTTGGGCCCAAGTTAGAAGCAGAGCCTATGGTGTAAATTATCGATAGTCCATATCTCGGAAACTATAAGAGATAATGCAATTTGGCAACCGGCAATGTAATTAGCATGCCGAATATTACTTGGAATGTGAATTGGAACGAAATCGCCAATAGATAAGACCATTTTACAATTTGGGCCCAAGTTAGAAGCAGAGCCTAAGGTGTAAATTATCGATAGTCCATATCTCGGAAACTATAAGAGTTAATGCAATTTGGCAACCGGCAATGTAATTAGCATGCCGAATATTACTTGGAATGTGAATTGGAACGAAATCGCCAATAGATAAGACCATTTTACAATTTGGGCCCAAGTTAGAAGCAGAGCCTAAGGTGTAAATTATCGATAGTCCATATCTCGGAAACTATAAGAGATAATGCAATTTGGCAACCGGCAATGTAATTAGCATGCCGAATATTACTTGGAATGTGAATTGGAACGAAATCGCCAATAGATAAGACCATTTTACAATTTGGGCCCAAGTTAGAAGCAGAGCCTAAGGTGTAAATTATCGATAGTCCATATCTCGGAAACTATAAGAGATAATGCAATTTGGCAACCGGCAATGTAATTAGCATGCCGAATATTACTTGGAATGTGAATTGGAACGAAATCGCCAATAGATAAGACCATTTTACAATTTGGGCCCAAGTTAGAAGCAGAGCCTAAGGTGTAAATTATCGATAGTCCATATCTCGGAAACTATAAGAGATAATGCAATTTCGCAACCGGCAATGTAATTAGCATGCCGAATATTACTTGGAGTGTGAATTGGAACGAAATCGCCAATAGATAAGACCATTTTACAATTTGGGCCCAAGTTAGAAGCAGAGCCTAAGGTGTAAATTATCGATAGTCCATATCTCGGAAACTATAAGAGATAATGCAATTTGGCAACCGGCAATGTAATTAGCATGCCGAATATTACTTGGAATGTGAATTCGAACGAAATCGCCAATAGATAAGACCATTTTACAATTTGGGCCCAAGTTAGAAGCAGAGCCTAAGGTGTAAATTATCGATGGTCCATATCTCGGAAACTATAAGAGATAATGCAATTTGGCAACCGGCAATGTAATTAGCATGTCGAATATTACTTGGAATGTGAATTAGAACGAAATCGCCAATAGATAAGACCATTTTACAATTTGGGCCCAAGTTAGAAGCAGAGCCTAAGGTGTAAATTATCGATAGTCCATATCTCGGAAACTATAAGAGATAATGCAATTTGGCAACCGGCAATGTAATTAGCATGCCGAATATTACTTGGAATGTGAATTGGAACGAAATCGCCAATAGATAAGACCATTTTACAATTTGGGCCCAAGTTAGAAGCAGAGCCTAAGGTGTAAATTATCGATAGTCCATATCTCGGAAACTATAAGAGATAATGCAATTTGGCAACCGGCAATGTAATTAGCATGCCGAATATTACTTGGAATGTGAAATGGAACGAAATCGCCAATAGATAAGACCATTTTACAATTTGGGCCCAAGTTAGAAGCAGAGCCTAAGGTGTAAATTATTGATAGTCCATATCTCGGAAACTATAAGAGATAATGCAATTTCGCAACCGGCAATGTAATTAGCATGCCGAATATCACTTGGAATGTGAATTGGGACGAAATCGCCAATAGATAAGACCATTTTACAATTTGGGCCCAAGTTAGAAGCAGAGCCTAAGGTGTAAATTATCGATAGTCCATATCTCGGAAACTATAAGAGATAATGCAATTTGGCAACCGGCAATGTAATTAGCATGCCGAATATTACTTGAAATGTGAATTGGAACGAAATCGCCAATAGATAAGACCATTTTACAATTTGGGCCCAAGTTAGAAGCAGAGCCTAAGGTGTAAATTATCGATAGTCCATATCTCGGAAACTATAAGAGATAATGCAATTTGGCAACCGGCAATGTAATTAGCATGCCGAATATTACTTGAAATGTGAATTGGAACGAAATCGCCAATAGATAAGACCATTTTACAATTTGGGCCCAAGTTAGAAGCAGAGCCTAAGGTGTAAATTATCGATAGTCCATATCTCGGAAACTATAAGAGATAATGCAATTTGGCAACCGGCAATGTAATTAGCATGCCTAATATTACTTGGAATGTGTATTGGAACGAAATCGCCAATAGGTAAGACCATTTTACAATTTGGGCCCAAGTTAGAAGCAGAGCCTAAGGTGTAAATTATCGATAGTCCATATCTCGGAAACTATAAGAGATAATTCAATTTGGCAACCGGCAATGTAATTAGCATGCCGAATATTACTTGGAATGTGAATTGGAACGAAATCGCCAATAGATAAGACCATTTTACAATTTGGGCCCAAGTTAGAAGCAGAGCCTAAGGTGTAAATTATCGATAGTCCATATCTCGGAAACTATAAGAGATAATGCAATTTGGAAACCGGCAATGTAATTAGCATGCCGAATATTAGTTGGAATGTGAATTGGAACGAAATCACCAATAGATAAGACCATTTTACAATTTGGGCCCAAGTTAGAAGCAGAGCCTAAGATGTAAATTATCGATAGTCCATATCTCGGAAACTATAAGAGATAATGCAATTTGGCAACCGGCAATGTAATTAGCATGCCGAATATTACTTGGAATGTGAATTGGAACGAAATCGCCAATAGATAAGACCATTTTACAATTTGGGCCCAAGTTAGAAGCAGAGCCTAAGGTGTAAATTATCGATAGTCCATATCTCGGAAACTATAAGAGATAATGCAATTTGGCAACCGGCAATGTAATTAGCATGCCGAATATTACTTGGAATGTGAATTGGAACGAAATCGCCAATAGATAAGACCATTTTACAATTTGGGCCCAAGTTAGAAGCAGAGCCTAAGGTGTAAATTATTGATAGTCCATATCTCGGAAACTATAAGAGATAATGCAATTTCGCAACCAGCAATGTAATTAGCATGCCGAATATCACTTGGAATGTGAATTGGGACGAAATCGCCAATAGATAAGACCATTTTACAATTTGGGCCCAAGTTAGAAGCAGAGCCTAAGGTGTAAATTATCGATAGTCCATATCTCGGAAACTATAAGAGATAATGCAATTTGGCAACCGGCAATGTAATTAGCATGCCGAATATTACTTGGAATGTGAATTGGAACGAAATCGCCAATAGATAAGACCATTTTACAATTTGGGCCCAAGTTAGAAGCAGAGCCTAAGGTGTAAATTATCGATAGTCCATATCTCGGAAACTATAAGAGATAATGCAATTTGGCAACCGGCAATGTAATTAGCATGCCGAATATTACTTGGAATGTGAATTGGAACGAAATCGCCAATAGGTAAGACCATTTTACAATTTGGGCCCAAGTTAGAAGCAGAGCTTAAAGTCTAAATTATCGATAGTCCATATCTCGGAAACTATAAGAGATAATTCAATTTGGCAACCGGCAATGTAATTAGCATGCCGAATATTACTTGGAATGTGAATTGGAACGAAATCGCCAATAGATAAGACCATTTTACAATTTGGGCCCAAGTTAGAAGCAGAGCCTAAGGTGTAAATTATCGATAGTCCATATCTCGGAAACTATAAGAGATAATGCAATTTGGCAACCGGCAATGTAATTAGCATGCCGAATATTACTTGGAATGTGAATTGGAACGAAATCGCCAATAGATAAGACCATTTTTCAATTTGGGCCCAAGTTAGAAGCAGAGCCTAAGGTGTAAATTATCGATAGTCCATATCTCGGAAACTATAAGAGATAATGCAATTTGGCAACCGGCAATGTAATTAGCATGCCGAATATTACTTGGAATGTGAATTGGAACGAAATCGCCAATAGGTAAGACCATTTTACAATTTGGGCCCAAGTTAGAAGCAGAGCCTAAGGTGTAAATTATCGATAGTCCATATCTCGGAAACTATAAGAGATAATGCAATTTGGCAACCGGCAATGTAATTAGCATGCCGAATATTACTTGGAATGTGAATTGGAACGAAATCGCCAATAGATAAGACCATTTTACAATTTGGGCCCAAGTTAGAAGCAGAGCCTAAGGTGTAAATTATCGATAGTCCATATCTCGGAAACTATAAGAGATAATGCAATTTGGCAACCGGCAATGTAATTAGCATGCCGAATATTACTTGGAATGTGAATTGGAACGAAATCGCCAATAGATAAGACCATTTTACAATTTGGGCCCAAGTTAGAAGCAGAGCCTAAGGTGTAAATTATCGATAGTCCATATCTCGGAAACTATAAGAGTTAATGCAATTTGGCAACCGGCAATGTAATTAGCATGCCGAATATTACTTGGAATGTGAATTGGAACGAAATCGCCAATAGATAAGACCATTTTACAATTTGGGCCCAAGTTAGAAGCAGAGCCTAAGGTGTAAATTATCGATAGTCCATATCTCGGAAACTATAAGAGATAATGCAATTTGGCAACCGGCAATGTAATTAGCATGCCGAATATTACTTGGAATGTGAATTGGAACGAAATCGCCAATAGATAAGACCATTTTACGATTTGGGCCCAAGTTAGAAGCAGAGCCTAAGGTGTAAATTATCGATAGTCCATATCTCGGAAACTATAAGAGATAATGCAATTTGGCAACCGGCAATGTAATTAGCATGCCGAATATTACTTGGAATGTGAATTGGAACGAAATCGCCAATAGATAAGACCATTTTACAATTTGGGCCCAAGTTAGAAGCAGAGCCTAAGGTGTAAATTATTGATAGTCCATATCTCGGAAACTATAAGAGATAATGCAATTTCGCAACCGGCAATGTAATTAGCATGCCGAATATTACTTGGAATGTGAATTGGAACGAAATCGCCAATAGATAAGACCATTTTACAATTTGGGCCCAAGTTAGAAGCAGAGCCTAAGGTGTAAATTATTGATAGTCCATATCTCGGAAACTATAAGAGATAATGCAATTTGGCAACTGGCAATGTAATTAGCATGCCGAATATTACTTGGAATGTGAATTGGAACGAAATCGCCAATAGATAAGACCATTTTACAATTTGGGCCCAAGTTAGAAGCGGAGCCTAAGGTGCAAATTATTGATAGTCCATATCTCGGAAACTATAAGAGATAATGCAATTTCGCAACCGGCAATGTAATTAGCATGCCGAATATCACTTGGAATGTGAATTGGGACGAAATCGCCAATAGATAAGACCATTTTACAATTTGGGCCCAAGTTAGAAGCAGAGTCTAAGGTGTAAATTATCGATAGTCCATATCTCGGAAACTATAAGAGATAATGCAATTTGGCAACCGGCAATGTAATTAGAATGCCGAATATTACTTGGAATGTGAATTGGAACGAAATCGCCAATAGATAAGACCATTTTACAATTTGGGCCCAAGTTAGAAGCAGAGACTAAAGTGTAAATTATCGATAGTCCATATCTCGGAAACTATAAGAGATAATGCAATTTGGCAACCGGCAATGTAATTAGCATGCCGAATATTACTTGGAATGTGAATTGGAACGAAATCGCCAATAGATAAGACCATTTTACAATTTGGGCCCAAGTTAGAAGCAGAGCCTAAGGTGTAAATTATCGATAGTCCATATCTCGGAAACTATAAGAGATAATGCAATTTGGCAACCGGCAATGTAATTAGCATGCCGAATATTACTTGGAATGTGAATTGGAACGAAATCGCCAATAGATAAGACCATTTTACAATTTGGGCCCAAGTTATAAGCAGAGCTTATGGTGTAAATTATCGGTAGTCCATATCTCGGAAACTATAAGAGATAATGCAATTTAGCAACCGGCAATGTAATTAGCATGCCGAATATTACTTGGAATGTGAATTGGAACGAAATCGCCAATAGATAAGACCATTTTACAATTTGGGCCCAAGTTAGAAGCAGAGCCTAAGGTGTAAATTATCGATAGTCCATATCTCGGAAACTATAAGAGTTAATGCAATTTGGCAACCGGCAATGTAATTAGCACGCCGAATATTACTTGGAATGTGAATTGGAACGAAATCGCCAATAGATAAGACCATTTTACAATTTGGGCCCAAGTTAGAAGCAGAGCCTAAGGTGTAAATTATCGATAGTCCATATCTCGGAAACTATAAGAGATAATGCAATTTGGCAACCGGCAATGTAATTAGCATGCCGAATATTACTTGGAATGTGAATTGGAACGAAATCGCCAATAGATAAGACCATTTTACAATTTGGGCCCAAGTTAGAAGCAGAGCCTAAGGTGTAAATTATCGATAGTCCATATCTCGGAAACTATAAGAGATAATGCAATTTGGCAACCGGCAATGTAATTAGCATGCCGAATATTACTTGGAATGTGAATTGGAACGAAATCGCCAATAGGTAAGACCATTTTACAATTTGGGCCCAAGTTAGAAGCAGAGCCTAAGGTGTAAATTATCGATAGTCCATATCTCGGAAACTATAAGAGATAATTCAATTTGGCAACCGGCAATGTAATTAGCATGCCGAATATTACTTGGAATGTGAATTGGAACGAAATCGCCAATAGATAAGACCATTTTACAATTTGGGCCCAAGTTAGAAGCAGAGCCTAAGGTGTAAATTATCGATAGTCCATATCTCTGAAACTATAAGAGATAATGCAATTTGGCAACCGGCAATGTAATTAGCATGCCGAATATTACTTGGAATGTGAATTGGAACGAAATCGCCAATAGATAAGACCATTTTACAATTTGGGCCCAAGTTAGAAGCAGAGCCTAAGGTGTAAATTATCGATAGTCCATATCTCGGAAACTATAAGAGATAATGCAATTTGGCAACCGGCAATGTAATTAGCATGCCGAATATTACTTGGAATGTGAATTGGAACGAAATCGCCAATAGGTAAGACCATTTTACAATTTGGGCCCAAGTTAGAAGCAGAGCCTAAGGTGTAAATTATCGATAGTCCATATCTCGGAAACTATAAGAGATAATTCAATTTGGCAACCGGCAATGTAATTAGCATGCCGAATATTACTTGGAATGTGAATTGGAACGAAATCGCCAATAGATAAGACCATTTTACAATTTGGGCCCAAGTTAGAAGCAGAGCCTAAGGTGTAAATTATCGATAGTCCATATCTCGGAAACTATAAGAGATAATGCAATTTGGCAACCGGCAATGTAATTAGCATGCCGAATATTACTTGGAATGTGAATTGGAACGAAATCGCCAATAGATAAGACCATTTTACAATTTGGGCCCAAGTTAGAAGCAGAGCCTATATTGTAAATTATCGATAGTCCATATCTCGGAAACTATAAGAGATAATGCAATTTGGCAACCGGCAATGTAATTAGCATGCCGAATATTACTTGGAATGTGAATTGGAACGAAATCGCCAATAGATAAGACCATTTTACAATTTGGGCCCAAGTTAGAAGCAGAGCCTAAGGTGTAAATTATCGATAGTCCATATCTCGGAAACTATAAGAGTTAATGCAATTTGGCAATCGGCAATGTAATTAGCATGCCGAATATTACTTGGAATGTGAATTGGAACGAAATCGCCAATAGATAAGACCATTTTACAATTTGGGCCCAAGTTAGAAGCAGAGCCTAAGGTGTAAATTATCGATAGTCCATATCTCGGAAACTATAAGAGTTAATGCAATTTGGCAACCGGCAATGTAATTAGCATGCCGAATATTACTTGGAATGTGAATTGGAACGAAATCGCCAATAGATAAGACCATTTTACAATTTGGGCCCAAGTTAGAAGCAGAGCCTAAGGTGTAAATTATCGATAGTCCATATCTCGGAAACTATAAGAGATAATGCAATTTGGCAACTGGCAATGTAATTAGCATGCCGAATATTACTTGGAATGTGAATTGGAACGAAATCGCCAATAGATAAGACCATTTTACAATTTGGGCCCAAGTTAGAAGCAGAGCCTAAGGTGTAAATTATTGATAGTCCATATCTCGGAAACTATAAGAGATAATGCAATTTCGCAACCGGCAATGTAATTAGCATGCCGAATATCACTTGGAATGTGAATTGGGACGAAATCGCCAATAGATAAGACCATTTTACAATTTGGGCCCAAGTTAGAAGCAGAGCCTAAGGTGTAAATTATCGATAGTCCATATCTCGGAAACTATAAGAGATAATGCAATTTGGCAACCGGCAATGTAATTAGCATGCCGAATATTACTTGGAATGTGAATTGGAACGAAATCGCCAATAGATAAGACCATTTTACAATTTGGGCCCAAGTTAGAAGCAGAGACTAAAGAGTAAATTATCGATAGTCCATATCTCGGAAACTATAAGAGATAATGCAATTTGGCAACCGGCAATGTAATTAGCATGCCGAATATTACTTGGAATGTGAATTGGAACGAAATCGCCAATAGATAAGACCATTTTACAATTTGGGCCCAAGTTAGAAGCAGAGCCTAAGGTGTAAATTATCGATAGTCCATATCTCGGAAACTATAAGAGATATTTGGCAACCGGCAATGTAATTAGCATGCCGAATATTACTTGGAATGTGAATTGGAACGAAATCGCCAATAGGTAAGACCATTTTACAATTTGGGCCCAAGTTAGAAGCAGAGCCTAAGGTGTAAATTATCGATAGTCCATATCTCGGAAACTATAAGAGATAATGCAATTTGGCAACCGGCAATGTAATTAGCATGCCGAATATTACTTGGAATGTGAATTGGAACGAAATCGCCAATAGGTAAGACCATTTTACAATTTGGGCCCAAGTTAGAAGCAGAGCCTAAGGTGTAAATTATCGATAGTCCATATCTCGGAAACTATAAGAGATAATTCAATTTGGCAACCGGCAATGTAATTAGCATGCCGAATATTACTTGGAATGTGAATTGGAACGAAATCGCCAATAGATAAGACCATTTTACAATTTGGGCCCAAGTTAGAAGCAGAGCCTAAGGTGTAAATTATCGATAGTCCATATCTCGGAAACTATAAGAGATAATGCAATTTGGCGACCGGCAATGTAATTAGCATGCCGAATATTACTTGGAATGTGAATTGGAACGAAATCGCCAATAGATAAGACCATTTTACAATTTGGGCCCAAGTTAGAAGCAGAGCCTAAGGTGTAAATTATCGATAGTCCATATCTCGGAAACTATAAGAGATAATGCAATTTGGCAACCGGCAATGTAATTAGCATGCCGAATATTACTTGGAATGTGAATTGGAACGAAATCGCCAATAGATAAGACCATTTTACGGTTTGGGCCCAAGTTAGAAGCAGAGCCTAAGGTGTAAATTATCGATAGTCCATATCTCGGAAACTATAAGAGATAATGCAATTTGGCAACCGGCAATGTAATTAGCATGCCGAATATTACTTGGAATGTGAATTGGAACGAAATCGCCAATAGATAAGACCATTTTACAATTTGGGCCCAAGTTAGAAGCAGAGCCTAAGGTGTAAATTATCGATAGTCCATATCTCGGAAACTATAAGAGATAATGCAATTTGGCAACCGGCAATGTAATTAGCATGCCGAATATTACTTGGAATGTGAATTGGAACGAAATCGCCAATAGATAAGACCATTTTACAATTTGGGCCCAAGTTAGAAGCAGAGCCTAAGGTGTAAATTATCGATAGTCCATATCTCGGAAACTATAAGAGATAATGCAATTTCGCAACCGGCAATGTAATTAGCATGCCGAATATTACTTGGAGTGTGAATTGGAACGAAATCGCCAATAGATAAGACCATTTTACAATTTGGGCCCAAGTTAGAAGCAGAGCCTAAGGTGTAAATTATCGATAGTCCATATCTCGGAAACTATAAGAGATAATGCAATTTGGCAACCGGCAATGTAATTAGCATGCCGAACATTACTTGGAATGTGAATTGGAACGAAATCGCCAATAGATAAGACCATTTTACAATTTGGGCCCAAGTTAGAAGCAGAGCCTAAGGTGTAAATTATCGATAGTCCATATCTCGGAAACTATAAGAGATAATGCAATTTGGCAACCGGCAATGAAATTAGCATGCCGAATATTACTTGGAATGTGAATTGGAACGAAATCGCCAATAGATAAGACCATTTTACAATTTGGGCCCAAGTTAGAAGCAGAGCCTAAGGTGTAAATTATCGATAGTCCATATCTCGGAAACTATAAGAGTTAATGCAATTTGGCAACCGGCAATGTAATTAGCATGCCGAATATTACTTGGAATGTGAATTGGAACGAAATCGCCAATAGATAAGACCATTTTACAATTTGGGCCCAAGTTAGAAGCAGAGCCTAAGGTGTAAATTATCGATAGTCCATATCTCGGAAACTATAAGAGATAATGCAATTTGGCAACCGGCAATGTAATTAGCATGCCGAATATTACTTGGAATGTGAATTGGAACGAAATCGCCAATAGGTAAGACCATTTTACAATTTGGGCCCAAGTTAGAAGCAGAGCCTAAGGTGTAAATTATCGATAGTCCATATCTCGGAAACTATAAGAGATAATGCAATTTGGCAACCGGCAATGTAATTAGCATGCCGAATATTACTTGGAATGTGAATTGGAACGAAATCGCCAATAGATAAGACCATTTTACAATTTGGGCCCAAGTTAGAAGCAGAGCCTAAGGTGTAAATTATCGATAGTCCATATCTCGGAAACTATAAGAGATAATGCAATTTGGCAACCGGCAATGTAATTAGCATGCCGAATATTACTTGGAATGTGAATTGGAACGAAATCGCCAATAGATAAGACCATTTTACAATTTGGGCCCAAGTTAGAAGCAGAGCCTAAGGTGTAAATTATCGATAGTCCATATCTCGGAAACTATAAGAGTTAATGCAATTTGGCAACCGGCAATGTAATTAGCATGCCGAATATTACTTGGAATGTGAATTGGAACGAAATCGCCAATAGATAAGACCATTTTACAATTTGGGCCCAAGTTAGAAGCAGAGCCTAAGGTGTAAATTATCGATAGTCCATATCTCGGAAACTATAAGAGATAATGCAATTTGGCAACCGGCAATGTAATTAGCATGCCGAATATTACTTGGAATGTGAATTGGAACGAAATCGCCAATAGATAAGACCATTTTACGATTTGGGCCCAAGTTAGAAGCAGAGCCTAAGGTGTAAATTATTGATAGTCCATATCTCGGAAACTATAAGAGATAATGCAATTTCGCAACCGGCAATGTAATTAGCATGCCGAATATCACTTGGAATGTGAATTGGGACGAAATCGCCAATAGATAAGACCATTTTACAATTTGGGCCCAAGTTAGAAGCAGAGCCTAAGGTGTAAATTATTGATAGTCCATATCTCGGAAACTATAAGAGATAATGCAATTTCGCAACCGGCAATGTAATTAGCATGCCGAATATTACTTGGAATGTGAATTGGAACGAAATCGCCAATAGATAAGACCATTTTACAATTTGGGCCCAAGTTAGAAGCAGAGCCTAAGGTGTAAATTATTGATAGTCCATATCTCGGAAACTATAAGAGATAATGCAATTTGGCAACTGGCAATATAATTAGCATGCCGAATATTACTTGGAATGTGAATTGGAACGAAATCGCCAATAGATAAGACCATTTTACAATTTGGGCCCAAGTTAGAAGCAGAGCCTAAGGTGCAAATTATTGATAGTCCATATCTCGGAAACTATAAGAGATAATGCAATTTCGCAACCGGCAATGTAATTAGCATGCCGAATATCACTTGGAATGTGAATTGGGACGAAATCGGCAATAGATAAGACCATTTTACAATTTGGGCCCAAGTTAGAAGCAGAGTCTAAGGTGTAAATTATCGATAGTCCATATCTCGGAAACTATAAGAGATAATGCAATTTGGCAACCGGCAATGTAATTAGAATGCCGAATATTACTTGGAATGTGAATTGGAACGAAATCGCCAATAGATAAGACCATTTTACAATTTGGGCCCAAGTTAGAAGCAGAGCCTAAGGTGTAAATTATCGATAGTCCATATCTCGGAAACTATAAGAGTTAATGCAATTTGGCAACCGGCAATGTAATTAGCATGCCGAATATTACTTGGAATGTGAATTGGAACGAAATCGCCAATAGATAAGACCATTTTACAATTTGGGCCCAAGTTAGAAGCAGAGCCTAAGGTGTAAATTATCGATAGTCCATATCTCGGAAACTATAAGAGATAATGCAATTTGGCAACCGGCAATGTAATTAGCATGCCGAATATTACTTGGAATGTGAATTGGAACGAAATCGCCAATAGATAAGACCATTTTACGATTTGGGCCCAAGTTAGAAGCAGAGCCTAAGGTGTAAATTATTGATAGTCCATATCTCGGAAACTATAAGAGATAATGCAATTTCGCAACCGGCAATGTAATTAGCATGCCGAATATTACTTGGAATGTGAATTGGAACGAAATCGCCAATAGATAAGACCATTTTACAATTTGGGCCCAAGTTAGAAGCAGAGCCTAAGGTGTAAATTATTGATAGTCCATATCTCGGAAACTATAAGAGATAATGCAATTTCGCAACCAGCATTGTAATTAGCATGCCGAATATCACTTGGAATGTGAATTGGGACGAAATCGCCAATAGATAAGACCATTTTACAATTTGGGCCCAAGTTAGAAGCAGAGCCTAAGGTGTAAATTATCGATAGTCCATATCTCGGAAACTATAAGAGATAATGCAATTTGGCAACCGGCAATGTAATTAGCATGCCGAATATTACTTGGAATGTGAATTGGAACGAAATCGCCAATAGATAAGACCATTTTACAATTTGGGCCCAAGTTAGAAGCAGAGCCTAAGGTGTAAATTATCGATAGTCCATATCTCGGAAACTATAAGAGATAATGCAATTTGGCAACCGGCAATGTAATTAGCATGCCGAATATTACTTGGAATGTGAATTGGAACGAAATCGCCAATAGGTAAGACCATTTTACAATTTGGGCCCAAGTTAGAAGCAGAGCTTAAGGTCTAAATTATCGATAGTCCATATCTCGGAAACTATAAGAGATAATTCAATTTGGCAACCGGCAATGTAATTAGCATGCCGAATATTACTTGGAATGTGAATTGGAACGAAATCGCCAATAGATAAGACCATTTTACAATTTGGGCCCAAGTTAGAAGCAGAGCCTAAGGTGTAAATTATCGATAGTCCATATCTCGGAAACTATAAGAGATAATGCAGTTTGGCAACCGGCAATGTAATTAGCATGCCGAATATTACTTGGAATGTGAATTGGAACGAAATCGCCAATAGATAAGACCATTTTACAATTTGGGCCCAAGTTAGAAGCAGAGCCTAAGGTGTAAATTATCGATAGTCCATATCTCGGAAACTATAAGAGATAATGCAATTTGGCAACCGGCAATGTAATTAGCATGCCGAATATTACTTGGAATGTGAATTGGAACGAAATCGCCAATAGATAAGACCATTTTACAATTTGGGCCCAAGTTAGAAGCAGAGCCTATGGTGTAAATTATCGATAGTCCATATCTCGGAAACTATAAGAGATAATGCAATTTGGCAACCGGCAATGTAATTAGCATGCCGAATATTACTTGGAATGTGAATTGGAACGAAATCGCCAATAGATAAGACCATTTTACAATTTGGGCCCAAGTTAGAAGCAGAGCCTAAGGTGTAAATTATCGATAGTCCATATCTCGGAAACTATAAGAGATAATGCAATTTGGCAACCGGCAATGTAATTAGCATGCCGAATATTACTTGGAATGTGAATTGGAACGAAATCGCCAATAGGTAAGACCATTTTACAATTTGGGCCCAAGTTAGAAGCAGAGCCTAAGGTGTAAATTATCGATAGTCCATATCTCGGAAACTATAAGAGATAATGCAATTTGGCAACCGGCAATGTAATTAGCATGCCGAATATTACTTGGAATGTGAATTGGAACGAAATCGCCAATAGATAAGACCATTTTACAATTTGGGCCCAAGTTAGAAGCAGAGCCTATGGTGTAAATTATCGATAGTCCATATCTCGGAAACTATAAGAGATAATGCAATTTGGCAACCGGCAATGTAATTAGCATGCCGAATATTACTTGGAATGTGAATTGGAACGAAATCGCCAATAGATAAGACCATTTTACAATTTGGGCCCAAGTTAGAAGCAGAGCCTAAGGTGTAAATTATCGATAGTCCATATCTCGGAAACTATAAGAGATAATGCAATTTGGCAACCGGCAATGTAATTAGCATGCCGAATATTACTTGGAATGTGAATTGGAACGAAATCGCCAATAGGTAAGACCATTTTACAATTTGGGCCCAAGTTAGAAGCAGAGCCTAAGGTGTAAATTATCGATAGTCCATATCTCGGAAACTATAAGAGATAATGCAATTTGGCAACCGGCAATGTAATTAGCATGCCGAATATTACTTGGAATGTGAATTGGAACGAAATCGCCAATAGATAAGACCATTTTACAATTTGGGCCCAAGTTAGAAGCAGAGCCTAAGGTGTAAATTATCGATAGTCCATATCTCGGAAACTATAAGAGTTAATGCAATTTGGCAACCGGCAATGTAATTAGCATTCCGAATATTACTTGGAATGTGAATTGGAACGAAATCGCCAATAGATAAGACCATTTTACAATTTGGGCCCAAGTTAGAAGCAGAGCCTAAGGTGTAAATTATCGATAGTCCATATCTCGGAAACTATAAGAGATAATGCAATTTGGCAACCGGCAATGTAATTAGCATGCCGAATATTACTTGGAATGTGAATTGGAACGAAATCGCCAATAGATAAGACCATTTTACGATTTGGGCCCAAGTTAGAAGCAGAGCCTAAGGTGTAAATTATCGATAGTCCATATCTCGGAAACTATAAGAGATAATGCAATTTGGCAACCGGCAATGTAATTAGCATGCCGAATATTACTTGGAATGTGAATTGGAACGAAATCGCCAATAGATAAGACCATTTTACAATTTGGGCCCAAGTTAGAAGCAGAGCCTAAGGTGTAAATTATTGATAGTCCATATCTCGGAAACTATAAGAGATAATGCAATTTCGCAACCGGCAATGTAATTAGCATGCCGAATATTACTTGGAATGTGAATTGGAACGAAATCGCCAATAGATAAGACCATTTTACAATTTGGGCCCAAGTTAGAAGCAGAGCCTAAGGTGTAAATTATTGATAGTCCATATCTCGGAAACTATAAGAGATAATGCAATTTGGCAACTGGCAATGTAATTAGCATGCCGAATATTACTTGGAATGTGAATTGGAACGAAATCGCCAATAGATAAGACCATTTTACAATTTGGGCCCAAGTTAGAAGCAGAGCCTAAGGTGCAAATTATTGATAGTCCATATCTCGGAAACTATAAGAGATAATGCAATTTCGCAACCGGCAATGTAATTAGCATGCCGAATATCACTTGGAATGTGAATTGGGACGAAATCGCCAATAGATAAGACCATTTTACAATTTGGGCCCAAGTTAGAAGCAGAGTCTAAGGTGTAAATTATCGATAGTCCATATCTCGGAAACTATAAGAGATAATGCAATTTGGCAACCGGCAATGTAATTAGAATGCCGAATATTACTTGGAATGTGAATTGGAACGAAATCGCCAATAGATAAAACCATTTTACAATTTGGGCCCAAGTTAGAAGCAGAGACTAAAGTGTAAATTATCGATAGTCCATATCTCGGAAACTATAAGAGATAATGCAATTTGGCAACCGGCAATGTAATTAGCATGCCGAATATTACTTAGAATGTGAATTGGAACGAAATCGCCAATAGATAAGACCATTTTACAATTTGGGCCCAAGTTAGAAGCAGAGCCTAAGGTGTAAATTATCGATAGTCCATATCTCGGAAACTATAAGAGATAATGCAATTTGGCAACCGGCAATGTAATTAGCATGCCGAATATTACTTGGAATGTGAATTGGAACGAAATCGCCAATAGATAAGACCATTTTACAATTTGGGCCCAAGTTATAAGCAGAGCTTATGGTGTAAATTATCGATAGTCCATATCTCGGAAACTATAAGAGATAATGCAATTTGGCAACCGGCAATGTAATTAGCATGCCGAATATTACTTGGAATGTGAATTGGAACGAAATCGCCAATAGATAAGACCATTTTACAATTTGGGCCCAAGTTAGAAGCAGAGCCTAAGGTGTAAATTATCGATAGTCCATATCTCGGAAACTATAAGAGATAATGCAATTTGGCAACCGGCAATGTAATTAGCATGCCGAATATTACTTGGAATGTGAATGGGAACGAAATCGCCAATAGATAAGACCATTTTACAATTTGGGCCCAAGTTATAAGCAGAGCTTATGGTGTAAATTATCGATAGTCCATATCTCGGAAACTATAAGAGTTAATGCAATTTGTCAACCGGCAATGTAATTAGCACGCCGAATATTACTTGGAATGTGAATTGGAACGAAATCGCCAATAGATAAGACCATTGTACAATTTGGGCCCAAGTTAGAAGCAGAGCCTAAGGTGTAAATTATCGATAGTCCATATCTCGGAAACTATAAGAGATAATGCAATTTGGCAACCGGCAATGTAATTAGCATGCCGAATATTACTTGGAATGTGAATTGGAACGAAATCGCCAATAGATAAGACCATTTTACAATTTGGGCCCAAGTTAGAAGCAGAGCCTAAGGTGTAAATTATCGATAGTCCATATCTCGGAAACTATAAGAGTTAATGCAATTTGGCAACCGGCAATGTAATTAGCACGCCGAATATTACTTGGAATGTGAATGGGAACGAAATCGCCAATAGATAAGACCATTTTACAATTTGGGCCCATGTTAGAAGCAGAGCCTAAGGTGTAAATTATCGATAGTCCATATCTCGGAAACTATAAGAGATAATGCAATTTGGCAACCGGCAATGTAATTAGCATGCCGAATATTACTTGGAATGTGAATTGGAACGAAATCGCCAATAGATAAGACCATTTTACAATTTGGGCCAAAGTTAGAAGCAGAGCATAAGGTGTAAATTATCGATAGTCCATATCTCGGAAACTATAAGAGATAATGCAATTTGGCAACCGGCAATGTAATTAGCATGCCGAATATTACTTGGAATGTGAATTGGAACGAAATCGCCAATAGGTAAGACCATTTTACAATTTGGGCCCAAGTTAGAAGCAGAGCCTAAGGTGTAAATTATCGATAGTCCATATCTCGGAAACTATAAGAGATAATTCAATTTGGCAACCGGCAATGTAATTAGCATGCCGAATATTACTTGGAATGTGAATTGGAACGAAATCGCCAATAGATAAGACCATTTTACAATTTGGGCCCAAGTTAGAAGCAGAGTCTAAGGTGTAAATTATCGATAGTCCATATCTCGGAAACTATAAGAGATAATGCAATTTGGCAACCGGCAATGTAATTAGCATGCCGAATATTACTTGGAATGTGAATTGGAACGAAATCGCCAATAGATAAGACCATTTTACAATTTGGGCCCAAGTTAGAAGCAGAGCCTATATTGTAAATTATCGATAGTCCATATCTCGGAAACTATAAGAGATAATGCAATTTGGCAACCGGCAATGTAATTAGCATGCCGAATATTACTTGGAATGTGAATTGGAACGAAATCGCCAATAGATAAGACCATTTTACAATTTGGGCCCAAGTTAGAAGCAGAGCCTAAGGTGTAAATTATCGATAGTCCATATCTCGGAAACTATAAGAGTTAATGCAATTTGGCAACCGGCAATGTAATTAGCATGCCGAATATTACTTGGAATGTGAATTGGAACGAAATCGCCAATAGATAAGACCATTTTACAATTTGGGCCCAAGTTAGAAGCAGAGCCTAAGGTGTAAATTATCGATAGTCCATATCTCGGAAACTATAAGAGTTAATGCAATTTGGCAACCGGCAATGTAATTAGCATGCCGAATATTACTTGGAATGTGAATTGGAACGAAATCGCCAATAGATAAGACCATTTTACAATTTGGGCCCAAGTTAGAAGCAGAGCCTAAGGTGTAAATTATCGATAGTCCATATCTCGGAAACTATAAGAGATAATGCAATTTGGCAACTGGCAATGTAATTAGCATGCCGAATATTACTTGGAATGTGTATTGGAACGAAATCGCCAATAGATAAGACCATTTTACAATTTGGGCCCAAGTTAGAAGCAGAGCCTAAGGTGTAAATTATTGATAGTCCATATCTCGGAAACTATAAGAGATAATGCAATTTCGCAACCGGCAATGTAATTAGCATGCCGAATATCACTTGGAATGTGAATTGGGACGAAATCGCCAATAGATAAGACCATTTTACAATTTGGGCCCAAGTTAGAAGCAGAGCCTAAGGTGTAAATTATCGATAGTCCATATCTCGGAAACTATAAGAGATAATGCAATTTGGCAACCGGCAATGTAATTAGCATGCCGAATATTACTTGGAATGTGAATTGGAACGAAATCGCCAATAGATAAGACCATTTTACAATTTGGGCCCAAGTTAGAAGCAGAGACTAAAGAGTAAATTATCGATAGTCCATATCTCGGAAACTATAAGAGATAATGCAATTTGGCAACCGGCAATGTAATTAGCATGCCGAATATTACTTGGAATGTGAATTGGAACGAAATCGCCAATAGATAAGACCATTTTACAATTTGGGCCCAAGTTAGAAGCAGAGCCTAAGGTGTAAATTATCGATAGTCCATATCTCGGAAACTATAAGAGATAATGCAATTTGGCAACCGGCAATGTAATTAGCATGCCGAATATTACTTGGAATGTGAATTGGAACGAAATCGCCAATAGATAAGACCATTTTACGATTTGGGCCCAAGTTAGAAGCAGAGCCTAAGGTGTAAATTATTGATAGTCCATATCTCGGAAACTATAAGAGATAATGCAATTTCGCAACCGGCAATGTAATTAGCATGCCGAATATTACTTGGAATGTGAATTGGAACGAAATCGCCAATAGATAAGACCATTTTACAATTTGGGCCCAAGTTAGAAGCAGAGCCTAAGGTGTAAATTATTGATAGTCCATATCTCGGAAACTATAAGAGATAATGCAATTTCGCAACCAGCAATGTAATTAGCATGCCGAATATCACTTGGAATGTGAATTGGGACGAAATCGCCAATAGATAAGACCATTTTACAATTTGGGCCCAAGTTAGAAGCAGTGCCTAAGGTGTAAATTATCGATAGTCCATATCTCGGAAACTATAAGAGATAATGCAATTTGGCAACCGGCAATGTAATTAGCATGCCGAATATTACTTGGAATGTGAATTGGAACGAAATCGCCAATAGATAAGACCATTTTACAATTTGGGCCCAAGTTAGAAGCAGAGCCTAAGGTGTAAATTATCGATAGTCCATATCTCGGAAACTATAAGAGATAATGCAATTTGGCAACCGGCAATGTAATTAGCATGCCGAATATTACTTGGAATGTGAATTGGAACGAAATCGCCAATAGGTAAGACCATTTTACAATTTGGGCCCAAGTTAGAAGCAGAGCTTAAGGTCTAAATTATCGATAGTCCATATCTCGGAAACTATAAGAGATAATTCAATTTGGCAACCGGCAATGTAATTAGCATGCCGAATATTACTTGGAATGTGAATTGGAACGAAATCGCCAATAGATAAGACCATTTTACAATTTGGGCCCAAGTTAGAAGCAGAGCCTAAGGTGTAAATTATCGATAGTCCATATCTCGGAAACTATAAGAGATAATGCAATTTGGCAACCGGCAATGTAATTAGCATGCCGAATATTACTTGGAATGTGAATTGGAACGAAATCGCCAATAGATAAGACCATTTTACAATTTGGGCCCAAGTTAGAAGCAGAGCCTAAGGTGTAAATTATCGATAGTCCATATCTCGGAAACTATAAGAGATAATGCAATTTGGCAACCGGCAATGTAATTAGCATGCCGAATATTACTTGGAATGTGAATTGGAACGAAATCGCCAATAGATAAGACCATTTTACAATTTGGGCCCAAGTTAGAAGCAGAGCCTATGGTGTAAATTATCGATAGTCCATATCTCGGAAACTATAAGAGATAATGCAATTTGGCAACCGGCAATGTAATTAGCATGCCGAATATTACTTGGAATGTGAATTGGAACGAAATCGCCAATAGATAAGACCATTTTACAATTTGGGCCCAAGTTAGAAGCAGAGCCTAAGGTGTAAATTATCGATAGTCCATATCTCGGAAACTATAAGAGATAATGCAATTTGGCAACCGGCAATGTAATTAGCATGCCGAATATTACTTGGAATGTGAATTGGAACGAAATCGCCAATAGATAAGACCATTTTACAATTTGGGCCCAAGTTAGAAGCAGAGCCTAAGGTGTAAATTATCGATAGTCCATATCTCGGAAACTATAAGAGATAATGCAATTTGGCAACCGGCAATGTAATTAGCATGCCGAATATTACTTGGAATGTGAATTGGAACGAAATCGCCAATAGGTAAGACCATTTTACAATTTGGGCCCAAGTTAGAAGCAGAGCCTAAGGTGTAAATTATCGATAGTCCATATCTCGGAAACTATAAGAGATAATGCAATTTGGCAACCGGCAATGTAATTAGCATGCCGAATATTACTTGGAATGTGAATTGGAACGAAATCGCCAATAGATAAGACCATTTTACAATTTGGGCCCAAGTTAGAAGCAGAGCCTAAGGTGTAAATTATCGATAGTCCATATCTCGGAAACTATAAGAGATAATGCAATTTGGCAACCGGCAATGTAATTAGCATGCCGAATATTACTTGGAATGTGAATTGGAACGAAATCGCCAATAGATAAGACCATTTTACAATTTGGGCCCAAGTTAGAAGCAGAGCCTAAGGTGTAAATTATCGATAGTCCATATCTCAGAAACTATAAGAGATAATGCAATTTGGCAACCGGCAATGTAATTAGCATGCCGAATATTACTTGGAATGTGAATTGGAACGAAATCGCCAATAGATAAGACCATTTTACGATTTGGGCCCAAGTTAGAAGCAGAGCCTAAGGTGTAAATTATTGATAGTCCATATCTCGGAAACTATAAGAGATAATGCAATTTCGCAACCGGCAATGTAATTAGCATGCCGAATATTACTTGGAATGTGAATTGGAACGAAATCGCCAATAGATAAGACCATTTTACGATTTGGGCCCAAGTTAGAAGCAGAGCCTAAGGTGTAAATTATTGATAGTCCATATCTCGGAAACTATAAGAGATAATGCAATTTCGCAACCGGCAATGTAATTAGCATGCCGAATATTACTTGGAATGTGAATTGGAACGAAATCGCCAATAGATAAGACCATTTTACGATTTGGGCCCAAGTTAGAAGCAGAGCCTAAGGTGTAAATTATTGATAGTCCATATCTCGGAAACTATAAGAGATAATGCAATTTCGCAACCGGCAATGTAATTAGCATGCCGAATATTACTTGGAATGTGAATTGGAACGAAATCGCCAATAGATAAGACCATTTTACAATTTGGGCCCAAGTTAGAAGCAGAGCCTAAGGTGTAAATTATTGATAGTCCATATCTCGGAAACTATAAGAGATAATGCAATTTGGCAACTGGCAATGTAATTAGCATGCCGAATATTACTTGGAATGTGAATTGGAACGAAATCGCCAATAGATAAGACCATTTTACAATTTGGGCCCAAGTTAGAAGCAGAGCCTAAGGTGCAAATTATTGATAGTCCATATCTCGGAAACTATAAGAGATAATGCAATTTCGCAACCGGCAATGTAATTAGCATGCCGAATATCACTTGGAATGTGAATTGGGACGAAATCGCCAATAGATAAGACCATTTTACAATTTGGGCCCAAGTTAGAAGCAGAGTCTAAGGTGTAAATTATCGATAGTCCATATCTCGGAAACTATAAGAGATAATGCAATTTGGCAACCGGCAATGTAATTAGAATGCCGAATATTACTTGGAATGTAAATTGGAACGAAATCGCCAATAGATAAGACCATTTTACAATTTGGGCCCAAGTTAGAAGCAGAGACTAAAGTGTAAATTATCGATAGTCCATATCTCGGAAACTATAAGAGATAATGCAATTTGGCAACCGGCAATGTAATTAGCATGCCGAATATTACTTGGAATGTGAATTGGAACGAAATCGCCAATAGATAAGACCATTTTACAATTTGGGCCCAAGTTAGAAGCAGAGCCTAAGGTGTAAATTATCGATAGTCCATATCTCGGAAACTATAAGAGATAATGCAATTTGGCAATCGGCAATGTAATTAGCATGCCGAATATTACTTGGAATGTGAATTGGAACGAAATCGCCAATAGATAAGACCATTTTACAATTTGGGCCCAAGTTATAAGCAGAGCTTATGGTGTAAATTATCGATAGTCCATATCTCGGAAACTATAAGAGATAATGCAATTTGGCAACCGGCAATGTAATTAGCATGCCGAATATTACTTGGAATGTGAATTGGAACGAAATCGCCAATAGATAAGACCATTTTACAATTTGGGCCCAAGTTAGAAGCAGAGCCTAAGGTGTAAATTATCGATAGTCCATATCTCGGAAACTATAAGAGTTAATGCAATTTGGCAATCGGCAATGTAATTAGCACGCCGAATATTACTTGGAATGTGAATTGGAACGAGATCGCCAATAGATAAGACCATTTTACAATTTGGGCCCAAGTTAGAAGCAGAGCCTAAGGTGTAAATTATCGATAGTCCATATCTCGGAAACTATAAGAGATAATGCAATTTGGCAACCGGCAATGTAATTAGCATGCCGAATATTACTTGGAATGTGAATTGGAACGAAATCGCCAATAGATAAGACCATTTTACAATTTGGGCCCAAGTTAGAAGCAGAGCCTAAGGTGTAAATTATCGATAGTCCATATCTCGGAAACTATAAGAGATAATGCAATTTGGCAACCGGCAATGTAATTAGCATGCCGAATATTACTTGGAATGTGAATTGGAACGAAATCGCCAATAGGTAAGACCATTTTACAATTTGGGCCCAAGTTAGAAGCAGAGCCTAAGGTGTAAATTATCGATAGTCCATATCTCGGAAACTATAAGAGATAATGCAATTTGGCAACCGGCAATGTAATTAGCATGCCGAATATTACTTGGAATGTGAATTGGAACGAAATCGCCAATAGATAAGACCATTTTACAATTTGGGCCCAAGTTAGAAGCAGAGCCTAAGGTGTAAATTATCGATAGTCCATATCTCGGAAACTATAAGAGATAATGCAATTTGGCAACCGGCAATGTAATTAGCATGCCGAATATTACTTGGAATGTGAATTGGAACGAAATCGCCAATAGGTAAGACCATTTTACAATTTGGGCCCAAGTTAGAAGCAGAGCCTAAGGTGTAAATTATCGATAGTCCATATCTCGGAAACTATAAGAGATAATTCAATTTGGCAACCGGCAATGTAATTAGCATGCCGAATATTACTTGGAATGTGAATTGGAACGAAATCGCCAATAGATAAGACCATTTTACAATTTGGGCCCAAGTTAGAAGCAGAGTCTAAGGTGTAAATTATCGATAGTCCATATCTCGGAAACTATAAGAGATAATGCAATTTGGCAACCGGCAATGTAATTAGCATGCCGAATATTACTTGGAATGTGAATTGGAACGAAATCGCCAATAGATAAGACCATTTTACAATTTGGGCCCAAGTTAGAAGCAGAGCCTATATTGTAAATTATCGATAGTCCATATCTCGGAAACTATAAGAGATAATGCAATTTGGCAACCGGCAATGTAATTAGCATGCCGAATATTACTTGGAATGTGAATTGGAACGAAATCGCCAATAGATAAGACCATTTTACAATTTGGGCCCAAGTTAGAAGCAGAGCCTAAGGTGTAAATTATCGATAGTCCATATCTCGGAAACTATAAGAGTTAATGCAATTTGGCAACCGGCAATGTAATTAGCATGCCGAATATTACTTGGAATGTGAATTGGAACGAAATCGCCAATAGATAAGACCATTTTACAATTTGGGCCCAAGTTAGAAGCAGAGCCTAAGGTGTAAATTATCGATAGTCCATATCTCGGAAACTATAAGAGTTAATGCAATTTGGCAACCGGCAATGTAATTAGCATGCCGAATATTACTTGGAATGTGAATTGGAACGAAATCGCCAATAGATAAGACCATTTTACAATTTGGGCCCAAGTTAGAAGCAGAGCCTAAGGTGTAAATTATCGATAGTCCATATCTCGGAAACTATAAGAGATAATGCAATTTGGCAACTGGCAATGTAATTAGCATGCCGAATATTACTTGGAATGTGAATTGGAACGAAATCGCCAATAGATAAGACCATTTTACAATTTGGGCCCAAGTTAGAAGCAGAGCCTAAGGTGTAAATTATTGATAGTCCATATCTCGGAAACTATAAGAGATAATGCAATTTCGCAACCGGCAATGTAATTAGCATGCCGAATATCACTTGGAATGTGAATTGGGACGAAATCGCCAATAGATAAGACCATTTTACAATTTGGGCCCAAGTTAGAAGCAGAGCCTAAGGTGTAAATTATCGATAGTCCATATCTCGGAAACTATAAGAGATAATGCAATTTGGCAACCGGCAATGTAATTAGCATGCCGAATATTACTTGGAATGTGAATTGGAACGAAATCGCCAATAGATAAGACCATTTTACAATTTGGGCCCAAGTTAGAAGCAGAGACTAAAGAGTAAATTATCGATAGTCCATATCTCGGAAACTATAAGAGATAATGCAATTTGGCAACCGGCAATGTAATTAGCATGCCGAATATTACTTGGAATGTGAATTGGAACGAAATCGCCAATAGATAAGACCATTTTACAATTTGGGCCCAAGTTAGAAGCAGAGCCTAAGGTGTAAATTATCGATAGTCCATATCTCGGAAACTATAAGAGATAATGCAATTTGGCAACCGGCAATGTAATTAGCATGCCGAATATTACTTGGAATGTGAATTGGAACGAAATCGCCAATAGATAAGACCATTTTACGATTTGGGCCCAAGTTAGAAGCAGAGCCTAAGGTGTAAATTATTGATAGTCCATATCTCGGAAACTATAAGAGATAATGCAATTTCGCAACCGGCAATGTAATTAGCATGCCGAATATTACTTGGAATGTGAATTGGAACGAAATCGCCAATAGATAAGACCATTTTACAATTTGGGCCCAAGTTAGAAGCAGAGCCTAAGGTGTAAATTATTGATAGTCCATATCTCGGAAACTATAAGAGATAATGCAATTTCGCAACCAGCAATGTAATTAGCATGCCGAATATCACTTGGAATGTGAATTGGGACGAAATCGCCAATAGATAAGACCATTTTACAATTTGGGCCCAAGTTAGAAGCAGAGCCTAAGGTGTAAATTATCGATAGTCCATATCTCGGAAACTATAAGAGATAATGCAATTTGGCAACCGGCAATGTAATTAGCATGCCGAATATTACTTGGAATGTGAATTGGAACGAAATCGCCAATAGATAAGACCATTTTACAATTTGGGCCCAAGTTAGAAGCAGAGCCTAAGGTGTAAATTATCGATAGTCCATATCTCGGAAACTATAAGAGATAATGCAATTTGGCAACCGGCAATGTAATTAGCATGCCGAATATTACTTGGAATGTGAATTGGAACGAAATCGCCAATAGGTAAGACCATTTTACAATTTGGGCCCAAGTTAGAAGCAGAGCTTAAGGTCTAAATTATCGATAGTCCATATCTCGGAAACTATAAGAGATAATTCAATTTGGCAACCGGCAATGTAATTAGCATGCCGAATATTACTTGGAATGTGAATTGGAACGAAATCGCCAATAGATAAGACCATTTTACAATTTGGGCCCAAGTTAGAAGCAGAGCCTAAGGTGTAAATTATCGATAGTCCATATCTCGGAAACTATAAGAGATAATGCAATTTGGCAACCGGCAATGTAATTAGCATGCCGAATATTACTTGGAATGTGAATTGGAACGAAATCGCCAATAGATAAGACCATTTTACAATTTGGGCCCAAGTTAGAAGCAGAGCCTAAGGTGTAAATTATCGATAGTCCATATCTCGGAAACTATAAGAGATAATGCAATTTGGCAACCGGCAATGTAATTAGCATGCCGAATATTACTTGGAATGTGAATTGGAACGAAATCGCCAATAGATAAGACCATTTTACAATTTGGGCCCAAGTTAGAAGCAGAGCCTATGGTGTAAATTATCGATAGTCCATATCTCGGAAACTATAAGAGATAATGCAATTTGGCAACCGGCAATGTAATTAGCATGCCGAATATTACTTGGAATGTGAATTGGAACGAAATCGCCAATAGATAAGACCATTTTACAATTTGGGCCCAAGTTAGAAGCAGAGCCTAAGGTGTAAATTATCGATAGTCCATATCTCGGAAACTATAAGAGATAATGCAATTTGGCAACCGGCAATGTAATTAGCATGCCGAATATTACTTGGAATGTGAATTGTAACGAAATCGCCAATAGATAAGACCATTTTACAATTTGGGCCCAAGTTAGAAGCAGAGCCTAAGGTGTAAATTATCGATAGTCCATATCTCGGAAACTATAAGAGATAATGCAATTTGGCAACCGGCAATGTAATTAGCATGCCGAATATTACTTGGAATGTGAATTGGAACGAAATCGCCAATAGGTAAGACCATTTTACAATTTGGGCCCAAGTTAGAAGCAGAGCCTAAGGTGTAAATTATCGATAGTCCATATCTCGGAAACTATAAGAGATAATGCAATTTGGCAACCGGCAATGTAATTAGCATGCCGAATATTACTTGGAATGTGAATTGGAACGAAATCGCCAATAGATAAGACCATTTTACAATTTGGGCCCAAGTTAGAAGCAGAGCCTAAGGTGTAAATTATCGATAGTCCATATCTCGGAAACTATAAGAGATAATGCAATTTGGCAACCGGCAATGTAATTAGCATGCCGAATATTACTTGGAATGTGAATTGGAACGAAATCGCCAATAGATAAGACCATTTTACAATTTGGGCCCAAGTTAGAAGCAGAGCCTAAGGTGTAAATTATCGATAGTCCATATCTCAGAAACTATAAGAGATAATGCAATTTGGCAACCGGCAATGTAATTAGCATGCCGAATATTACTTGGAATGTGAATTGGAACGAAATCGCCAATAGATAAGACCATTTTACGATTTGGGCCCAAGTTAGAAGCAGAGCCTAAGGTGTAAATTATTGATAGTCCATATCTCGGAAACTATAAGAGATAATGCAATTTCGCAACCGGCAATGTAATTAGCATGCCGAATATTACTTGGAATGTGAATTGGAACGAAATCGCCAATAGATAAGACCATTTTACGATTTGGGCCCAAGTTAGAAGCAGAGCCTAAGGTGTAAATTATTGATAGTCCATATCTCGGAAACTATAAGAGATAATGCAATTTCGCAACCGGCAATGTAATTAGCATGCCGAATATTACTTGGAATGTGAATTGGAACGAAATCGCCAATAGATAAGACCATTTTACGATTTGGGCCCAAGTTAGAAGCAGAGCCTAAGGTGTAAATTATTGATAGTCCATATCTCGGAAACTATAAGAGATAATGCAATTTCGCAAACGGCAATGTAATTAGCATGCCGAATATTACTTGGAATGTGAATTGGAACGAAATCGCCAATAGATAAGACCATTTTACAATTTGGGCCCAAGTTAGAAGCAGAGCCTAAGGTGTAAATTATTGATAGTCCATATCTCGGAAACTATAAGAGATAATGCAATTTGGCAACTGGCAATGTAATTAGCATGCCGAATATTACTTGGAATGTGAATTGGAACGAAATCGCCAATAGATAAGACCATTTTACAATTTGGGCCCAAGTTAGAAGCAGAGCCTAAGGTGCAAATTATTGATAGTCCATATCTCGGAAACTATAAGAGATAATGCAATTTCGCAACCGGCAATGTAATTAGCATGCCGAATATCACTTGGAATGTGAATTGGGACGAAATCGCCAATAGATAAGACCATTTTACAATTTGGGCCCAAGTTAGAAGCAGAGTCTAAGGTGTAAATTATCGATAGTCCATATCTCGGAAACTATAAGAGATAATGCAATTTGGCAACCGGCAATGTAATTAGAATGCCGAATATTACTTGGAATGTGAATTGGAACGAAATCGCCAATAGATAAGACCATTTTACAATTTGGGCCCAAGTTAGAAGCAGAGACTAAAGTGTAAATTATCGATAGTCCATATCTCGGAAACTATAAGAGATAATGCAATTTGGCAACCGGCAATGTAATTAGCATGCCGAATATTACTTGGAATGTGAATTGGAACGAAATCGCCAATAGATAAGACCATTTTACAATTTGGGCCCAAGTTAGAAGCAGAGCCTAAGGTGTAAATTATCGATAGTCCATATCTCGGAAACTATAAGAGATAATGCAATTTGGCAACCGGCAATGTAATTAGCATGCCGAATATTACTTGGAATGTGAATTGGAACGAAATCGCCAATAGATAAGACCATTTTACAATTTGGGCCCAAGTTATAAGCAGAGCTTATGGTGTAAATTATCGATAGTCCATATCTCGGAAACTATAAGAGATAATGCAATTTGGCAACCGGCAATGTAATTAGCATGCCGAATATTACTTGGAATGTGAATTGGAACGAAATCGCCAATAGATAAGACCATTTTACAATTTGGGCCCAAGTTAGAAGCAGAGCCTAAGGTGTAAATTATCGATAGTCCATATCTCGGAAACTATAAGAGTTAATGCAATTTGGCAACCGGCAATGTAATTAGCACGCCGAATATTACTTGGAATGTGAATTGGAACGAGATCGCCAATAGATAAGACCATTTTACAATTTGGGCCCAAGTTAGAAGCAGAGCCTAAGGTGTAAATTATCGATAGTCCATATCTCGGAAACTTTAAGAGATAATGCAATTTGGCAACCGGCAATGTAATTAGCATGCCGAATATTACTTGGAATGTGAATTGGAACGAAATCGCCAATAGATAAGACCATTTTACAATTTGGGCCCAAGTTAGAAGCAGAGCCTAAAGTGTAAATTATCGATAGTCCATATCTCGGAAACTATAAGAGATAATGCAATTTGGCAACCGGCAATGTAATTAGCATGCCGAATATTACTTGGAATGTGAATTGGAACGAAATCGCCAATAGGTAAGACCATTTTACAATTTGGGCCCAAGTTAGAAGCAGAGCCTAAGGTGTAAATTATCGATAGTCCATATCTCGGAAACTATAAGAGATAATGCAATTTGGCAACCGGCAATGTAATTAGCATGCCGAATATTACTTGGAATGTGAATTGGAACGAAATCGCCAATAGATAAGACCATTTTACAATTTGGGCCCAAGTTAGAAGCAGAGCCTAAGGTGTAAATTATCGATAGTCCATATCTCGGAAACTATAAGAGATAATGCAATTTGGCAACCGGCAATGTAATTAGCATGCCGAATATTACTTGGAATGTGAATTGGAACGAAATCGCCAATAGGTAAGACCATTTTACAATTTGGGCCCAAGTTAGAAGCAGAGCCTAAGGTGTAAATTATCGATAGTCCATATCTCGGAAACTATAAGAGATAATTCAATTTGGCAACCGGCAATGTAATTAGCATGCCGAATATTACTTGGAATGTGAATTGGAACGAAATCGCCAATAGATAAGACCATTTTACAATTTGGGCCCAAGTTAGAAGCAGAGTCTAAGGTGTAAATTATCGATAGTCCATATCTCGGAAACTATAAGAGATAATGCAATTTGGCAACCGGCAATGTAATTAGCATGCCGAATATTACTTGGAATGTGAATTGGAACGAAATCGCCAATAGATAAGACCATTTTACAATTTGGGCCCAAGTTAGAAGCAGAGCCTATATTGTAAATTATCGATAGTCCATATCTCGGAAACTATAAGAGATAATGCAATTTGGCAACCGGCAATGTAATTAGCATGCCGAATATTACTTGGAATGTGAATTGGAACGAAATCGCCAATAGATAAGACCATTTTACAATTTGGGCCCAAGTTAGAAGCAGAGCCTAAGGTGTAAATTATCGATAGTCCATATCTCGGAAACTATAAGAGTTAATGCAATTTGGCAACCGGCAATGTAATTAGCATGCCGAATATTACTTGGAATGTGAATTGGAACGAAATCGCCAATAGATAAGACCATTTTACAATTTGGGCCCAAGTTAGAAGCAGAGCCTAAGGTGTAAATTATCGATAGTCCATATCTCGGAAACTATAAGAGTTAATGCAATTTGGCAACCGGCAATGTAATTAGCATGCCGAATATTACTTGGAATGTGAATTGGAACGAAATCGCCAATAGATAAGACCATTTTACAATTTGGGCCCAAGTTAGAAGCAGAGCCTAAGGTGTAAATTATCGATAGTCCATATCTCGGAAACTATAAGAGATAATGCAATTTGGCAACTGGCAATGTAATTAGCATGCCGAATATTACTTGGAATGTGAATTGGAACGAAATCGCCAATAGATAAGACCATTTTACAATTTGGGCCCAAGTTAGAAGCAGAGCCTAAAGTGTAAATTATTGATAGTCCATATCTCGGAAACTATAAGAGATAATGCAATTTCGCAACCGGCAATGTAATTAGCATGCCGAATATCACTTGGAATGTGAATTGGGACGAAATCGCCAATAGATAAGACCATTTTACAATTTGGGCCCAAGTTAGAAGCAGAGCCTAAGGTGTAAATTATCGATAGTCCATATCTCGGAAACTATAAGAGATAATGCAATTTGGCAACCGGCAATGTAATTAGCATGCCGAATATTACTTGGAATGTGAATTGGAACGAAATCGCCAATAGATAAGACCATTTTACAATTTGGGCCCAAGTTAGAAGCAGAGACTAAAGAGTAAATTATCGATAGTCCATATCTCGGAAACTATAAGAGATAATGCAATTTGGCAACCGGCAATGTAATTAGCATGCCGAATATTACTTGGAATGTGAATTGGAACGAAATCGCCAATAGATAAGACCATTTTACAATTTGGGCCCAAGTTAGAAGCAGAGCCTAAGGTGTAAATTATCGATAGTCCATATCTCGGAAACTATAAGAGATAATGCAATTTGGCAACCGGCAATGTAATTAGCATGCCGAATATTACTTGGAATGTGAATTGGAACGAAATCGCCAATAGATAAGACCATTTTACGATTTGGGCCCAAGTTAGAAGCAGAGCCTAAGGTGTAAATTATTGATAGTCCATATCTCGGAAACTATAAGAGATAATGCAATTTCGCAACCGGCAATGTAATTAGCATGCCGAATATTACTTGGAATGTGAATTGGAACGAAATCGCCAATAGATAAGACCATTTTACAATTTGGGCCCAAGTTAGAAGCAGAGCCTAAGGTGTAAATTATTGATAGTCCATATCTCGGAAACTATAAGAGATAATGCAATTTCGCAACCAGCAATGTAATTAGCATGCCGAATATCACTTGGAATGTGAATTGGGACGAAATCGCCAATAGATAAGACCATTTTACAATTTGGGCCCAAGTTAGAAGCAGAGCCTAAGGTGTAAATTATCGATAGTCCATATCTCGGAAACTATAAGAGATAATGCAATTTGGCAACCGGCAATGTAATTAGCATGCCGAATATTACTTGGAATGTGAATTGGAACGAAATCGCCAATAGATAAGACCATTTTACAATTTGGGCCCAAGTTAGAAGCAGAGCCTAAGGTGTAAATTATCGATAGTCCATATCTCGGAAACTATAAGAGATAATGCAATTTGGCAACCGGCAATGTAATTAGCATGCCGAATATTACTTGGAATGTGAATTGGAACGAAATCGCCAATAGGTAAGACCATTTTACAATTTGGGCCCAAGTTAGAAGCAGAGCTTAAGGTCTAAATTATCGATAGTCCATATCTCGGAAACTATAAGAGATAATTCAATTTGGCAACCGGCAATGTAATTAGCATGCCGAATATTACTTGGAATGTGAATTGGAACGAAATCGCCAATAGATAAGACCATTTTACAATTTGGGCCCAAGTTAGAAGCAGAGCCTAAGGTGTAAATTATCGATAGTCCATATCTCGGAAACTATAAGAGATAATGCAATTTGGCAACCGGCAATGTAATTAGCATGCCGAATATTACTTGGAATGTGAATTGGAACGAAATCGCCAATAGATAAGACCATTTTACAATTTGGGCCCAAGTTAGAAGCAGAGCCTAAGGTGTAAATTATCGATAGTCCATATCTCGGAAACTATAAGAGATAATGCAATTTGGCAACCGGCAATGTAATTAGCATGCCGAATATTACTTGGAATGTGAATTGGAACGAAATCGCCAATAGATAAGACCATTTTACAATTTGGGCCCAAGTTAGAAGCAGAGCCTATGGTGTAAATTATCGATAGTCCATATCTCGGAAACTATAAGAGATAATGCAATTTGGCAACCGGCAATGTAATTAGCATGCCGAATATTACTTGGAATGTGAATTGGAACGAAATCGCCAATAGATAAGACCATTTTACAATTTGGGCCCAAGTTAGAAGCAGAGCCTAAGGTGTAAATTATCGATAGTCCATATCTCGGAAACTATAAGAGATAATGCAATTTGGCAACCGGCAATGTAATTAGCATGCCGAATATTACTTGGAATGTGAATTGGAACGAAATCGCCAATAGATAAGACCATTTTACAATTTGGGCCCAAGTTAGAAGCAGAGCCTAAGGTGTAAATTATCGATAGTCCATATCTCGGAAACTATAAGAGATAATGCAATTTGGCAACCGGCAATGTAATTAGCATGCCGAATATTACTTGGAATGTGAATTGGAACGAAATCGCCAATAGGTAAGACCATTTTACAATTTGGGCCCAAGTTAGAAGCAGAGCCTAAGGTGTAAATTATCGATAGTCCATATCTCGGAAACTATAAGAGATAATGCAATTTGGCAACCGGCAATGTAATTAGCATGCCGAATATTACTTGGAATGTGAATTGGAACGAAATCGCCAATAGATAAGACCATTTTACAATTTGGGCCCAAGTTAGAAGCAGAGCCTAAGGTGTAAATTATCGATAGTCCATATCTCGGAAACTATAAGAGATAATGCAATTTGGCAACCGGCAATGTAATTAGCATGCCGAATATTACTTGGAATGTGAATTGGAACGAAATCGCCAATAGATAAGACCATTTTACAATTTGGGCCCAAGTTAGAAGCAGAGCCTAAGGTGTAAATTATCGATAGTCCATATCTCAGAAACTATAAGAGATAATGCAATTTGGCAACCGGCAATGTAATTAGCATGCCGAATATTACTTGGAATGTGAATTGGAACGAAATCGCCAATAGATAAGACCATTTTACAATTTGGGCCCAAGTTAGAAGCAGAGCCTAAGGTGTAAATTATCGATAGTCCATATCTCAGAAACTATAAGAGATAATGCAATTTGGCAACCGGCAATGTAATTAGCATGCCGAATATTACTTGGAATGTGAATTGGAACGAAATCGCCAATAGATAAGACCATTTTACGATTTGGGCCCAAGTTAGAAGCAGAGCCTAAGGTGTAAATTATCGATAGTCCATATCTCGGAAACTATAAGAGATAATGCAATTTGGCAACCGGCAATGTAATTAGCATGCCGAATATTACTTGGAATGTGAATTGGAACGAAATCGCCAATAGATAAGACCATTTTACGATTTGGGCCCAAGTTAGAAGCAGAGCCTAAGGTGTAAATTATTGATAGTCCATATCTCGGAAACTATAAGAGATAATGCAATTTCGCAACCGGCAATGTAATTAGCATGCCGAATATTACTTGGAATGTGAATTGGAACGAAATCGCCAATAGATAAGACCATTTTACGATTTGGGCCCAAGTTAGAAGCAGAGCCTAAGGTGTAAATTATTGATAGTCCATATCTCGGAAACTATAAGAGATAATGCAATTTCGCAACCGGCAATGTAATTAGCATGTCGAATATTACTTGGAATGTGAATTGGAACGAAATCGCCAATAGATAAGACCATTTTACAATTTGGGCCCTAGTTAGAAGCAGAGCCTAAGGTGTAAATTATTGATAGTCCATATCTCGGAAACTATAAGAGATAATGCAATTTGGCAACTGGCAATGTAATTAGCATGCCGAATATTACTTGGAATGTGAATTGGAACGAAATCGCCAATAGATAAGACCATTTTACAATTTGGGCCCAAGTTAGAAGCAGAGCCTAAGGTGCAAATTATTGATAGTCCATATCTCGGAAACTATAAGAGATAATGCAATTTCGCAACCGGCAATGTAATTAGCATGCCGAATATCACTTGGAATGTGAATTGGGACGAAATCGCCAATAGATAAGACCATTTTACAATTTGGGCCCAAGTTAGAAGCAGAGTCTAAGGTGTAAATTATCGATAGTCCATATCTCGGAAACTATAAGAGATAATGCAATTTGGCAACCGGCAATGTAATTAGAATGCCGAATATTACTTGGAATGTGAATTGGAACGAAATCGCCAATAGATAAGACCATTTTACAATTTGGGCCCAAGTTAGAAGCAGAGACTAAAGTGTAAATTATCGATAGTCCATATCTCGGAAACTATAAGAGATAATGCAATTTGGCAACCGGCAATGTAATTAGCATGCCGAATATTACTTGGAATGTGAATTGGAACGAAATCGCCAATAGATAAGACCATTTTACAATTTGGGCCCAAGTTAGAAGCAGAGCCTAAGGTGTAAATTATCGATAGTCCATATCTCGGAAACTATAAGAGATAATGCAATTTGGCAACCGGCAATGTAATTAGCATGCCGAATATTACTTGGAATGTGAATTGGAACGAAATCGCCAATAGATAAGACCATTTTACAATTTGGGCCCAAGTTATAAGCAGAGCTTATGGTGTAAATTATCGATAGTCCATATCTCGGAAACTATAAGAGATAATGCAATTTGGCAACCGGCAATGTAATTAGCATGCCGAATATTACTTGGAATGTGAATTGGTACGAAATCGCCAATAGATAAGACCATTTTACAATTTGGGCCCAAGTTAGAAGCAGAGCCTAAGGTGTAAATTATCGATAGTCCATATCTCGGAAACTATAAGAGATAATGCAATTTGGCAACCGGCAATGTAATTAGCATGCCGAATATTACTTGGAATGTGAATTGGAACGAAATCGCCAATAGATAAGACCATTTTACAATTTGGGCCCAAGTTAGAAGCAGAGCCTAAGGTGTAAATTATCGATAGTCCATATCTCGGAAACTATAAGAGATAATGCAATTTGGCAACCGGCAATGTAATTAGCATGCCGAATATTACTTGGAATGTGAATTGGAACGAAATCGCCAATAGGTAAGACCATTTTACAATTTGGGCCCAAGTTAGAAGCAGAGCCTAAGGTGTAAATTATCGAGAGTCCATATCTCGGAAACTATAAGAGATAATTCAATTTGGCAACCGGCAATGTAATTAGCATGCCGAATATTACTTGGAATGTGAATTGGAACGAAATCGCCAATAGATAAGACCATTTTACAATTTGGGCCCAAGTTAGAAGCAGAGCCTAAGGTGTAAATTATCGATAGTCCATATCTCGGAAACTATAAGAGATAATGCAATTTGGCAACCGGCAATGTAATTAGCATGCCGAATATTACTTGGAATGTGAATTGGAACGAAATCGCCAATAGATAAGACCATTTTACAATTTGGGCCCAAGTTAGAAGCAGAGCCTAAGGTGTAAATTATCGATAGTCCATATCTCGGAAACTATAAGAGATAATGCAATTTGGCAACCGGCAATGTAATTAGCATGCCGAATATTACTTGGAATGTGAATTGGAACGAAATCGCCAATAGATAAGACCATTTTACAATTTGGGCCCAAGTTAGAAGCAGAGCCTATATTGTAAATTATCGATAGTCCATATCTCGGAAACTATAAGAGATAATGCAATTTGGCAACCGGCAATGTAATTAGCATGCCGAATATTACTTGGAATGTGAATTGGAACGAAATCGCCAATAGATAAGACCATTTTACAATTTGGGCCCAAGTTAGAAGCAGAGCCTAAGGTGTAAATTATCGATAGTCCATATCTCTGAAACTATAAGAGATAATGCAATTTGGCAACCGGCAATGTAATTAGCATGCCGAATATTACTTGGAATGTGAATTGGAACGAAATCGCCAATAGATAAGACCATTTTACAATTTGGGCCCAAGTTAGAAGCAGAGCCTAAGGTGTAAATTATCGATAGTCCATATCTCGGAAACTATAAGAGATAATGCAATTTGGCAACCGGCAATGTAATTAGCATGCCGAATATTACTTGGAATGTGAATTGGAACGAAATCGCCAATAGGTAAGACCATTTTACAATTTGGGCCCAAGTTAGAAGCAGAGCCTAAGGTGTAAATTATCGATAGTCCATATCTCGGAAACTATAAGAGATAATTCAATTTGGCAACCGGCAATGTAATTAGCATGCCGAATATTACTTGGAATGTGAATTGGAACGAAATCGCCAATAGATAAGACCATTTTACAATTTGGGCCCAAGTTAGAAGCAGAGCCTAAGGTGTAAATTATCGATAGTCCATATCTCGGAAACTATAAGAGATAATGCAATTTGGCAACCGGCAATGTAATTAGCATGCCGAATATTACTTGGAATGTGAATTGGAACGAAATCGCCAATAGATAAGACCATTTTACAATTTGGGCCCAAGTTAGAAGCAGAGCCTATATTGTAAATTATCGATAGTCCATATCTCGGAAACTATAAGAGATAATGCAATTTGGCAACCGGCAATGTAATTAGCATGCCGAATATTACTTGGAATGTGAATTGGAACGAAATCGCCAATAGATAAGACCATTTTACAATTTGGGCCCAAGTTAGAAGCAGAGCCTAAGGTGTAAATTATCGATAGTCCATATCTCGGAAACTATAAGAGTTAATGCAATTTGGCAACCGGCAATGTAATTAGCATGCCGAATATTACTTGGAATGTGAATTGGAACGAAATCGCCAATAGATAAGACCATTTTACAATTTGGGCCCAAGTTAGAAGCAGAGCCTAAGGTGTAAATTATCGATAGTCCATATCTCGGAAACTATAAGAGTTAATGCAATTTGGCAACCGGCAATGTAATTAGCATGCCGAATATTACTTGGAATGTGAATTGGAACGAAATCGCCAATAGATAAGACCATTTTACAATTTGGGCCCAAGTTAGAAGCAGAGCCTAAGGTGTAAATTATCGATAGTCCATATCTCGGAAACTATAAGAGATAATGCAATTTGGCAACTGGCAATGTAATTAGCATGCCGAATATTACTTGGAATGTGAATTGGAACGAAATCGCCAATAGATAAGACCATTTTACAATTTGGGCCCAAGTTAGAAGCAGAGCCTAAGGTGTAAATTATTGATAGTCCATATCTCGGAAACTATAAGAGATAATGCAATTTCGCAACCGGCAATGTAATTAGCATGCCGAATATCACTTGGAATGTGAATTGGGACGAAATCGCCAATAGATAAGACCATTTTACAATTTGGGCCCAAGTTAGAAGCAGAGCCTAAGGTGTAAATTATCGATAGTCCATATCTCGGAAACTATAAGAGATAATGCAATTTGGCAACCGGCAATGTAATTTGCATGCCGAATATTACTTGGAATGTGAATTGGAACGAAATCGCCAATAGATAAGACCATTTTACAATTTGGGCCCAAGTTAGAAGCAGAGACTAAAGAGTAAATTATCGATAGTCCATATCTCGGAAACTATAAGAGATAATGCAATTTGGCAACCGGCAATGTAATTAGCATGCCGAATATTACTTGGAATGTGAATTGGAACGAAATCGCCAATAGATAAGACCATTTTACAATTTGGGCCCAAGTTAGAAGCAGAGCCTAAGGTGTAAATTATCGATAGTCCACATCTCGGAAACTATAAGAGATAATGCAATTTGGCAACCGGCAATGTAATTAGCATGCCGAATATTACTTGGAATGTGAATTGGAACGAAATCGCCAATAGATAAGACCATTTTACAATTTGGGCCCAAGTTAGAAGCAGAGCCTAAGGTGTAAATTATCGATAGTCCATATCTCGGAAACTATAAGAGTTAATGCAATTTGGCAACCGGCAATGTAATTAGCATGCCGAATATTACTTGGAATGTGAATTGGAACGAAATCGCCAATAGATAAGACCATTTTACAATTTGGGCCCAAGTTAGAAGCAGAGCCTAAGGTGTAAATTATCGATAGTCCATATCTCGGAAACTATAAGAGTTAATGCAATTTGGCAACCGGCAATGTAATTAGCATGCCGAATATTACTTGGAATGTGAATTGGAACGAAATCGCCAATAGATAAGACCATTTTACAATTTGGGCCCAAGTTAGAAGCAGAGCCTAAGGTGTAAATTATCGATAGTCCATATCTCGGAAACTATAAGAGTTAATGCAATTTGGCAACCGGCAATGTAATTAGCATGCCGAATATTACTTGGAATGTGAATTGGAACGAAATCGCCAATAGATAAGACCATTTTACAATTTGGGCCCAAGTTAGAAGCAGAGCCTAAGGTGTAAATTATCGATAGTCCATATCTCGGAAACTATAAGAGATAATGCAATTTGGCAACTGGCAATGTAATTAGCATGCCGAATATTACTTGGAATGTGAATTGGAACGAAATCGCCAATAGATAAGACCATTTTACAATTTGGGCCCAAGTTAGAAGCAGAGCCTAAGGTGTAAATTATTGATAGTCCATATCTCGGAAACTATAAGAGATAATGCAATTTCGCAACCGGCAATGTAATTAGCATGCCGAATATCACTTGGAATGTGAATTGGGACGAAATCGCCAATAGATAAGACCATTTTACAATTTGGGCCCAAGTTAGAAGCAGAGCCTAAGGTGTAAATTATCGATAGTCCATATCTCGGAAACTATAAGAGATAATGCAATTTGGCAACCGGCAATGTAATTAGCATGCCGAATATTACTTGGAATGTGAATTGGAACGAAATCGCCAATAGATAAGACCATTTTACAATTTGGGCCCAAGTTAGAAGCAGAGACTAAAGAGTAAATTATCGATAGTCCATATCTCGGAAACTATAAGAGATAATGCAATTTGGCAACCGGCAATGTAATTAGCATGCCGAATATTACTTGGAATGTGAATTGGAACGAAATCGCCAATAGATAAGACCATTTTACAATTTGGGCCCAAGTTAGAAGCAGAGCCTAAGGTGTAAATTATCGATAGTCCACATCTCGGAAACTATAAGAGATAATGCAATTTGGCAACCGGCAATGTAATTAGCATGCCGAATATTACTTGGAATGTGAATTGGAACGAAATCGCCAATAGGTAAGACCATTTTACAATTTGGGCCCAAGTTAGAAGCAGAGCCTAAGGTGTAAATTATCGATAGTCCATATCTCGGAAACTATAAGAGATAATGCAATTTATCAACCGGCAATGTAATTAGCATGCCGAATATTACTTGGAATGTGAATTGGAACGAAATCGCCAATAGGTAAGACCATTTTACAATTTGGGCCCAAGTTAGAAGCAGAGCCTAAGGTGTAAATTATCGATAGTCCATATCTCGGAAACTATAAGAGATAATTCAATTTGGCAACCGGCAATGTAATTAGCATGCCGAATATTACTTGGAATGTGAATTGGAACGAAATCGCCAATAGATAAGACCATTTTACAATTTGGGCCCAAGTTAGAAGCAGAGCCTAAGGTGTAAATTATCGATAGTCCATATCTCGGAAACTATAAGAGATAATGCAATTTGGCGACCGGCAATGTAATTAGCATGCCGAATATTACTTGGAATGTGAATTGGAACGAAATCGCCAATAGATAAGACCATTTTACAATTTGGGCCCAAGTTAGAAGCAGAGCCTAAGGTGTAAATTATCGATAGTCCATATCTCGGAAACTATAAGAGATAATGCAATTTGGCAACCGGCAATGTAATTAGCATGCCGAATATTACTTGGAATGTGAATTGGAACGAAATCGCCAATAGATAAGACCATTTTACGGTTTGGGCCCAAGTTAGAAGCAGAGCCTAAGGTGTAAATTATCGATAGTCCATATCTCGGAAACTATAAGAGATAATGCAATTTGGCAACCGGCAATGTAATTAGCATTCCGAATATTACTTGGAATGTGAATTGGAACGAAATCGCCAATAGATAAGACCATTTTACAATTTGGGCCCAAGTTAGAAGCAGAGCCTAAGGTGTAAATTATCGATAGTCCATATCTCGGAAACTATAAGAGATAATGCAATTTGGCAACCGGCAATGTAATTAGCATGCCGAATATTACTTGGAATGTGAATTGGAACGAAATCGCCAATAGATAAGACCATTTTACAATTTGGGCCCAAGTTAGAAGCAGAGCCTAAGGTGTAAATTATCGATAGTCCATATCTCGGAAACTATAAGAGATAATGCAATTTCGCAACCGGCAATGTAATTAGCATGCCGAATATTACTTGGAGTGTGAATTGGAACGAAATCGCCAATAGATAAGACCATTTTACAATTTGGGCCCAAGTTAGAAGCAGAGCCTAAGGTGTAAATTATCGATAGTCCATATCTCGGAAACTATAAGAGATAATGCAATTTGGCAACCGGCAATGTAATTAGCATGCCGAACATTACTTGGAATGTGAATTGGAACGAAATCGCCAATAGATAAGACCATTTTACAATTTGGGCCCAAGTTAGAAGCAGAGCCTAAGGTGTAAATTATCGATAGTCCATATCTCGGAAACTATAAGAGATAATGCAATTTGGCAACCGGCAATGAAATTAGCATGCCGAATATTACTTGGAATGTGAATTGGAACGAAATCGCCAATAGATAAGACCATTTTACAATTTGGGCCCAAGTTAGAAGCAGAGCCTAAGGTGTAAATTATCGATAGTCCATATCTCGGAAACTATAAGAGTTAATGCAATTTGGCAACCGGCAATGTAATTAGCATGCCGAATATTACTTGGAATGTGAATTGGAACGAAATCGCCAATAGATAAGACCATTTTACAATTTGGGCCCAAGTTAGAAGCAGAGCCTAAGGTGTAAATTATCGATAGTCCATATCTCGGAAACTATAAGAGATAATGCAATTTGGCAACCGGCAATGTAATTAGCATGCCGAATATTACTTGGAATGTGAATTGGAACGAAATCGCCAATAGGTAAGACCATTTTACAATTTGGGCCCAAGTTAGAAGCAGAGCCTAAGGTGTAAATTATCGATAGTCCATATCTCGGAAACTATAAGAGATAATGCAATTTGGCAACCGGCAATGTAATTAGCATGCCGAATATTACTTGGAATGTGAATTGGAACGAAATCGCCAATAGATAAGACCATTTTACAATTTGGGCCCAAGTTAGAAGCAGAGCCTAAGGTGTAAATTATCGATAGTCCATATCTCGGAAACTATAAGAGATAATGCAATTTGGCAACCGGCAATGTAATTAGCATGCCGAATATTACTTGGAATGTGAATTGGAACGAAATCGCCAATAGATAAGACCATTTTACAATTTGGGCCCAAGTTAGAAGCAGAGCCTAAGGTGTAAATTATCGATAGTCCATATCTCGGAAACTATAAGAGTTAATGCAATTTGGCAACCGGCAATGTAATTAGCATGCCGAATATTACTTGGAATGTGAATTGGAACGAAATCGCCAATAGATAAGACCATTTTACAATTTGGGCCCAAGTTAGAAGCAGAGCCTAAGGTGTAAATTATCGATAGTCCATATCTCGGAAACTATAAGAGATAATGCAATTTGGCAACCGGCAATGTAATTAGCATGCCGAATATTACTTGGAATGTGAATTGGAACGAAATCGCCAATAGATAAGACCATTTTACGATTTGGGCCCAAGTTAGAAGCAGAGCCTAAGGTGTAAATTATTGATAGTCCATATCTCGGAAACTATAAGAGATAATGCAATTTCGCAACCGGCAATGTAATTAGCATGCCGAATATCACTTGGAATGTGAATTGGGACGAAATCGCCAATAGATAAGACCATTTTACAATTTGGGCCCAAGTTAGAAGCAGAGCCTAAGGTGTAAATTATTGATAGTCCATATCTCGGAAACTATAAGAGATAATGCAATTTCGCAACCGGCAATGTAATTAGCATGCCGAATATTACTTGGAATGTGAATTGGAACGAAATCGCCAATAGATAAGACCATTTTACAATTTGGGCCCAAGTTAGAAGCAGAGCCTAAGGTGTAAATTATTGATAGTCCATATCTCGGAAACTATAAGAGATAATGCAATTTGGCAACTGGCAATGTAATTAGCATGCCGAATATTACTTGGAATGTGAATTGGAACGAAATCGCCAATAGATAAGACCATTTTACAATTTGGGCGCAAGTTAGAAGCAGAGCCTAAGGTGCAAATTATTGATAGTCCATATCTCGGAAACTATAAGAGATAATGCAATTTCGCAACCGGCAATGTAATTAGCATGCCGAATATCACTTGGAATGTGAATTGGGACGAAATCGCCAATAGATAAGACCATTTTACAATTTGGGCCCAAGTTAGAAGCAGAGTCTAAGGTGTAAATTATCGATAGTCCATATCTCGGAAACTATAAGAGATAATGCAATTTGGCAACCGGCAATGTAATTAGAATGCCGAATATTACTTGGAATGTGAATTGGAACGAAATCGCCAATAGATAAGACCATTTCACAATTTGGGCCCAAGTTAGAAGCAGAGCCTAAGGTGTAAATTATCGATAGTCCATATCTCGGAAACTATAAGAGTTAATGCAATTTGGCAACCGGCAATGTAATTAGCATGCCGAATATTACTTGGAATGTGAATTGGAACGAAATCGCCAATAGATAAGACCATTTTACAATTTGGGCCCAAGTTAGAAGCAGAGCCTAAGGTGTAAATTATCGATAGTCCATATCTCGGAAACTATAAGAGATAATGCAATTTGGCAAACGGCAATGTAATTAGCATGCCGAATATTACTTGGAATGTGAATTGGAACGAAATCGCCAATAGATAAGACCATTTTACGATTTGGGCCCAAGTTAGAAGCAGAGCCTAAGGTGTAAATTATTGATAGTCCATATCTCGGAAACTATAAGAGATAATGCAATTTCGCAACCGGCAATGTAATTAGCATGCCGAATATCACTTGGAATGTGAATTGGGACGAAATCGCCAATAGATAAGACCATTTTACAATTTGGGCCCAAGTTAGAAGCAGAGCCTAAGGTGTAAATTATTGATAGTCCATATCTCGGAAACTATAAGAGATAATGCAATTTCGCAACCGGCAATGTAATTAGCATGCCGAATATTACTTGGAATGTGAATTGGAACGAAATCGCCAATAGATAAGACCATTTTACAATTTGGGCCCAAGTTAGAAGCAGAGCCTAAGGTGTAAATTATTGATAGTCCATATCTCGGAAACTATAAGAGATAATGCAATTTGGCAACTGGCAATGTAATTAGCATGCCGAATATTACTTGGAATGTGAATTGGAACGAAATCGCCAATAGATAAGACCATTTTACAATTTGGGCCCAAGTTAGAAGCAGAGCCTAAGGTGCAAATTATCGATAGTCCATATCTCGGAAACTATAAGAGATAATGCAATTTGGCAACCGGCAATGTAATTAGCATGCCGAATATTACTTGGAATGTGAATTGGAACGAAATCGCCAATAGATAAGACCATTTTACAATTTGGGCCCAAGTTAGAAGCAGAGCCTAAGGTGTAAATTATCGATAGTCCATATCTCGGAAACTATAAGAGTTAATGCAATTTGGCAACCGGCAATGTAATTAGCATGCCGAATATTACTTGGAATGTGAATTGGAACGAAATCGCCAATAGATAAGACCATTTTACAATTTGGGCCCAAGTTAGAAGCAGAGCCTAAGGTGTAAATTATCGATAGTCCATATCTCGGAAACTATAAGAGATAATGCAATTTGGCAACCGGCAATGTAATTAGCATGCCGAATATTACTTGGAATGTGAATTGGAACGAAATCGCCAATAGATAAGACCATTTTACGATTTGGGCCCAAGTTAGAAGCAGAGCCTAAGGTGTAAATTATTGATAGTCCATATCTCGGAAACTATAAGAGATAATGCAATTTCGCAACCGGCAATGTAATTAGCATGCCGAATATTACTTGGAATGTGAATTGGAACGAAATCGCCAATAGATAAGACCATTTTACAATTTGGGCCCAAGTTAGAAGCAGAGCCTAAGGTGTAAATTATTGATAGTCCATATCTCGGAAACTATAAGAGATAATGCAATTTCGCAACCGGCAATGTAATTAGCATGCCGAATATTACTTAGAATGTGAATTGGAACGAAATCGCCAATAGATAAGACCATTTTACAGTTTGGGCCCAAGTTAGAAGCAGAGCCTAAGGTGTAAATTATTGATAGTCCATATCTCGGAAACTATAAGAGATAATGCAATTTGGCAACTGGCAATGTAATTAGCATGCCGAATATTACTTGGAATGTGAATTGGAACGAAATCGCCAATAGATAAGGCCATTTTACAATTTGGGCCCAAGTTAGAAGCAGAGCCTAAGGTGCAAATTATTGATAGTCCATATCTCGGAAACTATAAGAGATAATGCAATTTCGCAACCGGCAATGTAATTAGCATGCCGAATATCACTTGGAATGTGAATTGGGACGAAATCGCCAATAGATAAGACCATTTTACAATTTGGGCCCAAGTTAGAAGCAGAGCCTAAGGTGCAAATTATTGATAGTCCATATCTCGGAAACTATAAGAGATAATGCAATTTGGCAACCGGCAATGTAATTAGAATGCCGAATATTACTTGGAATGTGAATTGGAACGAAATCGCCAATAGATAAGACCATTTTACAATTTGGGCCCAAGTTAGAAGCAGAGACTAAAGTGTAAATTATCGATAGTCCATATCTCGGAAACTATAAGAGATAATGCAATTTGGCAACCGGCAATGTAATTAGCATGCCGAATATTACTTGGAATGTGAATTGGAACGAAATCGCCAATAGATAAGACCATTTTACAATTTGGGCCCAAGTTAGAAGCAGAGCCTAAGGTGTAAATAATCGATAGTCCATATCTCGGAAACTATAAGAGATAATGCAATTTGGCAACCGGCAATGTAATTAGCATGCCGAATATTACTTGGAATGTGAATTGGAACGAAATCGCCAATAGATAAGACCATTTTACAATTTGGGCCCAAGTTATAAGCAGAGCTTATGGTGTAAATTATCGATAGTCCATATCTCGGAAACTATAAGAGATAATGCAATTTGGCAACCGGCAATGTAATTAGCATGCCGAATATTACTTGGAATGTGAATTGGAACGAAATCGCCAATAGATAAGACCATTTTACAATTTGGGCCCAAGTTAGAAGCAGAGCCTAAGGTGTAAATTATCGATAGTCCATATCTCGGAAACTATAAGAGTTAATGCAATTTGGCAAACGGCAATGTAATTAGCATGCCGAATATTACTTGGAATGTGAATTGGAACGAAATCGCCAATAGATAAGACCATTTTACAATTTGGGCCCAAGTTAGAAGCAGAGCCTAAGGTGTAAATTATCGATAGTCCATATCTCGGAAACTATAAGAGATAATGCAATTTGGCAACCGGCAATGTAATTAGCATGCCGAATATTACTTGGAATGTGAATTGGAACGAAATCGCCAATAGATAAGACCATTTTACAATTTGGGCCCAAGTTAGAAGCAGAGCCTAAGGTGTAAATTATCGATAGTCCATATCTCGGAAACTATAAGAGATAATGCAATTTGGCAACCGGCAATGTAATTAGCATGCTGAATATTACTTGGAATGTGAATTGGAACGAAATCGCCAATAGGTAAGACCATTTTACAATTTGGGCCCAAGTTAGAAGCAGAGCCTAAGGTGTAAATTATCGATAGTCCATATCTCGGAAACTATAAGAGATAATTCAATTTGGCAACCGGCAATGTAATTAGCATGCCGAATATTACTTGGAATGTGAATTGGAACGAAATCGCCAATAGATAAGACCATTTTACAATTTGGGCCCAAGTTAGAAGCAGAGCCTAAGGTGTAAATTATCGATAGTCCATATCTCGGAAACTATAAGAGATAATGCAATTTGGCAACCGGCAATGTAATTAGCATGCCGAATATTACTTGGAATGTGAATTGGAACGAAATCGCCAATAGATAAGACCATTTTACAATTTGGGCCCAAGTTAGAAGCAGAGCCTAAGGTGTAAATTATCGATAGTCCATATCTCGGAAACTATAAGAGATAATGCAATTTGGCAACCGGCAATGTAATTAGCATGCCGAATATTACTTGGAATGTGAATTGGAACGAAATCGCCAATAGATAAGACCATTTTACAATTTGGGCCCAAGTTAGAAGCAGAGCCTATATTGTAAATTATCGATAGTCCATATCTCGGAAACTATAAGAGATAATGCAATTTGGCAACCGGCAATGTAATTAGCATGCCGAATATTACTTGGAATGTGAATTGGAACGAAATCGCCAATAGATAAGACCATTTTACAATTTGGGCCCAAGTTAGAAGCAGAGCCTAAGGTGTAAATTATCGATAGTCCATATCTCTGAAACTATAAGAGATAATGCAATTTGGCAACCGGCAATGTAATTAGCATGCCGAATATTACTTGGAATGTGAATTGGAACGAAATCGCCAATAGATAAGACCATTTTACAATTTGGGCCCAAGTTAGAAGCAGAGCCTAAGGTGTAAATTATCGATAGTCCATACCTCGGAAACTATAAGAGATAATGCAATTTGGCAACCGGCAATGTAATTAGCATGCCGAATATTACTTGGAATGTGAATTGGAACGAAATCGCCAATAGGTAAGACCATTTTACAATTTGGGCCCAAGTTAGAAGCAGAGCCTAAGGTGTAAATTATCGATAGTCCATATCTCGGAAACTATAAGAGATAATTCAATTTGGCAACCGGCAATGTAATTAGCATGCCGAATATTACTTGGAATGTGAATTGGAACGAAATCGCCAATAGATAAGACCATTTTACAATTTGGGCCCAAGTTAGAAGCAGAGCCTAAGGTGTAAATTATCGATAGTCCATATCTCGGAAACTATAAGAGATAATGCAATTTGGCAACCGGCAATGTAATTAGCATGCCGAATATTACTTGGAATGTGAATTGGAACGAAATCGCCAATAGATAAGACCATTTTACAATTTGGGCCCAAGTTAGAAGCAGAGCCTATATTGTAAATTATCGATAGTCCATATCTCGGAAACTATAAGAGATAATGCAATTTGGCAACCGGCAATGTAATTAGCATGCCGAATATTACTTGGAATGTGAATTGGAACGAAATCGCCAATAGATAAGACCATTTTACAATTTGGGCCCAAGTTAGAAGCAGAGCCTAAGGTGTAAATTATCGATAGTCCATATCTCGGAAACTATAAGAGATAATGCAATTTGGCAACCGGCAATGTAATTAGCATGCCGAATATTACTTGGAATGTGAATTGGAACGAAATCGCCAATAGATAAGACCATTTTACAATTTGGGCCCAAGTTAGAAGCAGAGCCTAAGGTGTAAATTATCGATAGTCCATATCTCGGAAACTATAAGAGATAATGCAATTTGGCAACCGGCAATGTAATTAGCATGCCGAATATTACTTGGAATGTGAATTGGAACGAAATCGCCAATAGGTAAGACCATTTTACAATTTGGGCCCAAGTTAGAAGCAGAGCCTAAGGTGTAAATTATCGATAGTCCATATCTCGGAAACTATAAGAGATAATTCAATTTGGCAACCGGCAATGTAATTAGCATGCCGAATATTACTTGGAATGTGAATTGGAACGAAATCGCCAATAGATAAGACCATTTTACAATTTGGGCCCAAGTTAGAAGCAGAGCCTAAGGTGTAAATTATCGATAGTCCATATCTCGGAAACTATAAGAGATAATGCAATTTGGCAACCGGCAATGTAATTAGCATGCCGAATATTACTTGGAATGTGAATTGGAACGAAATCGCCAATAGATAAGACCATTTTACAATTTGGGCCCAAGTTAGAAGCAGAGCCTAAGGTGTAAATTATCGATAGTCCATATCTCGGAAACTATAAGAGATAATGCAATTTGGCAACCGGCAATGTAATTAGCATGCCGAATATTACTTGGAATGTGAATTGGAACGAAATCGCCAATAGATAAGACCATTTTACAATTTGGGCCCAAGTTAGAAGCAGAGCCTATGGTGTAAATTATCGATAGTCCATATCTCGGAAACTATAAGAGATAATGCAATTTGGCAACCGGCAATGTAATTAGCATGCCGAATATTACTTGGAATGTGAATTGGAACGAAATCGCCAATAGATAAGACCATTTTACAATTTGGGCCCAAGTTAGAAGCAGAGCCTAAGGTGTAAATTATCGATAGTCCATATCTCGGAAACTATAAGAGATAATGCAATTTGGCAACCGGCAATGTAATTAGCATGCCGAATATTACTTGGAATGTGAATTGGAACGAAATCGCCAATAGATAAGACCATTTTACAATTTGGGCCCAAGTTAGAAGCAGAGCCTAAGGTGTAAATTATCGATAGTCCATATCTCGGAAACTATAAGAGATAATGCAATTTGGCAACCGGCAATGTAATTAGCATGCCGAATATTACTTGGAATGTGAATTGGAACGAAATCGCCAATAGATAAGACCATTTTACAATTTGGGCCCAAGTTAGAAGCAGAGCCTAAGGTGTAAATTATCGATAGTCCATATCTCTGAAACTATAAGAGATAATGCAATTTCGCAACCGGCAATGTAATTAGCATGCCGAATATTACTTGGAATGTGAATTGGGACGAAATCGCCAATAGATAAGACCATTTTACAATTTGGGCCCAAGTTAGAAGCAGAGCCTAAGGTGTAAATTATCGATAGTCCATATCTCGGAAACTATAAGAGATAATGCAATTTGGCAACCGGCAATGTAATTAGCATGCCGAATATTACTTGGAATGTGAATTGGAACGAAATCGCCAATAGATAAGACCATTTTACAATTTGGGCCCAAGTTAGAAGCAGAGCCTAAGGTGTAAATTATCGATAGTCCATATCTCGGAAACTATAAGAGATAATGCAATTTGGCAACCGGCAATGTAATTAGCATGCCGAATATTACTTGGAATGTGAATTGGAACGAAATCGCCAATAGATAAGACCATTTTACAATTTGGGCCCAAGTTAGAAGCAGAGCCTAAGGTGTAAATTATTGATAGTCCATATCTCGGAAACTATAAGAGATAATGCAATTTGGCAACCGGCAATGTAATTAGCATGCCGAATATTACTTGGAATGTGAATTGGAACGAAATCGCCAATAGATAAGACCATTTTACAATTTGGGCCCAAGTTAGAAGCAGAGCCTAAGGTGTAAATTATTGATAGTCCATATCTCGGAAACTATAAGAGATAATGCAATTTCGCAACCGGCAATGTAATTAGCATGCCGAATATTACTTGGAATGTGAATTGGAACGAAATCGCCAATAGATAAGACCATTTTACAATTTGGGCCCAAGTTAGAAGCAGAGCCTAAGGTGTAAATTATTGATAGTCCATATCTCGGAAACTATAAGAGATAATGCAATTTGGCAACCGGCAATGTAATTAGCATGCCGAATATTACTTGGAATGTGAATTGGAACGAAATCGCCAATAGATAAGACCATTTTACAATTTGGGCCCAAGTTAGAAGCAGAGCCTAAGGTGTAAATTATCGATAGTCCATATCTCGGAAACTATAAGAGATAATGCAATTTGGCAACCGGCAATGTAATTAGCATGCCGAATATTACTTGGAATGTGAATTGGAACGAAATCGCCAATAGATAAGACCATTTTACAATTTGGGCCCAAGTTAGAAGCAGAGCCTAAGGTGTAAATTATCGATAGTCCATATCTCGGAAACTATAAGAGATAATGCAATTTGGCAACCGGCAATGTAATTAGCATGCCGAATATTACTTGGAATGTGAATTGGAACGAAATCGCCAATAGATAAGACCATTTTACAATTTGGGCCCAAGTTAGAAGCAGAGCCTAAGGTGTAAATTATCGATAGTCCATATCTCGGAAACTATAAGAGATAATGCAATTTGGCAACCGGCAATGTAATTAGCATGCCGAATATTACTTGGAATGTGAATTGGAACGAAATCGCCAATAGATAAGACCATTTTACAATTTGGGCCCAAGTTAGAAGCAGAGCCTAAGGTGTAAATTATCGATAGTCCATATCTCGGAAACTATAAGAGATAATGCAATTTGGCAACCGGCAATGTAATTAGCATGCCGAATATTACTTGGAATGTGAATTGGAACGAAATCGCCAATAGATAAGACCATTTTACAATTTGGGCCCAAGTTAGAAGCAGAGCCTAAGGTGTAAATTATCGATAGTCCATATCTCGGAAACTATAAGAGATAATGCAATTTGGCAACCGGCAATGTAATTAGCATGCCGAATATTACTTGGAATGTGAATTGGAACGAAATCGCCAATAGATAAGACCATTTTACAATTTGGGCCCAAGTTAGAAGCAGAGCCTAAGGTGTAAATTATCGATAGTCCATATCTCGGAAACTATAAGAGATAATGCAATTTGGCAACCGGCAATGTAATTAGCATGCCGAATATTACTTGGAATGTGAATTGGAACGAAATCGCCAATAGATAAGACCATTTTACAATTTGGGCCCAAGTTAGAAGCAGAGCCTAAGGTGTAAATTATCGATAGTCCATATCTCGGAAACTATAAGAGATAATGCAATTTGGCAACCGGCAATGTAATTAGCATGCCGAATATTACTTGGAATGTGAATTGGAACGAAATCGCCAATAGATAAGACCATTTTACAATTTGGGCCCAAGTTAGAAGCAGAGCCTAAGGTGTAAATTATCGATAGTCCATATCTCGGAAACTATAAGAGATAATGCAATTTGGCAACCGGCAATGTAATTAGCATGCCGAATATTACTTGGAATGTGAATTGGAACGAAATCGCCAATAGATAAGACCATTTTACAATTTGGGCCCAAGTTAGAAGCAGAGCCTAAGGTGTAAATTATCGATAGTCCATATCTCGGAAACTATAAGAGATAATGCAATTTCGCAACCGGCAATGTAATTAGCATGCCGAATATTACTTGGAATGTGAATTGGAACGAAATCGCCAATAGATAAGACCATTTTACAATTTGGGCCCAAGTTAGAAGCAGAGCCTAAGGTGTAAATTATCGATAGTCCATATCTCGGAAACTATAAGAGATAATGCAATTTGGCAACCGGCAATGTAATTAGCATGCCGAATATTACTTGGAATGTGAATTGGAACGAAATCGCCAATAGATAAGACCATTTTACAATTTGGGCCCAAGTTAGAAGCAGAGCCTAAGGTGTAAATTATTGATAGTCCATATCTCGGAAACTATAAGAGATAATGCAATTTGGCAACCGGCAATGTAATTAGCATGCCGAATATTACTTGGAATGTGAATTGGAACGAAATCGCCAATAGATAAGACCATTTTACAATTTGGGCCCAAGTTAGAAGCAGAGCCTAAGGTGTAAATTATCGATAGTCCATATCTCGGAAACTATAAGAGATAATGCAATTTGGCAACCGGCAATGTAATTAGCATGCCGAATATTACTTGGAATGTGAATTGGAACGAAATCGCCAATAGATAAGACCATTTTACAATTTGGGCCCAAGTTAGAAGCAGAGCCTAAGGTGTAAATTATCGATAGTCCATATCTCGGAAACTATAAGAGATAATGCAATTTGGCAACCGGCAATGTAATTAGCATGCCGAATATTACTTGGAATGTGAATTGGAACGAAATCGCCAATAGATAAGACCATTTTACAATTTGGGCCCAAGTTAGAAGCAGAGCCTAAGGTGTAAATTATCGATAGTCCATATCTCGGAAACTATAAGAGATAATGCAATTTGGCAACCGGCAATGTAATTAGCATGCCGAATATTACTTGGAATGTGAATTGGAACGAAATCGCCAATAGATAAGACCATTTTACAATTTGGGCCCAAGTTAGAAGCAGAGCCTAAGGTGTAAATTATCGATAGTCCATATCTCGGAAACTATAAGAGATAATGCAATTTGGCAACCGGCAATGTAATTAGCATGCCGAATATTACTTGGAATGTGAATTGGAACGAAATCGCCAATAGATAAGACCATTTTACAATTTGGGCCCAAGTTAGAAGCAGAGCCTAAGGTGTAAATTATCGATAGTCCATATCTCGGAAACTATAAGAGATAATGCAATTTGGCAACCGGCAATGTAATTAGCATGCCGAATATTACTTGGAATGTGAATTGGAACGAAATCGCCAATAGATAAGACCATTTTACAATTTGGGCCCAAGTTAGAAGCAGAGCCTAAGGTGTAAATTATCGATAGTCCATATCTCGGAAACTATAAGAGATAATGCAATTTGGCAACCGGCAATGTAATTAGCATGCCGAATATTACTTGGAATGTGAATTGGAACGAAATCGCCAATAGATAAGACCATTTTACAATTTGGGCCCAAGTTAGAAGCAGAGCCTAAGGTGTAAATTATCGATAGTCCATATCTCGGAAACTATAAGAGATAATGCAATTTGGCAACCGGCAATGTAATTAGCATGCCGAATATTACTTGGAATGTGAATTGGAACGAAATCGCCAATAGATAAGACCATTTTACAATTTGGGCCCAAGTTAGAAGCAGAGCCTAAGGTGTAAATTATCGATAGTCCATATCTCGGAAACTATAAGAGATAATGCAATTTGGCAACCGGCAATGTAATTAGCATGCCGAATATTACTTGGAATGTGAATTGGAACGAAATCGCCAATAGATAAGACCATTTTACAATTTGGGCCCAAGTTAGAAGCAGAGCCTAAGGTGTAAATTATCGATAGTCCATATCTCGGAAACTATAAGAGATAATGCAATTTGGCAACCGGCAATGTAATTAGCATGCCGAATATTACTTGGAATGTGAATTGGAACGAAATCGCCAATAGATAAGACCATTTTACAATTTGGGCCCAAGTTAGAAGCAGAGCCTAAGGTGTAAATTATCGATAGTCCATATCTCGGAAACTATAAGAGATAATGCAATTTGGCAACCGGCAATGTAATTAGCATGCCGAATATTACTTGGAATGTGAATTGGAACGAAATCGCCAATAGATAAGACCATTTTACAATTTGGGCCCAAGTTAGAAGCAGAGCCTAAGGTGTAAATTATCGATAGTCCATATCTCGGAAACTATAAGAGATAATGCAATTTGGCAACCGGCAATGTAATTAGCATGCCGAATATTACTTGGAATGTGAATTGGAACGAAATCGCCAATAGATAAGACCATTTTACAATTTGGGCCCAAGTTAGAAGCAGAGCCTAAGGTGTAAATTATCGATAGTCCATATCTCGGAAACTATAAGAGATAATGCAATTTGGCAACCGGCAATGTAATTAGCATGCCGAATATTACTTGGAATGTGAATTGGAACGAAATCGCCAATAGATAAGACCATTTTACAATTTGGGCCCAAGTTAGAAGCAGAGCCTAAGGTGTAAATTATCGATAGTCCATATCTCGGAAACTATAAGAGATAATGCAATTTGGCAACCGGCAATGTAATTAGCATGCCGAATATTACTTGGAATGTGAATTGGAACGAAATCGCCAATAGATAAGACCATTTTACAATTTGGGCCCAAGTTAGAAGCAGAGCCTAAGGTGTAAATTATCGATAGTCCATATCTCGGAAACTATAAGAGATAATGCAATTTGGCAACCGGCAATGTAATTAGCATGCCGAATATTACTTGGAATGTGAATTGGAACGAAATCGCCAATAGATAAGACCATTTTACAATTTGGGCCCAAGTTAGAAGCAGAGCCTAAGGTGTAAATTATCGATAGTCCATATCTCGGAAACTATAAGAGATAATGCAATTTCGCAACCGGCAATGTAATTAGCATGCCGAATATTACTTGGAATGTGAATTGGAACGAAATCGCCAATAGATAAGACCATTTTACAATTTGGGCCCAAGTTAGAAGCAGAGCCTAAGGTGTAAATTATCGATAGTCCATATCTCGGAAACTATAAGAGATAATGCAATTTGGCAACCGGCAATGTAATTAGCATGCCGAATATTACTTGGAATGTGAATTGGAACGAAATCGCCAATAGATAAGACCATTTTACAATTTGGGCCCAAGTTAGAAGCAGAGCCTAAGGTGTAAATTATCGATAGTCCATATCTCGGAAACTATAAGAGATAATGCAATTTGGCAACCGGCAATGTAATTAGCATGCCGAATATTACTTGGAATGTGAATTGGAACGAAATCGCCAATAGATAAGACCATTTTACAATTTGGGCCCAAGTTAGAAGCAGAGCCTAAGGTGTAAATTATCGATAGTCCATATCTCGGAAACTATAAGAGATAATGCAATTTGGCAACCGGCAATGTAATTAGCATGCCGAATATTACTTGGAATGTGAATTGGAACGAAATCGCCAATAGATAAGACCATTTTACAATTTGGGCCCAAGTTAGAAGCAGAGCCTAAGGTGTAAATTATCGATAGTCCATATCTCGGAAACTATAAGAGATAATGCAATTTGGCAACCGGCAATGTAATTAGCATGCCGAATATTACTTGGAATGTGAATTGGAACGAAATCGCCAATAGATAAGACCATTTTACAATTTGGGCCCAAGTTAGAAGCAGAGCCTAAGGTGTAAATTATCGATAGTCCATATCTCGGAAACTATAAGAGATAATGCAATTTGGCAACCGGCAATGTAATTAGCATGCCGAATATTACTTGGAATGTGAATTGGAACGAAATCGCCAATAGATAAGACCATTTTACAATTTGGGCCCAAGTTAGAAGCAGAGCCTAAGGTGTAAATTATCGATAGTCCATATCTCGGAAACTATAAGAGATAATGCAATTTGGCAACCGGCAATGTAATTAGCATGCCGAATATTACTTGGAATGTGAATTGGAACGAAATCGCCAATAGATAAGACCATTTTACAATTTGGGCCCAAGTTAGAAGCAGAGCCTAAGGTGTAAATTATCGATAGTCCATATCTCGGAAACTATAAGAGATAATGCAATTTGGCAACCGGCAATGTAATTAGCATGCCGAATATTACTTGGAATGTGAATTGGAACGAAATCGCCAATAGATAAGACCATTTTACAATTTGGGCCCAAGTTAGAAGCAGAGCCTAAGGTGTAAATTATCGATAGTCCATATCTCGGAAACTATAAGAGATAATGCAATTTGGCAACCGGCAATGTAATTAGCATGCCGAATATTACTTGGAATGTGAATTGGAACGAAATCGCCAATAGATAAGACCATTTTACAATTTGGGCCCAAGTTAGAAGCAGAGCCTAAGGTGTAAATTATCGATAGTCCATATCTCGGAAACTATAAGAGATAATGCAATTTGGCAACCGGCAATGTAATTAGCATGCCGAATATTACTTGGAATGTGAATTGGAACGAAATCGCCAATAGATAAGACCATTTTACAATTTGGGCCCAAGTTAGAAGCAGAGCCTAAGGTGTAAATTATCGATAGTCCATATCTCGGAAACTATAAGAGATAATGCAATTTGGCAACCGGCAATGTAATTAGCATGCCGAATATTACTTGGAATGTGAATTGGAACGAAATCGCCAATAGATAAGACCATTTTACAATTTGGGCCCAAGTTAGAAGCAGAGCCTAAGGTGTAAATTATCGATAGTCCATATCTCGGAAACTATAAGAGATAATGCAATTTGGCAACCGGCAATGTAATTAGCATGCCGAATATTACTTGGAATGTGAATTGGAACGAAATCGCCAATAGATAAGACCATTTTACAATTTGGGCCCAAGTTAGAAGCAGAGCCTAAGGTGTAAATTATCGATAGTCCATATCTCGGAAACTATAAGAGATAATGCAATTTGGCAACCGGCAATGTAATTAGCATGCCGAATATTACTTGGAATGTGAATTGGAACGAAATCGCCAATAGATAAGACCATTTTACAATTTGGGCCCAAGTTAGAAGCAGAGCCTAAGGTGTAAATTATCGATAGTCCATATCTCGGAAACTATAAGAGATAATGCAATTTGGCAACCGGCAATGTAATTAGCATGCCGAATATTACTTGGAATGTGAATTGGAACGAAATCGCCAATAGATAAGACCATTTTACAATTTGGGCCCAAGTTAGAAGCAGAGCCTAAGGTGTAAATTATCGATAGTCCATATCTCGGAAACTATAAGAGATAATGCAATTTGGCAACCGGCAATGTAATTAGCATGCCGAATATTACTTGGAATGTGAATTGGAACGAAATCGCCAATAGATAAGACCATTTTACAATTTGGGCCCAAGTTAGAAGCAGAGCCTAAGGTGTAAATTATCGATAGTCCATATCTCGGAAACTATAAGAGATAATGCAATTTGGCAACCGGCAATGTAATTAGCATGCCGAATATTACTTGGAATGTGAATTGGAACGAAATCGCCAATAGATAAGACCATTTTACAATTTGGGCCCAAGTTAGAAGCAGAGCCTAAGGTGTAAATTATCGATAGTCCATATCTCGGAAACTATAAGAGATAATGCAATTTGGCAACCGGCAATGTAATTAGCATGCCGAATATTACTTGGAATGTGAATTGGAACGAAATCGCCAATAGATAAGACCATTTTACAATTTGGGCCCAAGTTAGAAGCAGAGCCTAAGGTGTAAATTATCGATAGTCCATATCTCGGAAACTATAAGAGATAATGCAATTTCGCAACCGGCAATGTAATTAGCATGCCGAATATTACTTGGAATGTGAATTGGAACGAAATCGCCAATAGATAAGACCATTTTACAATTTGGGCCCAAGTTAGAAGCAGAGCCTAAGGTGTAAATTATCGATAGTCCATATCTCGGAAACTATAAGAGATAATGCAATTTGGCAACCGGCAATGTAATTAGCATGCCGAATATTACTTGGAATGTGAATTGGAACGAAATCGCCAATAGATAAGACCATTTTACAATTTGGGCCCAAGTTAGAAGCAGAGCCTAAGGTGTAAATTATCGATAGTCCATATCTCGGAAACTATAAGAGATAATGCAATTTGGCAACCGGCAATGTAATTAGCATGCCGAATATTACTTGGAATGTGAATTGGAACGAAATCGCCAATAGATAAGACCATTTTACAATTTGGGCCCAAGTTAGAAGCAGAGCCTAAGGTGTAAATTATCGATAGTCCATATCTCGGAAACTATAAGAGATAATGCAATTTGGCAACCGGCAATGTAATTAGCATGCCGAATATTACTTGGAATGTGAATTGGAACGAAATCGCCAATAGATAAGACCATTTTACAATTTGGGCCCAAGTTAGAAGCAGAGCCTAAGGTGTAAATTATCGATAGTCCATATCTCGGAAACTATAAGAGATAATGCAATTTGGCAACCGGCAATGTAATTAGCATGCCGAATATTACTTGGAATGTGAATTGGAACGAAATCGCCAATAGATAAGACCATTTTACAATTTGGGCCCAAGTTAGAAGCAGAGCCTAAGGTGTAAATTATCGATAGTCCATATCTCGGAAACTATAAGAGATAATGCAATTTCGCAACCGGCAATGTAATTAGCATGCCGAATATTACTTGGAATGTGAATTGGAACGAAATCGCCAATAGATAAGACCATTTTACAATTTGGGCCCAAGTTAGAAGCAGAGCCTAAGGTGTAAATTATCGATAGTCCATATCTCGGAAACTATAAGAGATAATGCAATTTGGCAACCGGCAATGTAATTAGCATGCCGAATATTACTTGGAATGTGAATTGGAACGAAATCGCCAATAGATAAGACCATTTTACAATTTGGGCCCAAGTTAGAAGCAGAGCCTAAGGTGTAAATTATCGATAGTCCATATCTCGGAAACTATAAGAGATAATGCAATTTGGCAACCGGCAATGTAATTAGCATGCCGAATATTACTTGGAATGTGAATTGGAACGAAATCGCCAATAGATAAGACCATTTTACAATTTGGGCCCAAGTTAGAAGCAGAGCCTAAGGTGTAAATTATCGATAGTCCATATCTCGGAAACTATAAGAGATAATGCAATTTGGCAACCGGCAATGTAATTAGCATGCCGAATATTACTTGGAATGTGAATTGGAACGAAATCGCCAATAGATAAGACCATTTTACAATTTGGGCCCAAGTTAGAAGCAGAGCCTAAGGTGTAAATTATCGATAGTCCATATCTCGGAAACTATAAGAGATAATGCAATTTGGCAACCGGCAATGTAATTAGCATGCCGAATATTACTTGGAATGTGAATTGGAACGAAATCGCCAATAGATAAGACCATTTTACAATTTGGGCCCAAGTTAGAAGCAGAGCCTAAGGTGTAAATTATCGATAGTCCATATCTCGGAAACTATAAGAGATAATGCAATTTGGCAACCGGCAATGTAATTAGCATGCCGAATATTACTTGGAATGTGAATTGGAACGAAATCGCCAATAGATAAGACCATTTTACAATTTGGGCCCAAGTTAGAAGCAGAGCCTAAGGTGTAAATTATCGATAGTCCATATCTCGGAAACTATAAGAGATAATGCAATTTGGCAACCGGCAATGTAATTAGCATGCCGAATATTACTTGGAATGTGAATTGGAACGAAATCGCCAATAGATAAGACCATTTTACAATTTGGGCCCAAGTTAGAAGCAGAGCCTAAGGTGTAAATTATCGATAGTCCATATCTCGGAAACTATAAGAGATAATGCAATTTGGCAACCGGCAATGTAATTAGCATGCCGAATATTACTTGGAATGTGAATTGGAACGAAATCGCCAATAGATAAGACCATTTTACAATTTGGGCCCAAGTTAGAAGCAGAGCCTAAGGTGTAAATTATCGATAGTCCATATCTCGGAAACTATAAGAGATAATGCAATTTGGCAACCGGCAATGTAATTAGCATGCCGAATATTACTTGGAATGTGAATTGGAACGAAATCGCCAATAGATAAGACCATTTTACAATTTGGGCCCAAGTTAGAAGCAGAGCCTAAGGTGTAAATTATCGATAGTCCATATCTCGGAAACTATAAGAGATAATGCAATTTGGCAACCGGCAATGTAATTAGCATGCCGAATATTACTTGGAATGTGAATTGGAACGAAATCGCCAATAGATAAGACCATTTTACAATTTGGGCCCAAGTTAGAAGCAGAGCCTAAGGTGTAAATTATCGATAGTCCATATCTCGGAAACTATAAGAGATAATGCAATTTGGCAACCGGCAATGTAATTAGCATGCCGAATATTACTTGGAATGTGAATTGGAACGAAATCGCCAATAGATAAGACCATTTTACAATTTGGGCCCAAGTTAGAAGCAGAGCCTAAGGTGTAAATTATCGATAGTCCATATCTCGGAAACTATAAGAGATAATGCAATTTGGCAACCGGCAATGTAATTAGCATGCCGAATATTACTTGGAATGTGAATTGGAACGAAATCGCCAATAGATAAGACCATTTTACAATTTGGGCCCAAGTTAGAAGCAGAGCCTAAGGTGTAAATTATCGATAGTCCATATCTCGGAAACTATAAGAGATAATGCAATTTGGCAACCGGCAATGTAATTAGCATGCCGAATATTACTTGGAATGTGAATTGGAACGAAATCGCCAATAGATAAGACCATTTTACAATTTGGGCCCAAGTTAGAAGCAGAGCCTAAGGTGTAAATTATCGATAGTCCATATCTCGGAAACTATAAGAGATAATGCAATTTGGCAACCGGCAATGTAATTAGCATGCCGAATATTACTTGGAATGTGAATTGGAACGAAATCGCCAATAGATAAGACCATTTTACAATTTGGGCCCAAGTTAGAAGCAGAGCCTAAGGTGTAAATTATCGATAGTCCATATCTCGGAAACTATAAGAGATAATGCAATTTCGCAACCGGCAATGTAATTAGCATGCCGAATATTACTTGGAATGTGAATTGGAACGAAATCGCCAATAGATAAGACCATTTTACAATTTGGGCCCAAGTTAGAAGCAGAGCCTAAGGTGTAAATTATCGATAGTCCATATCTCGGAAACTATAAGAGATAATGCAATTTGGCAACCGGCAATGTAATTAGCATGCCGAATATTACTTGGAATGTGAATTGGAACGAAATCGCCAATAGATAAGACCATTTTACAATTTGGGCCCAAGTTAGAAGCAGAGCCTAAGGTGTAAATTATCGATAGTCCATATCTCGGAAACTATAAGAGATAATGCAATTTGGCAACCGGCAATGTAATTAGCATGCCGAATATTACTTGGAATGTGAATTGGAACGAAATCGCCAATAGATAAGACCATTTTACAATTTGGGCCCAAGTTAGAAGCAGAGCCTAAGGTGTAAATTATCGATAGTCCATATCTCGGAAACTATAAGAGATAATGCAATTTGGCAACCGGCAATGTAATTAGCATGCCGAATATTACTTGGAATGTGAATTGGAACGAAATCGCCAATAGATAAGACCATTTTACAATTTGGGCCCAAGTTAGAAGCAGAGCCTAAGGTGTAAATTATCGATAGTCCATATCTCGGAAACTATAAGAGATAATGCAATTTCGCAACCGGCAATGTAATTAGCATGCCGAATATTACTTGGAATGTGAATTGGAACGAAATCGCCAATAGATAAGACCATTTTACAATTTGGGCCCAAGTTAGAAGCAGAGCCTAAGGTGTAAATTATCGATAGTCCATATCTCGGAAACTATAAGAGATAATGCAATTTGGCAACCGGCAATGTAATTAGCATGCCGAATATTACTTGGAATGTGAATTGGAACGAAATCGCCAATAGATAAGACCATTTTACAATTTGGGCCCAAGTTAGAAGCAGAGCCTAAGGTGTAAATTATCGATAGTCCATATCTCGGAAACTATAAGAGATAATGCAATTTGGCAACCGGCAATGTAATTAGCATGCCGAATATTACTTGGAATGTGAATTGGAACGAAATCGCCAATAGATAAGACCATTTTACAATTTGGGCCCAAGTTAGAAGCAGAGCCTAAGGTGTAAATTATCGATAGTCCATATCTCGGAAACTATAAGAGATAATGCAATTTGGCAACCGGCAATGTAATTAGCATGCCGAATATTACTTGGAATGTGAATTGGAACGAAATCGCCAATAGATAAGACCATTTTACAATTTGGGCCCAAGTTAGAAGCAGAGCCTAAGGTGTAAATTATCGATAGTCCATATCTCGGAAACTATAAGAGATAATGCAATTTGGCAACCGGCAATGTAATTAGCATGCCGAATATTACTTGGAATGTGAATTGGAACGAAATCGCCAATAGATAAGACCATTTTACAATTTGGGCCCAAGTTAGAAGCAGAGCCTAAGGTGTAAATTATCGATAGTCCATATCTCGGAAACTATAAGAGATAATGCAATTTGGCAACCGGCAATGTAATTAGCATGCCGAATATTACTTGGAATGTGAATTGGAACGAAATCGCCAATAGATAAGACCATTTTACAATTTGGGCCCAAGTTAGAAGCAGAGCCTAAGGTGTAAATTATCGATAGTCCATATCTCGGAAACTATAAGAGATAATGCAATTTGGCAACCGGCAATGTAATTAGCATGCCGAATATTACTTGGAATGTGAATTGGAACGAAATCGCCAATAGATAAGACCATTTTACAATTTGGGCCCAAGTTAGAAGCAGAGCCTAAGGTGTAAATTATCGATAGTCCATATCTCGGAAACTATAAGAGATAATGCAATTTCGCAACCGGCAATGTAATTAGCATGCCGAATATTACTTGGAATGTGAATTGGAACGAAATCGCCAATAGATAAGACCATTTTACAATTTGGGCCCAAGTTAGAAGCAGAGCCTAAGGTGTAAATTATCGATAGTCCATATCTCGGAAACTATAAGAGATAATGCAATTTGGCAACCGGCAATGTAATTAGCATGCCGAATATTACTTGGAATGTGAATTGGAACGAAATCGCCAATAGATAAGACCATTTTACAATTTGGGCCCAAGTTAGAAGCAGAGCCTAAGGTGTAAATTATCGATAGTCCATATCTCGGAAACTATAAGAGATAATGCAATTTGGCAACCGGCAATGTAATTAGCATGCCGAATATTACTTGGAATGTGAATTGGAACGAAATCGCCAATAGATAAGACCATTTTACAATTTGGGCCCAAGTTAGAAGCAGAGCCTAAGGTGTAAATTATCGATAGTCCATATCTCGGAAACTATAAGAGATAATGCAATTTGGCAACCGGCAATGTAATTAGCATGCCGAATATTACTTGGAATGTGAATTGGAACGAAATCGCCAATAGATAAGACCATTTTACAATTTGGGCCCAAGTTAGAAGCAGAGCCTAAGGTGTAAATTATCGATAGTCCATATCTCGGAAACTATAAGAGATAATGCAATTTCGCAACCGGCAATGTAATTAGCATGCCGAATATTACTTGGAATGTGAATTGGAACGAAATCGCCAATAGATAAGACCATTTTACAATTTGGGCCCAAGTTAGAAGCAGAGCCTAAGGTGTAAATTATCGATAGTCCATATCTCGGAAACTATAAGAGATAATGCAATTTGGCAACCGGCAATGTAATTAGCATGCCGAATATTACTTGGAATGTGAATTGGAACGAAATCGCCAATAGATAAGACCATTTTACAATTTGGGCCCAAGTTAGAAGCAGAGCCTAAGGTGTAAATTATCGATAGTCCATATCTCGGAAACTATAAGAGATAATGCAATTTGGCAACCGGCAATGTAATTAGCATGCCGAATATTACTTGGAATGTGAATTGGAACGAAATCGCCAATAGATAAGACCATTTTACAATTTGGGCCCAAGTTAGAAGCAGAGCCTAAGGTGTAAATTATCGATAGTCCATATCTCGGAAACTATAAGAGATAATGCAATTTGGCAACCGGCAATGTAATTAGCATGCCGAATATTACTTGGAATGTGAATTGGAACGAAATCGCCAATAGATAAGACCATTTTACAATTTGGGCCCAAGTTAGAAGCAGAGCCTAAGGTGTAAATTATCGATAGTCCATATCTCGGAAACTATAAGAGATAATGCAATTTGGCAACCGGCAATGTAATTAGCATGCCGAATATTACTTGGAATGTGAATTGGAACGAAATCGCCAATAGATAAGACCATTTTACAATTTGGGCCCAAGTTAGAAGCAGAGCCTAAGGTGTAAATTATCGATAGTCCATATCTCGGAAACTATAAGAGATAATGCAATTTGGCAACCGGCAATGTAATTAGCATGCCGAATATTACTTGGAATGTGAATTGGAACGAAATCGCCAATAGATAAGACCATTTTACAATTTGGGCCCAAGTTAGAAGCAGAGCCTAAGGTGTAAATTATCGATAGTCCATATCTCGGAAACTATAAGAGATAATGCAATTTGGCAACCGGCAATGTAATTAGCATGCCGAATATTACTTGGAATGTGAATTGGAACGAAATCGCCAATAGATAAGACCATTTTACAATTTGGGCCCAAGTTAGAAGCAGAGCCTAAGGTGTAAATTATCGATAGTCCATATCTCGGAAACTATAAGAGATAATGCAATTTGGCAACCGGCAATGTAATTAGCATGCCGAATATTACTTGGAATGTGAATTGGAACGAAATCGCCAATAGATAAGACCATTTTACAATTTGGGCCCAAGTTAGAAGCAGAGCCTAAGGTGTAAATTATCGATAGTCCATATCTCGGAAACTATAAGAGATAATGCAATTTGGCAACCGGCAATGTAATTAGCATGCCGAATATTACTTGGAATGTGAATTGGAACGAAATCGCCAATAGATAAGACCATTTTACAATTTGGGCCCAAGTTAGAAGCAGAGCCTAAGGTGTAAATTATCGATAGTCCATATCTCGGAAACTATAAGAGATAATGCAATTTGGCAACCGGCAATGTAATTAGCATGCCGAATATTACTTGGAATGTGAATTGGAACGAAATCGCCAATAGATAAGACCATTTTACAATTTGGGCCCAAGTTAGAAGCAGAGCCTAAGGTGTAAATTATCGATAGTCCATATCTCGGAAACTATAAGAGATAATGCAATTTGGCAACCGGCAATGTAATTAGCATGCCGAATATTACTTGGAATGTGAATTGGAACGAAATCGCCAATAGATAAGACCATTTTACAATTTGGGCCCAAGTTAGAAGCAGAGCCTAAGGTGTAAATTATCGATAGTCCATATCTCGGAAACTATAAGAGATAATGCAATTTGGCAACCGGCAATGTAATTAGCATGCCGAATATTACTTGGAATGTGAATTGGAACGAAATCGCCAATAGATAAGACCATTTTACAATTTGGGCCCAAGTTAGAAGCAGAGCCTAAGGTGTAAATTATCGATAGTCCATATCTCGGAAACTATAAGAGATAATGCAATTTCGCAACCGGCAATGTAATTAGCATGCCGAATATTACTTGGAATGTGAATTGGAACGAAATCGCCAATAGATAAGACCATTTTACAATTTGGGCCCAAGTTAGAAGCAGAGCCTAAGGTGTAAATTATCGATAGTCCATATCTCGGAAACTATAAGAGATAATGCAATTTGGCAACCGGCAATGTAATTAGCATGCCGAATATTACTTGGAATGTGAATTGGAACGAAATCGCCAATAGATAAGACCATTTTACAATTTGGGCCCAAGTTAGAAGCAGAGCCTAAGGTGTAAATTATCGATAGTCCATATCTCGGAAACTATAAGAGATAATGCAATTTGGCAACCGGCAATGTAATTAGCATGCCGAATATTACTTGGAATGTGAATTGGAACGAAATCGCCAATAGATAAGACCATTTTACAATTTGGGCCCAAGTTAGAAGCAGAGCCTAAGGTGTAAATTATCGATAGTCCATATCTCGGAAACTATAAGAGATAATGCAATTTGGCAACCGGCAATGTAATTAGCATGCCGAATATTACTTGGAATGTGAATTGGAACGAAATCGCCAATAGATAAGACCATTTTACAATTTGGGCCCAAGTTAGAAGCAGAGCCTAAGGTGTAAATTATCGATAGTCCATATCTCGGAAACTATAAGAGATAATGCAATTTGGCAACCGGCAATGTAATTAGCATGCCGAATATTACTTGGAATGTGAATTGGAACGAAATCGCCAATAGATAAGACCATTTTACAATTTGGGCCCAAGTTAGAAGCAGAGCCTAAGGTGTAAATTATCGATAGTCCATATCTCGGAAACTATAAGAGATAATGCAATTTGGCAACCGGCAATGTAATTAGCATGCCGAATATTACTTGGAATGTGAATTGGAACGAAATCGCCAATAGATAAGACCATTTTACAATTTGGGCCCAAGTTAGAAGCAGAGCCTAAGGTGTAAATTATCGATAGTCCATATCTCGGAAACTATAAGAGATAATGCAATTTGGCAACCGGCAATGTAATTAGCATGCCGAATATTACTTGGAATGTGAATTGGAACGAAATCGCCAATAGATAAGACCATTTTACAATTTGGGCCCAAGTTAGAAGCAGAGCCTAAGGTGTAAATTATCGATAGTCCATATCTCGGAAACTATAAGAGATAATGCAATTTGGCAACCGGCAATGTAATTAGCATGCCGAATATTACTTGGAATGTGAATTGGAACGAAATCGCCAATAGATAAGACCATTTTACAATTTGGGCCCAAGTTAGAAGCAGAGCCTAAGGTGTAAATTATCGATAGTCCATATCTCGGAAACTATAAGAGATAATGCAATTTGGCAACCGGCAATGTAATTAGCATGCCGAATATTACTTGGAATGTGAATTGGAACGAAATCGCCAATAGATAAGACCATTTTACAATTTGGGCCCAAGTTAGAAGCAGAGCCTAAGGTGTAAATTATCGATAGTCCATATCTCGGAAACTATAAGAGATAATGCAATTTGGCAACCGGCAATGTAATTAGCATGCCGAATATTACTTGGAATGTGAATTGGAACGAAATCGCCAATAGATAAGACCATTTTACAATTTGGGCCCAAGTTAGAAGCAGAGCCTAAGGTGTAAATTATCGATAGTCCATATCTCGGAAACTATAAGAGATAATGCAATTTGGCAACCGGCAATGTAATTAGCATGCCGAATATTACTTGGAATGTGAATTGGAACGAAATCGCCAATAGATAAGACCATTTTACAATTTGGGCCCAAGTTAGAAGCAGAGCCTAAGGTGTAAATTATCGATAGTCCATATCTCGGAAACTATAAGAGATAATGCAATTTGGCAACCGGCAATGTAATTAGCATGCCGAATATTACTTGGAATGTGAATTGGAACGAAATCGCCAATAGATAAGACCATTTTACAATTTGGGCCCAAGTTAGAAGCAGAGCCTAAGGTGTAAATTATCGATAGTCCATATCTCGGAAACTATAAGAGATAATGCAATTTGGCAACCGGCAATGTAATTAGCATGCCGAATATTACTTGGAATGTGAATTGGAACGAAATCGCCAATAGATAAGACCATTTTACAATTTGGGCCCAAGTTAGAAGCAGAGCCTAAGGTGTAAATTATCGATAGTCCATATCTCGGAAACTATAAGAGATAATGCAATTTGGCAACCGGCAATGTAATTAGCATGCCGAATATTACTTGGAATGTGAATTGGAACGAAATCGCCAATAGATAAGACCATTTTACAATTTGGGCCCAAGTTAGAAGCAGAGCCTAAGGTGTAAATTATCGATAGTCCATATCTCGGAAACTATAAGAGATAATGCAATTTGGCAACCGGCAATGTAATTAGCATGCCGAATATTACTTGGAATGTGAATTGGAACGAAATCGCCAATAGATAAGACCATTTTACAATTTGGGCCCAAGTTAGAAGCAGAGCCTAAGGTGTAAATTATCGATAGTCCATATCTCGGAAACTATAAGAGATAATGCAATTTGGCAACCGGCAATGTAATTAGCATGCCGAATATTACTTGGAATGTGAATTGGAACGAAATCGCCAATAGATAAGACCATTTTACAATTTGGGCCCAAGTTAGAAGCAGAGCCTAAGGTGTAAATTATCGATAGTCCATATCTCGGAAACTATAAGAGATAATGCAATTTGGCAACCGGCAATGTAATTAGCATGCCGAATATTACTTGGAATGTGAATTGGAACGAAATCGCCAATAGATAAGACCATTTTACAATTTGGGCCCAAGTTAGAAGCAGAGCCTAAGGTGTAAATTATCGATAGTCCATATCTCGGAAACTATAAGAGATAATGCAATTTGGCAACCGGCAATGTAATTAGCATGCCGAATATTACTTGGAATGTGAATTGGAACGAAATCGCCAATAGATAAGACCATTTTACAATTTGGGCCCAAGTTAGAAGCAGAGCCTAAGGTGTAAATTATCGATAGTCCATATCTCGGAAACTATAAGAGATAATGCAATTTGGCAACCGGCAATGTAATTAGCATGCCGAATATTACTTGGAATGTGAATTGGAACGAAATCGCCAATAGATAAGACCATTTTACAATTTGGGCCCAAGTTAGAAGCAGAGCCTAAGGTGTAAATTATCGATAGTCCATATCTCGGAAACTATAAGAGATAATGCAATTTGGCAACCGGCAATGTAATTAGCATGCCGAATATTACTTGGAATGTGAATTGGAACGAAATCGCCAATAGATAAGACCATTTTACAATTTGGGCCCAAGTTAGAAGCAGAGCCTAAGGTGTAAATTATCGATAGTCCATATCTCGGAAACTATAAGAGATAATGCAATTTGGCAACCGGCAATGTAATTAGCATGCCGAATATTACTTGGAATGTGAATTGGAACGAAATCGCCAATAGATAAGACCATTTTACAATTTGGGCCCAAGTTAGAAGCAGAGCCTAAGGTGTAAATTATCGATAGTCCATATCTCGGAAACTATAAGAGATAATGCAATTTCGCAACCGGCAATGTAATTAGCATGCCGAATATTACTTGGAATGTGAATTGGAACGAAATCGCCAATAGATAAGACCATTTTACAATTTGGGCCCAAGTTAGAAGCAGAGCCTAAGGTGTAAATTATCGATAGTCCATATCTCGGAAACTATAAGAGATAATGCAATTTGGCAACCGGCAATGTAATTAGCATGCCGAATATTACTTGGAATGTGAATTGGAACGAAATCGCCAATAGATAAGACCATTTTACAATTTGGGCCCAAGTTAGAAGCAGAGCCTAAGGTGTAAATTATCGATAGTCCATATCTCGGAAACTATAAGAGATAATGCAATTTGGCAACCGGCAATGTAATTAGCATGCCGAATATTACTTGGAATGTGAATTGGAACGAAATCGCCAATAGATAAGACCATTTTACAATTTGGGCCCAAGTTAGAAGCAGAGCCTAAGGTGTAAATTATCGATAGTCCATATCTCGGAAACTATAAGAGATAATGCAATTTGGCAACCGGCAATGTAATTAGCATGCCGAATATTACTTGGAATGTGAATTGGAACGAAATCGCCAATAGATAAGACCATTTTACAATTTGGGCCCAAGTTAGAAGCAGAGCCTAAGGTGTAAATTATCGATAGTCCATATCTCGGAAACTATAAGAGATAATGCAATTTGGCAACCGGCAATGTAATTAGCATGCCGAATATTACTTGGAATGTGAATTGGAACGAAATCGCCAATAGATAAGACCATTTTACAATTTGGGCCCAAGTTAGAAGCAGAGCCTAAGGTGTAAATTATCGATAGTCCATATCTCGGAAACTATAAGAGATAATGCAATTTGGCAACCGGCAATGTAATTAGCATGCCGAATATTACTTGGAATGTGAATTGGAACGAAATCGCCAATAGATAAGACCATTTTACAATTTGGGCCCAAGTTAGAAGCAGAGCCTAAGGTGTAAATTATCGATAGTCCATATCTCGGAAACTATAAGAGATAATGCAATTTGGCAACCGGCAATGTAATTAGCATGCCGAATATTACTTGGAATGTGAATTGGAACGAAATCGCCAATAGATAAGACCATTTTACAATTTGGGCCCAAGTTAGAAGCAGAGCCTAAGGTGTAAATTATCGATAGTCCATATCTCGGAAACTATAAGAGATAATGCAATTTGGCAACCGGCAATGTAATTAGCATGCCGAATATTACTTGGAATGTGAATTGGAACGAAATCGCCAATAGATAAGACCATTTTACAATTTGGGCCCAAGTTAGAAGCAGAGCCTAAGGTGTAAATTATCGATAGTCCATATCTCGGAAACTATAAGAGATAATGCAATTTGGCAACCGGCAATGTAATTAGCATGCCGAATATTACTTGGAATGTGAATTGGAACGAAATCGCCAATAGATAAGACCATTTTACAATTTGGGCCCAAGTTAGAAGCAGAGCCTAAGGTGTAAATTATCGATAGTCCATATCTCGGAAACTATAAGAGATAATGCAATTTGGCAACCGGCAATGTAATTAGCATGCCGAATATTACTTGGAATGTGAATTGGAACGAAATCGCCAATAGATAAGACCATTTTACAATTTGGGCCCAAGTTAGAAGCAGAGCCTAAGGTGTAAATTATCGATAGTCCATATCTCGGAAACTATAAGAGATAATGCAATTTCGCAACCGGCAATGTAATTAGCATGCCGAATATTACTTGGAATGTGAATTGGAACGAAATCGCCAATAGATAAGACCATTTTACAATTTGGGCCCAAGTTAGAAGCAGAGCCTAAGGTGTAAATTATCGATAGTCCATATCTCGGAAACTATAAGAGATAATGCAATTTGGCAACCGGCAATGTAATTAGCATGCCGAATATTACTTGGAATGTGAATTGGAACGAAATCGCCAATAGATAAGACCATTTTACAATTTGGGCCCAAGTTAGAAGCAGAGCCTAAGGTGTAAATTATCGATAGTCCATATCTCGGAAACTATAAGAGATAATGCAATTTGGCAACCGGCAATGTAATTAGCATGCCGAATATTACTTGGAATGTGAATTGGAACGAAATCGCCAATAGATAAGACCATTTTACAATTTGGGCCCAAGTTAGAAGCAGAGCCTAAGGTGTAAATTATCGATAGTCCATATCTCGGAAACTATAAGAGATAATGCAATTTGGCAACCGGCAATGTAATTAGCATGCCGAATATTACTTGGAATGTGAATTGGAACGAAATCGCCAATAGATAAGACCATTTTACAATTTGGGCCCAAGTTAGAAGCAGAGCCTAAGGTGTAAATTATCGATAGTCCATATCTCGGAAACTATAAGAGATAATGCAATTTGGCAACCGGCAATGTAATTAGCATGCCGAATATTACTTGGAATGTGAATTGGAACGAAATCGCCAATAGATAAGACCATTTTACAATTTGGGCCCAAGTTAGAAGCAGAGCCTAAGGTGTAAATTATCGATAGTCCATATCTCGGAAACTATAAGAGATAATGCAATTTGGCAACCGGCAATGTAATTAGCATGCCGAATATTACTTGGAATGTGAATTGGAACGAAATCGCCAATAGATAAGACCATTTTACAATTTGGGCCCAAGTTAGAAGCAGAGCCTAAGGTGTAAATTATCGATAGTCCATATCTCGGAAACTATAAGAGATAATGCAATTTGGCAACCGGCAATGTAATTAGCATGCCGAATATTACTTGGAATGTGAATTGGAACGAAATCGCCAATAGATAAGACCATTTTACAATTTGGGCCCAAGTTAGAAGCAGAGCCTAAGGTGTAAATTATCGATAGTCCATATCTCGGAAACTATAAGAGATAATGCAATTTGGCAACCGGCAATGTAATTAGCATGCCGAATATTACTTGGAATGTGAATTGGAACGAAATCGCCAATAGATAAGACCATTTTACAATTTGGGCCCAAGTTAGAAGCAGAGCCTAAGGTGTAAATTATCGATAGTCCATATCTCGGAAACTATAAGAGATAATGCAATTTGGCAACCGGCAATGTAATTAGCATGCCGAATATTACTTGGAATGTGAATTGGAACGAAATCGCCAATAGATAAGACCATTTTACAATTTGGGCCCAAGTTAGAAGCAGAGCCTAAGGTGTAAATTATCGATAGTCCATATCTCGGAAACTATAAGAGATAATGCAATTTGGCAACCGGCAATGTAATTAGCATGCCGAATATTACTTGGAATGTGAATTGGAACGAAATCGCCAATAGATAAGACCATTTTACAATTTGGGCCCAAGTTAGAAGCAGAGCCTAAGGTGTAAATTATCGATAGTCCATATCTCGGAAACTATAAGAGATAATGCAATTTGGCAACCGGCAATGTAATTAGCATGCCGAATATTACTTGGAATGTGAATTGGAACGAAATCGCCAATAGATAAGACCATTTTACAATTTGGGCCCAAGTTAGAAGCAGAGCCTAAGGTGTAAATTATCGATAGTCCATATCTCGGAAACTATAAGAGATAATGCAATTTGGCAACCGGCAATGTAATTAGCATGCCGAATATTACTTGGAATGTGAATTGGAACGAAATCGCCAATAGATAAGACCATTTTACAATTTGGGCCCAAGTTAGAAGCAGAGCCTAAGGTGTAAATTATCGATAGTCCATATCTCGGAAACTATAAGAGATAATGCAATTTGGCAACCGGCAATGTAATTAGCATGCCGAATATTACTTGGAATGTGAATTGGAACGAAATCGCCAATAGATAAGACCATTTTACAATTTGGGCCCAAGTTAGAAGCAGAGCCTAAGGTGTAAATTATCGATAGTCCATATCTCGGAAACTATAAGAGATAATGCAATTTGGCAACCGGCAATGTAATTAGCATGCCGAATATTACTTGGAATGTGAATTGGAACGAAATCGCCAATAGATAAGACCATTTTACAATTTGGGCCCAAGTTAGAAGCAGAGCCTAAGGTGTAAATTATCGATAGTCCATATCTCGGAAACTATAAGAGATAATGCAATTTCGCAACCGGCAATGTAATTAGCATGCCGAATATTACTTGGAATGTGAATTGGAACGAAATCGCCAATAGATAAGACCATTTTACAATTTGGGCCCAAGTTAGAAGCAGAGCCTAAGGTGTAAATTATCGATAGTCCATATCTCGGAAACTATAAGAGATAATGCAATTTGGCAACCGGCAATGTAATTAGCATGCCGAATATTACTTGGAATGTGAATTGGAACGAAATCGCCAATAGATAAGACCATTTTACAATTTGGGCCCAAGTTAGAAGCAGAGCCTAAGGTGTAAATTATCGATAGTCCATATCTCGGAAACTATAAGAGATAATGCAATTTGGCAACCGGCAATGTAATTAGCATGCCGAATATTACTTGGAATGTGAATTGGAACGAAATCGCCAATAGATAAGACCATTTTACAATTTGGGCCCAAGTTAGAAGCAGAGCCTAAGGTGTAAATTATCGATAGTCCATATCTCGGAAACTATAAGAGATAATGCAATTTGGCAACCGGCAATGTAATTAGCATGCCGAATATTACTTGGAATGTGAATTGGAACGAAATCGCCAATAGATAAGACCATTTTACAATTTGGGCCCAAGTTAGAAGCAGAGCCTAAGGTGTAAATTATCGATAGTCCATATCTCGGAAACTATAAGAGATAATGCAATTTGGCAACCGGCAATGTAATTAGCATGCCGAATATTACTTGGAATGTGAATTGGAACGAAATCGCCAATAGATAAGACCATTTTACAATTTGGGCCCAAGTTAGAAGCAGAGCCTAAGGTGTAAATTATCGATAGTCCATATCTCGGAAACTATAAGAGATAATGCAATTTGGCAACCGGCAATGTAATTAGCATGCCGAATATTACTTGGAATGTGAATTGGAACGAAATCGCCAATAGATAAGACCATTTTACAATTTGGGCCCAAGTTAGAAGCAGAGCCTAAGGTGTAAATTATCGATAGTCCATATCTCGGAAACTATAAGAGATAATGCAATTTGGCAACCGGCAATGTAATTAGCATGCCGAATATTACTTGGAATGTGAATTGGAACGAAATCGCCAATAGATAAGACCATTTTACAATTTGGGCCCAAGTTAGAAGCAGAGCCTAAGGTGTAAATTATTGATAGTCCATATCTCGGAAACTATAAGAGATAATGCAATTTGGCAACCGGCAATGTAATTAGCATGCCGAATATTACTTGGAATGTGAATTGGAACGAAATCGCCAATAGATAAGACCATTTTACAATTTGGGCCCAAGTTAGAAGCAGAGCCTAAGGTGTAAATTATTGATAGTCCATATCTCGGAAACTATAAGAGATAATGCAATTTCGCAACCGGCAATGTAATTAGCATGCCGAATATTACTTGGAATGTGAATTGGAACGAAATCGCCAATAGATAAGACCATTTTACAATTTGGGCCCAAGTTAGAAGCAGAGCCTAAGGTGTAAATTATTGATAGTCCATATCTCGGAAACTATAAGAGATAATGCAATTTGGCAACCGGCAATGTAATTAGCATGCCGAATATTACTTGGAATGTGAATTGGAACGAAATCGCCAATAGATAAGACCATTTTACAATTTGGGCCCAAGTTAGAAGCAGAGCCTAAGGTGTAAATTATCGATAGTCCATATCTCGGAAACTATAAGAGATAATGCAATTTGGCAACCGGCAATGTAATTAGCATGCCGAATATTACTTGGAATGTGAATTGGAACGAAATCGCCAATAGATAAGACCATTTTACAATTTGGGCCCAAGTTAGAAGCAGAGCCTAAGGTGTAAATTATCGATAGTCCATATCTCGGAAACTATAAGAGATAATGCAATTTGGCAACCGGCAATGTAATTAGCATGCCGAATATTACTTGGAATGTGAATTGGAACGAAATCGCCAATAGATAAGACCATTTTACAATTTGGGCCCAAGTTAGAAGCAGAGCCTAAGGTGTAAATTATCGATAGTCCATATCTCGGAAACTATAAGAGATAATGCAATTTGGCAACCGGCAATGTAATTAGCATGCCGAATATTACTTGGAATGTGAATTGGAACGAAATCGCCAATAGATAAGACCATTTTACAATTTGGGCCCAAGTTAGAAGCAGAGCCTAAGGTGTAAATTATCGATAGTCCATATCTCGGAAACTATAAGAGATAATGCAATTTGGCAACCGGCAATGTAATTAGCATGCCGAATATTACTTGGAATGTGAATTGGAACGAAATCGCCAATAGATAAGACCATTTTACAATTTGGGCCCAAGTTAGAAGCAGAGCCTAAGGTGTAAATTATCGATAGTCCATATCTCGGAAACTATAAGAGATAATTCAATTTGGCAACCGGCAATGTAATTAGCATGCCGAATATTACTTGGAATGTGAATTGGAACGAAATCGCCAATAGATAAGACCATTTTACAATTTGGGCCCAAGTTAGAAGCAGAGCCTAAGGTGTAAATTATCGATAGTCCATATCTCGGAAACTATAAGAGATAATGCAATTTGGCAACCGGCAATGTAATTAGCATGCCGAATATTACTTGGAATGTGAATTGGAACGAAATCGCCAATAGATAAGACCATTTTACAATTTGGGCCCAAATTAGAAGCAGAGCCTAAGGTGTAAATTATCGATAGTCCATATCTCGGAAACTATAAGAGATAATGCAATTTGGCAACCGGCAATGTAATTAGCATGCCGAATATTACTTGGAATGTGAATTGGAACGAAATCGCCAATAGATAAGACCATTTTACAATTTGGGCCCAAGTTAGAAGCAGAGCCTATGGTGTAAATTATCGATAGTCCATATCTCGGAAACTATAAGAGATAATGCAATTTGGCAACCGGCAATATAATTAGCATGCCGAATATTACTTGGAATGTGAATTGGAACGAAATCGCCAATAGATAAGACCATTTTACAATTTGGGCCCAAGTTAGAAGCAGAGCCTAAGGTGTAAATTATCGATAGTCCATATCTCGGAAACTATAAGAGTTAATGCAATTTGGCAACCGGCAATGTAATTAGCATGCCGAATATTACTTGGAATGTGAATTGGAACGAAATCGCCAATAGATAAGACCATTTTACAATTTGGGCCCAAGTTAGAAGCAGAGCCTAAGGTGTAAATTATCGATAGTCCATATCTCGGAAACTATAAGAGATAATGCAATTTGGCAACCGGCAATGTAATTAGCATGCCGAATATTACTTGGAATGTGAATTGGAACGAAATCGCCAATAGATAAGACCATTTTACAATTTGGGGCCAAGTTAGAAGCAGAGCCTAAGGTGTAAATTATCGATAGTCCATATCTCTGAAACTATAAGAGATAATGCAATTTCGCAAACGGCAATGTAATTAGCATGCCGAATATTACTTGGAATGTGAATTGGGACGAAATCGCCAATAGAGAAGACCATTTTACAATTTGGGCCCAAGTTAGAAGCAGAGCCTAAGGTGTAAATTATCGATAGTCCATATCTCGGAAACTATAAGAGATAATGCAATTTGGCAACCGGCAATGTAATTAGCATGCCGAATATTACTTGGAATGTGAATTGGAACGAAATCGCCAATAGATAAGACCATTTTACAATTTGGGCCCAAGTTAGAAGCAGAGCCTAAGGTGTAAATTATCGATAGTCCATATCTCGGAAACTATAAGAGATAATGCAATTTCGCAACCGGCAATGTAATTAGCATGCCGAATATTACTTGGAGTGTGAATTGGAACGAAATCGCCAATAGATAAGACCATTTTACAATTTGGGCCCAAGTTAGAAGCAGAGCCTAAGGTGTAAATTATCGATAGTCCATATCTCGGAAACTATAAGAGATAATGCAATTTGGCAACCGGCAATGTAATTAGCATGCCGAATATTACCTGGAATGTGAATTGGAACGAAATCGCCAATAGATAAGACCATTTTACAATTTGGGCCCAAGTTAGAAGCAGAGCCTAAGGTGAAAATTATCGATAGTCCATATCTCGGAAACTATAAGAGATAATGCAATTTGGCAACCGGCAATGTAATTAGCATGCCGAATATTACTTGGAATGTGAATTGGAACGAAATCGCCAATAGATAAGACCATTTTACCATTTGGGCCCAAGTTAGAAGCAGAGCCTAAGGTGTATATTATCGATAGTCCATATCTCGGAAACTATAAGAGATAATGCAGTTTGGCAACCGGCAATGTAATTAGCATGCCGAATATTACTTGGAATGTGAATTGGAACGAAATCGCCAATAGATAAGACCATTTTACAATTTGGGCCCAAGTTAGAAGCAGAGCCAAAGGTGTAAATTATCGATAGTCCATATCTCGGAAACTATAAGAGATAATGCAATTTGGCAACCGGCAATGTAATTAGCATGCCGAATATTACTTGGAATGTGAATTGGAACGAAATCGCCAATAGATAAGACCATTTTACAATTTGGGCCCAAGTTAGAAGCAGAGCCTAAGGTGTAAATTATCGATAGTCCATATCTCGGAAACTATAAGAGATAATGCAATTTGGCAACCGGCAATGTAATTAGCATGCCGAATATTACTTGGAATGTGAATTGGAACGAAATCGCCAATAGATAAGACCATTTTACAATTTGGGCTCAAGTTAGAAGCAGAGCCTAAGGTGTAAATTATCGATAGTCCATATCTCGGAAACTATAAGAGATAATGCAATTTGGCAACCGGCAATGTAATTAGCATGCCGAATATTACTTGGAATGTGAATTGGAACGAAATCGCCAATAGGTAAGACCATTTTACAATTTGGGCCCAAGTTAGAAGCAGAGCCTAAGGTGTAAATTATCGATAGTCCATATCTCGAAAACTATAAGAGATAATGCAATTTGGCAACCGGCAATGTAATTAGCATGCCGAATATTACTTGGAATGTGAATTGGAACGAAATCGCCAATAGATAAGACCATTTTACAATTTGGGCCCAAGTTAGAAGCAGAGCTTAAGGTGTAAATTATTGATAGTCCATATCTCGGAAACTATAAGAGATAATGCAATTTGGCAACCGGCAATGTAATTAGCATGCCGAATATTACTTGGAATGTGAATTGGAACGAAATCGCCAATAGATAAGACCATTTTACAATTTGGGCCCAAGTTAGAAGCAGAGCCTAAGGTGTAAATTATTGATAGTCCATATCTCGGAAACTATAAGAGATAATGAAATTTCGCAACCGGCAATGTAATTAGCATGCCGAATATTACTTGGAATGTGAATTGGAACGAAATCGCCAATAGATAAGACCATTTTACAATTTGGGCCCAAGTTAGAAGCAGAGCCTAAGGTGTAAATTATTGATAGTCCATATCTCGGAAACTATAAGAGATAATGCAATTTGGCAACCGGCAATGTAATTAGCATGCCGAATATTACTTGGAATGTGAATTGGAACGAAATCGCCAATAGATAAGACCATTTTACAATTTGGGCCCAAGTTAGAAGCAGAGCCTAAGGTGTAAATTATCGATAGTCCATATCTCGGAAACTATAAGAGATAATGCAATTTGGCAACCGGCAATGTAATTAGCATGCCGAATATTACTTGGAATGTGAATTGGAACGAAATCGCCAATAGATAAGACCATTTTACAATTTGGGCCCAAGTTAGAAGCAGAGCCTAAGGTGTAAATTATCGATAGTCCATATCTCGGAAACTATAAGAGATAATGCAATTTGGCAACTGGCAATGTAATTAGCATGCCGAATATTACTTGGAATGTGAATTGGAACGAAATCGCCAATAGATAAGACCATTTTACAATTTGGGCCCAAGTTAGAAGCAGAGCCTAAGGTGTAAATTATTGATAGTCCATATCTCGGAAACTATAAGAGATAATGCAATTTCGCAACCGGCAATGTAATTAGCATGCCGAATATTACTTGGAATGTGAATTGGAACGAAATCGCCAATAGATAAGACCATTTTACAATTTGGGCCCAAGTTAGAAGCAGAGCCAAAGGTGTAAATTATCGATAGTCCATATCTCGGAAACTATAAGAGATAATGCAATTTGGCAACCGGCAATGTAATTAGCATGCCGAATATAACTTGGAATGTGAATTGGAACGAAATCGCCAATAGATAAGACCATTTTACAATTTGGGCCCAAGTTAGAAGCAGAGCCTAAGGTGTAAATTATCGATAGTCCATATCTCGGAAACTATAAGAGATAATGCAATTTGGCAACCGGCAATGTAATTAGCATGCCGAATATTACTTGGAATGTGAATTGGAACGAAATCGCCAATAGATAAGACCATTTTACAATTTGGGCCCAAGTTAGAAGCAGAGCCTAAGGTGTAAATTATCGATAGTCCATATCTCGGAAACTATAAGAGATAATGCAATTTGGTAACCGGCAATGTAATTAGCATGCCGAATATTACTTGGAATGTGAATTGGAACGAAATCGCCAATAGGTAAGACCATTTTACAATTTGGGCCCAAGTTAGAAGCAGAGCCTAAGGTGTAAATTATCGATAGTCCATATCTCGAAAACTATAAGAGATAATGCAATTTGGCAACCGGCAATGTAATTAGCATGCCGAATATTACTTGGAATGTGAATTGGAACGAAATCGCCAATAGATAAGACCATTTTACAATTTGGGCCCAAGTTAGAAGCAGAGCTTAAGGTGTAAATTATTGATAGTCCATATCTCGGAAACTATAAGAGATAATGCAATTTGGCAACCGGCAATGTAATTAGCATGCCGAATATTACTTGGAATGTGAATTGGAACGAAATCGCCAATAGATAAGACCATTTTACAATTTGGGCCCAAGTTAGAAGCAGAGCCTAAGGTGTAAATTATTGATAGTCCATATCTCGGAAACTATAAGAGATAATGAAATTTCGCAACCGGCAATGTAATTAGCATGCCGAATATTACTTGGAATGTGAATTGGAACGAAATCGCCAATAGATAAGACCATTTTACAATTTGGGCCCAAGTTAGAAGCAGAGCCTAAGGTGTAAATTATTGATAGTCCATATCTCGGAAACTATAAGAGATAATGCAATTTGGCAACCGGCAATGTAATTAGCATGCCGAATATTACTTGGAATGTAAATTGGAACGAAATCGCCAATAGATAAGACCATTTTACAATTTGGGCCCAAGTTAGAAGCAGAGCCTAAGGTGTAAATTATCGATAGTCCATATCTCGGAAACTATAAGAGATAATGCAATTTGGCAACCGGCAATGTAATTAGCATGCCGAATATTACTTGGAATGTGAATTGGAACGAAATCGCCAATAGATAAGACCATTTTACAATTTGGGCCCAAGTTAGAAGCAGAGCCTAAGGTGTAAATTATCGATAGTCCATATCTCGGAAACTATAAGAGATAATGCAATTTGGCAACTGGCAATGTAATTAGCATGCCGAATATTACTTGGAATGTGAATTGGAACGAAATCGCCAATAGATAAGACCATTTTACAATTTGGGCCCAAGTTAGAAGCAGAGCCTAAGGTGTAAATTATTGATAGTCCATATCTCGGAAACTATAAGAGATAATGCAATTTCGCAACCGGCAATGTAATTAGCATGCCGAATATCACTTGGAATGTGAATTGGGACGAAATCGCCAATAGATAAGACCATTTTACAATTTGGGCCCAAGTTAGAAGCAGAGCCTAAGGTGTAAATTATCGATAGTCCATATCTCGGAAACTATAAGAGATAATGCAATTTGGCAACCGGCAATGTAATTAGCATGCCGAATATTACTTGGAATGTGAATTGGAACGAAATCGCCAATAGATAAGACCATTTTACAATTTGGGCCCAAGTTAGAAGCAGAGACTAAGGTGTAAATTATCGATAGTCCATATCTCGGAAACTATAAGAGATAATGCAATTTGGCAACCGGCAATGTAATTAGCATGCCGAATATTACTTGGAATGTGAATTGGAACGAAATCGCCAATAGATAAGACCATTTTACAATTTGGGCCCGAGTTATAAGCAGAGCCTATGGTGTAAATTATCGATAGTCCATATCTCGGAAACTATAAGAGATAATGCAATTTGGCAACCGGCAATGTAATTAGCATGCCGAATATTACTTGGAATGTGAATTGGAACGAAATCGCCAATAGATAAGACCATTTTACAATTTGGGCCCAAGTTAGAAGCAGAGCCTAAGGTGTAAATTATCGATAGTCCATATCTCGGAAACTATAAGAGTTAATGCAATTTGGCAACCGGCAATGTAATTAGCATGCCGAATATTACTTGGAATGTGAATTGGAACGAAATCGCCAATAGATAAGACCATTTTACAATTTGGGCCCAAGTTAGAAGCAGAGCCTAAGGTGTAAATTATCGATAGTCCATATCTCGGAAACTATAAGAGATAATGCAATTTGGCAACCGGCAATGTAATTAGCATGCCGAATATTACTTGGAATGTGAATTGGAACGAAATCGCCAATAGATAAGACCATTTTACAATTTGGGCCCAAGTTAGAAGCAGAGCCTAAGGTGTAAATTATCGATAGTCCATATCTCGGAAACTATAAGAGATAATGCAATTTGGCAACCGGCAATGTAATTAGCATGCCGAATATTACTTGGAATGTGAATTGGAACGAAATCGCCAATAGGTAAGACCCTTTTACAATTTGGGCCCAAGTTAGAAGCAGAGCCTAAGGTGTAAATTATCGATAGTCCATATCTCGGAAACTATAAGAGATAATTCAATTTGGCAACCGGCAATGTAATTAGCATGCCGAATATTACTTGGAATGTGAATTGGAACGAAATCGCCAATAGATAAGACCATTTTACAATTTGGGCCCAAGTTAGAAGCAGAGCCTAAGGTGTAAATTATCGATAGTCCATATCTCGGAAACTATAAGAGATAATGCAATTTGGCAACCGGCAATGTAATTAGCATGCCGAATATTACTTGGAATGTGAATTGGAACGAAATCGCCAATAGATAAGACCATTTTACAATTTGGGCCCAAGTTAGAAGCAGAGCCTATGGTGTAAATTATCGATAGTCCATATCTCGGAAACTATAAGAGATAATGCAATTTGGCAACCGGCAATGTAATTAGCATGCCGAATATTACTTGGAATGTGAATTGGAACGAAATCGCCAATAGATAAGACCATTTTACAATTTGGGCCCAAGTTAGAAGCAGAGCCCAAGGTGTAAATTATCGATAGTCCATATCTCGGAAACTATAAGAGTTAATGCAATTTGGCAACCGGCAATGTAATTAGCATGCCGAATATTACTTGGAATGTGAATTGGAACGAAATCGCCAATAGATAAGACCATTTTACAATTTGGGCCCAAGTTAGAAGCAGAGCCTAAGGTGTAAATTATCGATAGTCCATATCTCGGAAACTATAAGAGATAATGCAATTTGGCAACCGGCAATGTAATTAGCATGCCGAATATTACTTGGAATGTGAATTGGAACGAAATCGCCAATAGATAAGACCATTTTACAATTTGGGCCCAAGTTAGAAGCAGAGCCTAAGATGTAAATTATCGATAGTCCATATCTCTGAAACTATAAGATATAATGCAATTTCGCAAACGGCAATGTAATTAGCATGCCGAATATTACTTGGAATGTGAATTGGGACGAAATCGCCAATAGAGAAGACCATTTTACAATTTGGGCCCAAGTTAGAAGCAGAGCCTAAGGTGTAAATTATCGATAGTCAATATCTCGGAAACTATAAGAGATAATGCAATTTGGCAACCGGCAATGTAATTAGCATGCCGAATATTACTTGGAATGTGAATTGGAACGAAATCGCCAATAGATAAGACCATTTTACAATTTGGGCCCAAGTTAGAAGCAGAGCCTAAGGTGTAAATTATCGATAGTCCATATCTCGGAAACTATAAGAGATAATGCAATTTCGCAACCGGCAATGTAATTAGCATGCCGAATATTACTTGGAGTGTGAATTGGAACGAAATCGCCAATAGATAAGACCATTTTACAATTTGGGCCCAAGTTAGAAGCAGAGCCTAAGGTGTAAATTATCGATAGTCCATATCTCGGAAACTATAAGAGATAATGCAATTTGGCAACCGGCAATGTAATTAGCATGCCGAATATTACCTGGAATGTGAATTGGAACGAAATCGCCAATAGATAAGACCATTTTACAATTTGGGCCCAAGTTAGAAGCAGAGCCTAAGGTGAAAATTATCGATAGTCCATATCTCGGAAACTATAAGAGATAATGCAATTTGGCAACCGGCAATGTAATTAGCATGCCGAATATTACTTGGAATGTGAATTGGAACGAAATCGCCAATAGATAAGACCATTTTACCATTTGGGCCCAAGTTAGAAGCAGAGCCTAAGGTGTATATTATCGATAGTCCATATCTCGGAAACTATAAGAGATAATGCAGTTTGGCAACCGGCAATGTAATTAGCATGCCGAATATTACTTGGAATGTGAATTGGAACGAAATCGCCAATAGATAAGACCATTTTACAATTTGGGCCCAAGTTAGAAGCAGAGCCAAAGGTGTAAATTATCGATAGTCCATATCTCGGAAACTATAAGAGATAATGCAATTTGGCAACCGGCAATGTAATTAGCATGCCGAATATTACTTGGAATGTGAATTGGAACGAAATCGCCAATAGATAAGACCATTTTACAATTTGGGCCCAAGTTAGAAGCAGAGCCTAAGGTGTAAATTATCGATAGTCCATATCTCGGAAACTATAAGAGATAATGCAATTTGGCAACCGGCAATGTAATTAGCATGCCGAATATTACTTGGAATGTGAATTGGAACGAAATCGCCAATAGATAAGACCATTTTACAATTTGGGCTCAAGTTAGAAGCAGAGCCTAAGGTGTAAATTATCGATAGTCCATATCTCGGAAACTATAAGAGATAATGCAATTTGGCAACCGGCAATGTAATTAGCATGCCGAATATTACTTGGAATGTGAATTGGAACGAAATCGCCAATAGGTAAGACCATTTTACAATTTGGGCCCAAGTTAGAAGCAGAGCCTAAGGTGTAAATTATCGATAGTCCATATCTCGAAAACTATAAGAGATAATGCAATTTGGCAACCGGCAATGTAATTAGCATGCCGAATATTACTTGGAATGTGAATTGGAACGAAATCGCCAATAGATAAGACCATTTTACAATTTGGGCCCAAGTTAGAAGCAGAGCTTAAGGTGTAAATTATTGATAGTCCATATCTCGGAAACTATAAGAGATAATGCAATTTGGCAACCGGCAATGTAATTAGCATGCCGAATATTACTTGGACTGTGAACGAAATCGCCAATAGATAAGACCATTTTACAATTTGGGCCCAAGTTAGAAGCAGAGCCTAAGGTGTAAATTATTGATAGTCCATATCTCGGAAACTATAAGAGATAATGAAATTTCGCAACCGGCAATGTAATTAGCATGCCGAATATTACTTGGAATGTGAATTGGAACGAAATCGCCAATAGATAAGACCATTTTACAATTTGGGCCCAAGTTAGAAGCAGAGCCTAAGGTGTAAATTATTGATAGTCCATATCTCGGAAACTATAAGAGATAATGCAATTTGGCAACCGGCAATGTAATTAGCATGCCGAATATTACTTGGAATGTGAATTGGAACGAAATCGCCAATAGATAAGACCATTTTACAATTTGGGCCCAAGTTAGAAGCAGAGCCTAAGGTGTAAATTATCGATAGTCCATATCTCGGAAACTATAAGAGATAATGCAATTTGGCAACCGGCAATGTAATTAGCATGCCGAATATTACTTGGAATGTGAATTGGAACGAAATCGCCAATAGATAAGACCATTTTACAATTTGGGCCCAAGTTAGAAGCAGAGCCTAAGGTGTAAATTATCGATAGTCCATATCTCGGAAACTATAAGAGATAATGCAATTTGGCAACTGGCAATGTAATTAGCATGCCGAATATTACTTGGAATGTGAATTGGAACGAAATCGCCAATAGATAAGACCATTTTACAATTTGGGCCCAAGTTAGAAGCAGAGCCTAAGGTGTAAATTATTGATAGTCCATATCTCGGAAACTATAAGAGATAATGCAATTTCGCAACCGGCAATGTAATTAGCATGCCGAATATTACTTGGAATGTGAATTGGAACGAAATCGCCAATAGATAAGACCATTTTACAATTTGGGCCCAAGTTAGAAGCAGAGCCAAAGGTGTAAATTATCGATAGTCCATATCTCGGAAACTATAAGAGATAATGCAATTTGGCAACCGGCAATGTAATTAGCATGCCGAATATAACTTGGAATGTGAATTGGAACGAAATCGCCAATAGATAAGACCATTTTACAATTTGGGCCCAAGTTAGAAGCAGAGCCTAAGGTGTAAATTATCGATAGTCCATATCTCGGAAACTATAAGAGATAATGCAATTTGGCAACCGGCAATGTAATTAGCATGCCGAATATTACTTGGAATGTGAATTGGAACGAAATCGCCAATAGATAAGACCATTTTACAATTTGGGCCCAAGTTAGAAGCAGAGCCTAAGGTGTAAATTATCGATAGTCCATATCTCGGAAACTATAAGAGATAATGCAATTTGGTAACCGGCAATGTAATTAGCATGCCGAATATTACTTGGAATGTGAATTGGAACGAAATCGCCAATAGGTAAGACCATTTTACAATTTGGGCCCAAGTTAGAAGCAGAGCCTAAGGTGTAAATTATCGATAGTCCATATCTCGAAAACTATAAGAGATAATGCAATTTGGCAACCGGCAATGTAATTAGCATGCCGAATATTACTTGGAATGTGAATTGGAACGAAATCGCCAATAGATAAGACCATTTTACAATTTGGGCCCAAGTTAGAAGCAGAGCTTAAGGTGTAAATTATTGATAGTCCATATCTCGGAAACTATAAGAGATAATGCAATTTGGCAACCGGCAATGTAATTAGCATGCCGAATATTACTTGGAATGTGAATTGGAACGAAATCGCCAATAGATAAGACCATTTTACAATTTGGGCCCAAGTTAGAAGCAGAGCCTAAGGTGTAAATTATTGATAGTCCATATCTCGGAAACTATAAGAGATAATGAAATTTCGCAACCGGCAATGTAATTAGCATGCCGAATATTACTTGGAATGTGAATTGGAACGAAATCGCCAATAGATAAGACCATTTTACAATTTGGGCCCAAGTTAGAAGCAGAGCCTAAGGTGTAAATTATTGATAGTCCATATCTCGGAAACTATAAGAGATAATGCAATTTGGCAACCGGCAATGTAATTAGCATGCCGAATATTACTTGGAATGTGAATTGGAACGAAATCGCCAATAGATAAGACCATTTTACAATTTGGGCCCAAGTTAGAAGCAGAGCCTAAGGTGTAAATTATCGATAGTCCATATCTCGGAAACTATAAGAGATAATGCAATTTGGCAACCGGCAATGTAATTAGCATGCCGAATATTACTTGGAATGTGAATTGGAACGAAATCGCCAATAGATAAGACCATTTTACAATTTGGGCCCAAGTTAGAAGCAGAGCCTAAGGTGTAAATTATCGATAGTCCATATCTCGGAAACTATAAGAGATAATGCAATTTGGCAACTGGCAATGTAATTAGCATGCCGAATATTACTTGGAATGTGAATTGGAACGAAATCGCCAATAGATAAGACCATTTTACAATTTGGGCCCAAGTTAGAAGCAGAGCCTAAGGTGTAAATTATTGATAGTCCATATCTCGGAAACTATAAGAGATAATGCAATTTCGCAACCGGCAATGTAATTAGCATGCCGAATATCACTTGGAATGTGAATTGGGACGAAATCGCCAATAGATAAGACCATTTTACAATTTGGGCCCAAGTTAGAAGCAGAGCCTAAGGTGTAAATTATCGATAGTCCATATCTCGGAAACTATAAGAGATAATGCAATTTGGCAACCGGCAATGTAATTAGCATGCCGAATATTACTTGGAATGTGAATTGGAACGAAATCGCCAATAGATAAGACCATTTTACAATTTGGGCCCAAGTTAGAAGCAGAGACTAAGGTGTAAATTATCGATAGTCCATATCTCGGAAACTATAAGAGATAATGCAATTTGGCAACCGGCAATGTAATTAGCATGCCGAATATTACTTGGAATGTGAATTGGAACGAAATCGCCAATAGATAAGACCATTTTACAATTTGGGCCCGAGTTATAAGCAGAGCCTATGGTGTAAATTATCGATAGTCCATATCTCGGAAACTATAAGAGATAATGCAATTTGGCAACCGGCAATGTAATTAGCATGCCGAATATTACTTGGAATGTGAATTGGAACGAAATCGCCAATAGATAAGACCATTTTACAATTTGGGCCCAAGTTAGAAGCAGAGCCTAAGGTGTAAATTATCGATAGTCCATATCTCGGAAACTATAAGAGTTAATGCAATTTGGCAACCGGCAATGTAATTAGCATGCCGAATATTACTTGGAATGTGAATTGGAACGAAATCGCCAATAGATAAGACCATTTTACAATTTGGGCCCAAGTTAGAAGCAGAGCCTAAGGTGTAAATTATCGATAGTCCATATCTCGGAAACTATAAGAGATAATGCAATTTGGCAACCGGCAATGTAATTAGCATGCCGAATATTACTTGGAATGTGAATTGGAACGAAATCGCCAATAGATAAGACCATTTTACAATTTGGGCCCAAGTTAGAAGCAGAGCCTAAGGTGTAAATTATCGATAGTCCATATCTCGGAAACTATAAGAGATAATGCAATTTGGCAACCGGCAATGTAATTAGCATGCCGAATATTACTTGGAATGTGAATTGGAACGAAATCGCCAATAGGTAAGACCCTTTTACAATTTGGGCCCAAGTTAGAAGCAGAGCCTAAGGTGTAAATTATCGATAGTCCATATCTCGGAAACTATAAGAGATAATTCAATTTGGCAACCGGCAATGTAATTAGCATGCCGAATATTACTTGGAATGTGAATTGGAACGAAATCGCCAATAGATAAGACCATTTTACAATTTGGGCCCAAGTTAGAAGCAGAGCCTAAGGTGTAAATTATCGATAGTCCATATCTCGGAAACTATAAGAGATAATGCAATTTGGCAACCGGCAATGTAATTAGCATGCCGAATATTACTTGGAATGTGAATTGGAACGAAATCGCCAATAGATAAGACCATTTTACAATTTGGGCCCAAGTTAGAAGCAGAGCCTATGGTGTAAATTATCGATAGTCCATATCTCGGAAACTATAAGAGATAATGCAATTTGGCAACCGGCAATGTAATTAGCATGCCGAATATTACTTGGAATGTGAATTGGAACGAAATCGCCAATAGATAAGACCATTTTACAATTTGGGCCCAAGTTAGAAGCAGAGCCCAAGGTGTAAATTATCGATAGTCCATATCTCGGAAACTATAAGAGTTAATGCAATTTGGCAACCGGCAATGTAATTAGCATGCCGAATATTACTTGGAATGTGAATTGGAACGAAATCGCCAATAGATAAGACCATTTTACAATTTGGGCCCAAGTTAGAAGCAGAGCCTAAGGTGTAAATTATCGATAGTCCATATCTCGGAAACTATAAGAGATAATGCAATTTGGCAACCGGCAATGTAATTAGCATGCCGAATATTACTTGGAATGTGAATTGGAACGAAATCGCCAATAGATAAGACCATTTTACAATTTGGGCCCAAGTTAGAAGCAGAGCCTAAGATGTAAATTATCGATAGTCCATATCTCTGAAACTATAAGATATAATGCAATTTCGCAAACGGCAATGTAATTAGCATGCCGAATATTACTTGGAATGTGAATTGGGACGAAATCGCCAATAGAGAAGACCATTTTACAATTTGGGCCCAAGTTAGAAGCAGAGCCTAAGGTGTAAATTATCGATAGTCCATATCTCGGAAACTACAAGAGATAATGCAATTTGGCAACCGGCAATGTAATTAGCATGCCGAATATTACTTGGAATGTGAATTGGAACGAAATCGCCAATAGATAAGACCATTTTACAATTTGGGCCCAAGTTAGAAGCAGAGCTTAAGATGTAAATTATCGATAGTCCATATCTCGGAAACTATAAGAGATAATGCAATTTGGCAACCGGCAATGTAATTAGCATGCCGAATATTACTTGGAATGTGAATTGGAACGAAATCGCCAATAGATAAGACCATTTTACAATTTGGGCCCAAGTTAGAAGCAGAGCCTAAGGTGTAAATTATCGATAGTCCATATCTCGGAAACTATAAGAGATAATGCAATTTCGCAACCGGCAATGTAATTAGCATGCCGAATATTACTTGGAGTGTGAATTGGAACGAAATCGCCAATAGATAAGACCATTTTACAATTTGGGCCCAAGTTAGAAGCAGAGCCTAAGGTGTAAATTATCGATAGTCCATATCTCGGAAACTATAAGAGATAATGCAATTTGGCAACCGGCAATGTAATTAGCATGCCGAATATTACCTGGAATGTGAATTGGAACGAAATCGCCAATAGATAAGACCATTTTACAATTTGGGCCCAAGTTAGAAGCAGAGCCTAAGGTGAAAATTATCGATAGTCCATATCTCGGAAACTATAAGAGATAACGCAATTTGGCAACCGGCAATGTAATTAGCATGCCGAATATTACTTGGAATGTGAATTGGAACGAAATCGCCAATAGATAAGACCATTTTACAATTTGGGCCCAAGTTAGAAGCAGAGCCTAAGGTGTAAATTATCGATAGTCCATATCTCGGAAACTATAAGAGATAATGCAATTTGGCAACCGGCAATGTAATTAGCATGCCGAATATTACTTGGAATGTGAATTGGAACGAAATCGCCAATAGATAAGACCATTTTACAATTTGGGCCCAAGTTAGAAGCAGAGCCTAAGGTGTAAATTATCGATAGTCCATATCTCGGAAACTATAAGAGATAATGCAATTTGGCAACCGGCAATGTAATTAGCATGCCGAATATTACTTGGAATGTGAATTGGAACGAAATCGCCAATAGATAAGACCATTTTACAATTTGGGCCCAAGTTGGAAGCAGAGCCTAAGGTGTAAATTATTGATAGTCCATATCTCGGAAACTATAAGAGATAATGCAATTTCGCAACCGGCAATGTAATTAGCATGCCGAATATCACTTGGAATGTGAATTGGGACGAAATCGCCAATAGATAAGACCATTTTACAATTTGGGCCCAAGTTAGAAGCAGAGCCTAAGGTGTAAATTATCGATAGTCCATATCTCGGAAACTATAAGAGATAATGCAATTTGGCAACCGGCAATATAATTAGCATGCCGAATATTACTTGGAATGTGAATTGGAACGAAATCGCCAATAGATAAGACCATTTTACAATTTGGGCCCAAGTTAGAAGCAGAGCCTAAGGTGTAAATTATCGATAGTCCATATCTCGGAAACTATAAGAGATAATGCAATTTGGCAACCGGCAATGTAATTAGCATGCCGAATATTACTTGGAATGTGAATTGGAACGAAATCGATAATAGGTAAGACCATTTTACAATTTGGGCCCAAGTTAGAAGCAGAGCCTAAGGTGTAAATTATCGATAGTCCATATCTCGGAAACTATAAGAGATAATTCAATTTGGCAACCGGCAATGTAATTAGCATGCCGAATATTACTTGGAATGTGAATTGGAACGAAATCGCCAATAGATAAGACCATTTTACAATTTGGGCCCAAGTTAGAAGCAGAGCCTAAGGTGTAAATTATCGATAGTCCATATCTCGGAAACTATAAGAGATAATGCAATTTGGCAACCGGCAATGTAATTAGCATGCCGAATATTACTTGGAATGTGAATTGGAACGAAATCGCCAATAGATAAGACCATTTTACAATTTGGGCCCAAGTTAGAAGCAGAGCCTATGGTGTAAATTATCGATAGTCCATATCTCGGAAACTATAAGAGATAATGCAATTTGGCAACCGGCAATGTAATTAGCATGCCGAATATTACTTGGAATGTGAATTGGAACGAAATCGCCAATAGATAAGACCATTTTACAATTTGGGCCCAAGTTAGAAGCAGAGCCTAAGGTGTAAATTATCGATAGTCCATATCTCGGAAACTATAAGAGATAATGCAATTTGGCAACCGGCAATGTAATTAGCATGCCGAATATTACTTGGAATGTGAATTGGAACGAAATTGCCAATAGATAAGACCATTTTACAATTTGGGCCCAAGTTAGAAGCAGAGCCTAAGGTGTAAATTATTGATAGTCCATATCTCGGAAACTATAAGAGATAATGCAATTTCGCAACCGGCAATGTAATTAGCATGCCGAATATCACTTGGAATGTGAATTGGGACGAAATCGCCAATAGATAAGACCATTTTACAATTTGGGCCCAAGTTAGAAGCAGAGCCTAAGGTGTAAATTATTGATAGTCCATATCTCGGAAACTATAAGAGATAATGCAATTTCGCAACCGGCAATGTAATTAGCATGCCGAATATTACTTGGAATGTGAATTGGAACGAAATCGCCAATAGATAAGACCATTTTACAATTTGGGCCCAAGTTAGAAGCAGAGCCTAAGGTGTAAATTATTGATAGTCCATATCTCGGAAACTATAAGAGATAATGCAATTTGGCAACCGGCAATGTAATTAGCATGCCGAATATTACTTGGAATGTGAATTGGAACGAAATCGCCAATAGATAAGACCATTTTACAATTTGGGCCCAAGTTAGAAGCAGAGCCTAAGGTGTAAATTATCGATAGTCCATATCTCGGAAACTATAAGAGATAATGCAATTTGGCAACCGGCAATGTAATTAGCATGCCGAATATTACTTGGAATGTGAATTGGAACGAAATCGCCAATAGATAAGACCATTTTACAATTTGGGCCCAAGTTAGAAGCAGAGCCTAAGGTGTAAATTATCGATAGTCCATATCTCGGAAACTATAAGAGATAATGCAATTTGGCAACTGGCAATGTAATTAGCATGCCGAATATTACTTGGAATGTGAAATGGAACGAAATCGCCAATAGATAAGACCATTTTACAATTTGGGCCCAAGTTAGAAGCAGAGCCTAAGGTGTAAATTATCGATAGTCCATATCTCGGAAACTATAAGAGATAATGCAATTTGGCAACCGGCAATGTAATTAGCATGCCGAATATTACTTGGAATGTGAATTGGAACGAAATCGCCAATAGATAAGACCATTTTACAATTTGGGCCCAAGTTAGAAGCAGAGCCTAAGGTGTAAATTATCGATAGTCCATATCTCGGAAACTATAAGAGATAATGCAATTTGGCAACCGGCAATGTAATTAGCATGCCGAATATTACTTGGAATGTGAATTGGAACGAAATCGCCAATAGGTATGACCATTTTACAATTTGGGCCCAAGTTAGAAGCAGAGCCTAAGGTGTAAATTATCGATAGTCCATATCTCGGAAACTATAAGAGATAATTCAATTTGGCAACCGGCAATGTAATTAGCATGCCGAATATTACTTGGAATGTGAATTGGAACGAAATCGCCAATAGATAAGACCATTTTACAATTTGGGCCCAAGTTAGAAGCAGAGCCTAAGGTGTAAATTATCGATAGTCCATATCTCGGAAACTATAAAAGATAATGCAATTTGGCAACCGGCAATGTAATTAGCATGCCGAATATTACTTGGAATGTGAATTGGAACGAAATCGCCAATAGATAAGACCATTTTACAATTTGGGCCCAAGTTAGAAGCAGAGCCTAAGCTGTAAATTATCGATAGTCCATATCTCGGAAACTATAAGAGATAATGCAATTTGGCAATCGGCAATGTAATTAGCATGCCGAATATTACTTGGAATGTGAATTGGAACGAAATCGCCAATAGATAAGACCATTTTACAATTTGGGCCCAAGTTAGAAGCAGAGCCTATGGTGTAAATTATCGATAGTCCATATCTCGGAAACTATAAGAGATAATGCAATTTGGCAACCGGCAATGTAATTAGCATGCCGAATATTACTTGGAATGTGAATTGGAACGAAATCGCCAATAGATAAGACCATTTTACAATTTGGGCCCAAGTTAGAAGCAGAGCCTAAGGTGTAAATTATCGATAGTCCATATCTCGGAAACTATAAGAGTTAATGCAATTTGGCAACCGGCAATGTAATTAGCATGCCGAATATTACTTGATATGTGAATTGGAACGAAATCGCCAATAGATAAGACCATTTTACAATTTGGGCCCAAGTTAGAAGCAGAGCCTAAGGTGTAAATTATCGAGAGTCCATATCTCGGAAACTATAAGAGATAATGCAATTTGGCAACCGGCAATGTAATTAGCATGCCGAATATTACTTGGAATGTGAATTGGACCGAAATCGCCAATAGATAAGACCATTTTACAATTTGGGCCCAAGTTAGAAGCAGAGCCTAAGGTGTAAATTATCGATAGTCCATATCTCGGAAACTATAAGAGATAATTCAATTTGGCAACCGGCAATGTAATTAGCATGCCGAATATTACTTGGAATGTGAATTGGAACGAAATCGCCAATAGATAAGACCATTTTACAATTTGGGCCCAAGTTAGAAGCAGAGCCTAAGGTGTAAATTATCGATAGTCCATATCTCGGAAACTATAAGAGATAATGCAATTTAGCAACCGGCAATGTAATTAGCATGCCGAATATTACTTGGAATGTGAATTGGAACGAAATCGCCAATAGATAAGACCATTTTACAATTTGGGCCCAAGTTAGAAGCAGAGCCTATGGTGTAAATTATCGATAGTCCATATCTCGGAAACTATAAGAGATAATGCAATTTGGCAACCGGCAATGTAATTAGCATGCCGAATATTACTTGGAATGTGAATTGGAACGAAATCGCCAATAGATAAGACCATTTTACAATTTGGGCCCAAGTTAGAAGCAGAGCCTAAGGTGTAAATTATCGATAGTCCATATCTCGGAAACTATAAGAGATAATGCAATTTGGCAACCGGCAATGTAATTAGCATGCCGAATATTACTTGGAATGTGAATTGGAACGAAATTGCCAATAGATAAGACCATTTTACAATTTGGGCCCAAGTTAGAAGCAGAGCCTAAGGTGTAAATTATTGATAGTCCATATCTCGGAAACTATAAGAGATAATGCAATTTCGCAACCGGCAATGTAATTAGCATGCCGAATATCACTTGGAATGTGAATTGGGACGAAATCGCCAATAGATAAGACCATTTTACAATTTGGGCCCAAGTTAGAAGCAGAGCCTAAGGTGTAAATTATTGATAGTCCATATCTCGGAAACTATAAGAGATAATGCAATTTCGCAACCGGCAATGTAATTAGCATGCCGAATATTACTTGGAATGTGAATTGGAACGAAATCGCCAATAGATAAGACCATTTTACAATTTGGGCCCAAGTTAGAAGCAGAGCCTAAGGTGTAAATTATTGATAGTCCATATCTCGGAAACTATAAGAGATAATGCAATTTGGCAACCGGCAATGTAATTAGCATGCCGAATATTACTTGGAATGTGAATTGGAACGAAATCGCCAATAGATAAGACCATTTTACAATTTGGGCCCAAGTTAGAAGCAGAGCCTAAGGTGTAAATTATCGATAGTCCATATCTCGGAAACTATAAGAGATAATGCAATTTGGCAACCGGCAATGTAATTAGCATGCCGAATATTACTTGGAATGTGAATTGGAACGAAATCGCCAATAGATAAGACCATTTTACAATTTGGGCCCAAGTTAGAAGCAGAGCCTAAGGTGTAAATTATCGATAGTCCATATCTCGGAAACTATAAGAGATAATGCAATTTGGCAACTGGCAATGTAATTAGCATGCCGAATATTACTTGGAATGTGAAATGGAACGAAATCGCCAATAGATAAGACCATTTTACAATTTGGGCCCAAGTTAGAAGCAGAGCCTAAGGTGTAAATTATCGATAGTCCATATCTCGGAAACTATAAGAGATAATGCAATTTGGCAACCGGCAATGTAATTAGCATGCCGAATATTACTTGGAATGTGAATTGGAACGAAATCGCCAATAGATAAGACCATTTTACAATTTGGGCCCAAGTTAGAAGCAGAGCCTAAGGTGTAAATTATCGATAGTCCATATCTCGGAAACTATAAGAGATAATGCAATTTGGCAACCGGCAATGTAATTAGCATGCCGAATATTACTTGGAATGTGAATTGGAACGAAATCGCCAATAGGTATGACCATTTTACAATTTGGGCCCAAGTTAGAAGCAGAGCCTAAGGTGTAAATTATCGATAGTCCATATCTCGGAAACTATAAGAGATAATTCAATTTGGCAACCGGCAATGTAATTAGCATGCCGAATATTACTTGGAATGTGAATTGGAACGAAATCGCCAATAGATAAGACCATTTTACAATTTGGGCCCAAGTTAGAAGCAGAGCCTAAGGTGTAAATTATCGATAGTCCATATCTCGGAAACTATAAAAGATAATGCAATTTGGCAACCGGCAATGTAATTAGCATGCCGAATATTACTTGGAATGTGAATTGGAACGAAATCGCCAATAGATAAGACCATTTTACAATTTGGGCCCAAGTTAGAAGCAGAGCCTAAGCTGTAAATTATCGATAGTCCATATCTCGGAAACTATAAGAGATAATGCAATTTGGCAATCGGCAATGTAATTAGCATGCCGAATATTACTTGGAATGTGAATTGGAACGAAATCGCCAATAGATAAGACCATTTTACAATTTGGGCCCAAGTTAGAAGCAGAGCCTATGGTGTAAATTATCGATAGTCCATATCTCGGAAACTATAAGAGATAATGCAATTTGGCAACCGGCAATGTAATTAGCATGCCGAATATTACTTGGAATGTGAATTGGAACGAAATCGCCAATAGATAAGACCATTTTACAATTTGGGCCCAAGTTAGAAGCAGAGCCTAAGGTGTAAATTATCGATAGTCCATATCTCGGAAACTATAAGAGTTAATGCAATTTGGCAACCGGCAATGTAATTAGCATGCCGAATATTACTTGATATGTGAATTGGAACGAAATCGCCAATAGATAAGACCATTTTACAATTTGGGCCCAAGTTAGAAGCAGAGCCTAAGGTGTAAATTATCGAGAGTCCATATCTCGGAAACTATAAGAGATAATGCAATTTGGCAACCGGCAATGTAATTAGCATGCCGAATATTACTTGGAATGTGAATTGGACCGAAATCGCCAATAGATAAGACCATTTTACAATTTGGGGCCAAGTTAGAAGCAGAGCCTAAGGTGTAAATTATCGATAGTCCATATCTCTGAAACTATAAGAGATAATGCAATTTCGCAAACGGCAATGTAATTAGCATGCCGAATATTACTTGGAATGTGAATTGGGACGAAATCGCCAATAGAGAAGATCATTTTACAATTTGGGCCCAAGTTAGAAGCAGAGCCTAAGGTGTAAATTATCGATAGTCCATATCTCGGAAACTATAAGAGATAATGCAATTTGGCAACCGGCAATGTAATTAGCATGCCCAATATTACTTGGAATGTGAATTGGAACGAAATCGCCAATAGTTAAGACCATTTTACAATTTGGGCCCAAGTTAGAAGCAGAGCCTAAGGTGTAAATTATTGATAGTCCATATCTCGGAAACTATAAGAGATAATGCAATTTGGCAACCGGCAATGTAATTAGCATGCCGAATATTACTTGGAATGTGAATTGGAACGAAATCGCCAATAGATAAGACCATTTTACAATTTGGGCCCAAGTTAGAAGCAGAGCCTAAGGTGTAAATTATTGATAGTCCATATCTCGGAAACTATAAGAGATAATGCAATTTCGCAACCGGCAATGTAATTAGCATGCCGAATATTACTTGGAATGTGAATTGGAACGAAATCGCCAATAGATAAGACCATTTTACAATTTGGGCCCAAGTTAGAAGCAGAGCCTAAGGTGTAAATTATTGATAGTCCATATCTCGGAAACTATAAGAGATAATGCAATTTGGCAACCGGCAATGTAATTAGCATGCCGAATATTACTTGGAATGTGAATTGGAACGAAATCGCCAATAGATAAGACCATTTTACAATTTGGGCCCAAGTTAGAAGCAGAGCCTAAGGTGTAAATTATCGATAGTCCATATCTCGGAAACTATAAGAGATAATGCAATTTGGCAACCGGCAATGTAATTAGCATGCCGAATATTACTTGGAATGTGAATTGGAACGAAATCGCCAATAGATAAGACCATTTTACAATTTGGGCCCAAGTTAGAAGCAGAGCCTAAGGTGTAAATTATCGATAGTCCATATCTCGGAAACTATAAGAGATAATGCAATTTGGCAACTGGCAATGTAATTAGCATGCCGAATATTACTTGGAATGTGAATTGGAACGAAATCGCCAATAGATAAGACCATTTTACAATTTGGGCCCAAGTTAGAAGCAGAGCCTAAGGTGTAAATTATCGATAGTCCATATCTCGGAAACTATAAGAGACAATGCAATTTGGCAACCGGCAATGTAATTAGCATGCCGAATATTACTTGGAATGTGAATTGGAACAAAATCGCCAATAGATAAGACCATTTTACAATTTGGGCCCAAGTTAGAAGCAGAGCCTAAGGTGTAAATTATCGATAGTCCATATCTCGGAAACTATAAGAGATAATGCAATTTGGCAACCGGCAATGTAATTAGCATGCCGAATATTACTTGGAATGTGAATTGGAACGAAATCGCCAATAGGTAAGACCATTTTACAATTTGGGCCCAAGTTAGAAGCAGAGCCTAAGGTGTAAATTATCGATAGTCCATATCTCGGAAACTATAAGAGATAATTCAATTTGGCAACCGGCAATGTAATTAGCATGCCGAATATTACTTGGAATGTGAATTGGAACGAAATCGCCAATAGATAAGACCATTTTACAATTTGGGCCCAAGTTAGAAGCAGAGCCTAAGGTGTAAATTATCGATAGTCCATATCTCGGAAACTATAAGAGATAATGCAATTTGGCAACCGGCAATGTAATTAGCATGCCGAATATTACTTGGAATGTGAATTGGAACGAAATCGCCAATAGATAAGACCATTTTACAATTTGGGCCCAAGTTAGAAGCAGAGCCTAAGGTGTAAATTATCGATAGTCCATATCTCGGAAACTATAAGAGATAATGCAATTTGGCAACCGGCAATGTAATTAGCATGCCGAATATTACTTGGAATGTGAATTGGAACGAAATCGCCAATAGATAAGACCATTTTACAATTTGGGCCCAAGTTAGAAGCAGAGCCTAAGGTGTAAATTATCGATAGTCCATATCTCGGAAACTATAAGAGATAATGCAATTTGGCAACCGGCAATGTAATTAGCATGCCGAATATTACTTGGAATGTGAATTGGAACGAAATCGCCAATAGATAAGACCATTTTACAATTTGGGCCCAAGTTAGAAGCAGAGCCTAAGGTGTAAATTATCGATAGTCCATATCTCGGAAACTATAAGAGATAATGCAATTTGGCAACTGGCAATGTAATTAGCATGCCGAATATTACTTGGAATGTGAAATGGAACGAAATCGCCAATAGATAAGACCATTTTACAATTTGGGCCCAAGTTAGAAGCAGAGCCTAAGGTGTAAATTATCGATAGTCCATATCTCGGAAACTATAAGAGATAATGCAATTTGGCAACCGGCAATGTAATTAGCATGCCGAATATTACTTGGAATGTGAATTGGAACGAAATCGCCAATAGATAAGACCATTTTACAATTTGGGCCCAAGTTAGAAGCAGAGCCTAAGGTGTAAATTATCGATAGTCCATATCTCGGAAACTATAAGAGATAATGCAATTTGGCAACCGGCAATGTAATTAGCATGCCGAATATTACTTGGAATGTGAATTGGAACGAAATCGCCAATAGGTATGACCATTTTACAATTTGGGCCCAAGTTAGAAGCAGAGCCTAAGGTGTAAATTATCGATAGTCCATATCTCGGAAACTATAAGAGATAATTCAATTTGGCAACCGGCAATGTAATTAGCATGCCGAATATTACTTGGAATGTGAATTGGAACGAAATCGCCAATAGATAAGACCATTTTACAATTTGGGCCCAAGTTAGAAGCAGAGCCTAAGGTGTAAATTATCGATAGTCCATATCTCGGAAACTATAAAAGATAATGCAATTTGGCAACCGGCAATGTAATTAGCATGCCGAATATTACTTGGAATGTGAATTGGAACGAAATCGCCAATAGATAAGACCATTTTACAATTTGGGCCCAAGTTAGAAGCAGAGCCTAAGGTGTAAATTATCGATAGTCCATATCTCGGAAACTATAAGAGATAATGCAATTTGGCAACCGGCAATGTAATTAGCATGCCGAATATTACTTGGAATGTGAATTGGAACGAAATCGCCAATAGATAAGACCATTTTACAATTTGGGCCCAAGTTAGAAGCAGAGCCTATGGTGTAAATTATCGATAGTCCATATCTCGGAAACTATAAGAGATAATGCAATTTGGCAACCGGCAATGTAATTAGCATGCCGAATATTACTTGGAATGTGAATTGGAACGAAATCGCCAATAGATAAGACCATTTTACAATTTGGGCCCAAGTTAGAAGCAGAGCCTAAGGTGTAAATTATCGATAGTCCATATCTCGGAAACTATAAGAGTTAATGCAATTTGGCAACCGGCAATGTAATTAGCATGCCGAATATTACTTGATATGTGAATTGGAACGAAATCGCCAATAGATAAGACCATTTTACAATTTGGGCCCAAGTTAGAAGCAGAGCCTAAGGTGTAAATTATCGAGAGTCTATATCTCGGAAACTATAAGAGATAATGCAATTTGGCAACCGGCAATGTAATTAGCATGCCGAATATTACTTGGAATGTGAATTGGACCGAAATCGCCAATAGATAAGACCATTTTACAATTTGGGGCCAAGTTAGAAGCAGAGCCTAAGGTATAAATTATCGATAGTCCATATCTCTGAAACTATAAGAGATAATGCAATTTCGCAAACGGCAATGTAATTAGCATGCCGAATATTACTTGGAATGTGAATTGGGACGAAATCGCCAATAGAGAAGATCATTTTACAATTTGGGCCCAAGTTAGAAGCAGAGCCTAAGGTGTAAATTATCGATAGTCCATATCTCGGAAACTATAAGAGATAATGCAATTTGGCAACCGGCAATGTAATTAGCATGCCCAATATTACTTGGAATGTGAATTGGAACGAAATCGCCAATAGATAAGACCATTTTACAATTTGGGCCCAAGTTAGAAGCAGAGCCTAAGGTGTAAATTATTGATAGTCCATATCTCGGAAACTATAAGAGATAATGCAATTTGGCAACCGGCAATGTAATTAGCATGCCGAATATTACTTGGAATGTGAATTGGAACGAAATCGCCAATAGATAAGACCATTTTACAATTTGGGCCCAAGTTAGAAGCAGAGCCTAAGGTGTAAATTATTGATAGTCCATATCTCGGAAACTATAAGAGATAATGCAATTTCGCAACCGGCAATGTAATTAGCATGCCGAATATTACTTGGAATGTGAATTGGAACGAAATCGCCAATAGATAAGACCATTTTACAATTTGGGCCCAAGTTAGAAGCAGAGCCTAAGGTGTAAATTATTGATAGTCCATATCTCGGAAACTATAAGAGATAATGCAATTTGGCAACCGGCAATGTAATTAGCATGCCGAATATTACTTGGAATGTGAATTGGAACGAAATCGCCAATAGATAAGACCATTTTACAATTTGGGCCCAAGTTAGAAGCAGAGCCTAAGGTGTAAATTATCGATAGTCCATATCTCGGAAACTATAAGAGATAATGCAATTTGGCAACCGGCAATGTAATTAGCATGCCGAATATTACTTGGAATGTGAATTGGAACGAAATCGCCAATAGATAAGACCATTTTACAATTTGGGCCCAAGTTAGAAGCAGAGCCTAAGGTGTAAATTATCGATAGTCCATATCTCGGAAACTATAAGAGATAATGCAATTTGGCAACTGGCAATGTAATTAGCATGCCGAATATTACTTGGAATGTGAATTGGAACGAAATCGCCAATAGATAAGACCATTTTACAATTTGGGCCCAAGTTAGAAGCAGAGCCTAAGGTGTAAATTATCGATAGTCCATATCTCGGAAACTATAAGAGACAATGCAATTTGGCAACCGGCAATGTAATTAGCATGCCGAATATTACTTGGAATGTGAATTGGAACGAAATCGCCAATAGATAAGACCATTTTACAATTTGGGCCCAAGTTAGAAGCAGAGCCTAAGGTGTAAATTATCGATAGTCCATATCTCGGAAACTATAAGAGATAATGCAATTTGGCAACCGGCAATGTAATTAGCATGCCGAATATTACTTGGAATGTGAATTGGAACGAAATCGCCAATAGGTAAGACCATTTTACAATTTGGGCCCAAGTTAGAAGCAGAGCCTAAGGTGTAAATTATCGATAGTCCATATCTCGGAAACTATAAGAGATAATTCAATTTGGCAACCGGCAATGTAATTAGCATGCCGAATATTACTTGGAATGTGAATTGGAACGAAATCGCCAATAGATAAGACCATTTTACAATTTGGGCCCAAGTTAGAAGCAGAGCCTAAGGTGTAAATTATCGATAGTCCATATCTCGGAAACTATAAGAGATAATGCAATTTGGCAACCGGCAATGTAATTAGCATGCCGAATATTACTTGGAATGTGAATTGGAACGAAATCGCCGATAGATAAGACCATTTTACAATTTGGGCCCAAGTTAGAAGCAGAGCCTAAGGTGTAAATTATCGATAGTCCATATCTCGGAAACTATAAGAGATAATGCAATTTGGCAACCGGCAATGTAATTAGCATGCCGAATATTACTTGGAATGTGAATTGGAACGAAATCGCCAATAGATAAGACCATTTTACAATTTGGGCCCAAGTTAGAAGCAGAGCCTAAGGTGTAAATTATCGATAGTCCATATCTCGGAAACTATAAGAGATAATGCAATTTGGCAACCGGCAATGTAATTAGCATGCCGAATATTACTTGGAATGTGAATTGGAACGAAATCGCCAATAGATAAGACCATTTTACAATTTGGGCCCAAGTTAGAAGCAGAGCCTAAGGTGTAAATTATCGATAGTCCATATCTCGGAAACTATAAGAGATAATGCAATTTCGCAACCGGCAATGTAATTAGCATGCCGAATATTACTTGGAGTGTGAATTGGAACGAAATCGCCAATAGATAAGACCATTTTACAATTTGGGCCCAAGTTAGAAGCAGAGCCTAAGGTGTAAATTATCGATAGTCCATATCTCGGAAACTATAAGAGATAATGCAATTTGGCAAACGGCAATGTAATTAGCATGCCGAATATTACCTGGAATGTGAATTGGAACGAAATCGCCAATAGATAAGCCCATTTTACAATTTGGGCCCAAGTTAGAAGCAGAGCCTAAGGTGAAAATTATCGATAGTCCATATCTCGGAAACTATAAGAGATAATGCAATTTGGCAACCGGCAATGTAATTAGCATGCCGAATATTACTTGGAATGTGAATTGGAACGAAATCGCCAATAGATAAGACCATTTTACCATTTGGGCCCAAGTTAGAAGCAGAGCCTAAGGTGTAAATTATCGATAGTCCATATCTCGGAAACTATAAGAGATAATGCAATTTGGCAACCGGCAATGTAATTAGCATGCCGAATATTACTTGGAATGTGAATTGGAACGAAATCGCCAATAGATAAGACCATTTTACCATTTGGGCCCAAGTTAGAAGCAGAGCCAAAGGTGTAAATTATCGATAGTCCATATCTCGGAAACTATAAGAGATAATGCAATTTGGCAACCGGCAATGTAATTAGCATGCCGAATATTACTTGGAATGTGAATTGGAACGAAATCGCCAATAGATAAGACCATTTTACAATTTGGGCCCAAGTTAGAAGCAGAGCCTAAGGTGTAAATTATCGATAGTCCATATCTCGGAAACTATAAGAGATAATGCAATTTGGCAACCGGCAATGTAATTAGCATGCCGAATATTACTTGGAATGTGAATTGGAACGAAATCGCCAATAGATAAGACCATTTTACAATTTGGGCCCAAGTTAGAAGCAGAGCCTAAGGTGTAAATTATCGATAGTCCATATCTCGGAAACTATAAGAGATAATGCAATTTGGCAACCGGCAATGTAATTAGCATGCCGAATATTACTTGGAATGTGAATTGGAACGAAATCGCCAATAGATAAGACCATTTTACAATTTGGGCCCAAGTTAGAAGCAGAGCCTAAGGTGTAAATTATTGATAGTCCATATCTCGGAAACTATAAGAGATAATGCAATTTGGCAACCGGCAATGTAATTAGCATGCCGAATATTACTTGGAATGTGAATTGGAACGAAATCGCCAATAGATAAGACCATTTTACAATTTGGGCCCAAGTTAGAAGCAGAGCCTAAGGTGTAAATTATTGATAGTCCATATCTCGGAAACTATAAGAGATAATGCAATTTCGCAACCGGCAATGTAATTAGCATGCCGAATATTACTTGGAATGTGAATTGGAACGAAATCGCCAATAGATAAGACCATTTTACAATTTGGGCCCAAGTTAGAAGCAGAGCCTAAGGTGTAAATTATTGATAGTCCATATCTCGGAAACTATAAGAGATAATGCAATTTGGCAACCGGCAATGTAATTAGCATGCCGAATATTACTTGGAATGTGAATTGGAACGAAATCGCCAATAGATAAGACCATTTTACAATTTGGGCCCAAGTTAGAAGCAGAGCCTAAGGTGTAAATTATCGATAGTCCATATCTCGGAAACTATAAGAGATAATGCAATTTGGCAACCGGCAATGTAATTAGCATGCCGAATATTACTTGGAATGTGAATTGGAACGAAATCGCCAATAGATAAGACCATTTTACAATTTGGGCCCAAGTTAGAAGCAGAGCCTAAGGTGTAAATTATCGATAGTCCATATCTCGGAAACTATAAGAGATAATGCAATTTGGCAACTGGCAATGTAATTAGCATGCCGAATATTACTTGGAATGTGAATTGGAACGAAATCGCCAATAGATAAGACCATTTTACAATTTGGGCCCAAGTTAGAAGCAGAGCCTAAGGTGTAAATTATCGATAGTCCATATCTCGGAAACTATAAGAGATAATGCAATTTGGCAACCGGCAATGTAATTAGCATGCCGAATATTACTTGGAATGGGAATTGGAACGAAATCGCCAATAGATAAGACCATTTTACAATTTGGGCCCAAGTTAGAAGCAGAGCCTAAGGTGTAAATTATCGATAGTCCATATCTCGGAAACTATAAGAGATAATGCAATTTGGCAACCGGCAATGTAATTAGCATGCCGAATATTACTTGGAATGTGAATTGGAACGAAATCGCCAATAGGTAAGACCATTTTACAATTTGGGCCCAAGTTAGAAGCAGAGCCTAAGGTGTAAATTATCGATAGTCCATATCTCGGAAACTATAAGAGATAATTCAATTTGGCAACCGGCAATGTAATTAGCATGCCGAATATTACTTGGAATGTGAATTGGAACGAAATCGCCAATAGATAAGACCATTTTACAATTTGGGCCCAAGTTAGAAGCAGAGCCTAAGGTGTAAATTATCGATAGTCCATATCTCGGAAACTATAAGAGATAATGCAATTTGGCAACCGGCAATGTAATTAGCATGCCGAATATTACTTGGAATGTGAATTGGAACGAAATCGCCAATAGATAAGACCATTTTACAATTTGGGCCCAAGTTAGAAGCAGAGCCTAAGGTGTAAATTATCGATAGTCCATATCTCGGAAACTATAAGAGATAATGCAATTTGGCAACCGGCAATGTAATTAGCATGCCGAATATTACTTGGAATGTGAATTGGAACGAAATCGCCAATAGATAAGACCATTTTACAATTTGGGCCCAAGTTAGAAGCAGAGCCTATGGTGTAAATTATCGATAGTCCATATCTCGGAAACTATAAGAGATAATGCAATTTGGCAACCGGCAATATAATTAGCATGCCGAATATTACTTGGAATGTGAATTGGAACGAAATCGCCAATAGATAAGACCATTTTACAATTTGGGCCCAAGTTAGAAGCAGAGCCTAAGGTGTAAATTATCGATAGTCCATATCTCGGAAACTATAAGAGTTAATGCAATTTGGCAACCGGCAATGTAATTAGCATGCCGAATATTACTTGGAATGTGAATTGGAACGAAATCGCCAATAGATAAGACCATTTTACAATTTGGGCCCAAGTTAGAAGCAGAGCCTAAGGTGTAAATTATCGATAGTCCATATCTCGGAAACTATAAGAGATAATGCAATTTGGCAACCGGCAATGTAATTAGCATGCCGAATATTACTTGGAATGTGAATTGGAACGAAATCGCCAATAGATAAGACCATTTTACAATTTGGGGCCAAGTTAGAAGCAGAGCCTAAGGTGTAAATTATCGATAGTCCATATCTCTGAAACTATAAGAGATAATGCAATTTCGCAAACGGCAATGTAATTAGCATGCCGAATATTACTTGGAATGTGAATTGGGACGAAATCGCCAATAGAGAAGACCATTTTACAATTTGGGCCCAAGTTAGAAGCAGAGCCTAAGGTGTAAATTATCGATAGTCCATATCTCGGAAACTATAAGAGATAATGCAATTTGGCAACCGGCAATGTAATTAGCATGCCGAATATTACTTGGAATGTGAATTGGAACGAAATCGCCAATAGATAAGACCATTTTACAATTTGGGCCCAAGTTAGAAACAGAGCCTAAGGTGTAAATTATCGATAGTCCATATCTCGGAAACTATAAGAGATAATGCAATTTCGCAACCGGCAATGTAATTAGCATGCCGAATATTACTTGGAGTGTGAATTGGAACGAAATCGCCAATAGATAAGACCATTTTACAATTTGGGCCCAAGTTAGAAGCAGAGCCTAAGGTGTAAATTATCGATAGTCCATATCTCGGAAACTATAAGAGATAATGCAATTTGGCAACCGGCAATGTAATTAGCATGCCGAATATTACCTGGAATGTGAATTGGAACGAAATCGCCAATAGATAAGACCATTTTACAATTTGGGCCCAAGTTAGAAGCAGAGCCTAAGGTGAAAATTATCGATAGTCCATATCTCGGAAACTATAAGAGATAATGCAATTTGGCAACCGGCAATGTAATTAGCATGCCGAATATTACTTGGAATGTGAATTGGAACGAAATCGCCAATAGATAAGACCATTTTACCATTTGGGCCCAAGTTAGAAGCAGAGCCTAAGGTGTAAATTATCGATAGTCCATATCTCGGAAACTATAAGAGATAATGCAGTTTGGCAACCGGCAATGTAATTAGCATGCCGAATATTACTTGGAATGTGAATTGGAACGAAATCGCCAATAGATAAGACCATTTTACAATTTGGGCCCAAGTTAGAAGCAGAGCCAAAGGTGTAAATTATCGATAGTCCATATCTCGGAAACTATAAGAGATAATGCAATTTGGCAACCGGCAATGTAATTAGCATGCCGAATATTACTTGGAATGTGAATTGGAACGAAATCGCCAATAGATAAGACCATTTTACAATTTGGGCCCAAGTTAGAAGCAGAGCCTAAGGTGTAAATTATCGATAGTCCATATCTCGGAAACTATAAGAGATAATGCAATTTGGCAACCGGCAATGTAATTAGCATGCCGAATATTACTTGGAATGTGAATTGGAACGAAATCGCCAATAGATAAGACCATTTTACAATTTGGGCTCAAGTTAGAAGCAGAGCCTAAGGTGTAAATTATCGATAGTCCATATCTCGGAAACTATAAGAGATAATGCAATTTGGCAACCGGCAATGTAATTAGCATGCCGAATATTACTTGGAATGTGAATTGGAACGAAATCGCCAATAGGTAAGACCATTTTACAATTTGGGCCCAAGTTAGAAGCAGAGCCTAAGGTGTAAATTATCGATAGTCCATATCTCGAAAACTATAAGAGATAATGCAATTTGGCAACCGGCAATGTAATTAGCATGCCGAATATTACTTGGAATGTGAATTGGAACGAAATCGCCAATAGATAAGACCATTTTACAATTTGGGCCCAAGTTAGAAGCAGAGCCTAAGGTGTAAATTATTGATAGTCCATATCTCGGAAACTATAAGAGATAATGCAATTTCGCAACCGGCAATGTAATTAGCATGCCGAATATCACTTGGAATGTGAATTGGGACGAAATCGCCAATAGATAAGACCATTTTACAATTTGGGCCCAAGTTAGAAGCAGAGCCTAAGGTGTAAATTATTGATAGTCCATATCTCGGAAACTATAAGAGATAATGCAATTTCGCAACCGGCAATGTAATTAGCATGCCGAATATCACTTGGAATGTGAATTGGGACGAAATCGCCAATAGATAAGACCATTTTACAATTTGGGCCCAAGTTAGAAGCAGAGCCTAAGGTGTAAATTATCGATAGTCCATATCTCGGAAACTATAAGAGATAATGCAATTTGGCAACCGGCAATGTAATTAGCATGCCGAATATTACTTGGAATGTGAATTGGAACGAAATCGCCAATAGATAAGACCATTTTACAATTTGGGCCCAAGTTAGAAGCAGAGACTAAGGTGTAAATTATCGATAGTCCATATCTCGGAAACTATAAGAGATAATGCAATTTGGCAACCGGCAATGTAATTAGCATGCCGAATATTACTTGGAATGTGAATTGGAACGAAATCGCCAATAGATAAGACCATTTTACAATTTGGGCCCGAGTTATAAGCAGAGCCTATGGTGTAAATTATCGATAGTCCATATCTCGGAAACTATAAGAGATAATGCAATTTGGCAACCGGCAATGTAATTAGCATGCCGAATATTACTTGGAATGTGAATTGGAACGAAATCGCCAATAGATAAGACCATTTTACAATTTGGGCCCAAGTTAGAAGCAGAGCCTAAGGTGTAAATTATCGATAGTCCATATCTCGGAAACTATAAGAGTTAATGCAATTTGGCAACCGGCAATGTAATTAGCATGCCGAATATTACTTGGAATGTGAATTGGAACGAAATCGCCAATAGATAAGACCATTTTACAATTTGGGCCCAAGTTAGAAGCAGAGCCTAAGGTGTAAATTATCGATAGTCCATATCTCGGAAACTATAAGAGATAATGCAATTTGGCAACCGGCAATGTAATTAGCATGCCGAATATTACTTGGAATGTGAATTGGAACGAAATCGCCAATAGATAAGACCATTTTACAATTTGGGCCCAAGTTAGAAGCAGAGCCTAAGGTGTAAATTATCGATAGTCCATATCTCGGAAACTATAAGAGATAATGCAATTTGGCAACCGGCAATGTAATTAGCATGCCGAATATTACTTGGAATGTGAATTGGAACGAAATCGCCAATAGGTAAGACCCTTTTACAATTTGGGCCCAAGTTAGAAGCAGAGCCTAAGGTGTAAATTATCGATAGTCCATATCTCGGAAACTATAAGAGATAATTCAATTTGGCAACCGGCAATGTAATTAGCATGCCGAATATTACTTGGAATGTGAATTGGAACGAAATCGCCAATAGATAAGACCATTTTACAATTTGGGCCCAAGTTAGAAGCAGAGCCTAAGGTGTAAATTATCGATAGTCCATATCTCGGAAACTATAAGAGATAATGCAATTTGGCAACCGGCAATGTAATTAGCATGCCGAATATTACTTGGAATGTGAATTGGAACGAAATCGCCAATAGATAAGACCATTTTACAATTTGGGCCCAAGTTAGAAGCAGAGCCTATGGTGTAAATTATCGATAGTCCATATCTCGGAAACTATAAGAGATAATGCAATTTGGCAACCGGCAATGTAATTAGCATGCCGAATATTACTTGGAATGTGAATTGGAACGAAATCGCCAATAGATAAGACCATTTTACAATTTGGGCCCAAGTTAGAAGCAGAGCCAAGGTGTAAATTATCGATAGTCCATATCTCGGAAACTATAAGAGTTAATGCAATTTGGCAACCGGCAATGTAATTAGCATGCCGAATATTACTTGGAATGTGAATTGGAACGAAATCGCCAATAGATAAGACCATTTTACAATTTGGGCCCAAGTTAGAAGCAGAGCCTAAGGTGTAAATTATCGATAGTCCATATCTCGGAAACTATAAGAGATAATGCAATTTGGCAACCGGCAATGTAATTAGCATGCCGAATATTACTTGGAATGTGAATTGGAACGAAATCGCCAATAGATAAGACCATTTTACAATTTGGGCCCAAGTTAGAAGCAGAGCCTAAGATGTAAATTATCGATAGTCCATATCTCTGAAACTATAAGATATAATGCAATTTCGCAAACGGCAATGTAATTAGCATGCCGAATATTACTTGGAATGTGAATTGGGACGAAATCGCCAATAGAGAAGACCATTTTACAATTTGGGCCCAAGTTAGAAGCAGAGCCTAAGGTGTAAATTATCGATAGTCCATATCTCGGAAACTACAAGAGATAATGCAATTTGGCAACCGGCAATGTAATTAGCATGCCGAATATTACTTGGAATGTGAATTGGAACGAAATCGCCAATAGATAAGACCATTTTACAATTTGGGCCCAAGTTAGAAGCAGAGCCTAAGATGTAAATTATCGATAGTCCATATCTCGGAAACTATAAGAGATAATGCAATTTGGCAACCGGCAATGTAATTAGCATGCCGAATATTACTTGGAATGTGAATTGGAACGAAATCGCCAATAGATAAGACCATTTTACAATTTGGGCCCAAGTTAGAAGCAGAGCCTAAGGTGTAAATTATCGATAGTCCATATCTCGGAAACTATAAGAGATAATGCAATTTCGCAACCGGCAATGTAATTAGCATGCCGAATATTACTTGGAGTGTGAATTGGAACGAAATCGCCAATAGATAAGACCATTTTACAATTTGGGCCCAAGTTAGAAGCAGAGCCTAAGGTGTAAATTATCGATAGTCCATATCTCGGAAACTATAAGAGATAATGCAATTTGGCAACCGGCAATGTAATTAGCATGCCGAATATTACCTGGAATGTGAATTGGAACGAAATCGCCAATAGATAAGACCATTTTACAATTTGGGCCCAAGTTAGAAGCAGAGCCTAAGGTGAAAATTATCGATAGTCCATATCTCGGAAACTATAAGAGATAACGCAATTTGGCAACCGGCAATGTAATTAGCATGCCGAATATTACTTGGAATGTGAATTGGAACGAAATCGCCAATAGATAAGACCATTTTACAATTTGGGCCCAAGTTAGAAGCAGAGCCTAAGGTGTAAATTATCGATAGTCCATATCTCGGAAACTATAAGAGATAATGCAATTTGGCAACCGGCAATGTAATTAGCATGCCGAATATTACTTGGAATGTGAATTGGAACGAAATCGCCAATAGATAAGACCATTTTACAATTTGGGCCCAAGTTGGAAGCAGAGCTTAAGGTGTAAATTATTGATAGTCCATATCTCGGAAACTATAAGAGATAATGCAATTTCGCAACCGGCAATGTAATTAGCATGCCGAATATCACTTGGAATGTGAATTGGGACGAAATCGCCAATAGATAAGACCATTTTACAATTTGGGCCCAAGTTAGAAGCAGAGCCTAAGGTGTAAATTATCGATAGTCCATATCTCGGAAACTATAAGAGATAATGCAATTTGGCAACCGGCAATATAATTAGCATGCCGAATATTACTTGGAATGTGAATTGGAACGAAATCGCCAATAGATAAGACCATTTTACAATTTGGGCCCAAGTTAGAAGCAGAGCCTAAGGTGTAAATTATCGATAGTCCATATCTCGGAAACTATAAGAGATAATGCAATTTGGCAACCGGCAATGTAATTAGCATGCCGAATATTACTTGGAATGTGAATTGGAACGAAATCGATAATAGGTAAGACCATTTTACAATTTGGGCCCAAGTTAGAAGCAGAGCCTAAGGTGTAAATTATCGATAGTCCATATCTCGGAAACTATAAGAGATAATTCAATTTGGCAACCGGCAATGTAATTAGCATGCCGAATATTACTTGGAATGTGAATTGGAACGAAATCGCCAATAGATAAGACCATTTTACAATTTGGGCCCAAGTTAGAAGCAGAGCCTAAGGTGTAAATTATCGATAGTCCATATCTCGGAAACTATAAGAGATAATGCAATTTGGCAACCGGCAATGTAATTAGCATGCCGAATATTACTTGGAATGTGAATTGGAACGAAATCTCCAATAGATAAGACCATTTTACAATTTGGGCCCAAGTTAGAAGCAGAGCCTATGGTGTAAATTATCGATAGTCCATATCTCGGAAACTATAAGAGATAATGCAATTTGGCAACCGGCAATGTAATTAGCATGCCGAATATTACTTGGAATGTGAATTGGAACGAAATCGCCAATAGATAAGACCATTTTACAATTTGGGCCCAAGTTAGAAGCAGAGCCTAAGGTGTAAATTATCGATAGTCCATATCTCGGAAACTATAAGAGATAATGCAATTTGGCAACCGGCAATGTAATTAGCATGCCGAATATTACTTGGAATGTGAATTGGAACGAAATTGCCAATAGATAAGACCATTTTACAATTTGGGCCCAAGTTAGAAGCAGAGCCTAAGGTGTAAATTATTGATAGTCCATATCTCGGAAACTATAAGAGATAATGCAATTTCGCAACCGGCAATGTAATTAGCATGCCGAATATCACTTGGAATGTGAATTGGGACGAAATCGCCAATAGATAAGACCATTTTACAATTTGGGCCCAAGTTAGAAGCAGAGCCTAAGGTGTAAATTATCGATAGTCCATATCTCGGAAACTATAAGAGATAATGCAATTTGGCAACCGGCAATGTAATTAGCATGCCGAATATTACTTGGAATGTGAATGGGAACGAAATCGCCAATAGATAAGACCATTTTACAATTTGGGCCCAAGTTAGAAGCAGAGCCTAAGGTGTAAATTATCGATAGTCCATATCTCGGAAACTATAAGAGATAATGCAATTTGGCAACCGGCAATGTAATTAGCATGCCGAATATTACTTGGATTGTGAATTGGAACGAAATCGCCAATAGATAAGACCATTTTACAATTTGGGCCCAAGTTAGAAGCAGAGCCTAAGGTGTAAATTATTGATAGTCCATATCTCGGAAACTATAAGAGATAATGCAATTTCGCAACCGGCAATGTAATTAGCATGCCGAATATCACTTGGAATGTGAATTGGGACGAAATCGCCAATAGATAAGACCATTTTACAATTTGGGCCCAAGTTAGAAGCAGAGCCTAAGGTGTAAATTATCGATAGTCCATATCTCGGAAACTATAAGAGATAATGCAATTTGGCAACCGGCAATGTAATTAGCATGCCGAATATTACTTGGAATGTGAATTGGAACGAAATCGCCAATAGATAAGACCATTTTACAATTTGGGCCCAAGTTAGAAGCAGAGCCTAAGGTGTAAATTATCGATAGTCCATATCTCGGAAACTATAAGAGATAATGCAATTTGGCAACCGGCAATGTAATTAGCATGCCGAATATTACTTGGAATGTGAATTGGAACGAAATCGCCAATAGATAAGACCATTTTACAATTTGGGCCCAAGTTAGAAGCAGAGCCTAAGGTGTAAATAATCGATAGTCCATATCTCGGAAACTATAAGAGATAATGCAATTTGGCAACCGGCAATGTAATTAGCATGCCGAATATTACTTGGAATGTGAATTGGAACGAAATCGCCAATAGATAAGACCATTTTACAATTTGGGCCCAAGTTAGAAGCAGAGCCTAAGGTGTAAATTATCGATAGTCCATATCTCGGAAACTATAAGAAATAATGCAATTTGGCAACCGGCAATGTAATTAGCTGCCGAATATTACTTGGAATGTGAATTACAACTAAATCGCCAATAGATAAGACTATTTTACAATTTGGGCCCAAGTTAGAAGCAGAGCCTAAGGTGTAAATTATCGATAGTCCATATCTCGGAAACTATAAGAGATAATGCAATTTGGCAACCGGCAATGTAATTAGCATGCCGAATATTACTTGGAATGTGAATTGGAACGAAATCGCCAATATATAAGACCATTTTACAATTTGGGCCCAAGTTAGAAGCAGAGCCTAAGGTGTAAATTATCGATAGTCCATATCTCGGAAACTATAAGAGATAATGTAATTTGGCAACCGGCAATGTAATTAGCATGCCGAATATTACTTGGAATGTGAATTGGAACGAAATCGCCAATAGATAAGACCATTTTACAATTTGGGCCCAAGTTAGAAGCAGAGCCTAAGGTGTAAATTATCGATAGTCCATATCTCGGAAACTATAAGAGATAATGCAATTTGGCAACCGGCAATGTAATTAGCATGCCGAATATTACTTGGAATGTGAATTGGAACGAAATCGCCAATAGATAAGACCATTTTACAATTTGGGCCCAAGTTAGAAGCAGAGCCTAAGGTGTAAATTATTGATAGTCCATATCTCGGAAACTATAAGAGATAATGCAATTTCGCAACCGGCAATGTAATTAGCATGCCGAATATCACTTGGAATGTGAATTGGGACGAAATCGCCAATAGATAAGACCATTTTACAATTTGGGCCCAAGTTAGAAGCAGAGCCTAAGGTGTAAATTATCGATAATCCATATCTCGGAAACTATAAGAGATAATGCAATTTGGCAACCGGCAATGTAATTAGCATGCCAAATATTACTTGGAATGTGAATTGGAACGAAATCGCCAATAGATAAGACCATTTTACAATTTGGGCCCAAGTTAGAAGCAGAGCCTAAGGTGTAAATTATCGATAGTCCATATCTCGGAAACTATAAGAGATAATGCAATTTGGCAACCGGCAATGTAATTAGCATGCCGAATATTACTTGGAATGTGAATTGGAACGAAATCGCCAATAGATAAGACCATTTTACAATTTGGGCTCAAGTTAGAAGCAGAGCCTAAGGTGTAAATTATCGATAGTCCATATCTCGGAAACTATAAGAGATAATGCAATTTCGCAACCGGCAATGTAATTAGCATGCCGAATATTACTTGGAGTGTGAATTGGAACGAAATCGCCAATAGATAAGACCATTTTACAATTTGGGCCCAAGTTAGAAGCAGAGCCTAAGGTGTAAATTATCGATAGTCCATATCTCGGAAACTATAAGAGATAATGCAATTTGGCAACCGGCAATGTAATTAGCATGCCGAATAGTACTTGGAATGTGAATTGGAACGAAATCGCCAATAGATAAGACCATTTTACAATTTGGGCCCAAGTTAGAAGCAGAGCCTAAGGTGTAAATTATCGATAGTCCATATCTCGGAAACTATAAGAGATAATGCAATTTGACAACCGGCAAAGTAATTAGCAGGCCGAATATTACTTGGAATGTGAATTGGAACGAAATCGCCAATAGATAAGACCATTTTACAATTTGGGCCCAAGTTAGAAGCAGAGATTAAGGTGTAAATTATCGATTGTCCATATCTCGGAAACTATAAGAGTTAATGCAATTTGGCAACCGGCAATGTAATTAGCATGCCGAATATTACTTGGAATGTGAATTGGAACGAAATCGCCAATAGATAAGACCATTTTACAATTTGGGCCCAAGTTAGAAGCAGAGCCTAAGGTGTAAATTATCGATAGTCCATATCTCGGAAACTATAAGAGATAATGCAATTTGGCAACCGGCAATGTAATTAGCATGCCGAATATTACTTGGAATGTGAATTGGAACGAAATCGCCAATAGATAAGACCATTTTACAATTTGGGCCCAAGTTAGAAGCAGAGCCTAAGGTGTAAATTATCGATAGTCCATATCTCGGAAACTATAAGAGATAATGCAATTTGGCAACCGGCAATGTAATTAGCATGCCGAATATTACTTGGAATGTGAATTGGAACGAAATCGCCAATAGGTAAGACCCTTTTACAATTTAGGCCCAAGTTAGAAGCAGAGCCTAAGGTGTAAATTATCGATAGTCCATATCTCGGAAACTATAAGAGATAATTCAATTTGGCAACCGGCAATGTAATTAGCATGCCGAATATTACTTGGAATGTGAATTGGAACGAAATCGCCAATAGATAAGACCATTTTACAATTTGGGCCCAAGTTAGAAGCAGAGCCTAAGGTGTAAATTATCGATAGTCCATATCTCGGAAACTATAAGAGATAATGCAATTTGGCAACCGGCAATGTAATTAGCATGCCGAATATTACTTGGAATGTGAATTGGAACGAAATCGCCAATAGATAAGACCATTTTACAATTTGGGCCCAAGTTAGAAGCAGAGCCTATGGTGTAAATTATCGATAGTCCATATCTCGGAAACTATAAGAGATAATGCAATTTGGCAACCGGCAATGTAATTAGCATGCCGAATATTACTTGGAATGTGAATTGGAACGAAATCGCCAATAGATAAGACCATTTTACAATTTGGGCCCAAGTTAGAAGCAGAGCCCAAGGTGTAAATTATCGATAGTCCATATCTCGGAAACTATAAGAGTTAATGCAATTTGGCAACCGGCAATGTAATTAGCATGCCGAATATTACTTGGAATGTGAATTGGAACGAAATCGCCAATAGATAAGACCATTTTACAATTTGGGCCCAAGTTAGAAGCAGAGCCTAAGGTGTAAATTATCGATAGTCCATATCTCGGAAACTATAAGAGATAATGCAATTTGGCAACCGGCAATGTAATTAGCATGCCGAATATTACTTGGAATGTGAATTGGAACGAAATCGCCAATAGATAAGACCATTTTACAATTTGGGCCCAAGTTAGAAGCAGAGCCTAAGATGTAAATTATCGATAGTCCATATCTCTGAAACTATAAGATATAATGCAATTTCGCAAACGGCAATGTAATTAGCATGCCGAATATTACTTGGAATGTGAATTGGGACGAAATCGCCAATAGAGAAGACCATTTTACAATTTGGGCCCAAGTTAGAAGCAGAGCCTAAGGTGTAAATTATCGATAGTCCATATCTCGGAAACTACAAGAGATAATGCAATTTGGCAACCGGCAATGTAATTAGCATGCCGAATATTACTTGGAATGTGAATTGGAACGAAATCGCCAATAGATAAGACCATTTTACAATTTGGGCCCAAGTTAGAAGCAGAGCCTAAGATGTAAATTATCGATAGTCCATATCTCGGAAACTATAAGAGATAATGCAATTTGGCAACCGGCAATGTAATTAGCATGCCGAATATTACTTGGAATGTGAATTGGAACGAAATCGCCAATAGATAAGACCATTTTACAATTTGGGCCCAAGTTAGAAGCAGAGCCTAAGGTGTAAATTATCGATAGTCCATATCTCGGAAACTATAAGAGATAATGCAATTTCGCAACCGGCAATGTAATTAGCATGCCGAATATTACTTGGAGTGTGAATTGGAACGAAATCGCCAATAGATAAGACCATTTTACAATTTGGGCCCAAGTTAGAAGCAGAGCCTAAGGTGTAAATTATCGATAGTCCATATCTCGGAAACTATAAGAGATAATGCAATTTGGCAACCGGCAATGTAATTAGCATGCCGAATATTACCTGGAATGTGAATTGGAACGAAATCGCCAATAGATAAGACCATTTTACAATTTGGGCCCAAGTTAGAAGCAGAGCCTAAGGTGAAAATTATCGATAGTCCATATCTCGGAAACTATAAGAGATAACGCAATTTGGCAACCGGCAATGTAATTAGCATGCCGAATATTACTTGGAATGTGAATTGGAACGAAATCGCCAATAGATAAGACCATTTTACAATTTGGGCCCAAGTTAGAAGCAGAGCCTAAGGTGTAAATTATCGATAGTCCATATCTCGGAAACTATAAGAGATAATGCAATTTGGCAACCGGCAATGTAATTAGCATGCCGAATATTACTTGGAATGTGAATTGGAACGAAATCGCCAATAGATAAGACCATTTTACAATTTGGGCCCAAGTTAGAAGCAGAGCCTAAGGTGTAAATTATCGATAGTCCATATCTCGGAAACTATAAGAGATAATGCAATTTGGCAACCGGCAATGTAATTAGCATGCCGAATATTACTTGGAATGTGAATTGGAACGAAATCGCCAATAGATAAGACCATTTTACAATTTGGGCCCAAGTTGGAAGCAGAGCTTAAGGTGTAAATTATTGATAGTCCATATCTCGGAAACTATAAGAGATAATGCAATTTCGCAACCGGCAATGTAATTAGCATGCCGAATATCACTTGGAATGTGAATTGGGACGAAATCGCCAATAGATAAGACCATTTTACAATTTGGGCCCAAGTTAGAAGCAGAGCCTAAGGTGTAAATTATCGATAGTCCATATCTCGGAAACTATAAGAGATAATGCAATTTGGCAACCGGCAATATAATTAGCATGCCGAATATTACTTGGAATGTGAATTGGAACGAAATCGCCAATAGATAAGACCATTTTACAATTTGGGCCCAAGTTAGAAGCAGAGCCTAAGGTGTAAATTATCGATAGTCCATATCTCGGAAACTATAAGAGATAATGCAATTTGGCAACCGGCAATGTAATTAGCATGCCGAATATTACTTGGAATGTGAATTGGAACGAAATCGATAATAGGTAAGACCATTTTACAATTTGGGCCCAAGTTAGAAGCAGAGCCTAAGGTGTAAATTATCGATAGTCCATATCTCGGAAACTATAAGAGATAATTCAATTTGGCAACCGGCAATGTAATTAGCATGCCGAATATTACTTGGAATGTGAATTGGAACGAAATCGCCAATAGATAAGACCATTTTACAATTTGGGCCCAAGTTAGAAGCAGAGCCTAAGGTGTAAATTATCGATAGTCCATATCTCGGAAACTATAAGAGATAATGCAATTTGGCAACCGGCAATGTAATTAGCATGCCGAATATTACTTGGAATGTGAATTGGAACGAAATCTCCAATAGATAAGACCATTTTACAATTTGGGCCCAAGTTAGAAGCAGAGCCTATGGTGTAAATTATCGATAGTCCATATCTCGGAAACTATAAGAGATAATGCAATTTGGCAACCGGCAATGTAATTAGCATGCCGAATATTACTTGGAATGTGAATTGGAACGAAATCGCCAATAGATAAGACCATTTTACAATTTGGGCCCAAGTTAGAAGCAGAGCCTAAGGTGTAAATTATCGATAGTCCATATCTCGGAAACTATAAGAGATAATGCAATTTGGCAACCGGCAATGTAATTAGCATGCCGAATATTACTTGGAATGTGAATTGGAACGAAATTGCCAATAGATAAGACCATTTTACAATTTGGGCCCAAGTTAGAAGCAGAGCCTAAGGTGTAAATTATTGATAGTCCATATCTCGGAAACTATAAGAGATAATGCAATTTCGCAACCGGCAATGTAATTAGCATGCCGAATATCACTTGGAATGTGAATTGGGACGAAATCGCCAATAGATAAGACCATTTTACAATTTGGGCCCAAGTTAGAAGCAGAGCCTAAGGTGTAAATTATCGATAGTCCATATCTCGGAAACTATAAGAGATAATGCAATTTGGCAACCGGCAATGTAATTAGCATGCCGAATATTACTTGGAATGTGAATGGGAACGAAATCGCCAATAGATAAGACCATTTTACAATTTGGGCCCAAGTTAGAAGCAGAGCCTAAGGTGTAAATTATCGATAGTCCATATCTCGGAAACTATAAGAGATAATGCAATTTGGCAACCGGCAATGTAATTAGCATGCCGAATATTACTTGGATTGTGAATTGGAACGAAATCGCCAATAGGTAAAACCATTTTACAATTTGGGCCCAAGTTAGAAGCAGAGCCTAAGGTGTAAATTATCGATAGTCCATATCTCGGAAACTATAAGAGATAATTCAATTTGGCAACCGGCAATGTAATTAGCATGCCGAATATTACTTGGAATGTGAATTGGAACGAAATCGCCAATAGATAAGACCATTTTACAATTTGGGCCCAAGTTAGAAGCAGAGCCTAAGGTGTAAATTATCGATAGTCCATATCTCGGAAACTATAAGAGATAATGCAATTTGGCAACCGGCAATGTAATTAGCATGCCGAATATTACTTGGAATGTGAATTGGAACGAAATCGCCAATAGATAAGACCATTTTACAATTTGGGCCCAAGTTAGAAGCAGAGCCTAAGGTGTAAATTATTGATAGTCCATATCTCGGAAACTATAAGAGATAATGCAATTTCGCAACCGGCAATGTAATTAGCATGCCGAATATCACTTGGAATGTGAATTGGGACGAAATCGCCAATAGATAAGACCATTTTACAATTTGGGCCCAAGTTAGAAGCAGAGCCTAAGGTGTAAATTATTGATAGTCCATATCTCGGAAACTATAAGAGATAATGCAATTTCGCAACCGGCAATGTAATTAGCATGCCGAATATCACTTGGAATGTGAATTGGGACGAAATCGCCAATAGATAAGACCATTTTACAATTTGGGCCCAAGTTAGAAGCAGAGCCTAAGGTGTAAATTATCGATAGTCCATATCTCGGAAACTATAAGAAATAATGCAATTTGGCAACCGGCAATGTAATTAGCTGCCGAATATTACTTGGAATGTGAATTACAACTAAATCGCCAATAGATAAGACTATTTTACAATTTGGGCCCAAGTTAGAAGCAGAGCCTAAGGTGTAAATTATCGATAGTCCATATCTCGGAAACTATAAGAGATAATGCAATTTGGCAACCGGCAATGTAATTAGCATGCCGAATATTACTTGGAATGTGAATTGGAACGAAATCGCCAATATATAAGACCATTTTACAATTTGGGCCCAAGTTAGAAGCAGAGCCTAAGGTGTAAATTATCGATAGTCCATATCTCGGAAACTATAAGAGATAATGTAATTTGGCAACCGGCAATGTAATTAGCATGCCGAATATTACTTGGAATGTGAATTGGAACGAAATCGCCAATAGATAAGACCATTTTACAATTTGGGCCCAAGTTAGAAGCAGAGCCTAAGGTGTAAATTATCGATAGTCCATATCTCGGAAACTATAAGAGATAATGCAATTTGGCAACCGGCAATGTAATTAGCATGCCGAATATTACTTGGAATGTGAATTGGAACGAAATCGCCAATAGATAAGACCATTTTACAATTTGGGCCCAAGTTAGAAGCAGAGCCTAAGGTGTAAATTATTGATAGTCCATATCTCGGAAACTATAAGAGATAATGCAATTTCGCAACCGGCAATGTAATTAGCATGCCGAATATCACTTGGAATGTGAATTGGGACGAAATCGCCAATAGATAAGACCATTTTACAATTTGGGCCCAAGTTAGAAGCAGAGCCTAAGGTGTAAATTATCGATAATCCATATCTCGGAAACTATAAGAGATAATGCAATTTGGCAACCGGCAATGTAATTAGCATGCCAAATATTACTTGGAATGTGAATTGGAACGAAATCGCCAATAGATAAGACCATTTTACAATTTGGGCCCAAGTTAGAAGCAGAGCCTAAGGTGTAAATTATCGATAGTCCATATCTCGGAAACTATAAGAGATAATGCAATTTGGCAACCGGCAATGTAATTAGCATGCCGAATATTACTTGGAATGTGAATTGGAACGAAATCGCCAATAGATAAGACCATTTTACAATTTGGGCTCAAGTTAGAAGCAGAGCCTAAGGTGTAAATTATCGATAGTCCATATCTCGGAAACTATAAGAGATAATGCAATTTCGCAACCGGCAATGTAATTAGCATGCCGAATATTACTTGGAGTGTGAATTGGAACGAAATCGCCAATAGATAAGACCATTTTACAATTTGGGCCCAAGTTAGAAGCAGAGCCTAAGGTGTAAATTATCGATAGTCCATATCTCGGAAACTATAAGAGATAATGCAATTTGGCAACCGGCAATGTAATTAGCATGCCGAATAGTACTTGGAATGTGAATTGGAACGAAATCGCCAATAGATAAGACCATTTTACAATTTGGGCCCAAGTTAGAAGCAGAGCCTAAGGTGTAAATTATCGATAGTCCATATCTCGGAAACTATAAGAGATAATGCAATTTGACAACCGGCAAAGTAATTAGCAGGCCGAATATTACTTGGAATGTGAATTGGAACGAAATCGCCAATAGATAAGACCATTTTACAATTTGGGCCCAAGTTAGAAGCAGAGATTAAGGTGTAAATTATCGATAGTCCATATCTCGGAAACTATAAGAGATAATGCAATTTGGCAACCGGCAATGTAATTAGCATGCCGAATATTACTTGGAATGTGAATTGCAACTAAATCGCCAATAGATAAGACCATTTTACAATTTGGGCCCAAGTTAGAAGCAGAGCCTAAGGTGTAAATTATCGATAGTCCATATCTCGGAAACTATAAGAGATAATGCAATTTGGCAACCGGCAATGTAATTAGCATGCCGAATATTACTTGGATTGTGAATTGGAACGAAATCGCCAATAGATAAGACCATTTTACAATTTGGGCCCAAGTTAGAAGCAGAGCCTAAGGTGTAAATTATCGATAGTCCATATCTCGGAAACTATAAGAGATAATGCAATTTGGCAACCGGCAATGTAATTATCATGCCGAATATTACTTGGAATGTGAATTGGAACGAAATCGCCAATAGATAAGACCATTTTACAATTTGGGCCCAAGTTAGAAGCAGAGCCTAAGGTGTAAATTATCGATAGTCCATATCTCGGAAACTATAAGAGATAATGCAATTTGGCAACCGGCAATGTAATTAGCATGCCGAATATTACTTGGAATGTGAATTGCAACTAAATCGCCAATAGATAAGACCATTTTACAATTTGGGCCCAAGTTAGAAGCAGAGCCTAAGGTGTAAATTATCGATAGTCCATATCTCGGAAACTATAAGAGATAATGCAATTTCGCAACCGGCAATGTAATTAGCATGCTGAATATCACTTGGAATGTGAATTGGGACGAAATCGCCAATAGGTAAGACCATTTTACAATTTGGGCCCAAGTTAGAAGCAGAGCCTAAGGTGTAAATTATCGATAGTCCATAGCTCGGAAACTATAAGAGATAATTCAATTTGGCAACCGGCAATGTAATTAGCATGCCGAATATTACTTGGAATGTGAATTGGAACGAAATCGCCAATAGATAAGACCATTTTACAATTTGGGCACAAGTTAGAAGCAGAGCCTAAGGTGTAAATTATCGATAGTCCATATCTCGGAAACTAAGAGATAATGCAATTTGGCAATCGGCAATGTAATTAGCTTGCTGAATATTACTTGGAATGTGAATTGGAACGAAATCGCCAATAGATAAGACCATTTTACAATTTGGGCCCAAGTTAGAAGCAGAGCCTAAGGTGTAAATTATCGATAGTCCATATCTCGGAAACTATAAGAGATAATGCAATTTGGCAACCGGCAATGTAATTAGCACGCCGAATATTACTTGGAATGTGAATTGGAACGAAATCGCCAATAGATAAGACCATTTTACAATTTGGGCCCAAGTTAGAAGCAGAGCCTAAGGTGTAAATTATCGATAGTCCATATCTCTGAAACTATAAGAGTTAATGCAATTTGGCAACCGGCAATGTAATTAGCATGCCGAATATTACTTGGAATGTGAATTGGGACGAAATCGCCAATAGATAAGGCCATTTTACAATTTGGGCCCAAGTTAGAAGCAGAGCCTAAGGTGTAAATTATCGATAGTCCATATCTCGGAAACTATAAGAGATAATTCAATTTGGCAACCGGCAATGTAATTAGCATGCCGAATATTACTTGGAATGTGAATTGGAACGAAATCGCCAATAGATAAGACCATTTTACAATTTGGGCCCAAGTTAGAAGCAGAGCCTAAGGTGTAAATTATTGATAGTCCATATCTCGGAAACTATAAGAGATAATGCAATTTGGCAACCGGCAATGTAATTAGCATGCCGAATATTACTTGGAATGTGAATTGGAACGAAATCGCCAATAGATAAGACCATTTTACAATTTGGGCCCAAGTTAGAAGCAGAGCCTAAGGTGTAAATAATCGATAGTCCATATCTCGGAAACTATAAGAGATAATGCAATTTCGCAACCGGCAATGTAATTAGCATGCCGAATATCACTTGGAATGTGAATTGGGACGAAATCGCCAATAGGTAAGACCATTTTACAATTTGGGCCCAAGTTAGAAGCAGAGCCTAAGGTGTAAATTATCGATAGTCCATATCTCGGAAACTATAAGAGATAATTCAATTTGGCAACCGGCAATGTAATTAGCATGCCGAATATTACTTGGAATGTGAATTGGAACGAAATCGCCAATAGATAAGACCATTTTACAATTTGGGCCCAAGTTAGAAGCAGAGCCTAAGGTGTAAATTATCGATAGTCCATATCTCGGAAACTATAAGAGATAATGCAATTTGGCAATCGGCAATGTAATTAGCATGCCGAATATTACTTGGAATGTGAATTGGAACGAAATCGCCAATAGATAAGACCATTTTACAATTTGGGCCCAAGTTAGAAGCAGAGCCTAAGGTGTAAATTATCGATAGTCCATATCTCGGAAACTATAAGAGATAATGCAATTTGGCAACCGGCAATGTAATTAGCACGCCGAATATTACTTGGAATGTGAATTGGAACGAAATCGCCAATAGATAAGACCATTTTACAATTTGGGCCCAAGTTAGAAGCAGAGCCTATGGTGTAAATTATCGATAGTCCATATCTCGGAAACTATAAGAGATAATGCAATTTGGCAACCGGCAATGTAATTAGCATGCCGAATATTACTTGGAATGTGAATTGGAACGAAATCGCCAATAGATAAGACCATTTTACAATTTGGGCCCAAGTTAGAAGCAGAGCCTAAGGTGTAAATTATCGATAGTCCATATCTCGGAAACTATAAGAGTTAATGCAATTTGGCAACCGGCAATGTAATTAGCATGCCGAATATTACTTGGAATGTGAATTGGAACGAAATCGCCAATAGATAAGACCATTTTACAATTTGGGCCCAAGTTAGAAGCAGAGCCTAAGGTGTAAATTATCGATAGTCCATATCTCGGAAACTATAAGAGATAATGCAATTTGGCAACCGGCAATGTAATTAGCATGCCGAATATTACTTGGAATGTGAATTGGAACGAAATTGCCAATAGATAAGACCATTTTACAATTTGGGCCCAAGTTAGAAGCAGAGCCTAAGGTGTAAATTATCGATAGTCCATATCTCGGAAACTATAAGAGATAATGCAATTTCGCAACCGGCAATGTAATTAGCATGCCGAATATTACTTGGAATGTGAATTGGGACGAAATCGCCAATAGATAAGGCCATTTTACAATTTGGGCCCAAGTTAGAAGCAGAGCCTAAGGTGTAAATTATCGATAGTCCATATCTCGAAAACTATAAGAGATAATTCAATTTGGCAACCGGCAATGTAATTAGCATGCCGAATATTACTTGGAATGTGAATTGGAACGAAATCGCCAATAGATAAGACCATTTTACAATTTCGGCCCAAGTTAGAAGCAGAGCCTAAGGTGTAAATTATTGATAGTCCATATCTCGGAAACTATAAGAGATAATGCAATTTGGCAACCGGCAATGTAATTAGCATGCCGAATATTACTTGGAATGTGAATTGGAACGAAATCGTCAATAGATAAGACCATTTTACAATTTGGGCCCAAGTTAGAAGCAGAGCCTAAGGTGTAAATTATTGATAGTCCATATCTCGGAAACTATAAGAGATAATGCAATTTGGCAACCGGCAATGAAATTAGCACGCCGAATATTACTTGGAATGTGAATTGGAACGAAATCGCCAATAGATAAGACCATTTTACAATTTGGGCCCAAGTTAGAAGCAGAGCCTATGGTGTAAATTATCGATAGTCCATTTCTCGGAAACTATAAGAGGTAATGCAATTTGGCAACCGGCAATGTAATTAGCATGCCGAATATTACTTGGAATGTGAATTGCAACTAAATCGCCAATAGATAAGACCATTTTACAATTTGGGCCCAAGTTAGAAGCAGAGCCTAAGGTGTAAATTATCGATAGTCCATATCTCGGAAACTATAAGAGATAATGCAATTTGGCAACCGGCAATGTAATTAGCATGCCGAATATCACTTGGAATGTGAATTGGGACGAAATCGCCAATAGATAAGACCATTTTACAATTTGGGCCCAAATTAGAAGCAGAGCCTAAGGTGTAAATTATCGATAGTCCATATCTCTGAAACTATAAGAGATAATGCAATTTCGCAACCGGCAATGTAATTAGCATGCCAAATATTACTTGGAATGTGAATTGGGACGAAATCGCCAATAGATAAGGCCATTTTACAATTTGGGCCCAAGTTAGAAGCAGAGCCTAAGGTGTAAATTATCGATAGTCCATATCTCGGAAACTATAAGGGATAATGCAATTTGGCAACCGGCAATGTAATTAGCATGCCGAATATTACTTGGAATGTGAATTGGAACGAAATCGCCAATAGATAAGACCATTTTACAATTTGGGCCCAAGTTAGAAGCAGAGCCTAAGGTGTAAATTATTGATAGTCCATATCTCGGAAACTATAAGAGATAATGCAATTTGGCAACCGGCAATGTAATTAGCATGCCGAATATTACTTGGAATGTGAATTGGAACGAAATCGTCAATAGATAAGACCATTTTACAATTTGGGCCCAAGTTAGAAGCAGAGCCTAAGGTGTAAATTATTGATAGTCCATATCTCGGAAACTATAAGAGATAATGCAATTTGGCAACCGGCAATGTAATTAGCATGCCGAATAATACTTGGAATGTGAATTGGAAAGAAATCGCCAATAGATAAGACCATTTTACAATTTGGGCCCAAGTTAGAAGCAGAGCCTAAGGTGTAAATTATCGATAGTCCATATCTCGGAAACTATAAGAGATAATGCAATTTGGCAACCGGCAATGTAATTAGCATGCCGAATATCACTTGGAATGTGAATTGGGACGAAATCGCCAATAGATAAGACCATTTTACAATTTGGGCCCAAGTTAGAAGCAGAGCCTAAGGTGTAAATTATCGATAGTCCATATCTCGGAAACTATAAGAGATAATGCAATTTGGCAACCGGCAATGTAATTAGCATGCCGAATATTACTTGGAATGTGAATTGCAACTAAATCGCCAATAGATAAGACCATTTTACAATTTGGGCCCAAGTTAGAAGCAGAGCCTAAGGTGTAAATTATCGATAGTCCATATCTCGGAAACTATAAGAGATAATGCAATTTGGCAACCGGCAATGTAATTAGCATGCCGAATATTACTTGGAATGTGAATTGCAACTAAATCGCCAATAGATAAGACCATTTTACAATTTGGGCCCAAGTTAGAAGCAGAGCCTAAGGTGTAAATTATCGATAGTCCATATCTCGGAAACTATAAGAGATAATGCAATTTGGCAACCGGCAATGTAATTAGCATGCCGAATATCACTTGGAATGTGAATTGGGACGAAATCGCCAATAGATAAGACCATTTTACAATTTGGGCCCAAATTAGAAGCAGAGCCTAAGGTGTAAATTATCGATAGTCCATATCTCTGAAACTATAAGAGATAATGCAATTTCGCAACCGGCAATGTAATTAGCATGCCAAATATTACTTGGAATGTGAATTGGGACGAAATCGCCAATAGATAAGGCCATTTTACAATTTGGGCCCAAGTTAGAAGCAGAGCCTAAGGTGTAAATTATCGATAGTCCATATCTCGGAAACTATAAGGGATAATGCAATTTGGCAACCGGCAATGTAATTAGCATGCCGAATATTACTTGGAATGTGAATTGGAACGAAATCGTCAATAGATAAGACCATTTTACAATTTGGGCCCAAGTTAGAAGCAGAGCCTAAGGTGTAAATTATTGATAGTCCATATCTCGGAAACTATAAGAGATAATGCAATTTGGCAACCGGCAATGTAATTAGCATGCCGAATATTACTTGGAATGTGAATTGGAACGAAATCGTCAATAGATAAGACCATTTTACAATTTGGGCCCAAGTTAGAAGCAGAGCCTAAGGTGTAAATTATTGATAGTCCATATCTCGGAAACTATAAGAGATAATGCAATTTGGCAACCGGCAATGTAATTAGCATGCCGAATATTACTTGGAATGTGAATTGGAAAGAAATCGCCAATAGATAAGACCATTTTACAATTTGGGCCCAAGTTAGAAGCAGAGCCTAAGGTGTAAATTATCGATAGTCCATATCTCGGAAACTATAAGAGATAATGCAATTTGGCAACCGGCAATGTAATTAGCATGCCGAATATCACTTGGAATGTGAATTGGGACGAAATCGCCAATAGATAAGACCATTTTACAATTTGGGCCCAAGTTAGAAGCAGAGCCTAAGGTGTAAATTATCGATAGTCCATATCTCGGAAACTATAAGAGATAATGCAATTTGGCAACCGGCAATGTAATTAGCATGCCGAATATTACTTGGAATGTGAATTGCAACTAAATCGCCAATAGATAAGACCATTTTACAATTTGGGCCCAAGTTAGAAGCAGAGCCTAAGGTGTAAATTATCGATAGTCCATCTCTCGGAAACTATAAGAGATAATGCAATTTGGCAACCGGCAATGTAATTAGCATGCCGAATATCACTTGGAATGTGAATTGGGACGAAATCGCCAATAGATAAGACCATTTTACAATTTGGGCCCAAGTTAGAAGCAGAGCCTAAGGTGTAAATTATCGATAGTCCATATCTCTGAAACTATAAGAGATAATGCAGTTTCGCAACCGGCAATGTAATTAGCATGCCGAATATTACTTGGAATGTGAATTGGAACGAAATCGTCAATAGATAAGACAATTTTACAATTTGGGCCCAAGTTAGAAGCAGAGCCTAAGGTGTAAATTATTGATAGTCCATATCTCGGAAACTATAAGAGATAATGCAATTTGGCAACCGGCAATGTAATTAGCATGCCGAATATTACTTGGAATGTGAATTGGAAAGAAATCGCCAATAGATAAGACCATTTTACAATTTGGGCCCAAGTTAGAAGCAGAGCCTAAGGTGTAAATTATCGATAGTCCATATCTCGGAAACTATAAGAGATAATGCAATTTGGCAACCGGCAATGTAATTAGCATGCCGAATATCACTTGGAATGTGAATTGGGACGAAATCGCCAATAGATAAGACCATTTTACAATTTGGGCCCAAGTTAGAAGCAGAGCCTAAGGTGTAAATTATCGATAGTCCATATCTCGGAAACTATAAGAGATAATGCAATTTGGCAACCGGCAATGTAATTAGCATGCCGAATATTACTTGGAATGTGAATTGCAACTAAATCGCCAATAGATAAGACCATTTTACAATTTGGGCCCAAGTTAGAAGCAGAGCCTAAGGTGTAAATTATCGATAGTCCATATCTCTGAAACTATAAGAGATAATGCAATTTCGCAACCGGCAATGTAATTAGCATGCCGAATATTACTTGGAATGTGAATTGGGACGAAATCGCCAATAGATAAGGCCATTTTACAATTTGGGCCCAAGTTAGAAGCAGAGCCTAAGGTGTAAATTATCGATAGTCCATATCTCGGAAACTATAAGAGATAATGCAATTTGGCAACCGGCAATGTAATTAGCATGCCGAATATTACTTGGAATGTGAATTGGAACGAAATCGTCAATAGATAAGACCATTTTACAATTTGGGCCCAAGTTAGAAGCAGAGCCTAAGGTGTAAATTATTGATAGTCCATATCTCGGAAACTATAAGAGATAATGCAATTTGGCAACCGGCAATGTAATTAGCATGCCGAATATTACTTGGAATGTGAATTGGAAAGAAATCGCCAATAGATAAGACCATTTTACAATTTGGGCCCAAGTTAGAAGCAGAGCCTAAGGTGTAAATTATCGATAGTCCATATCTCGGAAACTATAAGAGATAATGCAATTTGGCAACCGGCAATGTAATTAGCATGCCGAATATCACTTGGAATGTGAATTGGGACGAAATCGCCAATAGATAAGACCATTTTACAATTTGGGCCCAAGTTAGAAGCAGAGCCTAAGGTGTAAATTATCGATAGTCCATATCTCGGAAACTATAAGAGATAATGCAATTTGGCAACCGGCAATGTAATTAGCATGCCGAATATTACTTGGAATGTGAATTGCAACTAAATCGCCAATAGATAAGACCATTTTACAATTTGGGCCCAAGTTAGAAGCAGAGCCTAAGGTGTAAATTATCGATAGTCCATCTCTCGGAAACTATAAGAGATAATGCAATTTGGCAACCGGCAATGTAATTAGCATGCCGAATATCACTTGGAATGTGAATTGGGACGAAATCGCCAATAGATAAGACCATTTTACAATTTGGGCCCAAGTTAGAAGCAGAGCCTAAGGTGTAAATTATCGATAGTCCATATCTCTGAAACTATAAGAGATAATGCAGTTTCGCAACCGGCAATGTAATTAGCATGCCGAATATTACTTGGAATGTGAATTGGAACGAAATCGTCAATAGATAAGACAATTTTACAATTTGGGCCCAAGTTAGAAGCAGAGCCTAAGGTGTAAATTATTGATAGTCCATATCTCGGAAACTATAAGAGATAATGCAATTTGGCAACCGGCAATGTAATTAGCATGCCGAATATTACTTGGAATGTGAATTGGAAAGAAATCGCCAATAGATAAGACCATTTTACAATTTGGGCCCAAGTTAGAAGCAGAGCCTAAGGTGTAAATTATCGATAGTCCATATCTCGGAAACTATAAGAGATAATGCAATTTGGCAACCGGCAATGTAATTAGCATGCCGAATATCACTTGGAATGTGAATTGGGACGAAATCGCCAATAGATAAGACCATTTTACAATTTGGGCCCAAGTTAGAAGCAGAGCCTAAGGTGTAAATTATCGATAGTCCATATCTCGGAAACTATAAGAGATAATGCAATTTGGCAACCGGCAATGTAATTAGCATGCCGAATATTACTTGGAATGTGAATTGCAACTAAATCGCCAATAGATAAGACCATTTTACAATTTGGGCCCAAGTTAGAAGCAGAGCCTAAGGTGTAAATTATCGATAGTCCATATCTCTGAAACTATAAGAGATAATGCAATTTCGCAACCGGCAATGTAATTAGCATGCCGAATATTACTTGGAATGTGAATTGGGACGAAATCGCCAATAGATAAGGCCATTTTACAATTTGGGCCCAAGTTAGAAGCAGAGCCTAAGGTGTAAATTATCGATAGTCCATATCTCGGAAACTATAAGAGATAATGCAATTTGGCAACCGGCAATGTAATTAGCATGCCGAATATTACTTGGAATGTGAATTGGAACGAAATCGTCAATAGATAAGACCATTTTACAATTTGGGCCCAAGTTAGAAGCAGAGCCTAAGGTGTAAATTATTGATAGTCCATATCTCGGAAACTATAAGAGATAATGCAATTTGGCAACCGGCAATGTAATTAGCATGCCGAATATTACTTGGAGTGTGAATTGGAACGAAATCGCCAATAGATAAGACCATTTTACAATTTGGGCCCAAGTTAGAAGCAGAGCCTAAGGTGTAAATTATCGATAGTCCATATCTCGGAAACTATAAGAGATAATGCAATTTGGCAACCGGCAATGTAATTAGCATGCCGAATATTACTCGGAATGTGAATTGGAACGAAATCGTCAATAGATAAGACCATTTTACAATTTGGGCCCAAGTTAGAAGCAGAGCCTAAGGTGTAAATTATCGATAGTCCATATCTCGGAAACTATAAGAGATAATGCAATTTGGCAACCGGCAATGTAATTAGCATGCCGAATATTACTTGGAATGTGAATTGGGACGAAATCGCCAATAGATAAGGCCATTTTACAATTTGGGCCCAAGTTAGAAGCAGAGCCTAAGGTGTAAATTATCGATAGTCCATATCTCGGAAACTATAAGAGATAATGCAATTTGGCAACCGGCAATGTAATTAGCATGCCGAATATTACTTGGAATGTGAATTGGAACGAAATCGTCAATAGATAAGACCATTTTACAATTTGGGCCCAAGTTAGAAGCAGAGCCTAAGGTGTAAATTATTGATAGTCCATATCTCGGAAACTATAAGAGATAATGCAATTTGGCAACCGGCAATGTAATTAGCATGCCGAATATTACTTGGAATGTGAATTGGAACGAAATCGTCAATAGATAAGACCATTTTACAATTTGGGCCCAAGTTAGAAGCAGAGCCTAAGGTGTAAATTATCGATAGTCCATATCTCGGAAACTATAAGAGATAATGCAATTTGGCAACCGGCAATGTAATTAGCATGCCGAATATTACTTGGAGTGTGAATTGGAACGAAATCGCCAATAGATAAGACCATTTTACAATTTGGGCCCAAGTTAGAAGCAGAGCCTAAGGTGTAAATTATCGATAGTCCATATCTCGGAAACTATAAGAGATAATGCAATTTGGCAACCGGCAATGTAATTAGCATGCCGAATATTACTCGGAATGTGAATTGGAACGAAATCGCCAATAGATAAGACCATTTTACAATTTGGGCCCAAGTTAGAAGCAGAGCCTAAGGTGTAAATTATCGATAGTCCATATCTCGGAAACTATAAGAGATAATGCAATTTGGCAACCGGCAATGTAATTAGCATGCCGAATATTACTTGGAATGTGAATTGGAACGAAATCGCCAATAGATAAGACCATTTTACAATTTGGGCCCAAGTTAGAAGCAGAGCCTAAGGTGTAAATTATCGATAGTCCACATCTCGGAAACTATAAGAGATAATGCAATTTGGCAACCGGCAATGTAATTAGCATGCCGAATATTACTTGGAATGTGAATTGCAACTAAATCGCCAATAGATAAGACCATTTTACAATTTGGGCCCAAGTTAGAAGCAGAGCCTAAGGTGTAAATTATTGATAGTCCATATCTCGGAAACTATAAGAGATAATGCAATTTGGCAACCGGCAATGTAATTAGCATGCCGAATATTACTTGGAATGTGATTTGGAACGAAATCGCCAATAGATAAGACCATTTTACAATTTGGGCCCAAGTTAGAAGCAGAGCCTAAGGTGTAAATTATCGATAGTCCATATCTCGGAAACTATAAGAGATAATGTAATTTGGCTACCGGCAATGTAATTAGCATGCCGAATATTACTTGGAATGTGAATTGGAACGAAATCGCCAATAGATAAGACCATTTTACAATTTGGGCCCAAGTTAGAAGCAGAGCCTAAGGTGTAAATTATCGATAGTCCATATCTCGGAAACTATAAGAGATAATGCAATTTGGCAACCGGCAATGTAATTAGCATGCCGAATATTACTTGGAATGTGAATTGGAACGAAATCGCCAATAGATAAGACCATTTTACAATTTGGGCCCAAGTTAGAAGCAGAGCCTAAGGTGTAAATTATTGATAGTCCATATCTCGGAAACTATAAGAGATAATGCAATTTCGCAACCGGCAATGTAATTAGCATGCCGAATATCACTTGGAATGTGAATTGGGACGAAATCGCCAATAGATAAGACCATTTTACAATTTGGGCCCAAGTTAGAAGCAGAGCCTAAGGTGTAAATTATCGATAGTCCATATCTCGGAAACTATAAGAGATGATGCAATTTGGCAACCGGCAATGTAATTAGCATGCCGAATATCACTTGGAATGTGAATTGGGATGAAATCGCCAATAGATAAGACCATTTTACAATTTGGGCCCAAGTTAGAAGCAGAGCCTAAGGTGTAAATTATCGATAGTCCATATCTCGGAAACTATAAGAGATAATGCAATTTGGCAACCGGCAATGTAATTAGCATGCCGAATATTACTTGGAATGTGAATTGGAACGAAATCGTCAATAGATAAGACCATTTTACAATTTGGGCCCAAGTTAGAAGCAGAGCCTAAGGTGTAAATTATTGATAGTCCATATCTCGGAAACTATAAGAGATAATGCAATTTGGCAACCGGCAATGTAATTAGCATGCCGAATATTACTTGGAATGTGAATTGGAACGAAATCGTCAATAGATAAGGCCATTTTACAATTTGGGCCCAAGTTAGAAGCAGAGCCTAAGGTGTAAATTATTGATAGTCCATATCTCGGAAACTATAAGAGATAATGCAATTTGGCAACCGGCAATGTAATTAGCATGCCGTATATTACTTGGAATGTGAATTGGAACGAAATCGCCAATAGATAAGACCATTTTACAATTTGGGCCCAAGTTAGAAGCAGAGCCTAAGGTGTAAATTATCGATAGTCCATATCTCGGAAACTATAAGAGATAATGCAATTTGGCAACCGGCAATGTAATTAGCATTCCGAATATTACTTGGAATGTGAATTGGAACGAAATCGCCAATAGATAAGACAATTTTACAATTTGGGCCCAAGTTAGAAGCAGAGCCTAAGGTGTAAATTATCGATAGTCCATATCTCGGAAACTATAAGAGATAATGCAATTTCGCAACCGGCAATGTAATTAGCATGCCGAATATCACTTGGAATGTGAATTGGGACGAAATCGCCAATAGATAAGACCATTTTACAATTTGGGCCCAAGTTAGAAGCAGAGCCTAAGGTGTAAATTATCGATAGTCCATATCTCGGAAACTATAAGAGATAATGCAATTTGGCAACCGGCAATGTAATTAGCATGCCGAATATTACTTGGAATGTGAATTGCAACTAAATCGCCAATAGATAAGACCATTTTACAATTTGGGCCCAAGTTAGAAGCAGAGCCTAAGGTGTAAATTATCGATAGTCCATATCTCGGAAACTATAAGAGATAATGCAATTTGGCAACCGGCAATGTAATTAGCATGCCGAATATTACTTGGAATGTGATTTGGAACGAAATCGCCAATAGATAAGACCATTTTACAATTTGGGCCCAAGTTAGAAGCAGAGCCTAAGGTGTAAATTATCGATAGTCCATATCTCGGAAACTATAAGAGATAATATAATTTGGCAACCGGCAATGTAATTAGCATGCCGAATATTACTTGGAATGTGAATTGGAACGAAATCGCCAATAGATAAGACCATTTTACAATTTGGGCCCAAGTTAGAAGCAGAGCCTAAGGTGTAAATTATCGATAGTCCATATCTCGGAAACTATAAGAGATAATGCAATTTGGCAACCGGCAATGTAATTAGCATGCCGAATATTACTTGGAATGTGAATTGGAACGAAATCGCCAATAGATAAGACCATTTTACAATTTGGGCCCAAGTTAGAAGCAGAGCCTAAGGTGTAAATTATTGATAGTCCATATCTCGGAAACTATAAGAGATAATGCAATTTCGCAACCGGCAATGTAATTAGCATGCCGAATATCACTTGGAATGTGAATTGGGACGAAATCGCCAATAGATAAGACCATTTTACAATTTGGGCCCAAGTTAGAAGCAGAGCCTAAGGTGTAAATTATCGATAGTCCATATCTCGGAAACTATAAGAGATGATGCAATTTGGCAACCGGCAATGTAATTAGCATGCCGAATATTACTTGGAATGTGAAATGGAACGAAATCGCCAATAGATAAGACTATTTTACAATTTGGGCCCAAGTTAGAAGCAGAGCCTAAGGTGTAAATTATCGATAGTCCATATCTCGGAAACTATAAGAGATAATGCAATTTGGCAACCGGCAATGTAATTAGCATGCCGAATATTACTTGGAATGTGAATTGCAACTAAATCGCCAATAGATAAGACCATTTTACAATTTGGGCCCAAGTTAGAAGCAGAGCCTAAGGTGTAAATTATCGATAGTCCATATCTCGGAAACTATAAGAGATAATGCAATTTGGCAACCGGCAATGTAATTAGCATGCCGAATATCACTTGGAATGTGAATTGGGACGAAATCGCCAATAGATAAGACCATTTTACAATTTGGGCCCAAGTTAGAAGCAGAGCCTAAGGTGTAAATTATCGATAGTCCATATCTCGGAAACTATAAGAGATAATGCAATTTGGCAACCGGCAATGTAATTAGCATGCCGAATATTACTTGGAATGTGAATTGGAACGAAATCGTCAATAGATAAGACCATTTTACAATTTGGGCCCAAGTTAGAAGCAGAGCCTAAGGTGTAAATTATTGATAGTCCATATCTCGGAAACTATAAGAGATAATGCAATTTGGCAACCGGCAATGTAATTAGCATGCCGAATATTACTTGGAATGTGAATTGGAACGAAATCGTCAATAGATAAGACCATTTTACAATTTGGGCCCAAGTTAGAAGCAGAGCCTAAGGTGTAAATTATTGATAGTCCATATCTCGGAAACTATAAGTGATAATGCAATTTGGCAACCGGCAATGTAATTAGCATGCCGTATATTACTTGGAATGTGAATTGGAACGAAATCGCCAATAGATAAGACAATTTTACAATTTGGGCCCAAGTTAGAAGCAGAGCCTAAGGTGTAAATTATCGATAGTCCATATCTCGGAAACTATAAGAGATAATGCAATTTCGCAACCGGCAATGTAATTAGCATGCCGAATATCACTTGGAATGTGAATTGGGACGAAATCGCCAATAGATAAGACCATTTTACAATTTGGGCCCAAGTTAGAAGCAGAGCCTAAGGTGTAAATTATCGATAGTCCATATCTCGGAAACTATAAGAGATAATGCAATTTGGCAACCGGCAATGTAATTAGCATGCCGAATATTACTTGGAATGTGAATTGCAACTAAATCGCCAATAGATAAGACCATTTTACAATTTGGGCCCAAGTTAGAAGCAGAGCCTAAGGTGTAAATAATCGATAGTCCATATCTCGGAAACTATAAGAGATAATGCAATTTGGCAACCGGCAATGTAATTAGCATGCCGAATATTACTTGGAATGTGATTTGGAACGAAATCGCCAATAGATAAGACCATTTTACAATTTGGGCCCAAGTTAGAAGCAGAGCCTAAGGTGTAAATTATCGATAGTCCATATCTCGGAAACTATAAGAGATAATGTAATTTGGCTACCGGCAATGTAATTAGCATGCCGAATATTATTTGGAATGTGAATTGGAACGAAATCGCCAATAGATAAGACCATTTTACAATTTGGGCCCAAGTTAGAAGCAGAGCCTAAGGTGTAAATTATCGATAGTCCATATCTCGGAAACTATAAGAGATAATGCAATTTGGCAACCGGCAATGTAATTAGCATGCCGAATATTACTTGGAATGTGAATTGGAACGAAATCGCCAATAGATAAGACCATTTTACAATTTGGGCCCAAGTTAGAAGCAGAGCCTAAGGTGTAAATTATTGATAGTCCATATCTCGGAAACTATAAGAGATAATGCAATTTCGCAACCGGCAATGTAATTAGCATGCCGAATATCACTTGGAATGTGAATTGGGACGAAATCGCCAATAGATAAGACCATTTTCCAATTTGGGCCCAAGTTAGAAGCAGAGCCTAAGGTGTAAATTATCGATAGTCCATATCTCGGAAACTATAAGAGATGATGCAATTTGGCAACCGGCAATGTAATTAGCATGCCGAATATTACTTGGAATGTGAATTGGAACGAAATCGCCAATAGATAAGACTATTTTACAATTTGGGCCCAAGTTAGAAGCAGAGCCTAAGGTGTAAATTATCGATAGTCCATATCTCGGAAACTATAAGAGATAATGCAATTTGGCAACCGGCAATGTAATTAGCATGCCGAATATTCCTTGGAATGTGAATTGCAACTAAATCGCCAATAGATAAGACCATTTTACAATTTGGGCCCAAGTTAGAAGCAGAGCCTAAGGTGTAAATTATCGATAGTCCATATCTCGGAAACTATAAGAGATAATGCAATTTGGCAACCGGCAATGTAATTAGCATGCCGAATATCACTTGGAATGTGAATTGGGATGAAATCGCCAATAGATAAGACCATTTTACAATTTGGGCCCAAGTTAGAAGCAGAGCCTAAGGTGTAAATTATCGATAGTCCATATCTCGGAAACTATAAGAGATAATGCAATTTGGCAACCGGCAATGTAATTAGCATGCCGAATATTACTTGGAATGTGAATTGGAACGAAATCGTCAATAGATAAGACCATTTTACAATTTGGGCCCAAGTTAGAAGCAGAGCCTAAGGTGTAAATTATTGATAGTCCATATCTCGGAAACTATAAGAGATAATGCAATTTGGCAACCGGCAATGTAATTAGCATGCCGAATATTACTTGGAATGTGAATTGGAACGAAATCGTCAATAGATAAGACCATTTTACAATTTGGGCCCAAGTTAGAAGCAGAGCCTAAGGTGTAAATTATTGATAGTCCATATCTCGGAAACTATAAGAGATAATGCAATTTGGCAACCGGCAATGTAATTAGCATGCCGTATATTACTTGGAATGTGAATTGGAACGAAATCGCCAATAGATAAGACCATTTTACAATTTGGGCCCAAGTTAGAAGCAGAGCCTAAGGTGTAAATTATCGATAGTCCATATCTCGGAAACTATAAGAGATAATGCAATTTGGCAACCGGCAATGTAATTAGCATTCCGAATATTACTTGGAATGTGAATTGGAACGAAATCGCCAATAGATAAGACAATTTTACAATTTGGGCCCAAGTTAGAAGCAGAGCCTAAGGTGTAAATTATCGATAGTCCATATCTCGGAAACTATAAGAGATAATGCAATTTCGCAACCGGCAATGTAATTAGCATGCCGAATATCACTTGGAATGTGAATTGGGACGAAATCGCCAATAGATAAGACCATTTTACAATTTGGGCCCAAGTTAGAAGCAGAGCCTAAGGTGTAAATTATCGATAGTCCATATCTCGGAAACTATAAGAGATAATGCAATTTGGCAACCGGCAATGTAATTAGCATGCCGAATATTACTTGGAATGTGAATTGCAACTAAATCGTCAATAGATAAGACCATTTTACAATTTGGGCCCAAGTTAGAAGCAGAGCCTAAGGTGTAAATTATCGATAGTCCATATCTCGGAAACTATAAGAGATAATGCAATTTGGCAACCGGCAATGTAATTAGCATGCCGAATATTACTTGGAATGTGATTTGGAACGAAATCGCCAATAGATAAGACCATTTTACAATTTGGGCCCAAGTTAGAAGCAGAGCCTAAGGTGTAAATTATCGATAGTCCATATCTCGGAAACTATAAGAGATAATATAATTTGGCAACCGGCAATGTAATTAGCATGCCGAATATTACTTGGAATGTGAATTGGAACGAAATCGCCAATAGATAAGACCATTTTACAATTTGGGCCCAAGTTAGAAGCAGAGCCTAAGGTGTAAATTATCGATAGTCCATATCTCGGAAACTATAAGAGATAATGCAATTTGGCAACCGGCAATGTAATTAGCATGCCGAATATTACTTGGAATGTGAATTGGAACGAAATCGCCAATAGATAAGACCATTTTACAATTTGGGCCCAAGTTAGAAGCAGAGCCTAAGGTGTAAATTATTGATAGTCCATATCTCGGAAACTATAAGAGATAATGCAATTTCGCAACCGGCAATGTAATTAGCATGCCGAATATCACTTGGAATGTGAATTGGGACGAAATCGCCAATAGATAAGACCATTTTACAATTTGGGCCCAAGTTAGAAGCAGAGCCTAAGGTGTAAATTATCGATAGTCCATATCTCGGAAACTATAAGAGATGATGCAATTTGGCAACCGGCAATGTAATTAGCATGCCGAATATTACTTGGAATGTGAAATGGAACGAAATCGCCAATAGATAAGACTATTTTACAATTTGGGCCCAAGTTAGAAGCAGAGCCTAAGGTGTAAATTATCGATAGTCCATATCTCGGAAACTATAAGAGATAATGCAATTTGGCAACCGGCAATGTAATTAGCATGCCGAATATTACTTGGAATGTGAATTGCAACTAAATCGCCAATAGATAAGACCATTTTACAATTTGGGCCCAAGTTAGAAGCAGAGCCTAAGGTGTAAATTATCGATAGTCCATATCTCGGAAACTATAAGAGATAATGCAATTTGGCAACCGGCAATGTAATTAGCATGCCGAATATCACTTGGAATGTGAATTGGGACGAAATCGCCAATAGATAAGACCATTTTACAATTTGGGCCCAAGTTAGAAGCAGAGCCTAAGGTGTAAATTATCGATAGTCCATATCTCGGAAACTATAAGAGATAATGCAATTTGGCAACCGGCAATGTAATTAGCATGCCGAATATTACTTGGAATGTGAATTGGAACGAAATCGTCAATAGATAAGACCATTTTACAATTTGGGCCCAAGTTAGAAGCAGAGCCTAAGGTGTAAATTATTGATAGTCCATATCTCGGAAACTATAAGAGATAATGCAATTTGGCAACCGGCAATGTAATTAGCATGCCGAATATTACTTGGAATGTGAATTGGAACGAAATCGTCAATAGATAAGACCATTTTACAATTTGGGCCCAAGTTAGAAGCAGAGCCTAAGGTGTAAATTATTGATAGTCCATATCTCGGAAACTATAAGAGATAATGCAATTTGGCAACCGGCAATGTAATTAGCATGCCGTATATTACTTGGAATGTGAATTGGAACGAAATCGCCAATAGATAAGACAATTTTACAATTTGGGCCCAAGTTAGAAGCAGAGCCTAAGGTGTAAATTATCGATAGTCCATATCTCGGAAACTATAAGAGATAATGCAATTTCGCAACCGGCAATGTAATTAGCATGCCGAATATCACTTGGAATGTGAATTGGGACGAAATCGCCAATAGATAAGACCATTTTACAATTTGGGCCCAAGTTAGAAGCAGAGCCTAAGGTGTAAATTATCGATAGTCCATATCTCGGAAACTATAAGAGATAATGCAATTTGGCAACCGGCAATGTAATTAGCATGCCGAATATTACTTGGAATGTGAATTGCAACTAAATCGCCAATAGATAAGACCATTTTACAATTTGGGCCCAAGTTAGAAGCAGAGCCTAAGGTGTAAATTATCGATAGTCCATATCTCGGAAACTATAAGAGATAATGCAATTTGGCAACCGGCAATGTAATTAGCATGCCGAATATTACTTGGAATGTGATTTGGAACGAAATCGCCAATAGATAAGACCATTTTACAATTTGGGCCCAAGTTAGAAGCAGAGCCTAAGGTGTAAATTATCGATAGTCCATATCTCGGAAACTATAAGAGATAATGTAATTTGGCAACCGGCAATGTAATTAGCATGCCGAATATTACTTGGAATGTGAATTGGAACGAAATCGCCAATAGATAAGACCATTTTACAATTTGGGCCCAAGTTAGAAGCAGAGCTTAAGGTGTAAATTATCGATAGTCCATATCTCGGAAACTATAAGAGATAATGCAATTTGGCAACCGGCAATGTAATTAGCATGCCGAATATTACTTGGAATGTGAATTGGAACGAAATCGCCAATAGATAAGACCATTTTACAATTTGGGCCCAAGTTAGAAGCAGAGCCTAAGGTGTAAATTATTGATAGTCCATATCTCGGAAACTATAAGAGATAATGCAATTTCGCAACCGGCAATGTAATTAGCATGCCGAATATCACTTGGAATGTGAATTGGGACGAAATCGCCAATAGATAAGACCATTTTACAATTTGGGCCCAAGTTAGAAGCAGAGCCTAAGGTGTAAATTATCGATAGTCCATATCTCGGAAACTATAAGAGATGATGCAATTTGGCAACCGGCAATGTAATTAGCATGCCGAATATTACTTGGAATGTGAATTGGAACGAAATCGCCAATAGATAAGACTATTTTACAATTTGGGCCCAAGTTAGAAGCAGAGCCTAAGGTGTAAATTATCGATAGTCCATATCTCGGAAACTATAAGAGATAATGCAATTTGGCAACCGGCAATGTAATTAGCATGCCGAATATTCCTTGGAATGTGAATTGCAACTAAATCGCCAATAGATAAGACCATTTTACAATTTGGGCCCAAGTTAGAAGCAGAGCCTAAGGTGTAAATTATCGATAGTCCATATCTCGGAAACTATAAGAGATAATGCAATTTGGCAACCGGCAATGTAATTAGCATGCCGAATATCACTTGGAATGTGAATTGGGATGAAATCGCCAATAGATAAGACCATTTTACAATTTGGGCCCAAGTTAGAAGCAGAGCCTAAGGTGTAAATTATCGATAGTCCATATCTCGGAAACTATAAGAGATAATGCAATTTGGCAACCGGCAATGTAATTAGCATGCCGAATATTACTTGGAATGTGAATTGGAACGAAATCGTCAATAGATAAGACCATTTTACAATTTGGGCCCAAGTTAGAAGCAGAGCCTAAGGTGTAAATTATTGATAGTCCATATCTCGGAAACTATAAGAGATAATGCAATTTGGCAACCGGCAATGTAATTAGCATGCCGAATATTACTTGGAATGTGAATTGGAACGAAATCGTCAATAGATAAGACCATTTTACAATTTGGGCCCAAGTTAGAAGCAGAGCCTAAGGTGTAAATTATTGATAGTCCATATCTCGGAAACTATAAGAGATAATGCAATTTGGCAACCGGCAATGTAATTAGCATGCCGTATATTACTTGGAATGTGAATTGGAACGAAATCGCCAATAGATAAGACCATTTTACAATTTGGGCCCAAGTTAGAAGCAGAGCCTAAGGTGTAAATTATCGATAGTCCATATCTCGGAAACTATAAGAGATAATGCAATTTGGCAACCGGCAATGTAATTAGCATGCCGAATATTACTTGGAATGTGAATTGGAACGGAATCGCCAATAGATAAGACAATTTTACAATTTGGGCCCAAGTTAGAAGCAGAGCCTAAGGTGTAAATTATCGATAGTCCATATCTCGGAAACTATAAGAGATAATGCAATTTCGCAACCGGCAATGTAATTAGCATGCCGAATATCACTTGGAATGTGAATTGGGACGAAATCGCCAATAGATAAGACCATTTTACAATTTGGGCCCAAGTTAGAAGCAGAGCCTAAGGTGTAAATTATCGATAGTCCATATCTCGGAAACTATAAGAGATAATGCAATTTGGCAACCGGCAATGTAATTAGCATGCCGAATATTACTTGGAATGTGAATTGCAACTAAATCGCCAATAGATAAGACCATTTTACAATTTGGGCCCAAGTTAGAAGCAGAGCCTAAGGTGTAAATTATCGATAGTCCATATCTCGGAAACTATAAGAGATAATGCAATTTGGCAACCGGCAATGTAATTAGCATGCCGAATATTACTTGGAATGTGAATTGGGACGAAATCGCCAATAGATAAGACCATTTTACAATTTGGGCCCAAGTTAGAAGCAGAGCCTAAGGTGTAAATTATCGATAGTCCATATCTCGGAAACTATAAGAGATAATGCAATTTGGCAACCGGCAATGTAATTAGCATGCCGAATATTACTTGGAATGTGAATTGCAACTAAATCGCCAATAGATAAGACCATTTTACAATTTGGGCCCAAGTTAGAAGCAGAGCCTAAGGTGTAAATTATCGATAGTCCATATCTCGGAAACTATAAGAGATAATGCAATTTGGCAACCGGAAATGTAATTAGCATGCCGAATATTACTTGGAATGTGAATTGGAACGAAATCGCCAATAGATAAGACCATTTTACAATTTGGGCCCAAGTTAGAAGCAGAGCCTAAGGTGTAAATTATTGATAGTCCATATCTCGGAAACTATAAGAGATAATGCAATTTCGCAACCGGCAATGTAATTAGCATGCCGAATATCACCTGGAATGTGAATTGGGACGAAATCGCCAATAGATAAGACCATTTTACAATTTGGGCCCAAGTTAGAAGCAGAGCCTAAGGTGTAAATTATCGATAGTCCATATCTCGGAAACTATAAGAGATGATGCAATTTGGCAACCGGCAATGTAATTAGCATGCCGAATATTACTTGGAATGTGAAATGGAACGAAATCGCCAATAGATAAGACGATTTTACAATTTGGGCCCAAGTTAGAAGCAGAGCCTAAGGTGTAAATTATCGATAGTCCATATCTCGGAAACTATAAGAGATAATGCAATTTGGCAACCGGCAATGTAATTAGCATGCCGAATATTACTTGGAATGTGAATTGCAACTAAATCGCCAATAGATAAGACCATTTTACAATTTGGGCCCAAGTTAGAAGCAGAGCCTAAGGTGTAAATTATCGATAGTCCATATCTCGGAAACTATAAGAGATAATGCAATTTGGCAACCGGCAATGTAATTAGCATGCCGAATATCACTTGGAATGTGAATTGGGACGAAATCGCCAATAGATAAGACCATTTTACAATTTGGGCCCAAGTTAGAAGCAGAGCCTAAGGTGTAAATTATCGATAGTCCATATCTCGGAAACTATAAGAGATAATGCAATTTGGCAACCGGCAATGTAATTAGCATGCCGAATATTACTTGGAATGTGAATTGGAACGAAATCGTCAATAGATAAGACCATTTTACAATTTGGGCCCAAGTTAGAAGCAGAGCCTAAGGTGTAAATTATTGATAGTCCATATCTCGGAAACTATAAGAGATAATGCAATTTGGCAACCGGCAATGTAATTAGCATGCCGAATATTACTTGGAATGTGAATTGGAACGAAATCGTCAATAGATAAGACCATTTTACAATTTGGGCCCAAGTTAGAAGCAGAGCCTAAGGTGTAAATTATTGATAGTCCATATCTCGGAAACTATAAGAGATAATGCAATTTGGCAACCGGCAATGTAATTAGCATGCCGTATATTACTTGGAATGTGAATTGGAACGAAATCGCCAATAGATAAGACCATTTTACAATTTGGGCCCAAGTTAGAAGCAGAGCCTAAGGTGTAAATTATCGATAGTCCATATCTCGGAAACTATAAGAGATAATGCAATTTGGCAACCGGCAATGTAATTAGCATGCCGAATATTACTTGGAATGTGAATTGGAACGAAATCGCCAATAGATAAGACAATTTTACAATTTGGGCCCAAGTTAGAAGCAGAGCCTAAGGTGTAAATTATCGATAGTCCATATCTCGGAAACTATAAGAGATAATGCAATTTCGCAACCGGCAATGTAATTAGCATGCCGAATATCACTTGGAATGTGAATTGGGACGAAATCGCCAATAGATAAGACCATTTTACAATTTGGGCCCAAGTTAGAAGCAGAGCCTAAGGTGTAAATTATCGATAGTCCATATCTCGGAAACTATAAGAGATAATGCAATTTGGCAACCGGCAATGTAATTAGCATGCCGAATATTACTTGGAATGTGAATTGCAACTAAATCGCCAATAGATAAGACCATTTTACAATTTGGGCCCAAGTTAGAAGCAGAGCCTAAGGTGTAAATTATCGATAGTCCATATCTCGGAAACTATAAGAGATAATGCAATTTGGCAACCGGCAATGTAATTAGCATGCCGAATATCACTTGGAATGTGAATTGGGACGAAATCGCCAATAGATAAGGCCATTTTACAATTTGGGCCCAAGTTAGAAGCAGAGCCTAAGGTGTAAATTATCGATAGTCCATATCTCTGAAACTATAAGAGATAATGCAATTTCGCAACCGGCAATGTAATTAGCATGCCGAATATTACTTGGAATGTGAATTGGGACGAAATCGCCAATAGATAAGGCCATTTTACAATTTGGGCCCAAGTTAGAAGCAGAGCCAAATTTGTAAATTATCGATAGTCCATATCTCGGAAACTATAAGAGATAATGCAATTTGGCAACCGGCAATGTAATTAGCATGCCGAATATTACTTGGAATGTGAATTGGAACGAAATCGTCAATAGATAAGACCATTTTACAATTTGGGCCCAAGTTAGAAGCAGAGCCTAAGGTGTAAATTATTGATAGTCCATATCTCGGAAACTATAAGAGATAATGCAATTTGGCAACCGGCAATGTAATTAGCATGCCGAATATTACTTGGAATGTGAATTGGAACGAAATCGTCAATAGATAAGACCATTTTACAATTTGGGCCCAAGTTAGAAGCAGAGCCTAAGGTGTAAATTATTGATAGTCCATATCTCGGAAACTATAAGAGATAATGCAATTTGGCAACCGGCAATGTAATTAGCATGCCGAATATTACTTGGAATGTGAATTGGAACGAAATCGCCAATAGATAAGACCATTTTACAATTTGGGCCCAAGTTAGAAGCAGAGCCTAAGGTGTAAATTATCGATAGTCCATATCTCGGAAACTATAAGAGATAATGCAATTTGGCAACCGGCAATGTAATTAGCATGCCGAATATTACTTGGAATGTGAATTGGAACGAAATCGCCAATAGATAAGACCATTTTACAATTTGGGCCCAAGTTAGAAGCAGAGCCTAAGGTGTAAATTATTGATAGTCCATATCTCGGAAACTATAAGAGATAATGCAATTTCGCAACCGGCAATGTAATTAGCATGCCGAATATCACTTGGAATATGAATTGGGACGAAATCGCCAATAGATAAGACCATTTTACAATTTGGGCCCAAGTTAGAAGCAGAGCCTAAGGTGTAAATTATCGATAGTCCATATCTCGGAAACTATAAGAGATAATGCAATTTGGCAACCGGCAATGTAATTATCATGCCGAATATTACTTGGAATGTGAATTGGAACGAAATCGCCAATAGATAAGACCATTTTACAATTTGGGCCCAAGTTAGAAGCAGAGCCTAAGGTGTAAATTATCGATAGTCCATATCTCGGAAACTATAAGAGATAATGCAATTTGGCAACCGGCAATGTAATTAGCATGCCGAATATTACTTGGAATGTGAATTGGAACGAAATCGCCAATAGATAAGACCATTTTACAATTTGGGCCCAAGTTAGAAGCAGAGCCTAAGGTGTAAATTATCGATAGTCCATATCTCGGAGACTATAAGAGATAATGCAATTTCGCAACCGGCAATGTAATTAGCATGCCGAATATTACTTGGCGTGTGAATTGGAACGAAATCGCCAATAGATAAGACCATTTTACAATTTGGGCCCAAGTTAGAAGCAGAGCCTAAGGTGTAAATTATCGATAGTCCATATCTCGGAAACTATAAGAGATAATGCAATTTGGCAACCGGCAATGTAATTAGCATGCCGAGTATTACTCGGAATGTGAATTGGAACGAAATCGCCAATAGATAAGACCATTTTACAATTTGGGCCCAAGTTAGAAGCAGAGCCTAAGGTGTAAATTGTCGATAGTCCATATCTCGGAAACTATAAGAGATAATGCAATTTGGCAACCGGCAATGTAATTAGCATGCCGAATATTACTTGGAATGTGAATTGGAACGAAATCGCCAATAGATAAGACCATTTTACAATTTGGGCCCAAGTTAGAAGCAGAGCCTAAGGTGTAAATTATCGATAGTCCATATCTCGGAAACTATAAGAGATAATGCAATTTGGCAACCGGCAATGTAATTAGCATGCCGAATATTACTTGGAATGTGAATTGCAACTAAATCGCCAATAGATAAGACCATTTTACAATTTGGGCCCAAGTTAGAAGCAGAGCCTAAGGTGTAAATTATCGATAGTCCATATCTCGGAAACTATAAGAGATAATGCAATTTGGCAACCGGCAATGTAATTAGCATGCCGAATATTACTTGGAATGTGAATTGCAACTAAATCGCCAATAGATAAGACCATTTTACAATTTGGGCCCAAGTTAGAAGCAGAGCCTAAGGTGTAAATTATTGATAGTCCATATCTCGGAAACTATAAGAGATAATGCAATTTCGCAACCGGCAATGTAATTAGCATGCCGAATATCACTTGGAATGTGAATTGGGACGAAATCGCCAATAGATAAGACCATTTTACAATTTGGGCCCAAGTTAGAAGCAGAGCCTAAGGTGTAAATTATCGATAGTCCATATCCCGGAAACTATAAGAGATGATGCAATTTGGCAACCGGCAATGTAATTAGCATGCCGAATATTACTTGGAATGTGAATTGGAACGAAATCGCCAATAGATAAGACTATTTTACAATTTGGGCCCAAGTTAGAAGCAGAGCCTAAGGTGTAAATTATCGATAGTCCATATCTCGGAAACTATAAGAGATAATGCAATTTGGCAACCGGCAATGTAATTAGCATGCCGAATATTACTTGGAATGTGAATTGGAACGAAATCGCCAATAGATAAGACCATTTTACAATTTGGGCCCAAGTTAGAAGCAGAGCCTAAGGTGTAAATTATCGATAGTCCATATCTCGGAAACTATAAGAGATAATGCAATTTCGCAACCGGCAATGTAATTAGCATGCCGAATATTACTTGGAGTGTGAATTGGAACGAAATCGCCAATAGATAAGACCATTTTACAATTTGGGCCCAAGTTAGAAGCAGAGCCTAAGGTGTAAATTATCGATAGTCCATATCTCGGAAACTATAAGAGATAATGCAATTTGGCAACCGGCAATGTAATTAGCATGCCGAATATTACTTGGAATGTGAATTGGAACGAAATCGCCAATAGATAAGACCATTTTACAATTTGGGCCCAAGTTAGAAGCAGAGCCTAAGGTGTAAATTATCGATAGTCCATATCTCGGAAACTATAAGAGATAATGCAATTTGGCAACCGGCAATGTAATTAGCATGCCGAATATTACTTGGAATGTGAATTGGAACGAAATCGCCAATAGATAAGACCATTTTACAATTTGGGCCCAAGTTAGAAGCAGAGCCTAAGGTGTAAATTATTGATAGTCCATATCTCGGAAACTATAAGAGATAATGCAATTTCGCAACCGGCAATGTAATTAGCATGCCGAATATCACTTGGAATGTGAATTGGGACGAAATCGCCAATAGATAAGACCATTTTACAATTTGGGCCCAAGTTAGAAGCAGAGCCTAAGGTGTAAATTATCGATAGTCCATATCTCGGAAACTATAAAAGATGATGCAATTTGGCAACCGGCAATGTAATTAGCATGCCGAATATTACTTGGAATGTGAATTGGAACGAAATCGCCAATAGATAAGACTATTTTACAATTTGGGCCCAAGTTAGAAGCAGAGCCTAAGGTGTAAATTATCGATAGTCCATATCTCGGAAACTATAAGAGATAATGCAATTTCGCAACCGGCAATGTAATTAGCATGCCGAATATCACTTGGAATGTGAATTGGGACGAAATCGCCAATAGATAAGACCATTTTACAATTTGGGCCCAAGTTAGAAGCAGAGCCTAAGGTGTAAATTATCGATAGTCCATATCTCGGAAACTATAAGAGATAATGCAATTTGGCAACCGGCAATGTAATTAGCATGCCGAATATTACTTGGAATGTGAATTGCAACTAAATCGCCAATAGATAAGACCATTTTACAATTTGGGCCCAAGTTAGAAGCAGAGCCTAAGGTGTAAATAATCGATAGTCCATATCTCGGAAACTATAAGAGATAATGCAATTTGGCAACCGGCAATGTAATTAGCATGCCGAATATTACTTGGAATGTGATTTGGAACGAAATCGCCAATAGATAAGACCATTTTACAATTTGGGCCCAAGTTAGAAGCAGAGCCTAAGGTGTAAATTATCGATAGTCCATATCTCGGAAACTATAAGAGATAATGTAATTTGGCTACCGGCAATGTAATTAGCATGCCGAATATTACTTGGAATGTGAATTGGAACGAAATCGCCAATAGATAAGACCATTTTACAATTTGGGCCCAAGTTAGAAGCAGAGCCTAAGGTGTAAATTATCGATAGTCCATATCTCGGAAACTATAAGAGATAATGCAATTTGGCAACCGGCAATGTAATTAGCATGCCGAATATTACTTGGAATGTGAATTGGAACGAAATCGCCAATAGATAAGACCATTTTACAATTTGGGCCCAAGTTAGAAGCAGAGCCTAAGGTGTAAATTATTGATAGTCCATATCTCGGAAACTATAAGAGATAATGCAATTTCGCAACCGGCAATGTAATTAGCATGCCGAATATCACTTGGAATGTGAATTGGGACGAAATCGCCAATAGATAAGACCATTTTCCAATTTGGGCCCAAGTTAGAAGCAGAGCCTAAGGTGTAAATTATCGATAGTCCATATCTCGGAAACTATAAGAGATGATGCAATTTGGCAACCGGCAATGTAATTAGCATGCCGAATATTACTTGGAATGTGAATTGGAACGAAATCGCCAATAGATAAGACTATTTTACAATTTGGGCCCAAGTTAGAAGCAGAGCCTAAGGTGTAAATTATCGATAGTCCATATCTCGGAAACTATAAGAGATAATGCAATTTGGCAACCGGCAATGTAATTAGCATGCCGAATATTCCTTGGAATGTGAATTGCAACTAAATCGCCAATAGATAAGACCATTTTACAATTTGGGCCCAAGTTAGAAGCAGAGCCTAAGGTGTAAATTATCGATAGTCCATATCTCGGAAACTATAAGAGATAATGCAATTTGGCAACCGGCAATGTAATTAGCATGCCGAATATCACTTGGAATGTGAATTGGGATGAAATCGCCAATAGATAAGACCATTTTACAATTTGGGCCCAAGTTAGAAGCAGAGCCTAAGGTGTAAATTATCGATAGTCCATATCTCGGAAACTATAAGAGATAATGCAATTTGGCAACCGGCAATGTAATTAGCATGCCGAATATTACTTGGAATGTGAATTGGAACGAAATCGTCAATAGATAAGACCATTTTACAATTTGGGCCCAAGTTAGAAGCAGAGCCTAAGGTGTAAATTATTGATAGTCCATATCTCGGAAACTATAAGAGATAATGCAATTTGGCAACCGGCAATGTAATTAGCATGCCGAATATTACTTGGAATGTGAATTGGAACGAAATCGTCAATAGATAAGACCATTTTACAATTTGGGCCCAAGTTAGAAGCAGAGCCTAAGGTGTAAATTATTGATAGTCCATATCTCGGAAACTATAAGAGATAATGCAATTTGGCAACCGGCAATGTAATTAGCATGCCGTATATTACTTGGAATGTGAATTGGAACGAAATCGCCAATAGATAAGACCATTTTACAATTTGGGCCCAAGTTAGAAGCAGAGCCTAAGGTGTAAATTATCGATAGTCCATATCTCGGAAACTATAAGAGATAATGCAATTTGGCAACCGGCAATGTAATTAGCATTCCGAATATTACTTGGAATGTGAATTGGAACGAAATCGCCAATAGATAAGACAATTTTACAATTTGGGCCCAAGTTAGAAGCAGAGCCTAAGGTGTAAATTATCGATAGTCCATATCTCGGAAACTATAAGAGATAATGCAATTTCGCAACCGGCAATGTAATTAGCATGCCGAATATCACTTGGAATGTGAATTGGGACGAAATCGCCAATAGATAAGACCATTTTACAATTTGGGCCCAAGTTAGAAGCAGAGCCTAAGGTGTAAATTATCGATAGTCCATATCTCGGAAACTATAAGAGATAATGCAATTTGGCAACCGGCAATGTAATTAGCATGCCGAATATTACTTGGAATGTGAATTGCAACTAAATCGCCAATAGATAAGACCATTTTACAATTTGGGCCCAAGTTAGAAGCAGAGCCTAAGGTGTAAATTATCGATAGTCCATATCTCGGAAACTATAAGAGATAATGCAATTTGGCAACCGGCAATGTAATTAGCATGCCGAATATTACTTGGAATGTGATTTGGAACGAAATCGCCAATAGATAAGACCATTTTACAATTTGGGCCCAAGTTAGAAGCAGAGCCTAAGGTGTAAATTATCGATAGTCCATATCTCGGAAACTATAAGAGATAATATAATTTGGCAACCGGCAATGTAATTAGCATGCCGAATATTACTTGGAATGTGAATTGGAACGAAATCGCCAATAGATAAGACCATTTTACAATTTGGGCCCAAGTTAGAAGCAGAGCCTAAGGTGTAAATTATCGATAGTCCATATCTCGGAAACTATAAGAGATAATGCAATTTGGCAACCGGCAATGTAATTAGCATGCCGAATATTACTTGGAATGTGAATTGGAACGAAATCGCCAATAGATAAGACCATTTTACAATTTGGGCCCAAGTTAGAAGCAGAGCCTAAGGTGTAAATTATTGATAGTCCATATCTCGGAAACTATAAGAGATAATGCAATTTCGCAACCGGCAATGTAATTAGCATGCCGAATATCACTTGGAATGTGAATTGGGACGAAATCGCCAATAGATAAGACCATTTTACAATTTGGGCCCAAGTTAGAAGCAGAGCCTAAGGTGTAAATTATCGATAGTCCATATCTCGGAAACTATAAGAGATGATGCAATTTGGCAACCGGCAATGTAATTAGCATGCCGAATATTACTTGGAATGTGAAATGGAACGAAATCGCCAATAGATAAGACTATTTTACAATTTGGGCCCAAGTTAGAAGCAGAGCCTAAGGTGTAAATTATCGATAGTCCATATCTCGGAAACTATAAGAGATAATGCAATTTGGCAACCGGCAATGTAATTAGCATGCCGAATATTACTTGGAATGTGAATTGCAACTAAATCGCCAATAGATAAGACCATTTTACAATTTGCCCCCAAGTTAGAAGCAGAGCCTAAGGTGTAAATTATCGATAGTCCATATCTCGGAAACTATAAGAGATAATGCAATTTGGCAACCGGCAATGTAATTAGCATGCCGAATATCACTTGGAATGTGAATTGGGACGAAATCGCCAATAGATAAGACCATTTTACAATTTGGGCCCAAGTTAGAAGCAGAGCCTAAGGTGTAAATTATCGATAGTCCATATCTCGGAAACTATAAGAGATAATGCAATTTGGCAACCGGCAATGTAATTAGCATGCCGAATATTACTTGGAATGTGAATTGGAACGAAATCGTCAATAGATAAGACCATTTTACAATTTGGGCCCAAGTTAGAAGCAGAGCCTAAGGTGTAAATTATTGATAGTCCATATCTCGGAAACTATAAGAGATAATGCAATTTGGCAACCGGCAATGTAATTAGCATGCCGAATATTACTTGGAATGTGAATTGGAACGAAATCGTCAATAGATAAGACCATTTTACAATTTGGGCCCAAGTTAGAAGCAGAGCCTAAGGTGTAAATTATTGATAGTCCATATCTCGGAAACTATAAGAGATAATGCAATTTGGCAACCGGCAATGTAATTAGCATGCCGTATATTACTTGGAATGTGAATTGGAACGAAATCGCCAATAGATAAGACAATTTTACAATTTGGGCCCAAGTTAGAAGCAGAGCCTAAGGTGTAAATTATCGATAGTCCATATCTCGGAAACTATAAGAGATAATGCAATTTCGCAACCGGCAATGTAATTAGCATGCCGAATATCACTTGGAATGTGAATTGGGACGAAATCGCCAATAGATAAGACCATTTTACAATTTGGGCCCAAGTTAGAAGCAGAGCCTAAGGTGTAAATTATCGATAGTCCATATCTCGGAAACTATAAGAGATAATGCAATTTGGCAACCGGCAATGTAATTAGCATGCCGAATATTACTTGGAATGTGAATTGCAACTAAATCGCCAATAGATAAGACCATTTTACAATTTGGGCCCAAGTTAGAAGCAGAGCCTAAGGTGTAAATTATCGATAGTCCATATCTCGGAAACTATAAGAGATAATGCAATTTGGCAACCGGCAATGTAATTAGCATGCCGAATATTACTTGGAATGTGATTTGGAACGAAATCGCCAATAGATAAGACCATTTTACAATTTGGGCCCAAGTTAGAAGCAGAGCCTAAGGTGTAAATTATCGATAGTCCATATCTCGGAAACTATAAGAGATAATGTAATTTGGCAACCGGCAATGTAATTAGCATGCCGAATATTACTTGGAATGTGAATTGGAACGAAATCGCCAATAGATAAGACCATTTTACAATTTGGGCCCAAGTTAGAAGCAGAGCTTAAGGTGTAAATTATCGATAGTCCATATCTCGGAAACTATAAGAGATAATGCAATTTGGCAACCGGCAATGTAATTAGCATGCCGAATATTACTTGGAATGTGAATTGGAACGAAATCGCCAATAGATAAGACCATTTTACAATTTGGGCCCAAGTTAGAAGCAGAGCCTAAGGTGTAAATTATTGATAGTCCATATCTCGGAAACTATAAGAGATAATGCAATTTCGCAACCGGCAATGTAATTAGCATGCCGAATATCACTTGGAATGTGAATTGGGACGAAATCGCCAATAGATAAGACCATTTTACAATTTGGGCCCAAGTTAGAAGCAGAGCCTAAGGTGTAAATTATCGATAGTCCATATCTCGGAAACTATAAGAGATGATGCAATTTGGCAACCGGCAATGTAATTAGCATGCCGAATATTACTTGGAATGTGAATTGGAACGAAATCGCCAATAGATAAGACTATTTTACAATTTGGGCCCAAGTTAGAAGCAGAGCCTAAGGTGTAAATTATCGATAGTCCATATCTCGGAAACTATAAGAGATAATGCAATTTGGCAACCGGCAATGTAATTAGCATGCCGAATATTCCTTGGAATGTGAATTGCAACTAAATCGCCAATAGATAAGACCATTTTACAATTTGGGCCCAAGTTAGAAGCAGAGCCTAAGGTGTAAATTATCGATAGTCCATATCTCGGAAACTATAAGAGATAATGCAATTTGGCAACCGGCAATGTAATTAGCATGCCGAATATCACTTGGAATGTGAATTGGGATGAAATCGCCAATAGATAAGACCATTTTACAATTTGGGCCCAAGTTAGAAGCAGAGCCTAAGGTGTAAATTATCGATAGTCCATATCTCGGAAACTATAAGAGATAATGCAATTTGGCAACCGGCAATGTAATTAGCATGCCGAATATTACTTGGAATGTGAATTGGAACGAAATCGTCAATAGATAAGACCATTTTACAATTTGGGCCCAAGTTAGAAGCAGAGCCTAAGGTGTAAATTATTGATAGTCCATATCTCGGAAACTATAAGAGATAATGCAATTTGGCAACCGGCAATGTAATTAGCATGCCGAATATTACTTGGAATGTGAATTGGAACGAAATCGTCAATAGATAAGACCATTTTACAATTTGGGCCCAAGTTAGAAGCAGAGCCTAAGGTGTAAATTATTGATAGTCCATATCTCGGAAACTATAAGAGATAATGCAATTTGGCAACCGGCAATGTAATTAGCATGCCGTATATTACTTGGAATGTGAATTGGAACGAAATCGCCAATAGATAAGACCATTTTACAATTTGGGCCCAAGTTAGAAGCAGAGCCTAAGGTGTAAATTATCGATAGTCCATATCTCGGAAACTATAAGAGATAATGCAATTTGGCAACCGGCAATGTAATTAGCATGCCGAATATTACTTGGAATGTGAATTGGAACGAAATCGCCAATAGATAAGACAATTTTACAATTTGGGCCCAAGTTAGAAGCAGAGCCTAAGGTGTAAATTATCGATAGTCCATATCTCGGAAACTATAAGAGATAATGCAATTTCGCAACCGGCAATGTAATTAGCATGCCGAATATCACTTGGAATGTGAATTGGGACGAAATCGCCAATAGATAAGACCATTTTACAATTTGGGCCCAAGTTAGAAGCAGAGCCTAAGGTGTAAATTATCGATAGTCCATATCTCGGAAACTATAAGAGATAATGCAATTTGGCAACCGGCAATGTAATTAGCATGCCGAATATTACTTGGAATGTGAATTGCAACTAAATCGCCAATAGATAAGACCATTTTACAATTTGGGCCCAAGTTAGAAGCAGAGCCTAAGGTGTAAATTATCGATAGTCCATATCTCGGAAACTATAAGAGATAATGCAATTTGGCAACCGGCAATGTAATTAGCATGCCGAATATTACTTGGAATGTGAATTGGGACGAAATCGCCAATAGATAAGACCATTTTACAATTTGGGCCCAAGTTAGAAGCAGAGCCTAAGGTGTAAATTATCGATAGTCCATATCTCGGAAACTATAAGAGATAATGCAATTTGGCAACCGGCAATGTAATTAGCATGCCGAATATTACTTGGAATGTGAATTGCAACTAAATCGCCAATAGATAAGACCATTTTACAATTTGGGCCCAAGTTAGAAGCAGAGCCTAAGGTGTAAATTATCGATAGTCCATATCTCGGAAACTATAAGAGATAATGCAATTTGGCAACCGGAAATGTAATTAGCAGGCCGAATATTACTTGGAATGTGAATTGGAACGAAATCGCCAATAGATAAGACCATTTTACAATTTGGGCCCAAGTTAGAAGCAGAGCCTAAGGTGTAAATTATTGATAGTCCATATCTCGGAAACTATAAGAGATAATGCAATTTCGCAACCGGCAATGTAATTAGCATGCCGAATATCACTTGGAATGTGAATTGGGACGAAATCGCCAATAGATAAGACCATTTTCCAATTTGGGCCCAAGTTAGAAGCAGAGCCTAAGGTGTAAATTATCGATAGTCCATATCTCGGAAACTATAAGAGATGATGCAATTTGGCAACCGGCAATGTAATTAGCATGCCGAATATTACTTGGAATGTGAATTGGAACGAAATCGCCAATAGATAAGACTATTTTACAATTTGGGCCCAAGTTAGAAGCAGAGCCTAAGGTGTAAATTATCGATAGTCCATATCTCGGAAACTATAAGAGATAATGCAATTTGGCAACCGGCAATGTAATTAGCATGCCGAATATTCCTTGGAATGTGAATTGCAACTAAATCGCCAATAGATAAGACCATTTTACAATTTGGGCCCAAGTTAGAAGCAGAGCCTAAGGTGTAAATTATCGATAGTCCATATCTCGGAAACTATAAGAGATAATGCAATTTGGCAACCGGCAATGTAATTAGCATGCCGAATATCACTTGGAATGTGAATTGGGATGAAATCGCCAATAGATAAGACCATTTTACAATTTGGGCCCAAGTTAGAAGCAGAGCCTAAGGTGTAAATTATCGATAGTCCATATCTCGGAAACTATAAGAGATAATGCAATTTGGCAACCGGCAATGTAATTAGCATGCCGAATATTACTTGGAATGTGAATTGGAACGAAATCGTCAATAGATAAGACCATTTTACAATTTGGGCCCAAGTTAGAAGCAGAGCCTAAGGTGTAAATTATTGATAGTCCATATCTCGGAAACTATAAGAGATAATGCAATTTGGCAACCGGCAATGTAATTAGCATGCCGAATATTACTTGGAATGTGAATTGGAACGAAATCGTCAATAGATAAGACCATTTTACAATTTGGGCCCAAGTTAGAAGCAGAGCCTAAGGTGTAAATTATTGATAGTCCATATCTCGGAAACTATAAGAGATAATGCAATTTGGCAACCGGCAATGTAATTAGCATGCCGTATATTACTTGGAATGTGAATTGGAACGAAATCGCCAATAGATAAGACCATTTTACAATTTGGGCCCAAGTTAGAAGCAGAGCCTAAGGTGTAAATTATCGATAGTCCATATCTCGGAAACTATAAGAGATAATGCAATTTGGCAACCGGCAATGTAATTAGCATTCCGAATATTACTTGGAATGTGAATTGGAACGAAATCGCCAATAGATAAGACAATTTTACAATTTGGGCCCAAGTTAGAAGCAGAGCCTAAGGTGTAAATTATCGATAGTCCATATCTCGGAAACTATAAGAGATAATGCAATTTCGCAACCGGCAATGTAATTAGCATGCCGAATATCACTTGGAATGTGAATTGGGACGAAATCGCCAATAGATAAGACCATTTTACAATTTGGGCCCAAGTTAGAAGCAGAGCCTAAGGTGTAAATTATCGATAGTCCATATCTCGGAAACTATAAGAGATAATGCAATTTGGCAACCGGCAATGTAATTAGCATGCCGAATATTACTTGGAATGTGAATTGCAACTAAATCGCCAATAGATAAGACCATTTTACAATTTGGGCCCAAGTTAGAAGCAGAGCCTAAGGTGTAAATTATCGATAGTCCATATCTCGGAAACTATAAGAGATAATGCAATTTGGCAACCGGCAATGTAATTAGCATGCCGAATATTACTTGGAATGTGATTTGGAACGAAATCGCCAATAGATAAGACCATTTTACAATTTGGGCCCAAGTTAGAAGCAGAGCCTAAGGTGTAAATTATCGATAGTCCATATCTCGGAAACTATAAGAGATAATATAATTTGGCAACCGGCAATGTAATTAGCATGCCGAATATTACTTGGAATGTGAATTGGAACGAAATCGCCAATAGATAAGACCATTTTACAATTTGGGCCCAAGTTAGAAGCAGAGCCTAAGGTGTAAATTATCGATAGTCCATATCTCGGAAACTATAAGAGATAATGCAATTTGGCAACCGGCAATGTAATTAGCATGCCGAATATTACTTGGAATGTGAATTGGAACGAAATCGCCAATAGATAAGACCATTTTACAATTTGGGCCCAAGTTAGAAGCAGAGCCTAAGGTGTAAATTATTGATAGTCCATATCTCGGAAACTATAAGAGATAATGCAATTTCGCAACCGGCAATGTAATTAGCATGCCGAATATCACTTGGAATGTGAATTGGGACGAAATCGCCAATAGATAAGACCATTTTACAATTTGGGCCCAAGTTAGAAGCAGAGCCTAAGGTGTAAATTATCGATAGTCCATATCTCGGAAACTATAAGAGATGATGCAATTTGGCAACCGGCAATGTAATTAGCATGCCGAATATTACTTGGAATGTGAAATGGAACGAAATCGCCAATAGATAAGACTATTTTACAATTTGGGCCCAAGTTAGAAGCAGAGCCTAAGGTGTAAATTATCGATAGTCCATATCTCGGAAACTATAAGAGATAATGCAATTTGGCAACCGGCAATGTAATTAGCATGCCGAATATTACTTGGAATGTGAATTGCAACTAAATCGCCAATAGATAAGACCATTTTACAATTTGCCCCCAAGTTAGAAGCAGAGCCTAAGGTGTAAATTATCGATAGTCCATATCTCGGAAACTATAAGAGATAATGCAATTTGGCAACCGGCAATGTAATTAGCATGCCGAATATCACTTGGAATGTGAATTGGGACGAAATCGCCAATAGATAAGACCATTTTACAATTTGGGCCCAAGTTAGAAGCAGAGCCTAAGGTGTAAATTATCGATAGTCCATATCTCGGAAACTATAAGAGATAATGCAATTTGGCAACCGGCAATGTAATTAGCATGCCGAATATTACTTGGAATGTGAATTGGAACGAAATCGTCAATAGATAAGACCATTTTACAATTTGGGCCCAAGTTAGAAGCAGAGCCTAAGGTGTAAATTATTGATAGTCCATATCTCGGAAACTATAAGAGATAATGCAATTTGGCAACCGGCAATGTAATTAGCATGCCGAATATTACTTGGAATGTGAATTGGAACGAAATCGTCAATAGATAAGACCATTTTACAATTTGGGCCCAAGTTAGAAGCAGAGCCTAAGGTGTAAATTATTGATAGTCCATATCTCGGAAACTATAAGAGATAATGCAATTTGGCAACCGGCAATGTAATTAGCATGCCGTATATTACTTGGAATGTGAATTGGAACGAAATCGCCAATAGATAAGACAATTTTACAATTTGGGCCCAAGTTAGAAGCAGAGCCTAAGGTGTAAATTATCGATAGTCCATATCTCGGAAACTATAAGAGATAATGCAATTTCGCAACCGGCAATGTAATTAGCATGCCGAATATCACTTGGAATGTGAATTGGGACGAAATCGCCAATAGATAAGACCATTTTACAATTTGGGCCCAAGTTAGAAGCAGAGCCTAAGGTGTAAATTATCGATAGTCCATATCTCGGAAACTATAAGAGATAATGCAATTTGGCAACCGGCAATGTAATTAGCATGCCGAATATTACTTGGAATGTGAATTGCAACTAAATCGCCAATAGATAAGACCATTTTACAATTTGGGCCCAAGTTAGAAGCAGAGCCTAAGGTGTAAATTATCGATAGTCCATATCTCGGAAACTATAAGAGATAATGCAATTTGGCAACCGGCAATGTAATTAGCATGCCGAATATTACTTGGAATGTGATTTGGAACGAAATCGCCAATAGATAAGACCATTTTACAATTTGGGCCCAAGTTAGAAGCAGAGCCTAAGGTGTAAATTATCGATAGTCCATATCTCGGAAACTATAAGAGATAATGTAATTTGGCAACCGGCAATGTAATTAGCATGCCGAATATTACTTGGAATGTGAATTGGAACGAAATCGCCAATAGATAAGACCATTTTACAATTTGGGCCCAAGTTAGAAGCAGAGCTTAAGGTGTAAATTATCGATAGTCCATATCTCGGAAACTATAAGAGATAATGCAATTTGGCAACCGGCAATGTAATTAGCATGCCGAATATTACTTGGAATGTGAATTGGAACGAAATCGCCAATAGATAAGACCATTTTACAATTTGGGCCCAAGTTAGAAGCAGAGCCTAAGGTGTAAATTATTGATAGTCCATATCTCGGAAACTATAAGAGATAATGCAATTTCGCAACCGGCAATGTAATTAGCATGCCGAATATCACTTGGAATGTGAATTGGGACGAAATCGCCAATAGATAAGACCATTTTACAATTTGGGCCCAAGTTAGAAGCAGAGCCTAAGGTGTAAATTATCGATAGTCCATATCTCGGAAACTATAAGAGATGATGCAATTTGGCAACCGGCAATGTAATTAGCATGCCGAATATTACTTGGAATGTGAATTGGAACGAAATCGCCAATAGATAAGACTATTTTACAATTTGGGCCCAAGTTAGAAGCAGAGCCTAAGGTGTAAATTATCGATAGTCCATATCTCGGAAACTATAAGAGATAATGCAATTTGGCAACCGGCAATGTAATTAGCATGCCGAATATTCCTTGGAATGTGAATTGCAACTAAATCGCCAATAGATAAGACCATTTTACAATTTGGGCCCAAGTTAGAAGCAGAGCCTAAGGTGTAAATTATCGATAGTCCATATCTCGGAAACTATAAGAGATAATGCAATTTGGCAACCGGCAATGTAATTAGCATGCCGAATATCACTTGGAATGTGAATTGGGATGAAATCGCCAATAGATAAGACCATTTTACAATTTGGGCCCAAGTTAGAAGCAGAGCCTAAGGTGTAAATTATCGATAGTCCATATCTCGGAAACTATAAGAGATAATGCAATTTGGCAACCGGCAATGTAATTAGCATGCCGAATATTACTTGGAATGTGAATTGGAACGAAATCGTCAATAGATAAGACCATTTTACAATTTGGGCCCAAGTTAGAAGCAGAGCCTAAGGTGTAAATTATTGATAGTCCATATCTCGGAAACTATAAGAGATAATGCAATTTGGCAACCGGCAATGTAATTAGCATGCCGAATATTACTTGGAATGTGAATTGGAACGAAATCGTCAATAGATAAGACCATTTTACAATTTGGGCCCAAGTTAGAAGCAGAGCCTAAGGTGTAAATTATTGATAGTCCATATCTCGGAAACTATAAGAGATAATGCAATTTGGCAACCGGCAATGTAATTAGCATGCCGTATATTACTTGGAATGTGAATTGGAACGAAATCGCCAATAGATAAGACCATTTTACAATTTGGGCCCAAGTTAGAAGCAGAGCCTAAGGTGTAAATTATCGATAGTCCATATCTCGGAAACTATAAGAGATAATGCAATTTGGCAACCGGCAATGTAATTAGCATGCCGAATATTACTTGGAATGTGAATTGGAACGAAATCGCCAATAGATAAGACAATTTTATAATTTGGGCCCAAGTTAGAAGCAGAGCCTAAGGTGTAAATTATCGATAGTCCATATCTCGGAAACTATAAGAGATAATGCAATTTCGCAACCGGCAATGTAATTAGCATGCCGAATATCACTTGGAATGTGAATTGGGACGAAATCGCCAATAGATAAGACCATTTTACAATTTGGGCCCAAGTTAGAAGCAGAGCCTAAGGTGTAAATTATCGATAGTCCATATCTCGGAAACTATAAGAGATAATGCAATTTGGCAACCGGCAATGTAATTAGCATGCCGAATATTACTTGGAATGTGAATTGCAACTAAATCGCCAATAGATAAGACCATTTTACAATTTGGGCCCAAGTTAGAAGCAGAGCCTAAGGTGTAAATTATCGATAGTCCATATCTCGGAAACTATAAGAGATAATGCAATTTGGCAACCGGCAATGTAATTAGCATGCCGAATATTACTTGGAATGTGAATTGGGACGAAATCGCCAATAGATAAGACCATTTTACAATTTGGGCCCAAGTTAGAAGCAGAGCCTAAGGTGTAAATTATCGATAGTCCATATCTCGGAAACTATAAGAGATAATGCAATTTGGCAACCGGCAATGTAATTAGCATGCCGAATATTACTTGGAATGTGAATTGCAACTAAATCGCCAATAGATAAGACCATTTTACAATTTGGGCCCAAGTTAGAAGCAGAGCCTAAGGTGTAAATTATCGATAGTCCATATCTCGGAAACTATAAGAGATAATGCAATTTGGCAACCGGAAATGTAATTAGCAGGCCGAATATTACTTGGAATGTGAATTGGAACGAAATCGCCAATAGATAAGACCATTTTACAATTTGGGCCCAAGTTAGAAGCAGAGCCTAAGGTGTAAATTATTGATAGTCCATATCTCGGAAACTATAAGAGATAATGCAATTTCGCAACCGGCAATGTAATTAGCATGCCGAATATCACCTGGAATGTGAATTGGGACGAAATCGCCAATAGATAAGACCATTTTACAATTTGGGCCCAAGTTAGAAGCAGAGCCTAAGGTGTAAATTATCGATAGTCCATATCTCGGAAACTATAAGAGATGATGCAATTTGGCAACCGGCAATGTAATTAGCATGCCGAATATTACTTGGAATGTGAAATGGAACGAAATCGCCAATAGATAAGACGATTTTACAATTTGGGCCCAAGTTAGAAGCAGAGCCTAAGGTGTAAATTATCGATAGTCCATATCTCGGAAACTATAAGAGATAATGCAATTTGGCAACCGGCAATGTAATTAGCATGCCGAATATTACTTGGAATGTGAATTGCAACTAAATCGCCAATAGATAAGACCATTTTACAATTTGGGCCCAAGTTAGAAGCAGAGCCTAAGGTGTAAATTATCGATAGTCCATATCTCGGAAACTATAAGAGATAATGCAATTTGGCAACCGGCAATGTAATTAGCATGCCGAATATCACTTGGAATGTGAATTGGGACGAAATCGCCAATAGATAAGACCATTTTACAATTTGGGCCCAAGTTAGAAGCAGAGCCTAAGGTGTAAATTATCGATAGTCCATATCTCGGAAACTATAAGAGATAATGCAATTTGGCAACCGGCAATGTAATTAGCATGCCGAATATTACTTGGAATGTGAATTGGAACGAAATCGTCAATAGATAAGACCATTTTACAATTTGGGCCCAAGTTAGAAGCAGAGCCTAAGGTGTAAATTATTGATAGTCCATATCTCGGAAACTATAAGAGATAATGCAATTTGGCAACCGGCAATGTAATTAGCATGCCGAATATTACTTGGAATGTGAATTGGAACGAAATCGTCAATAGATAAGACCATTTTACAATTTGGGCCCAAGTTAGAAGCAGAGCCTAAGGTGTAAATTATTGATAGTCCATATCTCGGAAACTATAAGAGATAATGCAATTTGGCAACCGGCAATGTAATTAGCATGCCGTATATTACTTGGAATGTGAATTGGAACGAAATCGCCAATAGATAAGACCATTTTACAATTTGGGCCCAAGTTAGAAGCAGAGCCTAAGGTGTAAATTATCGATAGTCCATATCTCGGAAACTATAAGAGATAATGCAATTTGGCAACCGGCAATGTAATTAGCATGCCGAATATTACTTGGAATGTGAATTGGAACGAAATCGCCAATAGATAAGACAATTTTACAATTTGGGCCCAAGTTAGAAGCAGAGCCTAAGGTGTAAATTATCGATAGTCCATATCTCGGAAACTATAAGAGATAATGCAATTTCGCAACCGGCAATGTAATTAGCATGCCGAATATCACTTGGAATGTGAATTGGGACGAAATCGCCAATAGATAAGACCATTTTACAATTTGGGCCCAAGTTAGAAGCAGAGCCTAAGGTGTAAATTATCGATAGTCCATATCTCGGAAACTATAAGAGATAATGCAATTTGGCAACCGGCAATGTAATTAGCATGCCGAATATTACTTGGAATGTGAATTGCAACTAAATCGCCAATAGATAAGACCATTTTACAATTTGGGCCCAAGTTAGAAGCAGAGCCTAAGGTGTAAATTATCGATAGTCCATATCTCGGAAACTATAAGAGATAATGCAATTTGGCAACCGGCAATGTAATTAGCATGCCGAATATCACTTGGAATGTGAATTGGGACGAAATCGCCAATAGATAAGGCCATTTTACAATTTGGGCCCAAGTTAGAAGCAGAGCCTAAGGTGTAAATTATCGATAGTCCATATCTCTGAAACTATAAGAGATAATGCAATTTCGCAACCGGCAATGTAATTAGCATGCCGAATATTACTTGGAATGTGAATTGGGACGAAATCGCCAATAGATAAGGCCATTTTACAATTTGGGCCCAAGTTAGAAGCAGAGCCAAATTTGTAAATTATCGATAGTCCATATCTCGGAAACTATAAGAGATAATGCAATTTGGCAACCGGCAATGTAATTAGCATGCCGAATATTACTTGGAATGTGAATTGGAACGAAATCGTCAATAGATAAGACCATTTTACAATTTGGGCCCAAGTTAGAAGCAGAGCCTAAGGTGTAAATTATTGATAGTCCATATCTCGGAAACTATAAGAGATAATGCAATTTGGCAACCGGCAATGTAATTAGCATGCCGAATATTACTTGGAATGTGAATTGGAACGAAATCGTCAATAGATAAGACCATTTTACAATTTGGGCCCAAGTTAGAAGCAGAGCCTAAGGTGTAAATTATTGATAGTCCATATCTCGGAAACTATAAGAGATAATGCAATTTGGCAACCGGCAATGTAATTAGCATGCCGAATATTACTTGGAATGTGAATTGGAACGAAATCGCCAATAGATAAGACCATTTTACAATTTGGGCCCAAGTTAGAAGCAGAGCCTAAGGTGTAAATTATCGATAGTCCATATCTCGGAAACTATAAGAGATAATGCAATTTGGCAACCGGCAATGTAATTAGCATGCCGAATATTACTTGGAATGTGAATTGGAACGAAATCGCCAATAGATAAGACCATTTTACAATTTGGGCCCAAGTTAGAAGCAGAGCCTAAGGTGTAAATTATTGATAGTCCATATCTCGGAAACTATAAGAGATAATGCAATTTCGCAACCGGCAATGTAATTAGCATGCCGAATATCACTTGGAATATGAATTGGGACGAAATCGCCAATAGATAAGACCATTTTACAATTTGGGCCCAAGTTAGAAGCAGAGCCTAAGGTGTAAATTATCGATAGTCCATATCTCGGAAACTATAAGAGATAATGCAATTTGGCAACCGGCAATGTAATTAGCATGCCGAATATTACTTGGAATGTGAATTGGAACGAAATCGCCAATAGATAAGACCATTTTACAATTTGGGCCCAAGTTAGAAGCAGAGCCTAAGGTGTAAATTATCGATAGTCCATATCTCGGAAACTATAAGAGATAATGCAATTTGGCAACCGGCAATGTAATTAGCATGCCGAATATTACTTGGAATGTGAATTGGAACGAAATCGCCAATAGATAAGACCATTTTACAATTTGGGCCCAAGTTAGAAGCAGAGCCTAAGGTGTAAATTATCGATAGTCCATATCTCGGAGACTATAAGAGATAATGCAATTTCGCAACCGGCAATGTAATTAGCATGCCGAATATTACTTGGCGTGTGAATTGGAACGAAATCGCCAATAGATAAGACCATTTTACAATTTGGGCCCAAGTTAGAAGCAGAGCCTAAGGTGTAAATTATCGATAGTCCATATCTCGGAAACTATAAGAGATAATGCAATTTGGCAACCGGCAATGTAATTAGCATGCCGAGTATTACTCGGAATGTGAATTGGAACGAAATCGCCAATAGATAAGACCATTTTACAATTTGGGCCCAAGTTAGAAGCAGAGCCTAAGGTGTAAATTGTCGATAGTCCATATCTCGGAAACTATAAGAGATAATGCAATTTGGCAACCGGCAATGTAATTAGCATGCCGAATATTACTTGGAATGTGAATTGGAACGAAATCGCCAATAGATAAGACCATTTTACAATTTGGGCCCAAGTTAGAAGCAGAGCCTAAGGTGTAAATTATCGATAGTCCATATCTCGGAAACTATAAGAGATAATGCAATTTGGCAACCGGCAATGTAATTAGCATGCCGAATATTACTTGGAATGTGAATTGCAACTAAATCGCCAATAGATAAGACCATTTTACAATTTGGGCCCAAGTTAGAAGCAGAGCCTAAGGTGTAAATTATCGATAGTCCATATCTCGGAAACTATAAGAGATAATGCAATTTGGCAACCGGCAATGTAATTAGCATGCCGAATATTACTTGGAATGTGATTTGGAACGAAATCGCCAATAGATAAGACCATTTTACAATTTGGGCCCAAGTTAGAAGCAGAGCCTAAGGTGTAAATTATCGATAGTCCATATCTCGGAAACTATAAGAGATAATGCAATTTGGCAACCGGCAATGTAATTAGCATGCCGAATATTACTTGGAATGTGAATTGGAACGAAATCGCCAATAGATAAGACCATTTTACAATTTGGGCCCAAGTTAGAAGCAGAGCCTAAGGTGTAAATTATCGATAGTCCATATCTCGGAAACTATAAGAGATAATGCAATTTGGCAACCGGCAATGTAATTAGCATGCCGAATATTACTTGGAATGTGAATTGGAACGAAATCGCCAATAGATAAGACCATTTTACAATTTGGGCCCAAGTTAGAAGCAGAGCCTAAGGTGTAAATTATTGATAGTCCATATCTCGGAAACTATAAGAGATAATGCAATTTCGCAACCGGCAATGTAATTAGCATGCCGAATATCACTTGGAATGTGAATTGGGACGAAATCGCCAATAGATAAGACCATTTTACAATTTGGGCCCAAGTTAGAAGCAGAGCCTAAGGTGTAAATTATCGATAGTCCATATCTCGGAAACTATAAGAGATGATGCAATTTGGCAACCGGCAATGTAATTAGCATGCCGAATATTACTTGGAATGTGAATTGGAACGAAATCGCCAATAGATAAGACTATTTTACAATTTGGGCCCAAGTTAGAAGCAGAGCCTAAGGTGTAAATTATCGATAGTCCATATCTCGGAAACTATAAGAGATAATGCAATTTGGCAACCGGCAATGTAATTAGCATGCCGAATATTACTTGGAATGTGAATTGGAACGAAATCGCCAATAGATAAGACCATTTTACAATTTGGGCCCAAGTTAGAAGCAGAGCCTAAGGTGTAAATTATCGATAGTCCATATCTCGGAAACTATAAGAGATAATGCAATTTCGCAACCGGCAATGTAATTAGCATGCCGAATATTACTTGGAGTGTGAATTGGAACGAAATCGCCAATAGATAAGACCATTTTACAATTTGGGCCCAAGTTAGAAGCAGAGCCTAAGGTGTAAATTATCGATAGTCCATATCTCGGAAACTATAAGAGATAATGCAATTTGGCAACCGGCAATGTAATTAGCATGCCGAATATTACTTGGAATGTGAATTGGAACGAAATCGCCAATAGATAAGACCATTTTACAATTTGGGCCCAAGTTAGAAGCAGAGCCTAAGGTGTAAATTATCGATAGTCCATATCTCGGAAACTATAAGAGATAATGCAATTTGGCAACCGGCAATGTAATTAGCATGCCGAATATTACTTGGAATGTGAATTGGAACGAAATCGCCAATAGATAAGACCATTTTACAATTTGGGCCCAAGTTAGAAGCAGAGCCTAAGGTGTAAATTATTGATAGTCCATATCTCGGAAACTATAAGAGATAATGCAATTTCGCAACCGGCAATGTAATTAGCATGCCGAATATCACTTGGAATGTGAATTGGGACGAAATCGCCAATAGATAAGACCATTTTACAATTTGGGCCCAAGTTAGAAGCAGAGCCTAAGGTGTAAATTATCGATAGTCCATATCTCGGAAACTATAAAAGATGATGCAATTTGGCAACCGGCAATGTAATTAGCATGCCGAATATTACTTGGAATGTGAATTGGAACGAAATCGCCAATAGATAAGACTATTTTACAATTTGGGCCCAAGTTAGAAGCAGAGCCTAAGGTGTAAATTATCGATAGTCCATATCTCGGAAACTATAAGAGATAATGCAATTTGGCAACCGGCAATGTAATAAGCATGCCGAATATTACTTGGAATGTGAATTGGAACGAAATCGCCAATAGATAAGACCATTTTACAATTTGGGCCCAAGTTAGAAGCAGAGCCTAAGGTGTAAATTATCGATAGTCCATATCTCGGAAACTATAAGAGATAATGCAATTTCGCAACCGGCAATGTAATTAGCATGCCGAATATTACTTGGAGTGTGAATTGGAACGAAATCGCCAATAGATAAGACCATTTTACAATTTGGGCCCAAGTTAGAAGCAGAGCCTAAGGTGTAAATTATCGATAGTCCATATCTCGGAAACTATAAGAGATAATGCAATTTGGCAACCGGCAATGTAATTAGCATGCCGAATATCACTTGGAATGTGAATTGGGACGAAATCGCCAATAGATAAGACCATTTTACAATTTGGGCCCAAGTTAGAAGCAGAGCCTAAGGTGTAAATTATCGATAGTCCATATCTCGGAAACTATAAGAGATAATGCAATTTGGCAACCGGCAATGTAATTAGCATGTCGAATATTACTTGGAATGTGAATTGCAACTAAATCGCCAATAGATAAGACCATTTTACAATTTGGGCCCAAGTTAGAAGCAGAGCCTAAGGTGTAAATTATCGATAGTCCATATCTCGGAAACTATAAGAGATAATGCAATTTGGCAACCGGCAATGTAATTAGCATGCCGAATATCACTTGGAATGTGAATTGGGACGAAATCGCCAATAGATAAGACCATTTTACAATTTGGGCCCAAGTTAGAAGCAGAGCCTAAGGTGTAAATTATCGATAGTCCATATCTCTGAAACTATAAGAGATAATGCAATTTCGCAACCGGCAATGTAATTAGCATGCCGAATATTACTTGGAATGTGAATTGGGACGAAATCGCCAATAGATAAGGCCATTTTACAATTTGGGCCCAAGTTAGAAGCAGAGCCTAAGGTGTAAATTATCGATAGTCCATATCTCGGAAACTATAAGAGATAATGCAATTTGGCAACCGGCAATGTAATTAGCATGCCGAATATTACTTGGAATGTGAATTGGAACGAAATCGTCAATAGATAAGACCATTTTACAATTTGGGCCCAAGTTAGAAGCAGAGCCTAAGGTGTAAATTATTGATAGTCCATATCTCGGAAACTATAAGAGATAATGCAATTTGGCAACCGGCAATGTAATTAGCATGCCGAATATTACTTGGAGTGTGAATTGGAACGAAATCGCCAATAGATAAGACCATTTTACAATTTGGGCCCAAGTTAGAAGCAGAGCCTAAGGTGTAAATTATCGATAGTCCATATCTCGGAAACTATAAGAGATAATGCAATTTGGCAACCGGCAATGTAATTAGCATGCCGAATATTACTCGGAATGTGAATTGGAACGAAATCGTCAATAGATAAGACCATTTTACAATTTGGGCCCAAGTTAGAAGCAGAGCCTAAGGTGTAAATTATCGATAGTCCATATCTCGGAAACTATAAGAGATAATGCAATTTGGCAACCGGCAATGTAATTAGCATGCCGAATATTACTTGGAATGTGAATTGGGACGAAATCGCCAATAGATAAGGCCATTTTACAATTTGGGCCCAAGTTAGAAGCAGAGCCTAAGGTGTAAATTATCGATAGTCCATATCTCGGAAACTATAAGAGATAATGCAATTTGGCAACCGGCAATGTAATTAGCATGCCGAATATTACTTGGAATGTGAATTGGAACGAAATCGTCAATAGATAAGACCATTTTACAATTTGGGCCCAAGTTAGAAGCAGAGCCTAAGGTGTAAATTATTGATAGTCCATATCTCGGAAACTATAAGAGATAATGCAATTTGGCAACCGGCAATGTAATTAGCATGCCGAATATTACTTGGAATGTGAATTGGAACGAAATCGTCAATAGATAAGACCATTTTACAATTTGAGCCCAAGTTAGAAGCAGAGCCTAAGGTGTAAATTATCGATAGTCCATATCTCGGAAACTATAAGAGATAATGCAATTTGGCAACCGGCAATGTAATTAGCATGCCGAATATTACTTGGAGTGTGAATTGGAACGAAATCGCCAATAGATAAGACCATTTTACAATTTGGGCCCAAGTTAGAAGCAGAGCCTAAGGTGTAAATTATCGATAGTCCATATCTCGGAAACTATAAGAGATAATGCAATTTGGCAACCGGCAATGTAATTAGCATGCCGAATATTACTCGGAATGTGAATTGGAACGAAATCGCCAATAGATAAGACCATTTTACAATTTGGGCCCAAGTTAGAAGCAGAGCCTAAGGTGTAAAATATCGATAGTCCATATCTCGGAAACTATAAGAGATAATGCAATTTGGCAACCGGCAATGTAATTAGCATGCCGAATATTACTTGGAATGTGAATTGGAACGAAATCGCCAATAGATAAGACCATTTTACAATTTGGGCCCAAGTTAGAAGCAGAGCCTAATGTGTAAATTATCGATAGTCCACATCTCGGAAACTATAAGAGATAATGCAATTTGGCAACCGGCAATGTAATTAGCATGCCGAATATTACTTGGAATGTGAATTGCAACTAAATCGCCAATAGATAAGACCATTTTACAATTTGGGCCCAAGTTAGAAGCAGAGCCTAAGGTGTAAATTATTGATAGTCCATATCTCGGAAACTATAAGAGATAATGCAATTTGGCAACCGGCAATGTAATTAGCATGCCGAATATTACTTGGAATGTGATTTGGAACGAAATCGCCAATAGATAAGACCATTTTACAATTTGGGCCCAAGTTAGAAGCAGAGCCTAAGGTGTAAATTATCGATAGTCCATATCTCGGAAACTATAAGAGATAATGTAATTTGGCAACCGGCAATGTAATTAGCATGCCGAATATTACTTGGAATGTGAATTGGAACGAAATCGCCAATAGATAAGACCATTTTACAATTTGGGCCCAAGTTAGAAGCAGAGCCTAAGGTGTAAATTATCGATAGTCCATATCTCGGAAACTATAAGAGATAATGCAATTTGGCAACCGGCAATGTAATTAGCATGCCGAATATTACTTGGAATGTGAATTGGAACGAAATCGCCAATAGATAAGACCATTTTACAATTTGGGCCCAAGTTAGAAGCAGAGCCTAAGGTGTAAATTATTGATAGTCCATATCTCGGAAACTATAAGAGATAATGCAATTTCGCAACCGGCAATGTAATTAGCATGCCGAATATCACTTGGAATGTGAATTGGGACGAAATCGCCAATAGATAAGACCATTTTACAATTTGGGCCCAAGTTAGAAGCAGAGCCTAAGGTGTAAATTATCGATAGTCCATATCTCGGAAACTATAAGAGATGATGCAATTTGGCAACCGGCAATGTAATTAGCATGCCGAATATTACTTGGAATGTGAATTGGAACGAAATCGCCAATAGATAAGACTATTTTACAATTTGGGCCCAAGTTAGAAGCAGAGCCTAAGGTGTAAATTATCGATAGTCCATATCTCGGAAACTATAAGAGATAATGCAATTTGGCAACCGGCAATGTAATTAGCATGCCGAATATTCCTTGGAATGTGAATTGCAACTAAATCGCCAATAGATAAGACCATTTTACAATTTGGGCCCAAGTTAGAAGCAGAGCCTAAGGTGTAAATTATCGATAGTCCATATCTCGGAAACTATAAGAGATAATGCAATTTGGCAACCGGCAATGTAATTAGCATGCCGAATATCACTTGGAATGTGAATTGGGATGAAATCGCCAATAGATAAGACCATTTTACAATTTGGGCCCAAGTTAGAAGCAGAGCCTAAGGTGTAAATTATCGATAGTCCATATCTCGGAAACTATAAGAGATAATGCAATTTGGCAACCGGCAATGTAATTAGCATGCCGAATATTACTTGGAATGTGAATTGGAACGAAATCGTCAATAGATAAGACCATTTTACAATTTGGGCCCAAGTTAGAAGCAGAGCCTAAGGTGTAAATTATTGATAGTCCATATCTCGGAAACTATAAGAGATAATGCAATTTGGCAACCGGCAATGTAATTAGCATGCCGAATATTACTTGGAATGTGAATTGGAACGAAATCGTCAATAGATAAGACCATTTTACAATTTGGGCCCAAGTTAGAAGCAGAGCCTAAGGTGTAAATTATTGATAGTCCATATCTCGGAAACTATAAGAGATAATGCAATTTGGCAACCGGCAATGTAATTAGCATGCCGTATATTACTTGGAATGTGAATTGGAACGAAATCGCCAATAGATAAGACCATTTTACAATTTGGGCCCAAGTTAGAAGCAGAGCCTAAGGTGTAAATTATCGATAGTCCATATCTCGGAAACTATAAGAGATAATGCAATTTGGCAACCGGCAATGTAATTAGCATGCCGAATATTACTTGGAATGTGAATTGGAACGAAATCGCCAATAGATAAGACAATTTTACAATTTGGGCCCAAGTTAGAAGCAGAGCCTAAGGTGTAAATTATCGATAGTCCATATCTCGGAAACTATAAGAGATAATGCAATTTCGCAACCGGCAATGTAATTAGCATGCCGAATATCACTTGGAATGTGAATTGGGACGAAATCGCCAATAGATAAGACCATTTTACAATTTGGGCCCAAGTTAGAAGCAGAGCCTAAGGTGTAAATTATCGATAGTCCATATCTCGGAAACTATAAGAGATAATGCAATTTGGCAACCGGCAATGTAATTAGCATGCCGAATATTACTTGGAATGTGAATTGCAACTAAATCGCCAATAGATAAGACCATTTTACAATTTGGGCCCAAGTTAGAAGCAGAGCCTAAGGTGTAAATTATCGATAGTCCATATCTCGGAAACTATAAGAGATAATGTAATTTGGCAACCGGCAATGTAATTAGCATGCCGAATATTACTTGGAATGTGAATTGGAACGAAATCGCCAATAGATAAGACCATTTTACAATTTGGGCCCAAGTTAGAAGCAGAGCCTAAGGTGTAAATTATCGATAGTCCATATCTCGGAAACTATAAGAGATAATGCAATTTGGCAACCGGCAATGTAATTAGCATGCCGAATATTACTTGGAATGTGAATTGGAACGAAATCGCCAATAGATAAGACCATTTTACAATTTGGGCCCAAGTTAGAAGCAGAGCCTAAGGTGTAAATTATTGATAGTCCATATCTCGGAAACTATAAGAGATAATGCAATTTCGCAACCGGCAATGTAATTAGCATGCCGAATATCACTTGGAATGTGAATTGGGACGAAATCGCCAATAGATAAGACCATTTTACAATTTGGGCCCAAGTTAGAAGCAGAGCCTAAGGTGTAAATTATTGATAGTCCATATCTCGGAAACTATAAGAGATAATGCAATTTGGCAACCGGCAATGTAATTAGCATGCCGTATATTACTTGGAATGTGAATTGGAACGAAATCGCCAATAGATAAGACCATTTTACAATTTGGGCCCAAGTTAGAAGCAGAGCCTAAGGTGTAAATTATCGATAGTCCATATCTCGGAAACTATAAGAGATAATGCAATTTGGCAACCGGCAATGTAATTAGCATGCCGAATATTACTTGGAATGTGAATTGGAACGAAATCGCCAATAGATAAGACAATTTTACAATTTGGGCCCAAGTTAGAAGCAGAGCCTAAGGTGTAAATTATCGATAGTCCATATCTCGGAAACTATAAGAGATAATGCAATTTCGCAACCGGCAATGTAATTAGCATGCCGAATATCACTTGGAATGTGAATTGGGACGAAATCGCCAATAGATAAGACCATTTTACAATTTGGGCCCAAGTTAGAAGCAGAGCCTAAGGTGTAAATTATCGATAGTCCATATCTCGGAAACTATAAGAGATAATGCAATTTGGCAACCGGCAATGTAATTAGCATGCCGAATATTACTTGGAATGTGAATTGCAACTAAATCGCCAATAGATAAGACCATTTTACAATTTGGGCCCAAGTTAGAAGCAGAGCCTAAGGTGTAAATTATCGATAGTCCATATCTCGGAAACTATAAGAGATAATGCAATTTGGCAACCGGCAATGTAATTAGCATGCCGAATATCACTTGGAATGTGAATTGGGACGAAATCGCCAATAGATAAGGCCATTTTACAATTTGGGCCCAAGTTAGAAGCAGAGCCTAAGGTGTAAATTATCGATAGTCCATATCTCTGAAACTATAAGAGATAATGCAATTTCGCAACCGGCAATGTAATTAGCATGCCGAATATTACTTGGAATGTGAATTGGGACGAAATCGCCAATAGATAAGGCCATTTTACAATTTGGGCCCAAGTTAGAAGCAGAGCCTAAGGTGTAAATTATCGATAGTCCATATCTCGGAAACTATAAGAGATAATGCAATTTGGCAACCGGCAATGTAATTAGCATGCCGAATATTACTTGGAATGTGAATTGGAACGAAATCGTCAATAGATAAGACCATTTTACAATTTGGGCCCAAGTTAGAAGCAGAGCCTAAGGTGTAAATTATTGATAGTCCATATCTCGGAAACTATAAGAGATAATGCAATTTGGCAACCGGCAATGTAATTAGCATGCCGAATATTACTTGGAATGTGAATTGGAACGAAACCGTCAATAGATAAGACCATTTTACAATTTGGGCCCAAGTTAGAAGCAGAGCCTAAGGTGTAAATTATTGATAGTCCATATCTCGGAAACTATAAGAGATAATGCAATTTGGCAACCGGCAATGTAATTAGCATGCCGAATATTACTTGGAATGTGAATTGGAACGAAATCGCCAATAGATAAGACCATTTTACAATTTGGGCCCAAGTTAGAAGCAGAGCCTAAGGCGTAAATTATCGATAGTCCATATCTCGGAAACTATAAGAGATAATGCAATTTGGCAACCGGCAATGTAATTAGCATGCCGAATATTACTTGGAATGTGAATTGGAACGAAATCGCCAATAGATAAGACCATTTTACAATTTGGGCCCAAGTTAGAAGCAGAGCCTAAGGTGTAAATTATTGATAGTCCATATCTCGGAAACTATAAGAGATAATGCAATTTCGCAACCGGCAATGTAATTAGCATGCCGAATATCACTTGGAATATGAATTGGGACGAAATCGCCAATAGATAAGACCATTTTACAATTTGGGCCCAAGTTAGATGCAGAGCCTAAGGTGTAAATTATCGATAGTCCATATCTCGGAAACTATAAGAGATAATGCAATTTGGCAACCGGCAATGTAATTAGCATGCCGAATATTACTTGGAATGTGAATTGGAACGAAATCGCCAATAGATAAGACCATTTTACAATTTGGGCCCAAGTTAGAAGCAGAGCCTAAGGTGTAAATTATCGATAGTCCATATCTCGGAAACTATAAGAGATAATGCAATTTGGCAACCGGCAATGTAATTAGCATGCCGAATATTACTTGGAATGTGAATTGGAACGAAATCGCCAATAGATAAGACCATTTTACAATTTGGGCCCAAGTTAGAAGCAGAGCCTAAGGTGTAAATTATCGATAGTCCATATCTCGGAGACTATAAGAGATAATGCAATTTCGCAACCGGCAATGTAATTAGCATGCCGAATATTACTTGGCGTGTGAATTGGAACGAAATCGCCAATAGATAAGACCATTTTACAATTTGGGCCCAAGTTAGAAGCAGAGCCTAAGGTGTAAATTATCGATAGTCCATATCTCGGAAACTATAAGAGATAATGCAATTTGGCAACCGGCAATGTAATTAGCATGCCGAGTATTACTCGGAATGTGAATTGGAACGAAATCGCCAATAGATAAGACCATTTTACAATTTGGGCCCAAGTTAGAAGCAGAGCCTAAGGTGTAAATTATCGATAGTCCATATCTCGGAAACTATAAGAGATAATGCAATTTGGCAACCGGCAATGTAATTAGCATGCCGAATATTACTTGGAATGTGAATTGGAACGAAATCGCCAATAGATAAGACCATTTTACAATTTGGGCCCAAGTTAGAAGCAGAGCCTAAGGTGTAAATTATCGATAGTCCATATCTCGGAAACTATAAGAGATAATGCAATTTGGCAACCGGCAATGTAATTAGCATGCCGAATATTACTTGGAATGTGAATTGCAACTAAATCGCCAATAGATAAGGCCATTTTACAATTTGGGCCCAAGTTAGAAGCAGAGCCTAAGGTGTAAATTATCGATAGTCCATATCTCGGAAACTATAAGAGATAATGCAATTTGGCAACCGGCAATGTAATTAGCATGCCGAATATTACTTGGAATGTGATTTGGAACGAAATCGCCAATAGATAAGACCATTTTACAATTTGGGCCCAAGTTAGAAGCAGAGCCTAAGGTGTAAATTATCGATAGTCCATATCTCGGAAACTATAAGAGATAATGCAATTTGGCAACCGGCAATGTAATTAGCATGCCGAATATTACTTGGAATGTGAATTGGAACGAAATCGCCAATAGATAAGACCATTTTACAATTTGGGCCCAAGTTAGAAGCAGAGCCTAAGGTGTAAATTATCGATAGTCCATATCTCGGAAACTATAAGAGATAATGCAATTTGGCAACCGGCAATGTAATTAGCATGCCGAATATTACTTGGAATGTGAATTGGAACGAAATCGCCAATAGATAAGACCATTTTACAATTTGGGCCCAAGTTAGAAGCAGAGCCTAAGGTGTAAATTATTGATAGTCCATATCTCGGAAACTATAAGAGATAATGCAATTTCGCAACCGGCAATGTAATTAGCATGCCGAATATCACTTGGAATGTGAATTGGGACGAAATCGCCAATAGATAAGACCATTTTACAATTTGGGCCCAAGTTAGAAGCAGAGCCTAAGGTGTAAATTATCGATAGTCCATATCTCGGAAACTATAAGAGATGATGCAATTTGGCAACCGGCAATGTAATTAGCATGCCGAATATTACTTGGAATGTGAATTGGAACGAAATCGCCAATAGATAAGACTATTTTACAATTTGGGCCCAAGTTAGAAGCAGAGCCTAAGGTGTAAATTATCGATAGTCCATATCTCGGAAACTATAAGAGATAATGCAATTTGGCAACCGGCAATGTAATTAGCATGCCGAATATTACTTGGAATGTGAATTGGAACGAAATCGCCAATAGATAAGACCATTTTACAATTTGGGCCCAAGTTAGAAGCAGAGCCTAAGGTGTAAATTATCGATAGTCCATATCTCGGAAACTATAAGAGATAATGCAATTTCGCAACCGGCAATGTAATTAGCATGCCGAATATTACTTGGAGTGTGAATTGGAACGAAATCGCCAATAGATAAGACCATTTTACAATTTGGGCCCAAGTTAGAAGCAGAGCCTAAGGTGTAAATTATCGATAGTCCATATCTCGGAAACTATAAGAGATAATGCAATTTGGCAACCGGCAATGTAATTAGCATGCCGAATATTACTTGGAATGTGAATTGGAACGAAATCGCCAATAGATAAGACCATTTTACAATTTGGGCCCAAGTTAGAAGCAGAGCCTAAGGTGTAAATTATCGATAGTCCATATCTCGGAAACTATAAGAGATAATGCAATTTGGCAACCGGCAATGTAATTAGCATGCCGAATATTACTTGGAATGTGATTTGGAACGAAATCGCCAATAGATAAGACCATTTTACAATTTGGGCCCAAGTTAGAAGCAGAGCCTAAGGTGTAAATTATCGATAGTCCATATCTCGGAAACTATAAGAGATAATGCAATTTGGCAACCGGCAATGTAATTAGCATGCCGAATATTACTTGGAATGTGAATTGGAACGAAATCGCCAATAGATAAGACCATTTTACAATTTGGGCCCAAGTTAGAAGCAGAGCCTAAGGTGTAAATTATCGATAGTCCATATCTCGGAAACTATAAGAGATAATGCAATTTGGCAACCGGCAATGTAATTAGCATGCCGAATATTACTTGGAATGTGAATTGGAACGAAATCGCCAATAGATAAGACCATTTTACAATTTGGGCCCAAGTTAGAAGCAGAGCCTAAGGTGTAAATTATCGATAGTCCATATCTCGGAAACTATAAGAGATAATGCAATTTCGCAACCGGCAATGTAATTAGCATGCCGAATATCACTTGGAATGTGAATTGGGACGAAATCGCCAATAGATAAGACCATTTTACAATTTGGGCCCAAGTTAGAAGCAGAGCCTAAGGTGTAAATTATCGATAGTCCATATCTCGGAAACTATAAGAGATAATGCAATTTGGCAACCGGCAATGTAATTAGCATGCCGAATATTACTTGGAATGTGAATTGGAACGAAATCGCCAATAGATAAGACCATTTTACAATTTGGGCCCAAGTTAGAAGCAGAGCCTAAGGTGTAAATTATCGATAGTCCATATCTCGGAAACTATAAGAGATAATGCAATTTCGCAACCGGCAATGTAATTAGCATGCCGAATATTACTTGGAGTGTGAATTGGAACGAAATCGCCAATAGATAAGACCATTTTACAATTTGGGCCCAAGTTAGAAGCAGAGCCTAAGGTGTAAATTATCGATAGTCCATATCTCGGAAACTATAAGAGATAATGCAATTTGGCAACCGGCAATGTAATTAGCATGCCGAATATTACTTGGAATGTGAATTGGAACGAAATTGCCAATAGATAAGACCATTTTACAATTTGGGCCCAAGTTAGAAGCAGAGCCTAAGGTGTAAATTATCGATAGTCCATATCTCGGAAACTATAAGAGATAATGCAATTTGGCAACCGGCAATATAATTAGCATGCCGAATATTACTTGGAATGTGAATTGGAACGAAATCGCCAATAGATAAGACCATTTTACAATTTGGGCCCAAGTTAGAAGCAGAGCCTAAGGTGTAAATTATCGATAGTCCATATCTCGGAAACTATAAGAGATAATGCAATTTGGCAACCGGCAATGTAATTAGCATGCCGAATATTACTTGGAATGTGAATTGCAACTAAATCGCCAATAGATAAGACCATTTTACAATTTGGGCCCAAGTTAGAAGCAGAGCCTAAGGTGTAAATTATCGATAGTCCATATCTCGGAAACTATAAGAGATAATGCAATTTGGCAACCGGCAATGTAATTAGCATGCCGAATATTACTTGGAATGTGAATTGGAACGAAATCGCCAATTGATAAGACCATTTTACAATTTGGGCCCAAGTTAGAAGCAGAGCCTAAGGTGTAAATTATCGATAGTCCATATCTCGGAAACTATAAGAGATAATGCAATTTGGCAACCGGCAATGTAATTAGCATGCCGAATATTACTTGGAATGTGAATTGGAACGAAATCGCCAATAGATAAGACCATTTTACAATTTGGGCCCAAGTTAGAAGCAGAGCCTAAGGTGTAAATTATCGATAGTCCATATCTCGGAAACTATAAGAGATAATGCAATTTGGCAACCGGCAATGTAATTAGCATGCCGAATATTACTTGGAATGTGAATTGCAACTAAATCGCCAATAGATAAGACCATTTTACAATTTGGGCCCAAGTTAGAAGCAGAGCCTAAGGTGTAAATTATCGATAGTCCATATCTCGGAAACTATAAGAGATAATGCAATTTGGCAACCGGCAATGTAATTAGCATGCCGAATATTACTTGGAATGTGAATTGGAACGAAATCGCCAATAGATAAGACCATTTTACAATTTGGGCCCAAGTTAGAAGCAGAGCCTAAGGTGTAAATTATCGATAGTCCATATCTCGGAAACTATAAGAGATAATGCAATTTCGCAACCGGCAATGTAATTAGCATGCCGAATATTACTTGGAATGTGAATTGGGACGAAATCGCCAATAGATAAGACCATTCTACAATTTGGGCCCAAGTTAGAAGCAGAGCCTAAGGTGTAAATTATCGATAGTCCATATCTCGGAAACTATAAGAGATAATGCAATTTGGCAACCGGCAATGTAATTAGCATGCCGAATATTACTTGGAATGTGAATTGGAACGAAATTGCCAATAGATAAGACCATTTTACAATTTGGGCCCAAGTTAGAAGCAGAGCCTAAGGTGTAAATTATCGATAGTCCACATCTCTGAAACTATAAGAGATAATGCAATTTCGCAACCGGCAATGTAATTAGCATGCCGAATATTACTTGGAATGTGAATTGGGACGAAATCGCCAATAGATAAGGCCATTTTACAATTTGGGCCCAAGTTAGAAGCAGAGCCTAAGGTGTAAATTATCGATAGTCCATATCTCGGAAACTATAAGAGATAATGCAATTTGGCAACCGGCAATGTAATTAGCATGCCGAATATTACTTGGAATGTGAATTGGAACGAAATCGCCAATAGATAAGACCATTTTACAATTTGGGCCCAAGTTAGAAGCAGAGCCTAAGGTGTAAATTATTGATAGTCCATATCTCGTAAACTATAAGAGATAATGCAATTTCGCAACCGGCAATGTAATTAGCATGTCGAATATTACTTGGAGTGTGAATTGGAACGAAATCGCCAATAGATAAGACCATTTTACAATTTGGGCCCAAGTTAGAAGCAGAGCCTAAGGTGTAAATTATCGATAGTCCATATCTCGGAAACTATAAGAGATAATGCAATTTGGCAACCGGCAATGTAATTAGCATGCCGAATATTACTTGGAATGTGAATTGGAACGAAATCTCCAATAGATAAGACCATTTTACAATTTGGGCCCTAGTTAGAAGCAGAGCCTAAGGTGTAAATTATCGATAGTCCATATCTCGGAAACTATAAGAGATAATGCAATTTGGCAACCGGCAATGTAATTAGCATGCCGAATATTACTTGGAATGTGAATTGGAACGAAATCGCCAATAGATAAGACCATTTTACAATTTGGGCCCAAGTTAGAAGCAGAGCCTAAGGTGTAAATTATCGATAGTCCATATCTCGGAAACTATAAGAGATAATGCAATTTGGCAACCGGCAATGTAATTAGCATGCCGAATATTACTTGGAATGTGAATTGGAACGAAATCGCCAATAGATAAGACCATTTTACAATTTGGGCCCAAGTTAGAAGCAGAGCCTAAGGTGTAAATTATTGATAGTCCATATCTCGGAAACTATAAGAGATAATGCAATTTCGCAACCGGCAATGTAATTAGCATGCCGAATATCACTTGGAATGTGAATTGGGACGAAATCGCCAATAGATAAGACCATTTTACAATTTGGGCCCAAGTTAGAAGCAGAGCCTAAGGTGTAAATTATCGATAGTCCATATCTCGGAAACTATAAGAGATAATGTAATTTGGCAACCGGCAATGTAATTAGCATGCCGAATATTACTTGGAATGTGAATTGGAACGAAATCGCCAATAGATAAGACCATTTTACAATTTGGGCCCAAGTTAGAAGCAGAGCCTAAGGTGTAAATTATCGATAGTCCATATCTCGGAAACTATAAGAGATAATGCAATTTGGCAACCCGCAATGTAATTAGCATGCCGAATATTACTTGGAATGTGAATTGGAACGAAATCGCCAATAGATAAGACCATTTTACAATTTGGGCCCAAGTTAGAAGCAGAGCCTAAGGTGTAATTTATCGATAGTCCATATCTCGGAAACTATAAGAGATAATGCAATTTGGCAACCGGCAATGTAATTAGCATGCCGAATATTACTTGGAATGTGAATTGGAACGAAATCGCCAATAGATAAGACCATTTTACAATTTGGGCCCAAGTTAGAAGCAGAGCCTAAGGTGTAAATTATCGATAGTCCATATCTCGGAAACTATAAGAGATAATGCAATTTGGCAACCGGCAATGTAATTAGCATGCCGAATATTACTTGGAATGTGAATTGGAACGAAATCGCCAATAGGTAAGACCATTTTACAATTTGGGCCCAAGTTAGAAGCAGAGCCTAAGGTGTAAATTATCGATAGTCCATATCTCGGAAACTATAAGAGATAATTCAATTTGGCAACCGGCAATGTAATTAGCATGCCGAATATTACTTGGAATGTGAATTGGAACGAAATCGCCAATAGATAAGACCATTTTACAATTTGGGCCCAAGTTAGAAGCAGAGCCTAAGGTGTAAATTATTGATAGTCCATATCTCGGAAACTACAAGAGATAATGCAATTTGGCAACCGGCAATGTAATTAGCATGCCGAATATTACTTGGAATGTGAATTGGAACGAAATCGCCAATAGATAAGGCCATTTTACAATTTGGGCCCAAGTTAGAAGCAGGGCCTAAGGTGTAAATTATCGATAGTCCATATCTCGGAAACTATAAGAGATAATGCAATTTGGCAACCGGCAATGTAATTAGCATGCCGAATATTACTTGGAATGTGAATTGGAACGAAATCGCCAATAGATAAGACCATTTTACAATTTGGGCCCAAGTTAGAAGCAGAGCCTAAGGTGTAAATTATCGATAGTCCATATCTCGGAAACTATAAGAGATAATGCAATTTGGCAACCGGCAATGTAATTAGCATGCCGAATATTACTTGGAATGTGAATTGGAACGAAATCGCCAATAGATAAGACCATTTTACAATTTGGGCCCAAGTTAGAAGCAGAGCCTAAGGTGTAAATTATTGATAGTCCATATCTCAGAAACTATAAGAGATAATGCAATTTCGCAACCGGCAATGTAATTAGCATGCCGAATATTACTTGGAGTGTGAATTGGAACGAAATCGCCAATAGATAAGACCATTTTACAATTTGGGCCAAGTTAGAAGCAGAGCCTAAGGTGTAAATTATCGATAGTCCATATCTCGGAAACTATAAGAGATAATGCAATTTGGCAACCGGCAATGTAATTAGCATGCCGAATATTACTTGGAATGTGAATTTGAACGAAATCGCCAATAGATAAGACCATTTTACAATTTGGGCCCAAGTTAGAAGCAGAGCCTAAGGTGTAAATTATCGATAGTCCATATCTCGGAAACTATAAGAGATAATGCAATTTGGCAAACGGCAATGTAATTAGCATGCCGTATATTACTTGGAATGTGAATTGGAACGAAATCGCCAATAGATAAGACCATTTTACAATTTGGGCCCAAGTTAGAAGCAGAGCCTAAGGTGTAAATTATCGATAGTCCATATCTCGGAAACTATAAGAGATAATGCAATTTGGCAACCGGCAATGTAATTAGTATGCCGAATATTACTTGGAATGTGAATTGGAACGAAATCGCCAATAGATAAGACCATTTTACAATTTGGGCCCAAGTTAGAAGCAGAGCCTAAGGTGTAAATTATCGATAGTCCATATCTCGGAAACTATAAGAGATAATGCAATTTGGCAACCGGCAATGTAATTAGCATGCCGAATATTACTTGGAATGTGAATTGGAACGAAATCGCCAATAGATAAGACCATTTTACAATTTGGGCCCAAGTTAGAAGCAGAGCCTAAGGTGTAAATTATTGATAGTCCATATCTCGGAAACTATAAGAGATAATGCAATTTCGCAACCGGCAATGTAATTAGCATGCCGAATATCACTTGGAATGTGAATTGGGACGAAATCGCCAATAGATAAGACCATTTTACAATTTGGGCCCAAGTTAGAAGCAGAGCCTAAGGTGTAAATTATCGATAGTCCATATCTCGGAAACTATAAGAGATAATGCAATTTGGCAACCGGCAATGTAATTAACATGCCGAATATTACTTGGAATGTGAATTGGAACGAAATCGCCAATAGATAAGACCATTTTACAATTTGGGCCCAAGTTAGAAGCAGAGCCTAAGATGTAAATTATCGATAGTCCATATCTCGGAAACTATAAGAGATAATGCAATTTGGCAACCGGCAATGTAATTAGCATGCCGAATATTACTTGGAATGTGAATTGGAACGAAATCGCCAATAGATAAGACCATTTTACAATTTGGGCCCAAGTTAGAAGCAGAGCCTAAGGTGTAAATTATCGATAGTCCATATCTCGGAAACTATAAGAGATAATTCAATTTGGCAACCGGCAATGTAATTAGCATGCCGGATATTACTTGGAATGTGAATTGGAACGAAATCGCCAATAGATAAGACTATTTTACAATTTGGGCCCAAGTTAGAAGCAGAGCCTAAGGTGTAAATTATCGATAGTCCATATCTCGGAAACTATAAGAGATAATGCAATTTGGCAACCGGCAATGTAATTAACATGCCGAATATTACTTGGAATGTGAATTGGAACGAAATCGCCAATAGATAAGACGATTTTACAATTTGGGCCCAAGTTAGAAGCAGAGCCTAAGATGTAAATTATCGATAGTCCATATCTCGGAAACTATAAGAGATAATGCAATTTGGCAACCGGCAATGTAATTAGCATGCCGAATATTACTTGGAATGTGAATTGGAACGAAATCGCCAATAGATAAGACCATTTTACAATTTGGGCCAAATTTAGAAGCAGAGCCTAAGGTGTAAATTATCGATAGTCCATATCTCGGAAACTATAAGAGATAATGCAATTTGGCAACCGGCAATGTAATTAGCATGCCGAATATTACTTGGAATGTGAATTGGAACGAAATCGCCAATAGATAAGACCATTTTACAATTTGGGCCCAAGTTAGAAGCAGAGCCTAAGGTGTAAATTATCGATAGTCCATATCTCGGAAACTATAAGAGATAATGCAATTTGGCAACCGGCAAAGTAATTAGCATGCCGAATATTACTTGGAATGTGAATTGGAACGAAATCGCCAATAGATAAGACCATTTTACAATTTGGGCCCAAGTTAGAAGCAGAGCCTAAGGTGTAAATTATCGATAGTCCATATCTCGGAAACTATAAGAGATAATTCAATTTGGCAACCGGCAATGTAATTAGCATGCCGAATATTACTTGGAATGTGAATTGGAACGAAATCGCCAATAGATAAGACCATTTTACAATTTGGGCCCAAGTTAGAAGCAGAGCCTAAGGTGTAAATTATTGATAGTCCATATCTCGGAAACTATAAGAGATAATGTAATTTCGCAACCGGCAATGTAATTAGCATGCCGAATATCACTTGGAATGTGAATTGGGACGAAATCGCCAATAGATAAGACCATTTTACAATTTGGGCCCAAGTTAGAAGCAGAGCCTAAGGTGTAAATTATCGATAGTCCATATCTCGGAAACTATAAGAGATAATGCAATTTGGCAAACGGCAATGTAATTAGCATGCCGAATATTACTTGGAATGTGAATTGGAACGAAATCGCCAATAGATAAGACCATTTTACAATTTGGGCAAAAGTTAGATGCAGAGCCTAAGGTGTAAATTATCGATAGTCCATATCTCAGAAACTATAAGAGATAATGCAATTTGGCAACCGGCAATGTAATTAGCATGCCGAATATTACTTGGAATGTGAATTGGAACGAAATCGCCAATAGGTAAGACCATTTTACAATTTGGGCCCAAGTTAGAAGAAGAGCCTAAGGTGTAAATTATCGATAGTCCATATCTCGGAAACTATAAGAGATAATTCAATTTGGCAACCGGCAATGTAATTAGCATGCCGAATATTACTTGGAATGTGAATTGGAACGAAATCGCCAATAGATAAGACCATTTTACAATTTGGGCCCAAGTTAGAAGCAGAGCCTAAGGTGTAAATTATCGATAGTCCATATCTCGGAAACTATAAGAGATAATGCAATTTGGCAACCGGCAATGTAATTAGCATGCCGAATATTACTTGGAATGTGAATTGGAACGAAATCGCCAATAGATAAGACCATTTTACAATTTGGGCCCAAGTTAGAAGCAGAGCCTAAGGTGTAAATTATCGATAGTCCATATCTCGGAAACTATAAGAGATAATGCAATTTGGCAACCGGCAATGTAATTAGCATGCCGAATATTACTTGGAATGTGAATTGGAACGAAATCGCCAATAGATAAGACCATTTTACAATTTGGGCCCAAGTTAGAAGCAGAGCCTAAGGTGTAAATTATCGATAGTCCATATCTCGGAAACTATAAGAGATAATGCAATTTGGCAACCGGCAATGTAATTAGCATGCCGAATATTAATTGGAATGTGAATTGGAACGAAATCGCCAATAGATAAGACCATTTTACAATTTGGGCCCAAGTTAGAAGCAGAGCCTAAGGTGTAAATTATCGATAGTCCATATCTCGGAAACTATAAGAGATAATTCAATTTGGCAACCGGCAATGTAATTAGCATGCCGAATATTACTTGGAATGTGAATTGGAACGAAATCGCCAATAGGTAAGACCATTTTACAATTTGGGCCCAAGTTAGAAGCAGAGCCTAAGGTGTAAATTATCGATAGTCCATATCTCGGAAACTATAAGAGATAATTCAATTTGGCAACCGGCAATGTAATTAGCATGCCGAATATTACTTGGAATGTGAATTGGAACGAAATCGCCAATAGATAAGACCATTTTACAATTTGGGCCCAAGTTAGAAGCAGAGCCTAAGGTGTAAACTATTGATAGTCCATATCTCGGAAACTACAAGAGATAATGCAATTTGGCAACCGGCAATGTAATTAGCATGCCGAATATTACTTGGAATGTGAATTGGAACGAAATCGCCAATAGATAAGGCCATTTTACAATTTGGGCCCAAGTTAGAAGCAGAGTCTAAGGTGTAAATTATCGATAGTCCATATCTCGGAAACTATAAGAGATAATGCAATTTGGCAACCGGCAATGTAATTAGCATGCCGAATATTACTTGGAATGTGAATTGGAACGAAATCGCCAATAGATAAGACCATTTTACAATTTGGGCCCAAGTTAGAAGCAGAGCCTAAGGTGTAAATTATCGATAGTCCATATCTCGGAAACTATAAGAGATAATGCAATTTGGCAACCGGCAATGTAATTAGCATGGCGAATATTACTTGGAATGTGAATTGGAACGAAATCGCCAATAGATAAGACCATTTTACAATTTGGGCCCAAGTTAGAAGCAGAGCCTAAGGTGTAAATTATTGATAGTCCATATCTCGGAAACTATAAGAGATAATGCAATTTCGCAACCGGCAATGTAATTAGCATGCCGAATATTACTTGGAGTGTGAATTGGAACGAAATCGCCAATAGATAAGACCATTTTACAATTTGGGCCCAATTTAGAAGCAGAGCCTAAGGTGTAAATTATCGATAGTCCATATCTCGGAAACTATAAGAGATAATGCAATTTGGCAACCGGCAATGTAATTAGCATGCCGAATATTACTTGGAATGTGAATTGGAACGAAATCGCCAATAGATAAGACCATTTTACAATTTGGGCCCAAGTTAGAAGCAGAGCCTAAGGTGTAAATTATCGATAGTCCATATCTCGGAAACTATAAGAGATAATGCAATTTGGCAACCGGCAATGTAATTAGCATGCCGAATATTACTTGGAATGTGAATTGGAACGAAATCGCCAATAGATAAGACCATTTTACAATTTGGGCCCAAGTTAGAAGCAGAGCCTAAGGTGTAAATTATCGATAGTCCATATCTCGGAAACTATAAGAGATAATGCAATTTGGCAACCGGCAATGTAATTAGCATGCCGAATATTACTTGGAATGTGAATTGGAACGAAATCGCCAATAGATAAGACCATTTTACAATTTGGGCCCAAGTTAGAAGCAGAGCCTAAGGTGTAAATTATTGATAGTCCATATCTCGGAAACTATAAGAGATAATGTAATTTCGCAACCGGCAATGTAATTAGCATGCCGAATATCACTTGGAATGTGAATTGGGACGAAATCGCCAATAGATAAGACCATTTTACAATTTGGGCCCAAGTTAGAAGCAGAGCCTAAGGTGTAAATTATCGATAGTCCATATCTCGGAAACTATAAGAGATAATGCAATTTGGCAACCGGCAATGTAATTAGCATGCCGAATATTACTTGGAATGTGAATTGGAACGAAATCGCCAATAGATAAGACCATTTTACAATTTGGGCAAAAGTTAGAAGCAGAGCCTAAGGTGTAAATTATCGATAGTCCATATCTCGGAAACTATAAGAGATAATGCAATTTGGCAACCGGCAATGTAATTAGCATGCCGAATATTACTTGGAATGTGAATTGGAACGAAATCGCCAATAGATAAGACCATTTTACAATTTGGGCCCAAGTTAGAAGCAGAGCCTAAGGTGTAAATTATCGATAGTCCATATCTCGGAAACTATAAGAGATAATGCAATTTGGCAACCGGCAATGTAATTAGCATGCCGAATATTACTTGGAATGTGAATTGGAACGAAATCGCCAATAGATAAGACCATTTTACAATTTGGGCCCAAGTTAGAAGCAGAGCCTAAGGTGTAAATTATTGATAGTCCATATCTCGGAAACTATAAGAGATAATGTAATTTCGCAACCGGCAATGTAATTAGCATGCCGAATATCACTTGGAATGTGAATTGGGACGAAATCGCCAATAGATAAGACCATTTTACAATTTGGGCCCAAGTTAGAAGCAGAGCCTAAGGTGTAAATTATCGATAGTCCATATCTCGGAAACTATAAGAGATAATGCAATTTGGCAACCGGCAATGTAATTAGCATGCCGAATATTACTTGGAATGTGAATTGGAACGAAATCGCCAATAGATAAGACCATTTTACAATTTGGGCAAAAGTTAGAAGCAGAGCCTAAGGTGTAAATTATCGATAGTCCATATCTCGGAAACTATAAGAGATAATGCAATTTGGCAACCGGCAATGTAATTAGCATGCCGAATATTACTTGGAATGTGAATTGGAACGAAATCGCCAATAGGTAAGACCATTTTACAATTTGGGCCCAAGTTAGAAGCAGAGCCTAAGGTGTAAATTATCGATAGTCCATATCTCGGAAACTATAAGAGATAATTCAATTTGGCAACCGGCAATGTAATTAGCATGCCGAATATTACTTGGAATGTGAATTGGAACGAAATCGCCAATAGATAAGACCATTTTACAATTTGGGCCCAAGTTAGAAGCAGAGTGTAAGGTGTAAATTATCGATAGTCCATATCTCGGAAACTATAAGAGATAATGCAATTTGGCAACCGGCAATGTAATTAGCATGCCGAATATTACTTGGAATGTGAATTGGAACGAAATCGCCAATAGATAAGACCATTTTACAATTTGGGCCCAAGTTAGAAGCAGAGCCTAAGGTGTAAATTATCGATAGTCCATATCTCGGAAACTATAAGAGATAATGCAATTTGGCAACCGGCAATGTAATTAGCATGCCGAATATTACTTGGAATGTGAATTGGAACGAAATCGCCAATAGATAAGACCATTTTACAATTTGGGCCCAAGTTAGAAGCAGAGCCTAAGGTGTAAATTATCGATAGTCCATATCTCGGAAACTATAAGAGATAATGCAATTTGGCAACCGGCAATGTAATTAGCATGCCGAATATTAATTGGAATGTGAATTGGAACGAAATCGCCAATAGATAAGACCATTTTACAATTTGGGCCCAAGTTAGAAGCAGAGCCTAAGGTGTAAATTATTGATAGTCCATATCTCGGAAACTACAAGAGATAATGCAATTTGGCAACCGGCAATGTAATTAGCATGCCGAATATTACTTGGAATGTGAATTGGAACGAAATCGCCAATAGATAAGGCCATTTTACAATTTGGGCCCAAGTTAGAAGCAGAGCCTAAGGTGTAAATTATCGATAGTCCATATCTCGGAAACTATAAGAGATAATTCAATTTGGCAACCGGCAATGTAATTAGCATGCCGAATATTACTTGGAATGTGAATTGGAACGAAATCGCTAATAGATAAGACCATTTTACAATTTGGGCCCAAGTTAGAAGCAGAGCCTAAGGTGTAAATTATCGATAGTCCATATCTCGGAAACTATAAGAGATAATGCGATTTGGCAACCGGCAATGTAATTAGCATGGCGAATATTACTTGGAATGTGAATTGGAACGAAATCGCCAATAGATAAGACCATTTTACAATTTGGGCCAAGTTAGAAGCAGAGCCTAAGGTGTAAATTATCGATAGTCCATATCTCGGAAACTATAAGAGATAATTCAATTTGGCAACCGGCAATGTAATTAGCATGCCGAATATTACTTGGAATGTGAAGTGGAACGAAATCGCCAATAGATAAAACCATTTTACAATTTGGGCCCAAGTTAGAAGCAGAGCCTAAGGTGTAAATTATCGATAGTCCATATCTCGGAAACTATAAGAGATAATGCAATTTGGCAACCGGCAATGTAATTAGCATGCCGAATATTACTTGGAATGTGAATTGGAACGAAATCGCCAATAGATAAGACCATTTTACAATTTGGGCCCAACTTAGAAGCAGAGCCTAAGGTGTAAATTATCGATAGTCCATATCTCGGAAACTATAAGAGATAATGCAATTTGGCAACCGGCAATGTAATTAGCATGCCGAATATTACTTGGAATGTGAATTGGAACGAAATCGCCAATAGATAAGACCATTTTACAATTTGGGCCCAAGTTAGAAGCAGAGCCTAAGGTGTAAATTATCGATAGTCCATATCTCGGAAACTATAAGAGATAATGCAATTTGGCAACCGGCAATGTAATTAGCATGCCGAATATTACTTGGAATGTGAATTGGAACGAAATCGCCAATAGATAAGACCATTTTACAATTTGGGCCCAAGTTAGAAGCAGAGCCTAAGGTGTAAATTATTGATAGTCCATATCTCGGAAACTATAAGAGATAATGCAATTTCGCAACCGGCAATGTAATTAGCATGCCGAATGTCACTTGGAATGTGAATTGGGACGAAATCGCCAATAGATAAGACCATTTTACAATTTGGGCCCAAGTTAGAAGCAGAGCCTAAGGTGTAAATTATCGATAGTCCATATCTCGGAAACTATAAGAGATAATGCAATTTGGCAACCGGCAATGTAATTAGCATGCCGAATATTACTTGGAATGTGAATTGGAACGAAATCGCCAATAGATAAGACCATTTTACAATTTGGGCCCAACTTAGAAGCAGAGCCTAAGGTGTAAATTATCGATAGTCCATATCTCGGAAACTATAAGAGATAATGCAATTTGGCAACCGGCAATGTAATTAGCATGCCGAATATTACTTGGAATGTGAATTGGAACGAAATCGCCAATAGATAAGACCATTTTACAATTTGGGCCCAAGTTAGAAGCAGAGCCTAAGGTGTAAATTATCGATAGTCCATATCTCGGAAACTATAAGAGATAATGCAATTTGGCAACCGGCAATGTAATTAGCATGCCGAATATTACTTGGAATGTGAATTGGAACGAAATCGCCAATAGATAAGACCATTTTACAATTTGGGCCCAAGTTAGAAGCAGAGCCTAAGGTGTAAATTATTGATAGTCCATATCTCGGAAACTATAAGAGATAATGCAATTTCGCAACCGGCAATGTAATTAGCATGCCGAATGTCACTTGGAATGTGAATTGGGACGAAATCGCCAATAGATAAGACCATTTTACAATTTGGGCCCAAGTTAGAAGCAGAGCCTAAGGTGTAAATTATCGATAGTCCATATCTCGGAAACTATAAGAGATAATGCAATTTGGCAACCGGCAATGTAATTAGCATGCCGAATATTACTTGGAATGTGAATTGGAACGAAATCGCCAATAGATAAGACCATTTTACAATTTGGGCCCAAGTTAGAAGCAGAGCCTAAGATGTAAATTATCGATAGTCCATATCTCGGAAACTATAAGAGATAATGCAATTTGGCAACCGGCAATGTAATTAGCATGCCGAATATTACTTGGAATGTGAATTGGAACGAAATCGCCAATAGATAAGACCATTTTACAATTTGGGCCCAAGTTAGAAGCAGAGCCTAAGGTGTAAATTATCGATAGTCCATATCTCGGAAACTATAAGAGATAATTCAATTTGGCAACCGGCAATGTAATTAGCATGCCGGATATTACTTGGAATGTGAATTGGAACGAAATCGCCAATAGATAAGACCATTTTACAATTTGGGCCCAAGTTAGAAGCAGAGCCTAAGGTGTAAATTATCGATAGTCCATATCTCGGAAACTATAAGAGATAATGCAATTTGGCAACCGGCAATGTAATTAGCATGCCGAATATTACTTGGAATGTGAATTGGAACGAAATCGCCAATAGGTAAAACCATTTTACAATTTGGGCCCAAGTTAGAAGCAGAGCCTAAGGTGTAAATTATCGATAGTCCATATCTCGGAAACTATAAGAGATAATTCAATTTGGCAACCGGCAATGTAATTAGCATGCCGAATATTACTTGGAATGTGAATTGGAACGAAATCGCCAATAGATAAGACCATTTTACAATTTGGGCCCAAGTTAGAAGCAGAGTGTAAGGTGTAAATTATCGATAGTCCATATCTCGGAAACTATAAGAGATAATGCAATTTGGCAACCGGCAATGTAATTAGCATGCCGAATATTACTTGGAATGTGAATTGGAACGAAATCGCCAATAGATAAGACCATTTTACAATTTGGGCCCAAGTTAGAAGCAGAGCCTAAGGTGTAAATTATCGATAGTCCATATCTCGGAAACTATAAGAGATAATGCAATTTGGCAACCGGCAATGTAATTAGCATGCCGAATATTACTTGGAATGTGAATTGGAACGAAATCGCCAATAGATAAGACCATTTTACAATTTGGGCCCAAGTTAGAAGCAGAGCCTAAGGTGTAAATTATCGATAGTCCATATCTCGGAAACTATAAGAGATAATGCAATTTCGCAACCGGCAATGTAATTAGCATGCCGAATATCACTTGGAATGTGAATTGGGACGAAATCGCCAATAGATAAGACCATTTTACAATTTGGGCCCAAGTTAGAAGCAGAGCCTAAGGTGTAAATTATCGATAGTCCATATCTCGGAAACTATAAGAGATAATGCAATTTGGCAACCGGCAATGTAATTAGCATGCCGAATATTACTTGGAATGTGAATTGGAACGAAATCGCCAATAGATAAGACCATTTTACAATTTGGGCCCAAGTTAGAAGCAGAGCCTAAGGTGTAAATTATCGATAGTCCATATCTCGGAAACTATAAGAGATAATGCAATTTCGCAACCGGCAATGTAATTAGCATGCCGAATATTACTTGGAGTGTGAATTGGAACGAAATCGCCAATAGATAAGACCATTTTACAATTTGGGCCCAAGTTAGAAGCAGAGCCTAAGGTGTAAATTATCGATAGTCCATATCTCGGAAACTATAAGAGATAATGCAATTTGGCAACCGGCAATGTAATTAGCATGCCGAATATTACTTGGAATGTGAATTGGAACGAAATCGCCAATAGATAAGACCATTTTACAATTTGGGCCCAAGTTAGAAGCAGAGCCTAAGGTGTAAATTATCGATAGTCCATATCTCGGAAACTATAAGAGATAATGCAATTTGGCAACCGGCAATATAATTAGCATGCCGAATATTACTTGGAATGTGAATTGGAACGAAATCGCCAATAGATAAGACCATTTTACAATTTGGGCCCAAGTTAGAAGCAGAGCCTAAGGTGTAAATTATCGATAGTCCATATCTCGGAAACTATAAGAGATAATGCAATTTGGCAACCGGCAATGTAATTAGCATGCCGAATATTACTTGGAATGTGAATTGCAACTAAATCGCCAATAGATAAGACCATTTTACAATTTGGGCCCAAGTTAGAAGCAGAGCCTAAGGTGTAAATTATCGATAGTCCATATCTCGGAAACTATAAGAGATAATGCAATTTGGCAACCGGCAATGTAATTAGCATGCCGAATATTACTTGGAATGTGAATTGGAACGAAATCGCCAATTGATAAGACCATTTTACAATTTGGGCCCAAGTTAGAAGCAGAGCCTAAGGTGTAAATTATCGATAGTCCATATCTCGGAAACTATAAGAGATAATGCAATTTGGCAACCGGCAATGTAATTAGCATGCCGAATATTACTTGGAATGTGAATTGGAACGAAATCGCCAATAGATAAGACCATTTTACAATTTGGGCCCAAGTTAGAAGCAGAGCCTAAGGTGTAAATTATCGATAGTCCATATCTCGGAAACTATAAGAGATAATGCAATTTGGCAACCGGCAATGTAATTAGCATGCCGAATATTACTTGGAATGTGAATTGCAACTAAATCGCCAATAGATAAGACCATTTTACAATTTGGGCCCAAGTTAGAAGCAGAGCCTAAGGTGTAAATTATCGATAGTCCATATCTCGGAAACTATAAGAGATAATGCAATTTCGCAACCGGCAATGTAATTAGCATGCCGAATATTACTTGGAATGTGAATTGGGACGAAATCGCCAATAGATAAGACCATTCTACAATTTGGGCCCAAGTTAGAAGCAGAGCCTAAGGTGTAAATTATCGATAGTCCATATCTCGGAAACTATAAGAGATAATGCAATTTGGCAACCGGCAATGTAATTAGCATGCCGAATATTACTTGGAATGTGAATTGGAACGAAATTGCCAATAGATAAGACCATTTTACAATTTGGGCCCAAGTTAGAAGCAGAGCCTAAGGTGTAAATTATCGATAGTCCACATCTCTGAAACTATAAGAGATAATGCAATTTCGCAACCGGCAATGTAATTAGCATGCCGAATATTACTTGGAATGTGAATTGGGACGAAATCGCCAATAGATAAGGCCATTTTACAATTTGGGCCCAAGTTAGAAGCAGAGCCTAAGGTGTAAATTATCGATAGTCCATATCTCGGAAACTATAAGAGATAATGCAATTTGGCAACCGGCAATGTAATTAGCATGCCGAATATTACTTGGAATGTGAATTGGAACGAAATCGCCAATAGATAAGACCATTTTACAATTTGGGCCCAAGTTAGAAGCAGAGCCTAAGGTGTAAATTATTGATAGTCCATATCTCGTAAACTATAAGAGATAATGCAATTTCGCAACCGGCAATGTAATTAGCATGTCGAATATTACTTGGAGTGTGAATTGGAACGAAATCGCCAATAGATAAGACCATTTTACAATTTGGGCCCAAGTTAGAAGCAGAGCCTAAGGTGTAAATTATCGATAGTCCATATCTCGGAAACTATAAGAGATAATGCAATTTGGCAACCGGCAATGTAATTAGCATGCCGAATATTACTTGGAATGTGAATTGGAACGAAATCTCCAATAGATAAGACCATTTTACAATTTGGGCCCTAGTTAGAAGCAGAGCCTAAGGTGTAAATTATCGATAGTCCATATCTCGGAAACTATAAGAGATAATGCAATTTGGCAACCGGCAATGTAATTAGCATGCCGAATATTACTTGGAATGTGAATTGGAACGAAATCGCCAATAGATAAGACCATTTTACAATTTGGGCCCAAGTTAGAAGCAGAGCCTAAGGTGTAAATTATCGATAGTCCATATCTCGGAAACTATAAGAGATAATGCAATTTGGCAACCGGCAATGTAATTAGCATGCCGAATATTACTTGGAATGTGAATTGGAACGAAATCGCCAATAGATAAGACCATTTTACAATTTGGGCCCAAGTTAGAAGCAGAGCCTAAGGTGTAAATTATTGATAGTCCATATCTCGGAAACTATAAGAGATAATGCAATTTCGCAACCGGCAATGTAATTAGCATGCCGAATATCACTTGGAATGTGAATTGGGACGAAATCGCCAATAGATAAGACCATTTTACAATTTGGGCCCAAGTTAGAAGCAGAGCCTAAGGTGTAAATTATCGATAGTCCATATCTCGGAAACTATAAGAGATAATGTAATTTGGCAACCGGCAATGTAATTAGCATGCCGAATATTACTTGGAATGTGAATTGGAACGAAATCGCCAATAGATAAGACCATTTTACAATTTGGGCCCAAGTTAGAAGCAGAGCCTAAGGTGTAAATTATCGATAGTCCATATCTCGGAAACTATAAGAGATAATGCAATTTGGCAACCCGCAATGTAATTAGCATGCCGAATATTACTTGGAATGTGAATTGGAACGAAATCGCCAATAGATAAGACCATTTTACAATTTGGGCCCAAGTTAGAAGCAGAGCCTAAGGTGTAATTTATCGATAGTCCATATCTCGGAAACTATAAGAGATAATGCAATTTGGCAACCGGCAATGTAATTAGCATGCCGAATATTACTTGGAATGTGAATTGGAACGAAATCGCCAATAGATAAGACCATTTTACAATTTGGGCCCAAGTTAGAAGCAGAGCCTAAGGTGTAAATTATCGATAGTCCATATCTCGGAAACTATAAGAGATAATGCAATTTGGCAACCGGCAATGTAATTAGCATGCCGAATATTACTTGGAATGTGAATTGGAACGAAATCGCCAATAGGTAAGACCATTTTACAATTTGGGCCCAAGTTAGAAGCAGAGCCTAAGGTGTAAATTATCGATAGTCCATATCTCGGAAACTATAAGAGATAATTCAATTTGGCAACCGGCAATGTAATTAGCATGCCGAATATTACTTGGAATGTGAATTGGAACGAAATCGCCAATAGATAAGACCATTTTACAATTTGGGCCCAAGTTAGAAGCAGAGCCTAAGGTGTAAATTATTGATAGTCCATATCTCGGAAACTACAAGAGATAATGCAATTTGGCAACCGGCAATGTAATTAGCATGCCGAATATTACTTGGAATGTGAATTGGAACGAAATCGCCAATAGATAAGGCCATTTTACAATTTGGGCCCAAGTTAGAAGCAGGGCCTAAGGTGTAAATTATCGATAGTCCATATCTCGGAAACTATAAGAGATAATGCAATTTGGCAACCGGCAATGTAATTAGCATGCCGAATATTACTTGGAATGTGAATTGGAACGAAATCGCCAATAGATAAGACCATTTTACAATTTGGGCCCAAGTTAGAAGCAGAGCCTAAGGTGTAAATTATCGATAGTCCATATCTCGGAAACTATAAGAGATAATGCAATTTGGCAACCGGCAATGTAATTAGCATGCCGAATATTACTTGGAATGTGAATTGGAACGAAATCGCCAATAGATAAGACCATTTTACAATTTGGGCCCAAGTTAGAAGCAGAGCCTAAGGTGTAAATTATTGATAGTCCATATCTCAGAAACTATAAGAGATAATGCAATTTCGCAACCGGCAATGTAATTAGCATGCCGAATATTACTTGGAGTGTGAATTGGAACGAAATCGCCAATAGATAAGACCATTTTACAATTTGGGCCAAGTTAGAAGCAGAGCCTAAGGTGTAAATTATCGATAGTCCATATCTCGGAAACTATAAGAGATAATGCAATTTGGCAACCGGCAATGTAATTAGCATGCCGAATATTACTTGGAATGTGAATTTGAACGAAATCGCCAATAGATAAGACCATTTTACAATTTGGGCCCAAGTTAGAAGCAGAGCCTAAGGTGTAAATTATCGATAGTCCATATCTCGGAAACTATAAGAGATAATGCAATTTGGCAAACGGCAATGTAATTAGCATGCCGTATATTACTTGGAATGTGAATTGGAACGAAATCGCCAATAGATAAGACCATTTTACAATTTGGGCCCAAGTTAGAAGCAGAGCCTAAGGTGTAAATTATCGATAGTCCATATCTCGGAAACTATAAGAGATAATGCAATTTGGCAACCGGCAATGTAATTAGCATTCCGAATATTACTTGGAATGTGAATTGGAACGAAATCGCCAATAGATAAGACCATTTTACAATTTGGGCCCAAGTTAGAAGCAGAGCCTAAGGTGTAAATTATCGATAGTCCATATCTCGGAAACTATAAGAGATAATGCAATTTGGCAACCGGCAATGTAATTAGCATGCCGAATATTACTTGGAATGTGAATTGGAACGAAATCGCCAATAGATAAGACCATTTTACAATTTGGGCCCAAGTTAGAAGCAGAGCCTAAGGTGTAAATTATCGATAGTCCATATCTCGGAAACTATAAGAGATAATGCAATTTGGCAACCGGCAATGTAATTAGCATGCCGAATATTACTTGGAATGTGAATTGGAACGAAATCGCCAATAGATAAGACCATTTTACAATTTGGGCCCAAGTTAGAAGCAGAGCCTAAGGTGTAAATTATCGATAGTCCATATCTCGGAAACTATAAGAGATAATGCAATTTGGCAACCGGCAATGTAATTAGCATGCCGAATATTACTTGGAATGTGAATTGGAACGAAATCGCCAATAGATAAGACCATTTTACAATTTGGGCCCAAGTTAGAAGCAGAGCCTAAGGTGTAAATTATTGATAGTCCATATCTCGGAAACTATAAGAGATAATGCAATTTCGCAACCGGCAATGTAATTAGCATGCCGAATATCACTTGGAATGTGAATTGGGACGAAATCGCCAATAGATAAGACCATTTTACAATTTGGGCCCAAGTTAGAAGCAGAGCCTAAGGTGTAAATTATCGATAGTCCATATCTCGGAAACTATAAGAGATAATGCAATTTGGCAACCGGCAATGTAATTAACATGCCGAATATTACTTGGAATGTGAATTGGAACGAAATCGCCAATAGATAAGACCATTTTACAATTTGGGCCCAAGTTAGAAGCAGAGCCTAAGATGTAAATTATCGATAGTCCATATCTCGGAAACTATAAGAGATAATGCAATTTGGCAACCGGCAATGTAATTAGCATGCCGAATATTACTTGGAATGTGAATTGGAACGAAATCGCCAATAGATAAGACCATTTTACAATTTGGGCCCAAGTTAGAAGCAGAGCCTAAGGTGTAAATTATCGATAGTCCATATCTCGGAAACTATAAGAGATAATTCAATTTGGCAACCGGCAATGTAATTAGCATGCCGGATATTACTTGGAATGTGAATTGGAACGAAATCGCCAATAGATAAGACTATTTTACAATTTGGGCCCAAGTTAGAAGCAGAGCCTAAGGTGTAAATTATCGATAGTCCATATCTCGGAAACTATAAGAGATAATGCAATTTGGCAACCGGCAATGTAATTAGCATGCCGAATATTACTTGGAATGTGAATTGGAACGAAATCGCCAATAGATAAGACCATTTTACAATTTGGGCCAAATTTAGAAGCAGAGCCTAAGGTGTAAATTATCGATAGTCCATATCTCGGAAACTATAAGAGATAATGCAATTTGGCAACCGGCAATGTAATTAGCATGCCGAATATTACTTGGAATGTGAATTGGAACGAAATCGCCAATAGATAAGACCATTTTACAATTTGGGCCCAAGTTAGAAGCAGAGCCTAAGGTGTAAATTATCGATAGTCCATATCTCGGAAACTATAAGAGATAATGCAATTTGGCAACCGGCAAAGTAATTAGCATGCCGAATATTACTTGGAATGTGAATTGGAACGAAATCGCCAATAGATAAGACCATTTTACAATTTGGGCCCAAGTTAGAAGCAGAGCCTAAGGTGTAAATTATCGATAGTCCATATCTCGGAAACTATAAGAGATAATTCAATTTGGCAACCGGCAATGTAATTAGCATGCCGAATATTACTTGGAATGTGAATTGGAACGAAATCGCCAATAGATAAGACCATTTTACAATTTGGGCCCAAGTTAGAAGCAGAGCCTAAGGTGTAAATTATTGATAGTCCATATCTCGGAAACTATAAGAGATAATGTAATTTCGCAACCGGCAATGTAATTAGCATGCCGAATATCACTTGGAATGTGAATTGGGACGAAATCGCCAATAGATAAGACCATTTTACAATTTGGGCCCAAGTTAGAAGCAGAGCCTAAGGTGTAAATTATCGATAGTCCATATCTCGGAAACTATAAGAGATAATGCAATTTGGCAAACGGCAATGTAATTAGCATGCCGAATATTACTTGGAATGTGAATTGGAACGAAATCGCCAATAGATAAGACCATTTTACAATTTGGGCAAAAGTTAGATGCAGAGCCTAAGGTGTAAATTATCGATAGTCCATATCTCAGAAACTATAAGAGATAATGCAATTTGGCAACCGGCAATGTAATTAGCATGCCGAATATTACTTGGAATGTGAATTGGAACGAAATCGCCAATAGGTAAGACCATTTTACAATTTGGGCCCAAGTTAGAAGAAGAGCCTAAGGTGTAAATTATCGATAGTCCATATCTCGGAAACTATAAGAGATAATTCAATTTGGCAACCGGCAATGTAATTAGCATGCCGAATATTACTTGGAATGTGAATTGGAACGAAATCGCCAATAGATAAGACCATTTTACAATTTGGGCCCAAGTTAGAAGCAGAGCCTAAGGTGTAAATTATCGATAGTCCATATCTCGGAAACTATAAGAGATAATGCAATTTGGCAACCGGCAATGTAATTAGCATGCCGAATATTACTTGGAATGTGAATTGGAACGAAATCGCCAATAGATAAGACCATTTTACAATTTGGGCCCAAGTTAGAAGCAGAGCCTAAGGTGTAAATTATCGATAGTCCATATCTCGGAAACTATAAGAGATAATGCAATTTGGCAACCGGCAATGTAATTAGCATGCCGAATATTACTTGGAATGTGAATTGGAACGAAATCGCCAATAGATAAGACCATTTTACAATTTGGGCCCAAGTTAGAAGCAGAGCCTAAGGTGTAAATTATCGATAGTCCATATCTCGGAAACTATAAGAGATAATGCAATTTGGCAACCGGCAATGTAATTAGCATGCCGAATATTAATTGGAATGTGAATTGGAACGAAATCGCCAATAGATAAGACCATTTTACAATTTGGGCCCAAGTTAGAAGCAGAGCCTAAGGTGTAAATTATCGATAGTCCATATCTCGGAAACTATAAGAGATAATTCAATTTGGCAACCGGCAATGTAATTAGCATGCCGAATATTACTTGGAATGTGAATTGGAACGAAATCGCCAATAGGTAAGACCATTTTACAATTTGGGCCCAAGTTAGAAGCAGAGCCTAAGGTGTAAATTATCGATAGTCCATATCTCGGAAACTATAAGAGATAATTCAATTTGGCAACCGGCAATGTAATTAGCATGCCGAATATTACTTGGAATGTGAATTGGAACGAAATCGCCAATAGATAAGACCATTTTACAATTTGGGCCCAAGTTAGAAGCAGAGCCTAAGGTGTAAACTATTGATAGTCCATATCTCGGAAACTACAAGAGATAATGCAATTTGGCAACCGGCAATGTAATTAGCATGCCGAATATTACTTGGAATGTGAATTGGAACGAAATCGCCAATAGATAAGGCCATTTTACAATTTGGGCCCAAGTTAGAAGCAGAGTCTAAGGTGTAAATTATCGATAGTCCATATCTCGGAAACTATAAGAGATAATGCAATTTGGCAACCGGCAATGTAATTAGCATGCCGAATATTACTTGGAATGTGAATTGGAACGAAATCGCCAATAGATAAGACCATTTTACAATTTGGGCCCAAGTTAGAAGCAGAGCCTAAGGTGTAAATTATCGATAGTCCATATCTCGGAAACTATAAGAGATAATGCAATTTGGCAACCGGCAATGTAATTAGCATGGCGAATATTACTTGGAATGTGAATTGGAACGAAATCGCCAATAGATAAGACCATTTTACAATTTGGGCCCAAGTTAGAAGCAGAGCCTAAGGTGTAAATTATTGATAGTCCATATCTCGGAAACTATAAGAGATAATGCAATTTCGCAACCGGCAATGTAATTAGCATGCCGAATATTACTTGGAGTGTGAATTGGAACGAAATCGCCAATAGATAAGACCATTTTACAATTTGGGCCCAATTTAGAAGCAGAGCCTAAGGTGTAAATTATCGATAGTCCATATCTCGGAAACTATAAGAGATAATGCAATTTGGCAACCGGCAATGTAATTAGCATGCCGAATATTACTTGGAATGTGAATTGGAACGAAATCGCCAATAGATAAGACCATTTTACAATTTGGGCCCAAGTTAGAAGCAGAGCCTAAGGTGTAAATTATCGATAGTCCATATCTCGGAAACTATAAGAGATAATGCAATTTGGCAACCGGCAATGTAATTAGCATGCCGAATATTACTTGGAATGTGAATTGGAACGAAATCGCCAATAGATAAGACCATTTTACAATTTGGGCCCAAGTTAGAAGCAGAGCCTAAGGTGTAAATTATCGATAGTCCATATCTCGGAAACTATAAGAGATAATGCAATTTGGCAACCGGCAATGTAATTAGCATGCCGAATATTACTTGGAATGTGAATTGGAACGAAATCGCCAATAGATAAGACCATTTTACAATTTGGGCCCAAGTTAGAAGCAGAGCCTAAGGTGTAAATTATTGATAGTCCATATCTCGGAAACTATAAGAGATAATGTAATTTCGCAACCGGCAATGTAATTAGCATGCCGAATATCACTTGGAATGTGAATTGGGACGAAATCGCCAATAGATAAGACCATTTTACAATTTGGGCCCAAGTTAGAAGCAGAGCCTAAGGTGTAAATTATCGATAGTCCATATCTCGGAAACTATAAGAGATAATGCAATTTGGCAACCGGCAATGTAATTAGCATGCCGAATATTACTTGGAATGTGAATTGGAACGAAATCGCCAATAGATAAGACCATTTTACAATTTGGGCAAAAGTTAGAAGCAGAGCCTAAGGTGTAAATTATCGATAGTCCATATCTCGGAAACTATAAGAGATAATGCAATTTGGCAACCGGCAATGTAATTAGCATGCCGAATATTACTTGGAATGTGAATTGGAACGAAATCGCCAATAGATAAGACCATTTTACAATTTGGGCCCAAGTTAGAAGCAGAGCCTAAGGTGTAAATTATCGATAGTCCATATCTCGGAAACTATAAGAGATAATGCAATTTGGCAACCGGCAATGTAATTAGCATGCCGAATATTACTTGGAATGTGAATTGGAACGAAATCGCCAATAGATAAGACCATTTTACAATTTGGGCCCAAGTTAGAAGCAGAGCCTAAGGTGTAAATTATTGATAGTCCATATCTCGGAAACTATAAGAGATAATGTAATTTCGCAACCGGCAATGTAATTAGCATGCCGAATATCACTTGGAATGTGAATTGGGACGAAATCGCCAATAGATAAGACCATTTTACAATTTGGGCCCAAGTTAGAAGCAGAGCCTAAGGTGTAAATTATCGATAGTCCATATCTCGGAAACTATAAGAGATAATGCAATTTGGCAACCGGCAATGTAATTAGCATGCCGAATATTACTTGGAATGTGAATTGGAACGAAATCGCCAATAGATAAGACCATTTTACAATTTGGGCAAAAGTTAGAAGCAGAGCCTAAGGTGTAAATTATCGATAGTCCATATCTCGGAAACTATAAGAGATAATGCAATTTGGCAACCGGCAATGTAATTAGCATGCCGAATATTACTTGGAATGTGAATTGGAACGAAATCGCCAATAGGTAAGACCATTTTACAATTTGGGCCCAAGTTAGAAGCAGAGCCTAAGGTGTAAATTATCGATAGTCCATATCTCGGAAACTATAAGAGATAATTCAATTTGGCAACCGGCAATGTAATTAGCATGCCGAATATTACTTGGAATGTGAATTGGAACGAAATCGCCAATAGATAAGACCATTTTACAATTTGGGCCCAAGTTAGAAGCAGAGTGTAAGGTGTAAATTATCGATAGTCCATATCTCGGAAACTATAAGAGATAATGCAATTTGGCAACCGGCAATGTAATTAGCATGCCGAATATTACTTGGAATGTGAATTGGAACGAAATCGCCAATAGATAAGACCATTTTACAATTTGGGCCCAAGTTAGAAGCAGAGCCTAAGGTGTAAATTATCGATAGTCCATATCTCGGAAACTATAAGAGATAATGCAATTTGGCAACCGGCAATGTAATTAGCATGCCGAATATTACTTGGAATGTGAATTGGAACGAAATCGCCAATAGATAAGACCATTTTACAATTTGGGCCCAAGTTAGAAGCAGAGCCTAAGGTGTAAATTATCGATAGTCCATATCTCGGAAACTATAAGAGATAATGCAATTTGGCAACCGGCAATGTAATTAGCATGCCGAATATTAATTGGAATGTGAATTGGAACGAAATCGCCAATAGATAAGACCATTTTACAATTTGGGCCCAAGTTAGAAGCAGAGCCTAAGGTGTAAATTATCGATAGTCCATATCTCGGAAACTATAAGAAATAATGCAATTTGGCAACCGGCAATGTAACTAGCATGCCGAATATTACTTGGAATGTGAATTGGAACGAAATCGCCAATAGGTAAGACCATTTTACAATTTGGGCCCAAGTTAGAAGCATAGCCTAAGGTGTAAATTATCGATAGTCCATATCTCGGAAACTACAAGAGATAATTCAATTTGGCAACCGGCAATGTAATTAGCATGCCGAATATTACTTGGAATGTGAATTGGAACGAAATCGCCAATAGATAAGACCATTTTACAATTTGGGCCCAAGTTAGAAGCAGAGCCTAAGGTGTAAATTATTGATAGTCCATATCTCGGAAACTACAAGAGATAATGCAATTTGGCAACCGGCAATGTAATTAGCATGCCGAATATTACTTGGAATGTGAATTGGAACGAAATCGCCAATAGATAAGGCCATTTTACAATTTGGGCCCAAGTTAGAAGCAGAGCCTAAGGTGTAAATTATCGATAGTCCATATCTCGGAAACTATAAGAGATAATTCAATTTGGCAACCGGCAATGTAATTAGCATGCCGAATATTACTTGGAATGTGAATTGGAACGAAATCGCTAATAGATAAGACCATTTTACAATTTGGGCCCAAGTTAGAAGCAGAGCCTAAGGTGTAAATTATCGATAGTCCATATCTCGGAAACTATAAGAGATAATGCGATTTGGCAACCGGCAATGTAATTAGCATGGCGAATATTACTTGGAATGTGAATTGGAACGAAATCGCCAATAGATAAGACCATTTTACAATTTGGGCCAAGTTAGAAGCAGAGCCTAAGGTGTAAATTATCGATAGTCCATATCTCGGAAACTATAAGAGATAATGCAATTTGGCAACCGGCAATGTAATTAGCATGCCGAATATTACTTGGAATGTGAAGTGGAACGAAATCGCCAATAGATAAAACCATTTTACAATTTGGGCCCAAGTTAGAAGCAGAGCCTAAGGTGTAAATTATCGATAGTCCATATCTCGGAAACTATAAGAGATAATGCAATTTGGCAACCGGCAATGTAATTAGCATGCCGAATATTACTTGGAATGTGAATTGGAACGAAATCGCCAATAGATAAGACCATTTTACAATTTGGGCCCAACTTAGAAGCAGAGCCTAAGGTGTAAATTATCGATAGTCCATATCTCGGAAACTATAAGAGATAATGCAATTTGGCAACCGGCAATGTAATTAGCATGCCGAATATTACTTGGAATGTGAATTGGAACGAAATCGCCAATAGATAAGACCATTTTACAATTTGGGCCCAAGTTAGAAGCAGAGCCTAAGGTGTAAATTATCGATAGTCCATATCTCGGAAACTATAAGAGATAATGCAATTTGGCAACCGGCAATGTAATTAGCATGCCGAATATTACTTGGAATGTGAATTGGAACGAAATCGCCAATAGATAAGACCATTTTACAATTTGGGCCCAAGTTAGAAGCAGAGCCTAAGGTGTAAATTATTGATAGTCCATATCTCGGAAACTATAAGAGATAATGCAATTTCGCAACCGGCAATGTAATTAGCATGCCGAATGTCACTTGGAATGTGAATTGGGACGAAATCGCCAATAGATAAGACCATTTTACAATTTGGGCCCAAGTTAGAAGCAGAGCCTAAGGTGTAAATTATCGATAGTCCATATCTCGGAAACTATAAGAGATAATGCAATTTGGCAACCGGCAATGTAATTAGCATGCCGAATATTACTTGGAATGTGAATTGGAACGAAATCGCCAATAGATAAGACCATTTTACAATTTGGGCCCAAGTTAGAAGCAGAGCCTAAGATGTAAATTATCGATAGTCCATATCTCGGAAACTATAAGAGATAATGCAATTTGGCAACCGGCAATGTAATTAGCATGCCGAATATTACTTGGAATGTGAATTGGAACGAAATCGCCAATAGATAAGACCATTTTACAATTTGGGCCCAAGTTAGAAGCAGAGCCTAAGGTGTAAATTATCGATAGTCCATATCTCGGAAACTATAAGAGATAATTCAATTTGGCAACCGGCAATGTAATTAGCATGCCGGATATTACTTGGAATGTGAATTGGAACGAAATCGCCAATAGATAAGACCATTTTACAATTTGGGCCCAAGTTAGAAGCAGAGCCTAAGGTGTAAATTATCGATAGTCCATATCTCGGAAACTATAAGAGATAATGCAATTTGGCAACCGGCAATGTAATTAGCATGCCGAATATTACTTGGAATGTGAATTGGAACGAAATCGCCAATAGGTAAAACCATTTTACAATTTGGGCCCAAGTTAGAAGCAGAGCCTAAGGTGTAAATTATCGATAGTCCATATCTCGGAAACTATAAGAGATAATTCAATTTGGCAACCGGCAATGTAATTAGCATGCCGAATATTACTTGGAATGTGAATTGGAACGAAATCGCCAATAGATAAGACCATTTTACAATTTGGGCCCAAGTTAGAAGCAGAGTGTAAGGTGTAAATTATCGATAGTCCATATCTCGGAAACTATAAGAGATAATGCAATTTGGCAACCGGCAATGTAATTAGCATGCCGAATATTACTTGGAATGTGAATTGGAACGAAATCGCCAATAGATAAGACCATTTTACAATTTGGGCCCAAGTTAGAAGCAGAGCCTAAGGTGTAAATTATCGATAGTCCATATCTCGGAAACTATAAGAGATAATGCAATTTGGCAACCGGCAATGTAATTAGCATGCCGAATATTACTTGGAATGTGAATTGGAACGAAATCGCCAATAGATAAGACCATTTTACAATTTGGGCCCAAGTTAGAAGCAGAGCCTAAGGTGTAAATTATCGATAGTCCATATCTCGGAAACTATAAGAGATAATGCAATTTGGCAACCGGCAATGTAATTAGCATGCCGAATATTAATTGGAATGTGAATTGGAACGAAATCGCCAATAGATAAGACCATTTTACAATTTGGGCCCAAGTTAGAAGCAGAGCCTAAGGTGTAAATTATCGATAGTCCATATCTCGGAAACTATAAGAGATAATGCAATTTGGCAACCGGCAATGTAATTAGCATGCCGAATATTACTTGGAATGTGAATTGGAACGAAATCGCCAATAGGTAAGACCATTTTACAATTTGGGCCCAAGTTAGAAGCAGAGCCTAAGGTGTAAATTATCGATAGTCCATATCTCGGAAACTACAAGAGATAATTCAATTTGGCAACCGGCAATGTAATTAGCATGCCGAATATTACTTGGAATGTGAATTGGAACGAAATCGCCAATAGATAAGACCATTTTACAATTAGGGCCCAAGTTAGAAGCAGAGCCTAAGGTGTAAATTATTGATAGTCCATATCTCGGAAACTACAAGAGATAATGCAATTTGGCAACCGGCAATGTAATTAGCATGCCGAATATTACTTGGAATGTGAATTGGAACGAAATCGCCAATAGATAAGGCCATTTTACAATTTGGGCCCAAGTTAGAAACAGAGCCTAAGGTGTAAATTATCGATAGTCCATATCTCGGAAACTATAAGAGATAATTCAATTTGGCAACCGGCAATGTAATTAGCATGCCGAATATTACTTGGAATGTGAATTGGAACGAAATCGCTAATAGATAAGACCATTTTACAATTTGGGCCCAAGTTAGAAGCAGAGCCTAAGGTGTAAATTATCGATAGTCCATATCTCGGAAACTATAAGAGATAATGCAATTTGGCAACCGGCAATGTAATTAGCATGGCGAATATTACTTGGAGTGTGAATTGGAACGAAATCGCCAATAGATAAGACCATTTTACAATTTGGGCCCAAGTTAGAAGCAGAGCCTAAGGTGTAAATTATCGATAGTCCATATCTCGGAAACTATAAGAGATAATGCAATTTGGCAACCGGCAATGTAATTAGCATGGCGAATATTACTTGGAGTGTGAATTGGAACGAAATCGCCAATAGATAAGACCATTTTACAATTTGGGCCCAAGTTAGAAGCAGAGCCTAAGGTGTAAATTATTGATAGTCCATATCTCGGAAACTATAAGAGATAATGCAATTTCGCAACCGGCAATGTAATTAGCATGCCGAATATTACTTGGAGTGTGAATTGGAACGAAATCGCCAATAGATAAGACCATTTTACAATTTGGGCCAAGTTAGAAGCAGAGCCTAAGGTGTAAATTATCGATAGTCCATATCTCGGAAACTATAAGAGATAATGCAATTTTGCAACCGGCAATGTAATTAGCATGCCGAATATTACTTGGAATGTGAATTGGAACGAAATCGCCAATAGATAAAACCATTTTACAATTTGGGCCCAAGTTAGAACCAGAGCCTAAGGTGTAAATTATCGATAGTCCATATCTCGGAAACTATAAGAGATAATGCAATTTGGCAACCGGCAATGTAATTAGCATGCCGAATATTACTTGGAATGTGAATTGGAACGAAATCGCCAATAGATAAGACCATTTTACAATTTGGGCCCAACTTAGAAGCAGAGCCTAAGGTGTAAATTATCGATAGTCCATATCTCGGAAACTATAAGAGATAATGCAATTTGGCAACCGGCAATGTAATTAGCATGCCGAATATTACTTGGAATGTGAATTGGAACGAAATCGCCAATAGATAAGACCATTTTACAATTTGGGCCCAAGTTAGAAGCAGAGCCTAAGGTGTAAATTATCGATAGTCCATATCTCGGAAACTATAAGAGATAATGCAATTTGGCAACCGGCAATGTAATTAGCATGCCGAATATTACTTGGAATGTGAATTGGAACGAAATCGCCAATAGATAAGACCATTTTACAATTTGGGCCCAAGTTAGAAGCAGAGCCTAAGGTGTAAATTATTGATAGTCCATATCTCGGAAACTATAAGAGATAATGCAATTTCGCAACCGGCAATGTAATTAGCATGCCGAATGTCACTTGGAATGTGAATTGGGACGAAATCGCCAATAGATAAGACCATTTTACAATTTGGGCCCAAGTTAGAAGCAGAGCCTAAGGTGTAAATTATCGATAGTCCATATCTCGGAAACTATAAGAGATAATGCAATTTGGCAACCGGCAATGTAATTAGCATGCCGAATATTACTTGGAATGTGAATTGGAACGAAATCGCCAATAGATAAGACCATTTTACAATTTGGGCCCAAGTTAGAAGCAGAGCCTAAGATGTAAATTATCGATAGTCCATATCTCGGAAACTATAAGAGATAATGCAATTTGGCAACCGGCAATGTAATTAGCATGCCGAATATTACTTGGAATGTGAATTGGAACGAAATCGCCAATAGATAAGACCATTTTACAATTTGGGCCCAAGTTAGAAGCAGAGCCTAAGGTGTAAATTATCGATAGTCCATATCTCGGAAACTATAAGAGATAATTCAATTTGGCAACCGGCAATGTAATTAGCATGCCGGATATTACTTGGAATGTGAATTGGAACGAAATCGCCAATAGATAAGACCATTTTACAATTTGGGCCCAAGTTAGAAGCAGAGCCTAAGGTGTAAATTATCGATAGTCCATATCTCGGAAACTATAAGAGATAATGCAATTTGGCAACCGGCAATGTAATTAGCATGCCGAATATTACTTGGAATGTGAATTGGAACGAAATCGCCAATAGATAAGACGATTTTACAATTTGGGCTCAAGTTAGAAGCAGAGCCTAAGATGTAAATTATCGATAGTCCATATCTCGGAAACTATAAGAGATAATGCAATTTGGCAATCGGCAATGTAATTAGCATGCCGAATATTACTTGGAATGTGAATTGGAACGAAATCGCCAATAGATAAGACCATTTTACAATTTGGGCCCAAGTTAGAAGCAGAGCCTAAGGTGTAAATTATCGATAGTCCATATCTCGGAAACTATAAGAGATAATTCAATTTGGCAACCGGCAATGTAATTAGCATGCCGGATATTACTTGGAATGTGAATTGGAACGAAATCGCCAATAGATAAGAACATTTTACAATTTGGGCCCAAGTTAGAAGCAGGGCCTAAGGTGTAAATTACCGATAGTCCATATCTCGGAAACTATAAGAGATAATGCAATTTGGCAACCGGCAATGTAATTAGCATGCCGAATATTACTTGGAATGTGAATTGGAACGAAAACGCCAATAGATAAGACCATTTTACAATTTGGGCCCAAGTTAGAAGCAGAGCCTAAGGTGTAAATTATCGATAGTCCATATCTCGGAAACTATAAGAGATAATGCAATTTGGCAACCGGCAATGTAATTAGCATGCCGAATATTACTTGGAATGTGAATTGGAACGAAAACGCCAATAGATAAGACCATTTTACAATTTGGGCCCAAGTTAGAAGCAGAGCCTAAGGTGTAAATTATCGATAGTCCATATCTCGGAAACTATAAGAGATAATGCAATTTGGCAACCGGCAATGTAATTAGCATGCCGAATATTACTTGGAATGTGAATTGGAACGAAATCGCCAATAGATAAGACCATTTTACAATTTGGGCCCAAGTTAGAAGCAGAGCCTAAGGTGTAAATTATCGATAGTCCATATCTCGGAAACTATAAGAGATAATGCAATTTGGCAACCGGCAATGTAATTAGCATGCCGAATATTACTTGGAATGTGAATTGGAACGAAATCGCCAATAGATAAGACCATTTTACAATTTGGGCCCAAGTTAGAAGCAGAGCCTAAGGTGTAAATTATCGATGGTCCATATCTCGGAAACTATAAGAGATAATGCAATTTGGCAACCGGCAATGTAATTAGCATGGCGAATATTACTTGGAATGTGAATTGGAACGAAATCGCCAATAGATAAGACCATATTACAATTTGGGCCCAAGTTAGAAGCAGAGCCTTAGGTGTAAATTATTGATAGTCCATATCTCGGAAACTATAAGAGATAATGCAATTTCGCAACCGGCAATGTAATTAGCATGCCGAATATTACTTGGAGTGTGAATTGGAACGAAATCGCCAATAGATAAGACCATTTTACAATTTGGGCCCAATTTAGAAGCAGAGCCTAAGGTGTAAATTATCGATAGTCCATATCTCGGAAACTATAAGAGATAATGCAATTTGGCAACCGGCAATGTAATTAGCATGCCGAATATTACTTGGAATGTGAATTGGAACGAAATCGCCAATAGATAAGACCATTTTACAATTTGGGCAAGAGTTAGAAGCAGAGCCTAAGGTGTAAATTATCGATAGTCCATATCTCGGAAACTATAAGAGATAATGCAATTTGGCAACCGGCAATATAATTAGCATGCCGAATATTACTTGGAATGTGAATTGGAACGAAATCGCCAACAGATAAGACCATTTTACAATTTGGGCCCAAGTTAGAAGCAGAGCCTAAGGTGTAAATTATCGATAGTCCATATCTCGGAAACTATAAGAGATAATGCAATTTGGCAACCGGCAATGTAATTAGCATGCCGAATATTACTTGGAATGTGAATTGGAACGAAATCGCCAATAGATAAGACCATTTTACAATTTGGGCCCAAGTTAGAAGCAGAGCCTAAGGTGTAAATTATTGATAGTCCATATCTCGGAAACTATAAGAGATAATGTAATTTCGCAACCGGCAATGTAATTAGCATGCCGAATATCACTTGGAATGTGAATTGGGACGAAATCGCCAATAGATAAGACCATTTTACAATTTGGGCCCAAGTTAGAAGCAGAGCCTAAGGTGTAAATTATCGATAGTCCATATCTCGGGAACTATAAGAGATAATGCAATTTGGCAACCGGCAATGTAATTAGCATGCCGAATATTACTTGGAATGTGAATTGGAACGAAATCGCCAATAGATAAGACCATTTTACAATTTGGGCCCAAGTTAGAAGCAGAGCCTAAGGTGTAAATTATCGATAGTCCATATCTCGGAAACTATAAGAGATAATGCAATTTGGCAACCGGCAATGTAATTAGCATGCCGAATATTACTTGGAATGTGAATTGGAACGAAATCGCCAATAGGTAAGACCATTTTACAATTTGGGCCCAAGTTAGAAGCAGAGCCTAAGGTGTAAATTATCGAAAGTCCATATCTCGGAAACTATAAGAGATAATTCAATTTGGCAACCGGCAAAGTAATTAGCATGCCGAATATTACTTGGAATGTGAATTGGAACGACATCGCCAATAGATAAGACCATTTTACAATTTGGGCCCAAGTTAGAAGCAGAGCCTAAGGTGTAAATTATCGATAGTCCATATCTCGGAAACTATAAGAGATAATGCAATTTGGCAAAAGGCAATGTAATTAGCATGCCGAATATTACTTGGAATGTGAATTGGAACGAAATCGCCAATAGATAAGACCATTTTACAATTTGGGCCCAAGTTAGAAGCAGAGCCCAAGGTGTAAATTATCGATAGTCCATATCTCGGAAACTATAAGAGATAATGCAATTTGGCAGCCGGCAATGTAATTAGCATGCCGAATATTATTTGGAATGTGAATTGGAACGAAATCGCCAATAGATAAGACCATTTAACAATTTGGGCCCAAGTTAGAAGCAGAGCCTAAGGTGTAAATTATCGATAGTCCATATCTCGGAAACTATAAGAGATAATGCAATTTGGCAACCGGCAATGTAATTAGCATGCCGAATATTAATTGGAATGTGAATTGGAACGAAATCGCCAATAGATAAGACCATTTTACAATTTGGGCCCAAGTTAGAAGCAGAGCCTAAGGTGTAAATTATCGATAGTCCATATCTCGGAAACTATAAGAGATAATGCAATTTGGCAACCGGCAATGTAATTAGCATGCCGAATATTTCTTGGAATGTGAATTGGAACGAAATCGCCAATAGGTAAGACCATTTTACAATTTGGGCCCAAGTTAGAAGCAGAGCCTAAGGTGTAAATTATCGATAGTCCATATCTCGGAAACTATAAGAGATAATTCAATTTGGCAACCGGCAATGTAATTAGCATGCCGAATATTACTTGGAATGTGAATTGGAACGAAATCGCCAATAGATAAGACCATTTTACAATTTGGGCCCAAGTTAGAAGCAGAGCCTAAGGTGTAAATTATCGATAGTCCATATCTCGGAAACTATAAGAGATAATGCAATTTGGCAACCGGCAATGTAATTAGCATGCCGAATATTACTTGGAATGTGAATTGGAACGAAATCGCCAATAGATAAGACCATTTTACAATTTGGGCCCAAGTTAGAAGCAGAGCCTAAGGTGTAAATTATCGATAGTCCATATCTCGGAAACTATAAGAGATAATGCAATTTGGCAACCGGCAATGTAATTAGCATGGCGAATATTACTTGGAATGTGAATTGGAACGAAATCGCCAATAGATAAGACCATTTTACAATTTGGGCCCAAGTTAGAAGCAGAGCCTAAGGTGTAAATTATTGATAGTCCATATCTCGGAAACTATAAGAGATAATGCAATTTCGCAACCGGCAATGTAATTAGCATGCCGAATATTACTTGGAGTGTGAATTGGAACGAAATCGCCAATAGATAAGACCATTTTACAATTTGGGCCCAATTTAGAAGCAGAGCCTAAGGTGTAAATTATCGATAGTCCATATCTCGGAAACTATAAGAGATAATGCAATTTGGCAACCGGCAATGTAATTAGCATGCCGAATATTACTTGGAATGTGAATTGGAACGAAATCGCCAATAGATAAGACCATTTTACAATTTGGGCCCAAGTTAGAAGCAGAGCCTAAGGTGTAAATTATCGATAGTCCATATCTCGGAAACTATAAGAGATAATGCAATTTGGCAACCGGCAATATAATTAGCATGCCGAATATTACTTGGAATGTGAATTGGAACGAAATCGCCAATAGATAAGACCATTTTACAATTTGGGCCCAAGTTAGAAGCAGAGCCTAAGGTGTAAATTATCGATAGTCCATATCTCGGAAACTATAAGAGATAATGCAATTTGGCAACCGGCAATGTAATTAGCATGCCGAATATTACTTGGAATGTGAATTGGAACGAAATCGCCAATAGATAAGACCATTTTACAATTTGGGCCCAAGTTAGAAGCAGAGCCTAAGGTGTAAATTATTGATAGTCCATATCTCGGAAACTATAAGAGATAATGTAATTTCGCAACCGGCAATGTAATTAGCATGCCGAATATCACTTGGAATGTGAATTGGGACGAAATCGCCAATAGATAAGACCATTTTACAATTTGGGCCCAAGTTAGAAGCAGAGCCTAAGGTGTAAATTATCGATAGTCCATATCTCGGAAACTATAAGAGATAATGCAATTTGGCAACCGGCAATGTAATTAGCATGCCGAATATTTCTTGGAATGTGAATTGGAACGAAATCGCCAATAGATAAGACCATTTTACAATTTGGGCCCAAGTTAGAAGCAGAGCCTAAGGTGTAAATTATCGATAGTCCATATCTCGGAAACTATAAGAGATAATGCAATTTGGCAACCGGCAATGTAATTAGCATGCCGAATATTACTTGGAATGTGAATTGGAACGAAATCGCCAATAGATAAAACCATTTTACAATTTGGGCCCAAGTTAGAAGCAGAGCCTAAGGTGTAAATTATTGATAGTCCATATCTCGGAAACTATAAGAGATAATGTAATTTCGCAACCGGCAATGTAATTAGCATGCCGAATATCACTTGGAATGTGAATTGGGACGAAATCGCCAATAGATAAGACCATTTTACAATTTGGGCCCAAGTTAGAAGCAGAGCCTAAGGTGTAAATTATCGATAGTCCATATCTCGGAAACTATAAGAGATAATGCAATTTGGCAACCGGCAATGTAATTAGCATGCCGAATATTACTTGGAATGTGAATTGGAACGAAATCGCCAATAGATAAGACCATTTTACAATTTGGGCAAAAGTTAGAAGCAGAGCCTAAGGTGTAAATTATCGATAGTCCATATCTCGGAAACTATAAGAGATAATGCAATTTGGCAACCGGCAATGTAATTAGCATGCCGAATATTACTTGGAATGTGAATTGGAACGAAATCGCCAATAGGTAAGACCATTTTACAATTTGGGCCCAAGTTAGAAGCAGAGCCTAAGGTGTAAATTATCGATAGTCCATATCTCGGAAAATATAAGAGATAATTCAATTTGGCAACCGGCAATGTAATTAGCATGCCGTATATTACTTGGAATGTGAATTGGAACGAAATCGCCAATAGATAAGACCATTTTACAATTTGGGCCCAAGTTAGAAGCAGAGCCTAAGGTGTAAATTATCGATAGTCCATATCTCGGAAACTATAAGAGATAATGCAATTTGGCAAAAGGCAATGTAATTAGCATGCCGAATATTACTTGGAATGTGAATTGGAACGAAATCGCCAATAGATAAGACCATTTTACAATTTGGGCCCAAGTTAGAAGCAGAGCCCAAGGTGTAAATTATCGATAGTCCATATCTCGGAAACTATAAGAGATAATGCAATTTGGCAACCGGCAATGTAATTAGCATGCCGAATATTACTTGGAATGTGAATTGGAACGAAATCGCCAATAGATAAGACCATTTAACAATTTGGGCCCAAGTTAGAAGCAGAGCCTAAGGTGTAAATTATCGATAGTCCATATCTCGGAAACTATAAGAGATAATGCAATTTGGCAACCGGCAATGTAATTAGCATGCCGAATATTAATTGGAATGTGAATTGGAACGAAATCGCCAATAGATAAGACCATTTTACAATTTGGGCCCAAGTTAGAAGCAGAGCCTAAGGTGTAAATTATCGATAGTCCATATCTCGGAAACTATAAGAGATAATGCAATTTGGCAACCGGCAATGTAATTAGCATGCCGAATATTACTTGGAATGTGAATTGGAACGAAATCGCCAATAGGTAAGACCATTTTACAATTTGGGCCCAAGTTAGAAGCAGAGCCTAAGGTGTAAATTATCGATAGTCCATATCTCGGAAACTATAAGAGATAATTCAATTTGGCAACCGGCAATGTAATTAGCATGCCGAATATTACTTGGATTGTGGATTGGAACGAAATCGCCAATAGATAAGACCATTTTACAATTTGGGCCCAAGTTAGAAGCAGAGCCTAAGGTGTAAATTATTGATAGTCCATATCTCGGAAACTACAAGAGATAATGCAATTTGGCAACCGGCAATGTAATTAGCATGCCGAATATTACTTGGAATGTGAATTGGAACGAAATCGCCAATAGATAAGGCCATTTTACAATTTGGGCCCAAGTTAGAAGCAGAGCCTAAGGTGTAAATAATCGATAGTCCATATCTCGGAAACTATAAGAGATAATGCAATTTGGCAACCGGCAATGTAATTAGCATGCCGAATATTACTTGGAATGTGAATTGGAACGAAATCGCTAATAGATAAGACCATTTTACAATTTGGGCCCAAGTTAGAAGCAGAGCCTAAGGTGTAAATTATCGATAGTCCATAACTCGGAAACTATAAGAGATAATGCAATTTGGCAACCGGCAATGTAATTAGCATGGCGAATATTACTTGGAATGTGAATTGGAACGAAATCGCCAATAGATAAGACCATTTTACAATTTGGGCCCATGTTAGAAGCAGAGCCTAAGGTGTAAATTATTGATAGTCCATATCTCGGAAACTATAAGAGATAATGCAATTTCGCAACCGGCAATGTAATTAGCATGCCGAATATTACTTGGAGTGTGAATTGGAACGAAATCGCCAATAGATAAGACCATTTTACAATTTGGGCCAAGTTAGAAGCAGAACCTAAGGTGTAAATTATCGATAGTCCATATCTCGGAAACTATAAGAGATAATGCAATTTGGCAACCGGCAATGTAATTAGCATGCCGAATATTACTTGGAATGTGAATTGGAACGAAATCGCCAATAGATAAAACTATAAGAGATAATGCAATTTGGCAACCGGCAATGTAATTAGCATGCCGAATATTACTTGGAATGTGAATTGGAACGAAATCGCCAATAGATAAGACCATTTTACAATTTGGGCAAAAGTTAGAAGCAGAGCCTAAGGTGTAAATTATCGATAGTCCATATCTCGGAAACTATAAGAGATAATGCAATTTGGCAACCGGCAATGTAATTAGCATGCCGAATATTACTTGGAATGTGAATTGGAACGAAATCGCCAATAGGTAAGACCATTTTACAATTTGGGCCCAAGTTAGAAGCAGAGCCTAAGGTGTAAATTATCGATAGTCCATATCTCGGAAACTATAAGAGATAATTCAATTTGGCAACCGGCAATGTAATTAGCATGCCGTATATTACTTGGAATGTGAATTGGAACGAAATCGCCAATAGATAAGACCATTTTACAATTTGGGCCCAAGTTAGAAGCAGAGCCTAAGGTGTAAATTATCGATAGTCCATATCTCGGAAACTATAAGAGATAATGCAATTTGGCAAAAGGCAATGTAATTAGCATGCCGAATATTACTTGGAATGTGAATTGGAACGAAATCGCCAATAGATAAGACCATTTTACAATTTGGGCCCAAGTTAGAAGCAGAGCCCAAGGTGTAAATTATCGATAGTCCATATCTCGGAAACTATAAGAGATAATGCAATTTGGCAACCGGCAATGTAATTAGCATGCCGAATATTACTTGGAATGTGAATTGGAACGAAATCGCCAATAGATAAGACCATTTAACAATTTGGGCCCAAGTTAGAAGCAGAGCCTAAGGTGTAAATTATCGATAGTCCATATCTCGGAAAATATAAGAGATAATGCAATTTGGCAACCGGCAATGTAATTAGCATGCCGAATATTAATTGGAATGTGAATTGGAACGAAATCGCCAATAGATAAGACCATTTTACAATTTGGGCCCAAGTTAGAAGCAGAGCCTAAGGTGTAAATTATCGATAGTATATATCTCGGAAACTATAAGAGATAATGCAATTTGGCAACCGGCAATGTAATTAGCATGCCGAATATTACTTGGAATGTGAATTGGAACGAAATCGCCAATAGGTAAGACCATTTTACAATTTGGGCCCAAGTTAGAAGCAGAGCCTAAGGTGTAAATTATCGATAGTCCATATCTCGGAAACTATAAGAGATAATTCAATTTGGCAACCGGCAATGTAATTAGCATGCCGAATATTACTTGGATTGTGGATTGGAACGAAATCGCCAATAGATAAGACCATTTTACAATTTGGGCCCAAGTTAGAAGCAGAGCCTAAGGTGTAAATTATTGATAGTCCATATCTCGGAAACTACAAGAGATAATGCAATTTGGCAACAGGCAATGTAATTAGCATGCCGAATATTACTTGGAATGTGAATTGGAACGAAATCGCCAATAGATAAGGCCATTTTACAATTTGGGCCCAAGTTAGAAGCAGAGCCTAAGGTGTAAATAATCGATAGTCCATATCTCGGAAACTATAAGAGATAATGCAATTTGGCAACCGGCAATGTAATTAGCATGCCGAATATTACTTGGAATGTGAATTGGAACGAAATCGCTAATAGATAAGACCATTTTACAATTTGGGCCCAAGTTAGAAGCAGAGCCTAAGGTGTAAATTATCGATAGTCCATAACTCGGAAACTATAAGAGATAATGCAATTTGGCAACCGGCAATGTAATTAGCATGGCGAATATTACTTGGAATGTGAATTGGAACGAAATCGCCAATAGATAAGACCATTTTACAATTTGGGCCCATGTTAGAAGCAGAGCCTAAGGTGTAAATTATTGATAGTCCATATCTCGGAAACTATAAGAGATAATGCAATTTCGCAACCGGCAATGTAATTAGCATGCCGAATATTACTTGGAGTGTGAATTGGAACGAAATCGCCAATAGATAAGACCATTTTACAATTTGGGCCAAGTTAGAAGCAGAACCTAAGGTGTAAATTATCGATAGTCCATATCTCGGAAACTATAAGAGATAATGCAATTTGGCAACCGGCAATGTAATTAGCATGCCGAATATTACTTGGAATGTGAATTGGAACGAAATCGCCAATAGATAAAACCATTTTACAATTTGGGCCCAAGTTAGAAGCAGAGCCTAAGGTGTAAATTATCGATAGTCCATATCTCGGAAACTATAAGAGATAATGCAATTTGGCAACCGGCAATGTAATTAGCATGCCGAATATTACTTGGAATGTGAATTGGAACGAAATCGCCAATAGATAAGACCATTTTACAATTTGGGCCCAAGTTAGAAGCAGAGCCTAAGGTGTAAATTATCGATAGTCCATATCTCGGAAACTATAAGAGATAATGCAATTTGGCAACCGGCAATGTAATTAGCATGCCGAATATTACTTGGAATGTGAATTGGAACGAAATCGCCAATAGATAAGACCATTTTACAATTTGGGCCCAAGTTAGAAGCAGAGCCTAAGGTGTAAATTATCGATAGTCCATATCTCGGAAACTATAAGAGATAATGCAATTTGGCAACCGGCAATGTAATTAGCATGCCGAATATTACTTGGAATGTGAATTGGAACGAAATCGCCAATAGATAAGACCATTTTACAATTTGGGCCCAAGTTAGAAGCAGAGCCTAAGGTGTAAATTATTGATAGTCCATATCTCGGAAACTATAAGAGATAATGCAATTTCGCAACCGGCAATGTAATTAGCATGCCGAATGTCACTTGGAATGTGAATTGGGACGAAATCGCCAATAGATAAGACCATTTTACAATTTGGGCCCAAGTTAGAACCAGAGCCTAAGGTGTAAATTATCGATAGTCCATATCTCGGAAAATATAAGAGATAATGCAATTTGGCAACCGGCAATGTAATTAGCATGCCGAATATTACTTGGAATGTGAATTGGAACGAAATCGCCAATAGATAAGACCATTTTACAATTTGGGCCCAAGTTAGAAGCAGAGCCTAAGATGTAAATTATCGATAGTCCATATCTCGGAAACTATAAGAGATAATGCAATTTGGCAACCGGCAATGTAATTAGCATGCCGAATATTACTTGGAATGTGAATTGGAACGAAATCGCCAATAGATAAGACCATTTTACAATTTGGGCCCAAGTTAGAAGCAGAGCCTAAGGTGTAAATTATCGATAGTCCATATCTCGGAAACTATAAGAGATAATTCAATTTGGCAACCGGCAATGTAATTAGCATGCCGGATATTACTTGGAATATGAATTGGAACGAAATCGCCAATAGATAAGACCATTTTACAATTTGGGCCCAAGTTAGAAGCAGAGCCTAAGGAGATTCGTCCATCGATCGATCGTCCATATCTCGGAAACTATAAGAGATAATGCAATTTGGCAACCGGCAATGTAATTAGCATGCCGAATATTACTTGGAATGTGAATTGGAACGAAATCGCCAATAGATAAGAACATTTTAAAATTTGGGCCCAAGTTAGAAGCAGAGCCTAAGGTGTAAATTATCGATAGTCCATATCTCGGAAACTATAAGAGATAATTCAATTTGGCAACCGGCAATGTAATTAGCATGCCGGATATTACTTGGAATGTGAATTGGAACGAAATCGCCAATAGATAAGAACATTTTACAATTTGGGCCCAAGTTAGAAGCAGGGCCTAAGGTGTAAATTACCGATAGTCCATATCTCGGAAACTATAAGAGATAATGCAATTTGGCAACCGGCAATGTAATTAGCATGCCGAATATTACTTGGAATGTGAATTGGAACGAAAACGCCAATAGATAAGACCATTTTACAATTTGGGCCCAAGTTAGAAGCAGAGCCTAAGGTGTAAATTATCGATAGTCCATATCTCGGAAACTATAAGAGATAGTGCAATTTGGCAACCGGCAAAGTAATTAGCATGCCGAATATTACTTGGAATGTGAATTGGAACGAAATCGCCAATAGAGAAGACCATTTTACAATTTGGGCCCAAGTTAGAAGCAGTGCCTAAGGTGTAAATTATCGATAGTCCATATCTCGGAAACTATAAGAGATAATGCAATTTGGCAACCGGCAATGTAATTAGCATGCCGAATATTACTTGGAATGTGAATTGGAACGAAAACGCCAATAGATAAGACCATTTTACAATTTGGGCCCAAGTTAGAAGCAGAGCCTAAGGTGTAAATTATCGATAGTCCATATCTCGGAAACTATAAGAGATAATGCAATTTGGCAACCGGCAATGTAATTAGCATGCCGAATATTACTTGGAATGTGAATTGGAACGAAATCGCCAATAGATAAGACCATTTTACAATTTGGGCCCAAGTTAGAAGCAGAGCCTAAGGTGTAAATTATCGATAGTCCATATCTCGGAAACTATAAGAGATAATGCAATTTGGCAACCGGCAATGTAATTAGCATGCCGAATATTACTTGGAATGTGAATTGGAACGAAATCGCCAATAGATAAGACCATTTTACAATTTGGGCCCAAGTTAGAAGCAGAGCCTAAGGTGTAAATTATCGATAGTCCATATCTCGGAAACTATAAGAGATAATGCAATTTGGCAACCGGCAATGTAATTAGCATGCCGAATATTACTTGGAATGTGAATTGGAACGAAATCGCCAATAGATAAGACCATTTTACAATTTGGGCCCAAGTTAGAAGCAGAGCCTAAGGTGTAAATTATTGATAGTCCATATCTCGGAAACTATAAGAGATAATGCAATTTCGCAACCGGCAATGTAATTAGCATGCCGAATATCACTTGGAATGTGAATTGGGACGAAATCGCCAATAGATAAGACCATTTTACAATTTGGGCCCAAGTTAGAAGCAGAGCCTAAGGTGTAAATTATCGATAGTCCATATCTCGGAAACTATAAGAGATAATGCAATTTGGCAACCGGCAATGTAATTAGCATGCCGAATATTACTTGGAATGTGAATTGGAACGAAATCGCCAATAGATAAGACCATTTTACAATTTGGGCCCAAGTTAGAAGCAGAGCCTAAGATGTAAATTATCGATAGTCCATATCTCGGAAACTATAAGAGATAATGCAATTTGGCAACCGGCAATGTAATTAGCATGCCGAATATTACTTGGAATGTGAATTGGAACGAAATCGCCAATAGATAAGACCATTTTACAATTTGGGCCCAAGTTAGAAGCAGAGCCTAAGGTGTAAATTACCGATAGTCCATATCTCGGAAACTATAAGAGATAATGCAATTTGGCAACCGGCAATGTAATTAGCATGCCGAATATTACTTGGAATGTGAATTGGAACGAAATCGCCAATAGATAAGACGATTTTACAATTTGGGCCCAAGTTAGAAGCAGAGCCTAAGGTGTAAATTATCGATAGTCCATATCTCCGAAACTATAAGAGATAATGCAATTTGGCAACCGGCAATGTAATTAGCATGCCGAATATTACTTGGAATGTGAATTGGAACGAAATCGCCAATAGAGAAGACCAATTTACAATTTGGGCCCAAGTTAGAAGCAGAGCCTAAGGTGTAAATTATCAATAGTCCATATCTCGGAAACTATAAGAGATAATGCAATTTGGCAACCGGCAATGTAATTAGCATGCCGAATATTACTTGGAATGTGAATTGGAATGAAATCGCCAATAGATAAGACCATTTTACAATTTGGGCCCAAGTTAGAAGCAGAGCCTAAGGTGTAAATTATCGATAGTCCATATCTCGGAAACTATAAGAGATAATGCAATTTGGCAACCGGCAATGTAATTAGCATGCCGAATATTACTTGTAATGTGAATTGGAACGAAATCGCCAATAGAGAAGACCATTTTACAATTTGGGCCCAAGTTAGAAGCAGAGCCTAAGGTGTAAATTATCGATAGTCCATATCTCGGAAACTATAAGAGATAATGCAATTTGGCAACCGGCAATGTAATTAGCATGCCGAATATTACTTGGAATGTGAATTGGAACGAAATCGCCAATAGGTAAGACCATTTTACAATTTGGGCCCAAGTTAGAAGCAGAGCCTAAGGTGTAAATTATCGATAGTCCATATCTCGGAAACTATAAGAGATAATTCAATTTGGCAACCGGCAATGTAATTAGCATGCCGAATATTACTTGGATTGTGGATTGGAACGAAATCGCCAATAGATAAGACCATTTTACAATTTGGGCCCAAGTTAGAAGCAGAGCCTAAGGTGTAAATTATTGATAGTCCATATCTCGGAAACTACAAGAGATAATGCAATTTGGCAACCGGCAATGTAATTAGCATGCCGAATATTACTTGGAATGTGAATTGGAACGAAATCGCCAATAGATAAGGCCATTTTACAATTTGGGCCCAAGTTAGAAGCAGAGCCTAAGGTGTAAATAATCGATAGTCCATATCTCGGAAACTATAAGAGATAATGCAATTTGGCAACCGGCAATGTAATTAGCATGCCGAATATTACTTGGAATGTGAATTGGAACGAAATCGCTAATAGATAAGACCATTTTACAATTTGGGCCCAAGTTAGAAGCAGAGCCTAAGGTGTAAATTATCGATAGTCCATAACTCGGAAACTATAAGAGATAATGCAATTTGGCAACCGGCAATGTAATTAGCATGGCGAATATTACTTGGAATGTGAATTGGAACGAAATCGCCAATAGATAAGACCATTTTACAATTTGGGCCCATGTTAGAAGCAGAGCCTAAGGTGTAAATTATTGATAGTCCATATCTCGGAAACTATAAGAGATAATGCAATTTCGCAACCGGCAATGTAATTAGCATGCCGAATATTACTTGGAGTGTGAATTGGAACGAAATCGCCAATAGATAAGACCATTTTACAATTTGGGCCAAGTTAGAAGCAGAACCTAAGGTGTAAATTATCGATAGTCCATATCTCGGAAACTATAAGAGATAATGCAATTTGGCAACCGGCAATGTAATTAGCATGCCGAATATTACTTGGAATGTGAATTGGAACGAAATCGCCAATAGATAAAACCATTTTACAATTTGGGCCCAAGTTAGAAGCAGAGCCTAAGGTGTAAATTATCGATAGTCCATATCTCGGAAACTATAAGAGATAATGCAATTTGGCAACCGGCAATGTAATTAGCATGCCGAATATTACTTGGAATGTGAATTGGAACGAAATCGCCAATAGATAAGACCATTTTACAATTTGGGCCCAAGTTAGAAGCAGAGCCTAAGGTGTAAATTATCGATAGTCCATATCTCGGAAACTATAAGAGATAATGCAATTTGGCAACCGGCAATGTAATTAGCATGCCGAATATTACTTGGAATGTGAATTGGAACGAAATCGCCAATAGATAAGACCATTTTACAATTTGGGCCCAAGTTAGAAGCAGAGCCTAAGGTGTAAATTATCGATAGTCCATATCTCGGAAACTATAAGAGATAATGCAATTTGGCAACCGGCAATGTAATTAGCATGCCGAATATTACTTGGAATGTGAATTGGAACGAAATCGCCAATAGATAAGACCATTTTACAATTTGGGCCCAAGTTAGAAGCAGAGCCTAAGGTGTAAATTATTGATAGTCCATATCTCGGAAACTATAAGAGATAATGCAATTTCGCAACCGGCAATGTAATTAGCATGCCGAATGTCACTTGGAATGTGAATTGGGACGAAATCGCCAATAGATAAGACCATTTTACAATTTGGGCCCAAGTTAGAAGCAGAGCCTAAGGTGTAAATTATCGATAGTCCATATCTCGGAAAATATAAGAGATAATGCAATTTGGCAACCGGCAATGTAATTAGCATGCCGAATATTACTTGGAATGTGAATTGGAACGAAATCGCCAATAGATAAGACCATTTTACAATTTGGGCCCAAGTTAGAAGCAGAGCCTAAGATGTAAATTATCGATAGTCCATATCTCGGAAACTATAAGAGATAATGCAATTTGGCAACCGGCAATGTAATTAGCATGCCGAATATTACTTGGAATGTGAATTGGAACGAAATCGCCAATAGATAAGACCATTTTACAATTTGGGCCCAAGTTAGAAGCAGAGCCTAAGGTGTAAATTATCGATAGTCCATATCTCGGAAACTATAAGAGATAATTCAATTTGGCAACCGGCAATGTAATTAGCATGCCGGATATTACTTGGAATATGAATTGGAACGAAATCGCCAATAGATAAGACCATTTTACAATTTGGGCCCAAGTTAGAAGCAGAGCCTAAGGTGTAAATTATCGATAGTCCATATCTCGGAAACTATAAGAGATAATGCAATTTGGCAACCGGCAATGTAATTAGCATGCCGAATATTACTTGGAATGTGAATTGGAACGAAATCGCCAATAGATAAGAACATTTTACAATTTGGGCCCAAGTTAGAAGCAGAGCCTAAGGTGTAAATTATCGATAGTCCATATCTCGGAAGCTATAAGAGATAATTCAATTTGGCAACCGGCAATGTAATTAGCATGCCGGATATTACTTGGAATGTGAATTGGAACGAAATCGCCAATAGATAAGAACATTTTACAATTTGGGCCCAAGTTAGAAGCAGGGCCTAAGGTGTAAATTACCGATAGTCCATATCTCGGAAACTATAAGAGATAATGCAATTTGGCAACCGGCAATGTAATTAGCATGCCGAATATTACTTGGAATGTGAATTGGAACGAAAACGCCAATAGATAAGACCATTTTACAATTTGGGCCCAAGTTAGAAGCAGAGCCTAAGGTGTAAATTATCGATAGTCCATATCTCGGAAACTATAAGAGATAGTGCAATTTGGCAACCGGCAAAGTAATTAGCATGCCGAATATTACTTGGAATGTGAATTGGAACGAAATCGCCAATAGAGAAGACCATTTTACAATTTGGGCCCAAGTTAGAAGCAGTGCCTAAGGTGTAAATTATCGATAGTCCATATCTCGGAAACTATAAGAGATAATGCAATTTGGCAACCGGCAATGTAATTAGCATGCCGAATATTACTTGGAATGTGAATTGGAACGAAAACGCCAATAGATAAGACCATTTTACAATTTGGGCCCAAGTTAGAAGCAGAGCCTAAGGTGTAAATTATCGATAGTCCATATCTCGGAAACTATAAGAGATAATGCAATTTGGCAACCGGCAATGTAATTAGCATGCCGAATATTACTTGGAATGTGAATTGGAACGAAATCGCCAATAGATAAGACCATTTTACAATTTGGGCCCAAGTTAGAAGCAGAGCCTAAGGTGTAAATTATCGATAGTCCATATCTCGGAAACTATAAGAGATAATGCAATTTGGCAACCGGCAATGTAATTAGCATGCCGAATATTACTTGGAATGTGAATTGGAACGAAATCGCCAATAGATAAGACCATTTTACAATTTGGGCCCAAGTTAGAAGCAGAGCCTAAGGTGTAAATTATCGATAGTCCATATCTCGGAAACTATAAGAGATAATGCAATTTGGCAACCGGCAATGTAATTAGCATGCCGAATATTACTTGGAATGTGAATTGGAACGAAATCGCCAATAGATAAGACCATTTTACAATTTGGGCCCAAGTTAGAAGCAGAGCCTAAGGTGTAAATTATTGATAGTCCATATCTCGGAAACTATAAGAGATAATGCAATTTCGCAACCGGCAATGTAATTAGCATGCCGAATATCACTTGGAATGTGAATTGGGACGAAATCGCCAATAGATAAGACCATTTTACAATTTGGGCCCAAGTTAGAAGCAGAGCCTAAGGTGTAAATTATCGATAGTCCATATCTCGGAAACTATAAGAGATAATGCAATTTGGCAACCGGCAATGTAATTAGCATGCCGAATATTACTTGGAATGTGAATTGGAACGAAATCGCCAATAGATAAGACCATTTTACAATTTGGGCCCAAGTTAGAAGCAGAGCCTAAGATGTAAATTATCGATAGTCCATATCTCGGAAACTATAAGAGATAATGCAATTTGGCAACCGGCAATGTAATTAGCATGCCGAATATTACTTGGAATGTGAATTGGAACGAAATCGCCAATAGATAAGACCATTTTACAATTTGGGCCCAAGTTAGAAGCAGAGCCTAAGGTGTAAATTACCGATAGTCCATATCTCGGAAACTATAAGAGATAATGCAATTTGGCAACCGGCAATGTAATTAGCATGCCGAATATTACTTGGAATGTGAATTGGAACGAAATCGCCAATAGATAAGACGATTTTACAATTTGGGCCCAAGTTAGAAGCAGAGCCTAAGGTGTAAATTATCGATAGTCCATATCTCCGAAACTATAAGAGATAATGCAATTTGGCAACCGGCAATGTAATTAGCATGCCGAATATTACTTGGAATGTGAATTGGAACGAAATCGCCAATAGAGAAGACCAATTTACAATTTGGGCCCAAGTTAGAAGCAGAGCCTAAGGTGTAAATTATCAATAGTCCATATCTCGGAAACTATAAGAGATAATGCAATTTGGCAACCGGCAATGTAATTAGCATGCCGAATATTACTTGGAATGTGAATTGGAATGAAATCGCCAATAGATAAGACCATTTTACAATTTGGGCCCAAGTTAGAAGCAGAGCCTAAGGTGTAAATTATCGATAGTCCATATCTCGGAAACTATAAGAGATAATGCAATTTGGCAACCGGCAATGTAATTAGCATGCCGAATATTACTTGTAATGTGAATTGGAACGAAATCGCCAATAGAGAAGACCATTTTACAATTTGGGCCCAAGTTAGAAGCAGAGCCTAAGGTGTAAATTATCGATAGTCCATATCTCGGAAACTATAAGAGATAATGCAATTTGGCAACCGGCAATGTAATTAGCATGCCGAATATTACTTGGAATGTGAATTGGAACGAAAACGCCAATAGATAAGACCATTTTACAATTTGGGCCCAAGTTAGAAGCAGAGCCTAAGGTGTAAATTATTGATAGTCCATATCTCGGAAACTACAAGAGATAATGCAATTTGGCAACCGGCAATGTAATTAGCATGCCGAATATTACTTGGAATGTGAATTGGAACGAAATCGCCAATAGATAAGGCCATTTTACAATTTGGGCCCAAGTTAGAAGCAGAGCCTAAGGTGTAAATAATCGATAGTCCATATCTCGGAAACTATAAGAGATAATACAATTTGGCAACCGGCAATGTAATTAGCATGCCGAATATTACTTGGAATGTGAATTGGAACGAAATCGCTAATAGATAAGACCATTTTACAATTTGGGCCCAAGTTAGAAGCAGAGCCTAAGGTGTAAATTATCGATAGTCCATATCTCGGAAACTATAAGAGATAATGCAATTTGGCAACCGGCAATGTAATTAGCATGGCGAATATTACTTGGAGTGTGAATTGGAACGAAATCGCCAATAGATAAGACCATTTTACAATTTGGGCCAAGTTAGAAGCAGAGCCTAAGGTGTAAATTATCGATAGTCCATATCTCGGAAACTATAAGAGATAATGCAATTTCGCAACCGGCAATGTAATTAGCATGCCGAATATTACTTGGAGTGTGAATTGGAACGAAATCGCCAATAGATAAGACCATTTTACAATTTGGGCCAAGTTAGAAGCAGAGCCTAAGGTGTAAATTATCGATAGTCCATATCTCGGAAACTATAAGAGATAATGCAATTTGGCAACCGGCAATGTAATTAGCATGCCGAATATTACTTGGAATGTGAATTGGAACGAAATCGCCAATAGATAAGACGATTTTACAATTTGGGCCCAAGTTAGAAGCAGAGCCTAAGATGTAAATTATCGATAGTCCATATCTCGGAAACTATAAGAGATAATGCAATTTGGCAACCGGAAATGTAATTAGCATGCCGAATATTACTTGGAATGTGAATTGGAACGAAATCGCCAATAGATAAGACCATTTTACAATTTGGGCCCAAGTTAGAAGCAGAGCCTAAGGTGTAAATTATCGATAGTCCATATCTCGGAAACTATAAGAGATAATGCAATTTCGCAACCGGCAATGTAATTAGGATGCCGAATATCACTTGGAATGTGAATTGGGACGAAATCGCCAATAGATAAGACCATTTTACAATTTGGGCCCAAGTTAGAAGCAGAGCCTAAGGTGTAAATTATCGATAGTCCATATCTCGGAAACTATAAGGGATAATGCAATTTGGCAACCGGCAATGTAATTAGCATGCCGAATATTACTTGGAATGTGAATTGGAACGAAATCGCCAATAGATAAGACCATTTTACAATTTGGGCCCAAGTTAGAAGCAGAGCCTAAGATGTAAATTATCGATAGTCCATATCTCGGAAACTATAAGAGATAATGCAATTTGGCAACCGGCAATGTAATTAGCATGCCGAATATTACTTGGAATGTGAATTGGAACGAAATCGCCAATAGATAAGACCATTTTACAATTTGGGCCCAAGTTAGAAGCAGAGCCTAAGGTGTAAATTATCGATAGTCCATATCTCGGAAACTATAAGAGATAATTCAATTTGGCAACCGGCAATGTAATTAGCATGCCGGATATTACTTGGAATGTGAATTGGAACGAAATCGCCAATAGATAAGACCATTTTACAATTTGGGCCCAAGTTAGAAGCAGAGCCTAAGGTGTAAATTATCGATAGTCCATATCTCGGAAACTATAAGAGATAATGCAATTTGGCAACCGGCAATGTAATTAGCATGCCGAATATTACTTGGAATGTGAATTGGAACGAAATCGCCAATAGATAAGACGATTTTACAATTTGGGCCCAAGTTAGAAGCAGAGCCTAAGATGTAAATTATCGATAGTCCATATCTCGGAAACTATAAGAGATAATGCAATTTGGCAACCGGCAATGTAATTAGCATGCCGAATATTACTTGGAATGTGAATTGGAACGAAATCGCCAATAGATAAGACCATTTTACAATTTGGGCCCAAGTTAGAAGCAGAGCCTAAGGTGTAAATTATCGATAGTCCATATCTCGGAAACTATAAGAGATAATGCAATTTGGCAACCGGCAATGTAATTAGCATGCCGAATATTACTTGGAATGTGAATTGGAACGAAATCGCCAATAGGTAAGACAAATTTACAATTTGGGCCCAAGTTAGAAGCAGAGCCTAAGGTGTAAATTATCGATAGTCCATATCTCGGAAACTATAAGAGATAATTCAATTTGGCAACCGGCAATGTAATTAGCATGCCGGATATTACTTGGAATGTGAATTGGAACGAAATCGCCAATAGATAAGACCATTTTACAATTTGGGCCCAAGTTAGAAGCAGAGCCTAAGGTGTAAATTACCGATAGTCCATATCTCGGAAACTATAAGAGATAATGCAATTTGGCAACCGGCAATGTAATTAGCATGCCGAATATTACTTGGAATGTGAATTGGAACGAAATCGCCAATAGATAAGACGATTTTACAATTTGGGCCCAAGTTAGAAGCAGAGCCTAAGGTGTAAATTATCGATAGTCCATATCTCCGAAACTATAAGAGATAATGCAATTTGGCAACCGGCAATGTAATTAGCATGCCGAATATTACTTGGAATGTGAATTGGAACGAAATCGCCAATAGAGAAGACCATTTTACAATTTGGGCCCAAGTTAGAAGCAGAGCCTAAGGTGTAAATTATCGATAGTCCATATCTCAGAAACTATAAGAGATAATGCAATTTGGCAACCGGCAATGTAATTAGCATGCCGAATATTACTTGGAATGTGAATTGGAACGAAATCGCCAATAGAGAAGACCATTTTACAATTTGGGCCCAAGTTAGAAGCAGAGCCTAAGGTGTAAATTATCGATAGTCCATATCTCGGAAACTATAAGAGATAATGCAATTTGGCAACAGGCAATGTAATTAGCATGCCGAATATTACTTGGAATGTGAATTGGAATGAAATCGCCAATAGATAAGACCATTTTACAATTTGGGCCCAAGTTAGAAGCAGAGCCTAAGGTGTAAATTATCGATAGTCCATATCTCGGAAACTATAAGAGATAATGCAATTTGGCAACCGGCAATGTAATTAGCATGCCGAATATTACTTGGAATGTGAATTGGAACGAAATCGCCAATAGAGAAGACCATTTTACAATTTGGGCCCAAGTTAGAAGCAGAGCCTAAGGTGTAAATTATCGATAGTCCATATCTCGGAAACTATAAGAGATAATGCAATTTGGCAACCGGCAATGTAATTAGCATGCCGAATATTACTTGGAATGTGAATTGGAACGAAATCGCCAATAGATAAGGCCATTTTACAATTTGGGCCCAAGTTAGAAGCAGAGCCTAAGGTGTAAATAATCGATAGTCCATATCTCGGAAACTATAAGAGATAATACAATTTGGCAACCGGCAATTTAATTAGCATGCCGAATATTACTTGGAATGTGAATTGGAACGAAATCGCTAATAGATAAGACCATTTTACAATTTGGGCCCAAGTTAGAAGCAGAGCCTAAGGTGTAAATTATCGATAGTCCATATCTCGGAAACTATAAGAGATAATGCAATTTGGCAACCGGCAATGTAATTAGCATGGCGAATATTACTTGGAATGTGAATTGGAACGAAATCGCCAATAGATAAGACCATTTTACAATTTGGGCCCAAGTTAGAAGCAGAGCCTAAGGTGTAAATTATTGATAGTCCATATCTCGGAAACTATAAGAGATAATGCAATTTCGCAACCGGCAATGTAATTAGCATGCCGAATATTACTTGGAGTGTGAATTGGAACGAAATCGCCAATAGATAAGACCATTTTACAATTTGGGCCAAGTTAGAAGCAGAGCCTAAGGTGTAAATTATCGATAGTCCATATCTCGGAAACTATAAGAGATAATGCAATTTGGCAACCGGCAATGTAATTAGCATGCCGAATATTACTTGGAATGTGAATTGGAACGAAATCGCCAATAGATAAAACCATTTTACAATTTGGGCCCAAGGTAGAAGCAGAGCCTAAGGTGTAAATTATCGATAGTCCATATCTCGGAAACTATAAGAGATAATGCAATTTGGCAAGCGGCAATGTAATTAGCATGCCGAATATTACTTGGAATGTGAATTGGAACGAAATCGCCAATAGATAAGACCATTTTACAATTTGGGCCCAAGTTAGAAGCAGAGCCTAAGGTGTAAATTATCGATAGTCCATATCTCGGAAACTATAAGAGATAATGCAATTTGGCAACCGGCAATGTAATTAGCATGCCGAATATTACTTGGAATGTGAATTGGAACGAAATCGCCAATAGATAAGACCATTTTACAATTTGGGCCCAAGTTAGAAGCAGAGCCTAAGGTGTAAATTATCGATAGTCCATATCTCGGAAACTATAAGAGATAATGCAATTTGGCAACCGGCAATGTAATTAGCATGCCGAATATTACTTGGAATGTGAATTGGAACGAAATCGCCAATAGATAAGACCATTTTACAATTTGGGCCCAAGTTAGAAGCAGAGCCTAAGGTGTAAATTATTGATAGTCCATATCTCGGAAACTATAAGAGATAATGCAATTTCGCAACCGGCAATGAAATTAGCATGCCGAATGTCACTTGGAATGTGAATTGGGACGAAATCGCCAATAGATAAGACCATTTTACAATTTGGGCCCAAGTTAGAAGCAGAGCCTAAGGTGTAAATTATCGATAGTCCATATCTCGGAAACTATAAGAGATAATGCAATTTGGCAACCGGCAATGTAATTAGCATGCCGAATATTACTTGGAATGTGAATTGGAACGAAATCGCCAATAGATAAGACCATTTTACAATTTGGGCCCAAGTTAGAAGCAGAGCCTAAGGTGTAAATTATCGATAGTCCATATCTCGGAAACTATAAGAGATAATTCAATTTGGCAACCGGCAATGTAATTAGCATGCCGGATATTACTTGGAATGTGAATTGGAACGAAATCGCCAATAGATAAGACCATTTTACAATTTGGGCCCAAGTTAGAAGCAGAGCCTAAGGTGTAAATTATCGATAGTCCATATCTCGGAAACTATAAGAGATAATGCAATTTGGCAACCGGCAATGTAATTAGCATGCCGAATATTACTTGGAATGTGAATTGGAACGAAATCGCCAATAGATAAGACGATTTTACAATTTGGGCCCAAGTTAGAAGCAGAGCCTAAGATGTAAATTATCGATAGTCCATATCTCGGAAACTATAAGAGATAATGCAATTTGGCAATCGGCAATGTAATTAGCATGCCGAATATTACTTGGAATGTGAATTGGAACGAAATCGCCAATAGATAAGACCATTTTACAATTTGGGCCCAAGTTAGAAGCAGAGCCTAAGGTGTAAATTATCGATAGTCCATATCTCGGAAACTATAAGAGATAATGCAATTTGGCAACCGGCAATGTAATTAGCATGCCGAATATTACTTGGAATGTGAATTGGAACGAAATCGCCAATAGGTAAGACCATTTTACAATTTGGGCCCAAGTTAGAAGCAGAGCCTAAGGTGTAAATTATCGATAGTCCATATCTCGGAAACTATAAGAGATAATTCAATTTGGCAACCGGCAATGTAATTAGCATGCCGGATATTACTTGGGATGTGAATTGGAACGAAATCGCCAATAGATAAGAACATTTTACAATTTGGGCCCAAGTTAGAAGCAGGGCCTAAGGTGTAAATTACCGATAGTCCATATCTCGGAAACTATAAGAGATAATGCAATTTGGCAACCGGCAATGTAATTAGCATGCCGAATATTACTTGGAATGTGAATTGGAACGAAAACGCCAATAGATAAGACCATTTTACAATTTGGGCCCAAGTTAGAAGCAGAGCCTAAGGTGTAAATTATCGATAGTCCATATCTCGGAAACTATAAGAGATAATGCAATTTGGCAACCGGCAATGTAATTAGCATGCCGAATATTACTTGGAATGTGAATTGGAACGAAATCGCCAATAGAGAAGACCATTTTACAATTTGGGCCCAAGTTAGAAGCAGTGCCTAAGGTGTAAATTATCGATAGTCCATATCTCGGAAACTATAAGAGATAATGCAATTTGGCAACCGGCAATGTAATTAGCATGCCAAATATTACTTGGAATGTGAATTGGAACGAAAACGCCAATAGATAAGACCATTTTACAATTTGGGCCCAAGTTAGAAGCAGAGCCTAAGGTGTAAATTATCGATAGTCCATATCTCGGAAACTATAAGAGATAATGCAATTTGGCAACCGGCAATGTAATTAGCATGCCGAATATTACTTGGAATGTGAATTGGAACGAAATCGCCAATAGATAAGACCATTTTACAATTTGGGCCCAAGTTAGAAGCAGAGCCTAAGGTGTAAATTATCGATAGTCCATATCTCGGAAACTATAAGAGATAATGCAATTTGGCAACCGGCAATGCAATTAGCATGCCGAATATTACTTGGAATGTGAATTGGAACGAAATCGCCAATAGATAAGACCATTTTACAATTTGGGCCCAAGTTAGAAGCAGAGCCTAAGGTGTAAATTATCGATAGTCCATATCTCGGAAACTATAAGAGATAATGCAATTTGGCAACCGGCAATGTAATTAGCATGCCGAATATTACTTGGAATGTGAATTGGAACGAAATCGCCAATAGATAAGACCATTTTACAATTTGGGCCCAAGTTAGAAGCAGAGCCTAAGGTGTAAATTATCGATAGTCCATATCTCGGAAACTATAAGAGATAATGCAATTTGGCAATCGGCAATGTAATTAGCATGCCGAATATTACTTGGAATGTGAATTGGAACGAAATCGCCAATAGATAAAACCATTTTACAATTTGGGCCCAAGGTAGAAGCAGAGCCTAAGGTGTAAATTATCGATAGTCCATATCTCGGAAACTATAAGAGATAATGCAATTTGGCAAGCGGCAATGTAATTAGCATGCCGAATATTACTTGGAATGTGAATTGGAACGAAATCGCCAATAGATAAGACCATTTTACAATTTGGGCCCAAGTTAGAAGCAGAGCCTAAGGTGTAAATTATCGATAGTCCATATCTCGGAAACTATAAGAGATAATGCAATTTGGCAACCGGCAATGTAATTAGCATGCCGAATATTACTTGGAATGTGAATTGGAACGAAATCGCCAATAGATAAGACCATTTTACAATTTGGGCCCAAGTTAGAAGCAGAGCCTAAGGTGTAAATTATCGATAGTCCATATCTCGGAAACTATAAGAGATAATGCAATTTGGCAACCGGCAATGTAATTAGCATGCCGAATATTACTTGGAATGTGAATTGGAACGAAATCGCCAATAGATAAGACCATTTTACAATTTGGGCCCAAGTTAGAAGCAGAGCCTAAGGTGTAAATTATTGATAGTCCATATCTCGGAAACTATAAGAGATAATGCAATTTCGCAACCGGCAATGTAATTAGCATGCCGAATATTACTTGGAATGTGAATTGGAACGAAATCGCCAATAGATAAGACCATTTTACAATTTGGGCCCAAGTTAGAAGCAGAGCCTAAGGTGTAAATTATCGATAGTCCATATCTCGGAAACTATAAGAGATAATGCAATTTGGCAACCGGCAATGCAATTAGCATGCCGAATATTACTTGGAATGTGAATTGGAACGAAATCGCCAATAGATAAGACCATTTTACAATTTGGGCCCAAGTTAGAAGCACAGCCTAAGGTGTAAATTATCGATAGTCCATATCTCGGAAACTATAAGAGATAATGCAATTTGGCAACCGGCAATGTAATTAGCATGCCGAATATTACTTGGAATGTGAATTGGAACGAAATCGCCAATAGATAAGACCATTTTACAATTTGGGCCCAAGTTAGAAGCAGAGCCTAAGGTGTAAATTATCGATAGTCCATATCTCGGAAACTATAAGAGATAATGCAATTTGGCAATCGGCAATGTAATTAGCATGCCGAATATTACTTGGAATGTGAATTGGAACGAAATCGCCAATAGATAAAACCATTTTACAATTTGGGCCCAAGGTAGAAGCAGAGCCTAAGGTGTAAATTATCGATAGTCCATATCTCGGAAACTATAAGAGATAATGCAATTTGGCAAGCGGCAATGTAATTAGCATGCCGAATATTACTTGGAATGTGAATTGGAACGAAATCGCCAATAGATAAGACCATTTTACAATTTGGGCCCAAGTTAGAAGCAGAGCCTAAGGTGTAAATTATCGATAGTCCATATCTCGGAAACTATAAGAGATAATGCAATTTGGCAACCGGCAATGTAATTAGCATGCCGAATATTACTTGGAATGTGAATTGGAACGAAATCGCCAATAGATAAGACCATTTTACAATTTGGGCCCAAGTTAGAAGCAGAGCCTAAGGTGTAAATTATCGATAGTCCATATCTCGGAAACTATAAGAGATAATGCAATTTGGCAACCGGCAATGTAATTAGCATGCCGAATATTACTTGGAATGTGAATTGGAACGAAATCGCCAATAGATAAGACCATTTTACAATTTGGGCCCAAGTTAGAAGCAGAGCCTAAGGTGTAAATTATTGATAGTCCATATCTCGGAAACTATAAGAGATAATGCAATTTCGCAACCGGCAATGTAATTAGCATGCCGAATGTCACTTGGAATGTGAATTGGGACGAAATCGCCAATAGATAAGACCATTTTACAATTTGGGCCCAAGTTAGAAGCAGAGCCTAAGGTGTAAATTATCGATAGTCCATATCTCGGAAACTATAAGAGATAATGCAATTTGGCAACCGGCAATGTAATTAGCATGCCGAATATTACTTGGAATGTGAATTGGAACGAAATCGCCAATAGATAAGACCATTTTACAATTTGGGCCCAAGTTAGAAGCAGAGCCTAAGGTGTAAATTATCGATAGTCCATATCTCGGAAACTATAAGAGATAATGCAATTTGGCAACCGGCAATGTAATTAGCATGCCGAATATTACTTGGAATGTGAATTGGAACGAAATCGCCAATAGATAAGACCATTTTACAATTTGGGCCCAAGTTAGAAGCAGAGCCTAAGGTGTAAATTATTGATAGTCCATATCTCGGAAACTATAAGAGATAATGCAATTTCGCAACCGGCAATGTAATTAGCATGCCGAATGTCACTTGGAATGTGAATTGGGACGAAATCGCCAATAGATAAGACCATTTTACAATTTGGGCCCAAGTTAGAAGCAGAGCCTAAGGTGTAAATTATCGATAGTCCATATCTCGGAAACTATAAGAGATAATGCAATTTGGCAACCGGCAATGTAATTAGCATGCCGAATATTACTTGGAATGTGAATTGGAACGAAATCGCCAATAGATAAGACCATTTTACAATTTGGGCCCAAGTTAGAAGCAGAGCCTAAGATGTAAATTATCGATAGTCCATATCTCGGAAACTATAAGAGATAATGCAATTTGGCAACCGGCAATGTAATTAGCATGCCGAATATTACTTGGAATGTGAATTGGAACGAAATCGCCAATAGATAAGACCATTTTACAATTTGGGCCCAAGTTAGAAGCAGAGCCTAAGGTGTAAATTATCGATAGTCCATATCTCGGAAACTATAAGAGATAATTCAATTTGGCAACCGGCAATGTAATTAGCATGCCGGATATTACTTGGAATGTGAATTGGAACGAAATCGCCAATAGATAAGACCATTTTACAATTTGGGCCCAAGTTAGAAGCAGAGCCTAAGGTGTAAATTATCGATAGTCCATATCTCGGAAACTATAAGAGATAATGCAATTTGGCAACCGGCAATGTAATTAGCATGCCGAATATTACTTGGAATGTGAATTGGAACGAAATCGCCAATAGATAAGACGATTTTACAATTTGGGCCCAAGTTAGAAGCAGAGCCTAAGATGTAAATTATCGATAGTCCATATCTCGGAAACTATAAGAGATAATGCAATTTGGCAATCGGCAATGTAATTAGCATGCCGAATATTACTTGGAATGTGAATTGGAACGAAATCGCCAATAGATAAGACCATTTTACAATTTGGGCCCAAGTTAGAAGCAGAGCCTAAGGTGTAAATTATCGATAGTCCATATCTCGGAAACTATAAGAGATAATGCAATTTGGCAACCGGCAATGTAATTAGCATGCCGAATATTACTTGGAATGTGAATTGGAACGAAATCGCCAATAGGTAAGACCATTTTACAATTTGGGCCCAAGTTAGAAGCAGAGCCTAAGGTGTAAATTATCGATAGTCCATATCTCGGAAACTATAAGAGATAATTCAATTTGGCAACCGGCAATGTAATTAGCATGCCGGATATTACTTGGGATGTGAATTGGAACGAAATCGCCAATAGATAAGAACATTTTACAATTTGGGCCCAAGTTAGAAGCAGGGCCTAAGGTGTAAATTACCGATAGTCCATATCTCGGAAACTATAAGAGATAATGCAATTTGGCAACCGGCAATGTAATTAGCATGCCGAATATTACTTGGAATGTGAATTGGAACGAAAACGCCAATAGATAAGACCATTTTACAATTTGGGCCCAAGTTAGAAGCAGAGCCTAAGGTGTAAATTATCGATAGTCCATATCTCGGAAACTATAAGAGATAATGCAATTTGGCAACCGGCAATGTAATTAGCATGCCGAATATTACTTGGAATGTGAATTGGAACGAAATCGCCAATAGAGAAGACCATTTTACAATTTGGGCCCAAGTTAGAAGCAGTGCCTAAGGTGTAAATTATCGATAGTCCATATCTCGGAAACTATAAGAGATAATGCAATTTGGCAACCGGCAATGTAATTAGCATGCCAAATATTACTTGGAATGTGAATTGGAACGAAAACGCCAATAGATAAGACCATTTTACAATTTGGGCCCAAGTTAGAAGCAGAGCCTAAGGTGTAAATTATCGATAGTCCATATCTCGGAAACTATAAGAGATAATGCAATTTGGCAACCGGCAATGTAATTAGCATGCCGAATATTACTTGGAATGTGAATTGGAACGAAATCGCCAATAGATAAGACCATTTTACAATTTGGGCCCAAGTTAGAAGCAGAGCCTAAGGTGTAAATTATCGATAGTCCATATCTCGGAAACTATAAGAGATAATGCAATTTGGCAACCGGCAATGCAATTAGCATGCCGAATATTACTTGGAATGTGAATTGGAACGAAATCGCCAATAGATAAGACCATTTTACAATTTGGGCCCAAGTTAGAAGCAGAGCCTAAGGTGTAAATTATCGATAGTCCATATCTCGGAAACTATAAGAGATAATGCAATTTGGCAACCGGCAATGTAATTAGCATGCCGAATATTACTTGGAATGTGAATTGGAACGAAATCGCCAATAGATAAGACCATTTTACAATTTGGGCCCAAGTTAGAAGCAGAGCCTAAGGTGTAAATTATTGATAGTCCATATCTCGGAAACTATAAGAGATAATGCAATTTCGCAACCGGCAATGTAATTAGCATGCCGAATATCACTTGGAATGTGAATTGGGACGAAATCGCCAATAGATAAGACCATTTTACAATTTGGGCCCAAGTTAGAAGCAGAGCCTAAGGTGTAAATTATCGATAGTCCATATCTCGGAAACTATAAGAGATAATGTAATTTGGCAACCGGCAATGTAATTAGCATGCCGAATATTACTTGGAATGTGAATTGGAACTAAATCGCCAATAGATAAGACCATTTTACAATTTGGGCCCAAGTTAGAAGCAGAGCCTAAGATGTAAATTATCGATAGTCCATATCTCGGAAACTATAAGAGATAATGCAATTTGGCAACCGGCAATGTAATTAGCATGCCGAATATTACTTGGAATGTGAATTGGAACGAAATCGCCAATAGATAAGACCATTTTACAATTTGGGCCCAAGTTAGAAGCAGAGCCTAAGGTGTAAATTATCGATAGTCCATATCTCGGAAACTATAAGAGATAATGCAATTTGGCAACCGGCAATGTTATTAGCATGCCGAATATTACTTGGAATGTGAATTGGAACGAAATCGCCAATAGAGAAGACCATTTTACAATTTGGGCCCAAGTTAGAAGCAGTGCCTAAGGTGTAAATTATCGATAGTCCATATCTCGGAAACTATAAGAGATAATGCAATTTGGCAACCGGCAATGTAATTAGCATGCCAAATATTACTTGGAATGTGAATTGGAACGAAAACGCCAATAGATAAGACCATTTTACAATTTGGGCCCAAGTTAGAAGCAGAGCCTAAGGTGTAAATTATCGATAGTCCATATCTCGGAAACTATAAGAGATAATGCAATTTGGCAACCGGCAATGTAATTAGCATGCCGAATATTACTTGGAATGTGAATTGGAACGAAATCGCCAATAGATAAGACCATTTTACAATTTGGGCCCAAGTTAGAAGCAGAGCCTAAGGTGTAAATTATCGATAGTCCATATCTCGGAAACTATAAGAGATAATGCAATTTGGCAACCGGCAATGCAATTAGCATGCCGAATATTACTTGGAATGTGAATTGGAACGAAATCGCCAATAGATAAGACCATTTTACAATTTGGGCCCAAGTTAGAAGCAGAGCCTAAGGTGTAAATTATCGATAGTCCATATCTCGGAAACTATAAGAGATAATGCAATTTGGCAACCGGCAATGTAATTAGCATGCCGAATATTACTTGGAATGTGAATTGGAACGAAATCGCCAATAGATAAGACCATTTTACAATTTGGGCCCAAGTTAGAAGCAGAGCCTAAGGTGTAAATTATCGATAGTCCATATCTCGGAAACTATAAGAGATAATGCAATTTGGCAATCGGCAATGTAATTAGCATGCCGAATATTACTTGGAATGTGAATTGGAACGAAATCGAAAAATAGATAAAACCATTTTACAATTTGGGCCCAAGGTAGAAGCAGAGCCTAAGGTGTAAATTATCGATAGTCCATATCTCGGAAACTATAAGAGATAATGCAATTTGGCAAGCGGCAATGTAATTAGCATGCCGAATATTACTTGGAATGTGAATTGGAACGAAATCGCCAATAGATAAGACCATTTTACAATTTGGGCCCAAGTTAGAAGCAGAGCCTAAGGTGTAAATTATCGATAGTCCATATCTCGGAAACTATAAGAGATAATGCAATTTGGCAACCGGCAATGTAATTAGCATGCCGAATATTACTTGGAATGTGAATTGGAACGAAATCGCCAATAGATAAGACCATTTTACAATTTGGGCCCAAGTTAGAAGCAGAGCCTAAGGTGTAAATTATCGATAGTCCATATCTCGGAAACTATAAGAGATAATGCAATTTGGCAACCGGCAATGTAATTAGCATGCCGAATATTACTTGGATTGTGAATTGGAACGAAATCGCCAATAGATAAGACCATTTTACAATTTGGGCCCAAGTTAGAAGCAGAGCCTAAGGTGTAAATTATTGATAGTCCATATCTCGGAAACTATAAGAGATAATGCAATTTCGCAACCGGCAATGTAATTAGCATGCCGAATGTCACTTGGAATGTGAATTGGGACGAAATCGCCAATAGATAAGACCATTTTACAATTTGGGCCCAAGTTAGAAGCAGAGCCTAAGGTGTAAATTATCGATAGTCCATATCTCGGAAACTATAAGAGATAATGCAATTTGGCAACCGGCAATGTAATTAGCATGCCGAATATTACTTGGAATGTGAATTGGAACGAAATCGCCAATAGATAAGACCATTTTACAATTTGGGCCCAAGTTAGAAGCAGAGCCTAAGATGTAAATTATCGATAGTCCATATCTCGGAAACTATAAGAGATAATGCAATTTGGCAACCGGCAATGTAATTAGCATGCCGAATATTACTTGGAATGTGAATTGGAACGAAATCGCCAATAGATAAGACCATTTTACAATTTGGGCCCAAGTTAGAAGCAGAGCCTAAGGTGTAAATTACCGATAGTCCATATCTCGGAAACTATAAGAGATAATGCAATTTGGCAACCGGCAATGTAATTAGCATGCCGAATATTACTTGGAATGTGAATTGGAACGAAAACGCCAATAGATAAGACCATTTTACAATTTGGGCCCAAGTTAGAAGCAGAGCCTAAGGTGTAAATTATCGATAGTCCATATCTCGGAAACTATAAGAGATAATGCAATTTGGCAACCGGCAATGTAATTAGCATGCCGAATATTACTTGGAATGTGAATTGGAACGAAATCGCCAATAGAGAAGACCATTTTACAATTTGGGCCCAAGTTAGAAGCAGAGCCTAAGGTGTAAATTATCGATAGTCCATATCTCGGAAACTATAAGAGATAATGCAATTTGGCAACCGGCAATGTAATTAGCATGCCGAATATTACTTGGAATGTGAATTGGAACGAAATCGCCAATAGAGAAGACCATTTTACAATTTGGGCCCAAGTTAGAAGCAGAGCCTAAGGTGTAAATTACCGATAGTCCATATCTCGGAAACTATAAGAGATAATGCAATTTGGCAACCGGCAATGTAATTAGCATGCCGAATATTACTTGGAATGTGAATTGGAACGAAAACGCCAATAGATAAGACCATTTTACAATTTGGGCCCAAGTTAGAAGCAGAGCCTAAGGTGTAAATTATCGATAGTCCATATCTCGGAAACTATAAGAGATAATGCAATTTGGCAACCGGCAATGTAATTAGCATGCCGAATATTACTTGGAATGTGAATTGGAACGAAATCGCCAATAGAGAAGACCATTTTACAATTTGGGCCCAAGTTAGAAGCAGTGCCTAAGGTGTAAATTATCGATAGTCCATATCTCGGAAACTATAAGAGATAATGCAATTTGGCAACCGGCAATGTAATTAGCATGCCAAATATTACTTGGAATGTGAATTGGAACGAAAACGCCAATAGATAAGACCATTTTACAATTTGGGCCCAAGTTAGAAGCAGAGCCTAAGGTGTAAATTATCGATAGTCCATATCTCGGAAACTATAAGAGATAATGCAATTTGGCAACCGGCAATGTAATTAGCATGCCGAATATTACTTGGAATGTGAATTGGAACGAAATCGCCAATAGATAAGACCATTTTACAATTTGGGCCCAAGTTAGAAGCAGAGCCTAAGGTGTAAATTATCGATAGTCCATATCTCGGAAACTATAAGAGATAATGCAATTTGGCAACCGGCAATGCAATTAGCATGCCGAATATTACTTGGAATGTGAATTGGAACGAAATCGCCAATAGATAAGACCATTTTACAATTTGGGCCCAAGTTAGAAGCAGAGCCTAAGGTGTAAATTATCGATAGTCCATATCTCGGAAACTATAAGAGATAATGCAATTTGGCAACCGGCAATGTAATTAGCATGCCGAATATTACTTGGAATGTGAATTGGAACGAAATCGCCAATAGATAAGACCATTTTACAATTTGGGCCCAAGTTAGAAGCAGAGCCTAAGGTGTAAATTATCGATAGTCCATATCTCGGAAACTATAAGAGATAATGCAATTTGGCAATCGGCAATGTAATTAGCATGCCGAATATTACTTGGAATGTGAATTGGAACGAAATCGCCAATAGATAAAACCATTTTACAATTTGGGCCCAAGGTAGAAGCAGAGCCTAAGGTGTAAATTATCGATAGTCCATATCTCGGAAACTATAAGAGATAATGCAATTTGGCAAGCGGCAATGTAATTAGCATGCCGAATATTACTTGGAATGTGAATTGGAACGAAATCGCCAATAGATAAGACCATTTTACAATTTGGGCCCAAGTTAGAAGCAGAGCCTAAGGTGTAAATTATCGATAGTCCATATCTCGGAAACTATAAGAGATAATGCAATTTGGCAACCGGCAATGTAATTAGCATGCCGAATATTACTTGGAATGTGAATTGGAACGAAATCGCCAATAGATAAGACCATTTTACAATTTGGGCCCAAGTTAGAAGCAGAGCCTAAGGTGTAAATTATCGATAGTCCATATCTCGGAAACTATAAGAGATAATGCAATTTGGCAACCGGCAATGTAATTAGCATGCCGAATATTACTTGGAATGTGAATTGGAACGAAATCGCCAATAGATAAGACCATTTTACAATTTGGGCCCAAGTTAGAAGCAGAGCCTAAGGTGTAAATTATTGATAGTCCATATCTCGGAAACTATAAGAGATAATGCAATTTCGCAACCGGCAATGTAATTAGCATGCCGAATGTCACTTGGAATGTGAATTGGGACGAAATCGCCAATAGATAAGACCATTTTACAATTTGGGCCCAAGTTAGAAGCAGAGCCTAAGGTGTAAATTATCGATAGTCCATATCTCGGAAACTATAAGAGATAATGCAATTTGGCAACCGGCAATGTAATTAGCATGCCGAATATTACTTGGAATGTGAATTGGAACGAAATCGCCAATAGATAAGACCATTTTACAATTTGGGCCCAAGTTAGAAGCAGAGCCTAAGATGTAAATTATCGATAGTCCATATCTCGGAAACTATAAGAGATAATGCAATTTGGCAACCGGCAATGTAATTAGCATGCCGAATATTACTTGGAATGTGAATTGGAACGAAATCGCCAATAGATAAGACCATTTTACAATTTGGGCCCAAGTTAGAAGCAGAGCCTAAGGTGTAAATTATCGATAGTCCATATCTCGGAAACTATAAGAGATAATTCAATTTGGCAACCGGCAATGTAATTAGCATGCCGGATATTACTTGGAATGTGAATTGGAACGAAATCGCCAATAGATAAGACCATTTTACAATTTGGGCCCAAGTTAGAAGCAGAGCCTAAGGTGTAAATTATCGATAGTCCATATCTCGGAAACTATAAGAGATAATGCAATTTGGCAACCGGCAATGTAATTAGCATGCCGAATATTACTTGGAATGTGAATTGGAACGAAATCGCCAATAGATAAGACGATTTTACAATTTGGGCCCAAGTTAGAAGCAGAGCCTAAGATGTAAATTATCGATAGTCCATATCTCGGAAACTATAAGAGATAATGCAATTTGGCAATCGGCAATGTAATTAGCATGCCGAATATTACTTGGAATGTGAATTGGAACGAAATCGCCAATAGATAAGACCATTTTACAATTTGGGCCCAAGTTAGAAGCAGAGCCTAAGGTGTAAATTATCGATAGTCCATATCTCGGAAACTATAAGAGATAATGCAATTTGGCAACCGGCAATGTAATTAGCATGCCGAATATTACTTGGAATGTGAATTGGAACGAAATCGCCAATAGGTAAGACCATTTTACAATTTGGGCCCAAGTTAGAAGCAGAGCCTAAGGTGTAAATTATCGATAGTCCATATCTCGGAAACTATAAGAGATAATTCAATTTGGCAACCGGCAATGTAATTAGCATGCCGGATATTACTTGGGATGTGAATTGGAACGAAATCGCCAATAGATAAGAACATTTTACAATTTGGGCCCAAGTTAGAAGCAGGGCCTAAGGTGTAAATTACCGATAGTCCATATCTCGGAAACTATAAGAGATAATGCAATTTGGCAACCGGCAATGTAATTAGCATGCCGAATATTACTTGGAATGTGAATTGGAACGAAAACGCCAATAGATAAGACCATTTTACAATTTGGGCCCAAGTTAGAAGCAGAGCCTAAGGTGTAAATTATCGATAGTCCATATCTCGGAAACTATAAGAGATAATGCAATTTGGCAACCGGCAATGTAATTAGCATGCCGAATATTACTTGGAATGTGAATTGGAACGAAATCGCCAATAGAGAAGACCATTTTACAATTTGGGCCCAAGTTAGAAGCAGTGCCTAAGGTGTAAATTATCGATAGTCCATATCTCGGAAACTATAAGAGATAATGCAATTTGGCAACCGGCAATGTAATTAGCATGCCAAATATTACTTGGAATGTGAATTGGAACGAAAACGCCAATAGATAAGACCATTTTACAATTTGGGCCCAAGTTAGAAGCAGAGCCTAAGGTGTAAATTATCGATAGTCCATATCTCGGAAACTATAAGAGATAATGCAATTTGGCAACCGGCAATGTAATTAGCATGCCGAATATTACTTGGAATGTGAATTGGAACGAAATCGCCAATAGATAAGACCATTTTACAATTTGGGCCCAAGTTAGAAGCAGAGCCTAAGGTGTAAATTATCGATAGTCCATATCTCGGAAACTATAAGAGATAATGCAATTTGGCAACCGGCAATGCAATTAGCATGCCGAATATTACTTGGAATGTGAATTGGAACGAAATCGCCAATAGATAAGACCATTTTACAATTTGGGCCCAAGTTAGAAGCAGAGCCTAAGGTGTAAATTATCGATAGTCCATATCTCGGAAACTATAAGAGATAATGCAATTTGGCAACCGGCAATGTAATTAGCATGCCGAATATTACTTGGAATGTGAATTGGAACGAAATCGCCAATAGATAAGACCATTTTACAATTTGGGCCCAAGTTAGAAGCAGAGCCTAAGGTGTAAATTATTGATAGTCCATATCTCGGAAACTATAAGAGATAATGCAATTTCGCAACCGGCAATGTAATTAGCATGCCGAATATCACTTGGAATGTGAATTGGGACGAAATCGCCAATAGATAAGACCATTTTACAATTTGGGCCCAAGTTAGAAGCAGAGCCTAAGGTGTAAATTATCGATAGTCCATATCTCGGAAACTATAAGAGATAATGTAATTTGGCAACCGGCAATGTAATTAGCATGCCGAATATTACTTGGAATGTGAATTGGAACTAAATCGCCAATAGATAAGACCATTTTACAATTTGGGCCCAAGTTAGAAGCAGAGCCTAAGATGTAAATTATCGATAGTCCATATCTCGGAAACTATAAGAGATAATGCAATTTGGCAACCGGCAATGTAATTAGCATGCCGAATATTACTTGGAATGTGAATTGGAACGAAATCGCCAATAGATAAGACCATTTTACAATTTGGGCCCAAGTTAGAAGCAGAGCCTAAGGTGTAAATTATCGATAGTCCATATCTCGGAAACTATAAGAGATAATTTAATTTGGCAACCGGCAATGTAATTAGCATGCCGGATATTACTTGGAATGTGAATTGGAACGAAATCGCCAATAGATAAGACCATTTTACAATTTGGGCCCAAGTTAGAAGCAGAGCCTTAGGTGTAAATTATCGATAGTCCATATCTCGGAAACTATAAGAGATAATGCAATTTGGCAACCGGCAATGTAATTAGCATGCCGAATATTACTTGGAATGTGAATTGGAACGAAATCGCCAATAGATAAGACGATTTTACAATTTGGGCCCAAGTTAGAAGCAGAGCCTAAGATGTAAATTATTGATAGTCCATATCTCGGAAACTATAAGAGATAATGCAATTTGGCAACCGGCAATGTAATTAGCATGCCGAATATTACTTGGAATGTGAATTGGAACGAAATCACCAATAGATAAGACCATTTTACAATTTGGGCCCAAGTTAGAAGCAGAGCCTAAGGTGTAAATTATCGATAGTCCATATCTCGGAAACTATAAGAGATAATGCAATTTGGCAACCGGCAATGTAATTAGCATGCCGAATATTACTTGGAATGTGAATTGGAACGAAATCGCCAATAGGTAAGACCAATTTACAATTTGGGCCCAAGTTAGAAGCAGAGCCTAAGGTGTAAATTATCGATAGTCCATATCTCGGAAACTATAAGAGATAATTCAATTTGGCAACCGGCAATGTAATTAGCATGCCGGATATTACTTGGAATGTGAATTGGAACGAAATCGCCAATAGATAAGACCATTTTACAATTTGGGCCCAAGTTAGAAGCAGAGCCTAAGGTGTAAATTACCGATAGTCCATATCTCGGAAACTATAAGAGATAATGCAATTTGGCAACCGGCAATGTAATTAGCATGCCGAATATTACTTGGATTGTGAATTGGAACGAAATCGCCAATAGATAAGACGATTTTACAATTTGGGCCCAAGTTAGAAGCAGAGCCTAAGGTGTAAATTATCGATAGTCCATATCTCCGAAACTATAAGAGATAATGCAATTTGGCAACCGGCAATGTAATTAGCATGCCGAATATTACTTGGAATGTGAATTGGAACGAAATCGCCAATAGATAAGACCATTTTACAATTTGGGCCCAAGTTAGAAGCAGAGCCTAAGGTGTAAATTATCGATAGTCCATATCTCGGAAACTATAAGAGATAATGCAATTTGGCAACCGGCAATGTAATTAGCATGCCGAATATTACTTGGAATGTGAATTGGAACGAAATCGCCAATAGATAAGACCATTTTACAATTTGGGCCCAAGTTAGAAGCAGAGCCTAAGGTGTAAATTATCGATAGTCCATATCTCGGAAACTATAAGAGATAATGCAATTTGGCAACCGGCAATGCAATTAGCATGCCGAATATTACTTGGAATGTGAATTGGAACGAAATCGCCAATAGATAAGACCATTTTACAATTTGGGCCCAAGTTAGAAGCAGAGCCTAAGGTGTAAATTATCGATAGTCCATATCTCGGAAACTATAAGAGATAATGCAATTTGGCAACCGGCAATGTAATTAGCATGCCGAATATTACTTGGAATGTGAATTGGAACGAAATCGCCAATAGATAAGACCATTTTACAATTTGGGCCCAAGTTAGAAGCAGAGCCTAAGGTGTAAATTATTGATAGTCCATATCTCGGAAACTATAAGAGATAATGCAATTTCGCAACCGGCAATGTAATTAGCATGCCGAATATCACTTGGAATGTGAATTGGGACGAAATCGCCAATAGATAAGACCATTTTACAATTTGGGCCCAAGTTAGAAGCAGAGCCTAAGGTGTAAATTATCGATAGTCCATATCTCGGAAACTATAAGAGATAATGTAATTTGGCAACCGGCAATGTAATTAGCATGCCGAATATTACTTGGAATGTGAATTGGAACTAAATCGCCAATAGATAAGACCATTTTACAATTTGGGCCCAAGTTAGAAGCAGAGCCTAAGATGTAAATTATCGATAGTCCATATCTCGGAAACTATAAGAGATAATGCAATTTGGCAACCGGCAATGTAATTAGCATGCCGAATATTACTTGGAATGTGAATTGGAACGAAATCGCCAATAGATAAGACCATTTTACAATTTGGGCCCAAGTTAGAAGCAGAGTCTAAGGTGTAAATTATCGATAGTCCATATCTCGGAAACTATAAGAGATAATTTAATTTGGCAACCGGCAATGTAATTAGCATGCCGGATATTACTTGGAATGTGAATTGGAACGAAATCGCCAATAGATAAGACCATTTTACAATTTGGGCCCAAGTTAGAAGCAGAGCCTTAGGTGTAAATTATCGATAGTCCATATCTCGGAAACTATAAGAGATAATGCAATTTGGCAACCGGCAATGTAATTAGCATGCCGAATATTACTTGGAATGTGAATTGGAACGAAATCGCCAATAGATAAGACGATTTTACAATTTGGGCCCAAGTTAGAAGCAGAGCCTAAGATGTAAATTATTGATAGTCCATATCTCGGAAACTATAAGAGATAATGCAATTTGGCAACCGGCAATGTAATTAGCATGCCGAATATTACTTGGAATGTGAATTGGAACGAAATCACCAATAGATAAGACCATTTTACAATTTGGGCCCAAGTTAGAAGCAGAGCCTAAGGTGTAAATTATCGATAGTCCATATCTCGGAAACTATAAGAGATAATGCAATTTGGCAACCGGCAATGTAATTAGCATGCCGAATATTACTTGGAATGTGAATTGGAACGAAATCGCCAATAGGTAAGACCAATTTACAATTTGGGCCCAAGTTAGAAGCAGAGCCTAAGGTGTAAATTATCGATAGTCCATATCTCGGAAACTATAAGAGATAATTCAATTTGGCAACCGGCAATGTAATTAGCATGCCGGATATTACTTGGAGTGTGAATTGGAACGAAATCGCCAATAGATAAGACCATTTTACAATTTGGGCCCAAGTTAGAAGCAGAGCCTAAGGTGTAAATTACCGATAGTCCATATCTCGGAAACTATAAGAGATAATGCAATTTGGCAACCGGCAATGTAATTAGCATGCCGAATATTGCTTGGATTGTGAATTGGAACGAAATCGCCAATAGATAAGACGATTTTACAATTTGGGCCCAAGTTAGAAGCAGAGCCTAAGGTGTAAATTATCGATAGTCCATATCTCCGAAACTATAAGAGATAATGCAATTTGGCAACCGGCAATGTAATTAGCATGCCGAATATTACTTGGAATGTGAATTGGAACGAAATCGCCAATAGAGAAGACCATTTTACAATTTGGGCCCAAGTTAGAAGCAGAGCCTAAGGTGTAAATTATCGATAGTCCATATCTCGGAAACTATAAGAGATAATGCAATTTGGCAACCGGCAATGTAATTAGCATGCCGAATATTACTTGGAATGTGAATTGGAACGAAATCGCCAATAGAGAAGACCATTTTACAATTTGGGCCCAAGTTACAAGCAGAGCCTAAGGTGTAAATTATCGATAGTCCATATCTCGGAAACTATAAGAGATAATGCAATTTGGCAACCGGCAATGTAATTAGCATGCCGAATATTACTTGGAATGTGAATTGGAATGAAATCGCCAATAGATAAGACCATTTTACAATTTGGGCCCAAGTTAGAAGCAGAGCCTAAGGTGTAAATTATCGATAGTCCATATCTCGGAAACTATAAGAGATAATGCAATTTGGCAACCGGCAATGTAATTAGCATGCCGAATATTACTTGGAATGTGAATTGGAACGAAATCGCCAATAGATAAGACCATTTTACAATTTGGGCCCAAGTTAGAAGCAGAGCCTAAGGTGTAAATTATCGATAGTCCATATCTCGGAAACTATAAGAGATAATGCAATTTGGCAACCGGCAATGTAATTAGCATGCCGAATATTACTTGGAATGTGAATTGGAACGAAATCGCCAATAGATAAGACCATTTTACAATTTGGGCCCAAGTTAGAAGCAGAGCCTAAGGTGTAAATTATTGATAGTCCATATCTCGGAAACTATAAGAGATAATGCAATTTCGCAACCGGCAATGTAATTAGCATGCCGAATATTACTTGGAGTGTGAATTGGAACGAAATCGCCAATAGATAAGACCATTTTACAATTTGGGCCCAAGTTAGAAGCAGAGCCTAAGGTGTAAATTATCGATAGTCCATATCTCGGAAACTATAAGAGATAATGCAATTTGGCAACCGGCAATGTAATTAGCATGCCGAATATTACTTGGAATGTGAATTGGAACGAAATCGCCAATAGATAAGACCATTTTACAATTTGGGCCCAAGTTAGAAGCAGAGCCTAAGGTGTAAATTATCGATAGTCCATATCTCGGAAACTATAAGAGATAATGCAATTTGGCAACCGGCAATGTAATTAGCATGCCGAATATTACTTGGAATGTGAATTGGAACGAAATCGCCAATAGATAAGACCATTTTACAATGTGGGCACAAGTTAGAAGCAGAGCCTAAGGTGTAAATTATTGATAGTCCATATCTCGGAAACTATAAGAGATAATGCAATTTCGCAATCGGCAATGTAATTAGCATGCCGAATATCACTTGGAATGTGAATTGGGACGAAATCGCCATTAGATAAGACCATTTTACAATTTGGGCCCAAGTTAGAAGCAGAGCCTAAGGTGTAAATTATCGATAGTCCATATCTCGGAAACTATAAGAGATAATGCAATTTGGCAACCGGCAATGTAATTAGCATGCGCAATATTACTTGGAATGTGAATTGGAACGAAATCGCCAATAGATAAGACCATTTTACAATTTGGGCCCAAGTTAGAAGCAGAGCCTAAGGTGTAAATTATCGATAGTCCATATCTCGGAAACTATAAGAGATAATGCAATTTGGCAACCGGCAATGTAATTAGCATGCCGAATATTACTTGGAATGTGAATTGGAACGAAATCGCCAATAGATAAGACCATTTTACAATTTGGGCCCAAGTTAGAAGCAGAGCCTAAGGTGTAAATTATTGATAGTCCATATTTCGGAAACTATAAGAGATAATGCAATTTCGCAACCGGCAATGTAATTAGCATGCCGAATATTACTTGGAGTGCGAATTGGAACGAAATCGCCAATAGGTAAGACCATTTTACAATTTGGGCCCAAGTTAGAAGCAGAGCCTAAGGTGTAAATTATCGATAGTCCATATCTAGGAAACTATAAGAGATAATGCAATTTGGCAACCGGCAATGTAATTAGCATGCCAAATATTACTTGGAATGTGAATTGGAACGAAATCGCCAATAGATAAGACCATTTTACAATTTGGGCCCAAGTTAGAAGCAGAGCCTAAGGTGTAAATTATCGATAGTCCATATCTCGGAAACTATAAGAGATAATGCAATTTGGCAACCGGCAATGTAATTAGCATGCCGAATATTACTTGGAATGCGAATTGGAACGAAATCGCCAATAGATAAGACCATTTTACAATTTGGGCCCAAGTTAGAAGCAGAGCCTAAGGTGTAAATTATCGATATTCCATATCTCGGAAACTATAAGAGATAATGCAATTTGGCAACCGGCAATGTAATTAGCATGCCGAATATTACTTGGAATGTGAATTGCAACGAAATCGCCAATAGATAAGACCATTTTACAATTTGGGCCCAAGTTAGAAGCAGAGCCTAAGGTGTAAATTATCGATAGTCCATATCTCGGAAACTATAAGGGATAATGCAATTTGGCAACCGGCAATGTAATTAGCATGCCGAATATTACTTGGAATGTGAATTGGAACGAAATCGCCAATAGATAAGACCATTTTACAATTTGGGCCCAAGTTAGAAGCAGAGCCTAAGGTGTAAATTATTGATAGTCCATATCTCGGAAACTATAAGAGATAATGCAATTTCGAAACCGGCAATGTAATTAGCATGCCGAATATCACTTGGAATGTGAATTGGGACGAAATCGCCAATAGATTAGACCATTTTACAATTTGGGCCCAAGTTAGAAGCAGAGCCTAAGGTGTAAATTATCGATAGTCCATATCTCGGAAACTATAAGAGATAATGCAATTTGGCAACCGGCAATGTAATTAGCATGCCGAATATTACTTGGAATGTGAATTGGAACGAAATCGCCAATAGATAAGACCATTTTACAATTTGGGCCCAAGTTAGAAGCAGAGCCTAAGGTGTAAATTATCGATAGTCCATATCTCGGAAACTATAAGAGATAATTCAATTTGGCAACCGGCAATGTAATTAGCATGCCGAATATTACTTGGAATGTGAATTGGAACGAAATCGCCAATAGATAAGACCATTTTACAATTTGGGCCCAAGTTAGAAGCAGAGCCTAAGGTGTAAATTATCGATAGTCCATATCTCGGAAACTATAAGAGATAATGCAATTTGGCAAACGGCAATGTAATTAGCATGCCGAATATTACTTGGAATGTGAATTGGAACGAAATCGCCAATAGATAAGACCATTTAAAATTTGGGAGCAAGTTAGAAGCAGAGCCTAAGGTGTAAATTATCGATAGTCCATATCTCGGAAACTATAAGAGATAATGCAATTTGGCAACCGGCAATGTAATTAGCATGCCGAATATTACTTGGAATGTGAATTGGAACGAAATCGCCAATAGATAAGACCATTTTACAATTTGGGCCCAAGTTAGAAGCAGAGCCTATGGTGTAAATTATCGATAGTCCATATCTCGGAAACTATAAGAGATAATGCAATTTGGCAACCGGCAATGTAATTAGCATGCCGAATATTACTTGGAATGTGAATTGGAACGAAATCGCCAATAGGTAAGACCATTTTACAATTTGGGCCCAAGTTAGAAGCAGAGCCTAAGGTGTAAATTATCGATAGTCCATATCTCGGAAACTATAAGAGATAATTCAATTTGGCAACCGGCAATGTAATTAGCATGCCGAATATTACTTGGAATGTGAATTGGAACGAAATCGCCAATAGATAAGACCATTTTACAATTTGGGCCCAAGTTAGAAGCAGAGCCTATGGTGTAAATTATCGATAGTCCATATCTCGGAAACTATAAGAGATAATGCAATTTGGCAACCGGCAATGTAATTAGCATGCCGAATATTACTTGGAATGTGAATTGGAACGAAATCGCCAATAGATAAGACGATTTTACAATTTGGGCCCAAGTTAGAAGCAGAGCCTAAGATGTAAATTATCGATAGTCCATATCTCGGAAACTATAAGAGATAATGCAATTTGGCAACCGGCAATGTAATTAGCATGCCGAATATTACTTGGAATGTGAATTGGAACGAAATCGCCAATAGATAAGACCATTTTACAATTTGGGCCCAAGTTAGAAGCAGAGCCTAAGGTGTAAATTATCGATAGTCCATATCTCGGAAACTATAAGAGATAATGCAATTTGGCAACCGGCAATGTAATTAGCATGCCGAATATTACTTGGAATGTGAATTGGAACGAAATCGCCAATAGGTAAGACCAATTTTCAATTTGGGCCCAAGTTAGAAGCAGAGCCTAAGGTGTAAATTATCGATAGTCCATATCTCGGAAACTATAAGAGATAATGCAATTTGGCAACCGGCAATGTAATTAGCATGCCGAATATTACTTGGAATGTGAATTGGAACGAAATCGCCACTAGATAAGACCATTTTACAATTTGGGCCCAAGTTAGAAGCAGAGCCTAAGGTGTAAATTATCGATAGTCCATATCTCGGAAACTATAAGAGATAATGCAATTTGGCAACCGGCAATGTAATTAGCATGCCGAATATTACTTGGAATGTGAATTGGAACGAAATCGCCAATAGGTAAGACCAATTTTCAATTTGGGCCCAAGTTAGAAGCAGAGCCTAAGGTGTAAATTATCGATAGTCCATATCTCGGAAACTATAAGAGATAATTCAATTTGGCAACCGGCAATGTAATTAGCATGCCGGATATTACTTGGAATGTGAATTGGAACGAAATCGCCAATAGATAAGACCATTTTACAATTTGGGCCCAAGTTAGAAGCAGAGCCTAAGGTGTAAATTACCGATAGTCCATATCTCGGAAACTATAAGAGATAATGCAATTTGGCAACCGGCAATGTAATTAGCATGCCGAATATTACTTGGAATGTGAATTGGAACGAAATCGCCAATAGATAAGACGATTTTACAATTTGGGCCCAAGTTAGAAGCAGAGCCTAAGGTGTAAATTATCGATAGTCCATATCTCCGAAACTATAAGAGATAATGCAATTTGGCAACCGGCAATGTAATTAGCATGCCGAATATTACTTGGAATGTGAATTGGAACGAAATCGCCAATAGAGAAGACCAATTTACAATTTGGGCCCAAGTTAGAAGCAGAGCCTAAGGTGTAAATTATCAATAGTCCATATCTCGGAAACTATAAGAGATAATGCAATTTGGCAACCGGCAATGTAATTAGCATGCCGAATATTACTTGGAATGTGAATTGGAACGAAATCGCCAATAGAGAAGACCATTTTACAATTTGGGCCCAAGTTAGAAGCAGAGCCTAAGGTGTAAATTATCGATAGTCCATATCTCGGAAACTATAAGAGATAATGCAATTTGGCAACCGGCAATGTAATTAGCATGCCGAATATTACTTGTAATGTGAATTGGAATGAAATCGCCAATAGATAAGACCATTTTACAATTTGGGCCCAAGTTAGAAGCAGAGCCTAAGGTGTAAATTATCGATAGTCCATATCTCGGAAACTATGAGAGATAATGCAATTTGGCAACCGGCAATGTAATTAGCATGCCGAATATTACTTGGAATGTGAATTGGAACGAAATCGCCAATAGAGAAGACCATTTTACAATTTGGGCCCAAGTTAGAAGCAGAGCCTAAGGTGTAAATTATCGATAGTCCATATCTCGGAAACTATAAGAGATAATGCAATTTGGCAACCGGCAATGTAATTAGCATGCCGAATATTACTTGGAATGTGAATTGGAACGAAAACGCCAATAGATAAGACCATTTTACAATTTGGGCCCAAGTTAGAAGCAGAGCCTAAGGTGTAAATTATTGATAGTCCATATCTCGGAAACTACAAGAGATAATGCAATTTGGCAACCGGCATTGTAATTAGCATGCCGAATATTACTTGGAATGTGAATTGGAACGAAATCGCCAATAGATAAGGCCATTTTACAATTTGGGCCCAAGTTAGAAGCAGAGCCTAAGGTGTAAATAATCGATAGTCCATATCTCGGAAACTATAAGAGATAATACAATTTGGCAACCGGCAATGTAATTAGCATGCCGAATATTACTTGGAATGTGAATTGGAACGAAATCGCTAATAGATAAGACCATTTTACAATTTGGGCCCAAGTTAGAAGCAGAGCCTAAGGTGTAAATTATCGATAGTCCATATCTCGGAAACTATAAGAGATAATGCAATTTGGCAACCGGCAATGTAATTAGCATGCCGAATATTACTTGGAATGTGAATTGGAACGAAATCGCCAATAGATAAGACCATTTTACAATTTGGGCCCAAGTTAGAAGCAGAGCCTAAGGTGTAAATTATCGATAGTCCATATCTCGGAAACTATAAGAGATAATGCAATTTCGCAACCGGCAATGTAATTAGGATGCCGAATATCACTTGGAATGTGAATTGGGACGAAATCGCCAATAGATAAGACCATTTTACAATTTGGGCCCAAGTTAGAAGCAGAGCCTAAGGTGTAAATTATCGATAGTCCATATCTCGGAAACTATAAGAGATAATGCAATTTGGCAACCGGCAATGTAATTAGCATGCCGAATATTACTTGGAATGTGAATTGGAACGAAATCGCCAATAGATAAGACCATTTTACAATTTGGGCCCAAGTTAGAAGCAGAGCCTAAGATGTAAATTATCGATAGTCCATATCTCGGAAACTATAAGAGATAATGCAATTTGGCAACCGGCAATGTAATTAGCATGCCGAATATTACTTGGAATGTGAATTGGAACGAAATCGCCAATAGATAAGACCATTTTACAATTTGGGCCCAAGTTAGAAGCAGAGCCTAAGGTGTAAATTATCGATAGTCCATATCTCGGAAACTATAAGAGATAATTCAATTTGGCAACCGGCAATGTAATTAGCATGCCGGATATTACTTGGAATGTGAATTGGAACGAAATCGCCAATAGATAAGACCATTTTACAATTTGGGCCCAAGTTAGAAGCAGAGCCTAAGGTGTAAATTATCGATAGTCCATATCTCGGAAACTATAAGAGATAATGCAATTTGGCAACCGGCAATGTAATTAGCATGCCGAATATTACTTGGAATGTGAATTGGAACGAAATCGCCAATAGATAAGACGATTTTACAATTTGGGCCCAAGTTAGAAGCAGAGCCTAAGATGTAAATTATCGATAGTCCATATCTCGGAAACTATAAGAGATAATGCAATTTGGCAACCGACAATGTAATTAGCATGCCGAATATTACTTGGAATGTGAATTGGAACGAAATCGCCAATAGATAAGACCATTTTACAATTTGGGCCCAAGTTAGAAGCAGAGCCTAAGGTGTAAATTATCGATAGTCCATATCTCGGAAACTATAAGAGATAATGCAATTTGGCAACCGGCAATGTAATTAGCATGCCGAATATTACTTGGAATGTGAATTGGAACGAAATCGCCAATAGGTAAGACCAATTTACAATTTGGGCCCAAGTTAGAAGCAGAGCCTAAGGTGTAAATTATCGATAGTCCATATCTCGGAAACTATAAGAGATAATTCAATTTGGCAACCGGCAATGTAATTAGCATGCCGGATATTACTTGGAATGTGAATTGGAACGAAATCGCCAATAGATAAGACCATTTTACAATTTGGGCCCAAGTTAGAAGCAGAGCCTAAGGTGTAAATTACCGATAGTCCATATCTCGGAAACTATAAGAGATAATGCAATTTGGCAACCGGCAATGTAATTAGCATGCCGAATATTACTTGGAATGTGAATTGGAACGAAATCGCCAATAGATAAGACGATTTTACAATTTGGGCCCAAGTTAGAAGCAGAGCCTAAGGTGTAAATTATCGATAGTCCATATCTCCGAAACTATAAGAGATAATGCAATTTGGCAACCGGCAATGTAATTAGCATGCCGAATATTACTTGGAATGTGAATTGGAACGAAATCGCCAATAGATAAGACCATTTTACAATTTGGGCCCAAGTTAGAAGCAGAGCCTAAGGTGTAAATTATCGATAGTCCATATCTCGGAAACTATAAGAGATAATTCAATTTGGCAACCGGCAATGTAATTAGCATGCAGGATATTACTTGGAATGTGAATTGGAACGAAATCGCCAATAGATAAGACCATTTTACAATTTGGGCCCAAGTTAGAAGCAGAGCCTAAGGTGTAAATTATCGATAGTCCATATCTCGGAAACTATAAGAGATAATGCAATTTGGCAACCGGCAATGTAATTAGCATGCCGAATATTACTTGGAATGTGAATTGGAACGAAATCGCCAATAGAGAAGACCATTTTACAATTTGGGCCCAAGTTAGAAGCAGAGCCTAAGGTGTAAATTATCGATAGTCCATATCTCGGAAACTATAAGAGATAATGCAATTTGGCAACCGGCAATGTAATTAGCATGCCGAATATTACTTGGAATGTGAAATGGAACGAAAACGCCAATAGATACGACCATTTTACAATTTGGGCCCAAGTTAGAAGCAGAGCCTAAGGTGTAAATTATTGATAGTCCATATCTCGGAAACTACAAGAGATAATGCAATTTGGCAACCGGCAATGTAATTAGCATGCCGAATATTACTTGGAATGTGAATTGGAACGAAATCGCCAATAGATAAGGCCATTTTACAATTTGGGCCCAAGTTAGAAGCAGAGCCTAAGGTGTAAATAATCGATAGTCCATATCTCGGAAACTATAAGAGATAATACAATTTGGCAACCGGCAATGTAATTAGCATGCCGAATATTACTTGGACTGTGAATTGGAACGAAATCGCCAATAGATAAGACCATTTTACAATTTGGGCCAAGTTAGAAGCAGAGCCTAAGGTGTAAATTATCGATAGTCCATATCTCGGAAACTATAAGAGATAATGCAATTTGGCAACCGGCAATGTAATTAGCATGCCGAATATTACTTGGAATGTGAATTGGAACGAAATCGCCAATAGAAAAAACCATTTTACAATTTGGGCCCAAGTTAGAAGCAGAGCCTAAGGTGTAAATTATCGATAGTCCATATCTCGGAAACTATAAGAGATAATGCAATTTGGCAACCGGCAATGTAATTAGCATGCCGAATATTACTTGGAATGTGAATTGGAACGAAATCGCCAATAGATAAGACCATTTTACAATTTGGGCCCAAGTTAGAAGCAGAGCCTAAGGTGTAAATTATCGATAGTCCATATCTCGGAAACTATAAGAGATAATGCAATTTGGCAACCGGCAATGTAATTAGCATGCCGAATATTACTTGGAATGTGAATTGGAACGAAATCGCCAATAGATAAGACCATTTTACAATTTGGGCCCAAGTTAGAAGCAGAGCCTAAGGTGTAAATTATCGATAGTCCATATCTCGGAAACTATAAGAGATAATGCAATTTGGCAACCGGCAATGTAATTAGCATGCCGAATATTACTTGGAATGTGAATTGGAACGAAATCGCCAATAGATAAGACCATTTTACAATTTGGGCCCAAGTTAGAAGCAGAGCCTAAGGTGTAAATTATTGATAGTCCATATCTCGGAAACTATAAGAGATAATGCAATTTCGCAACCGGCAATGTAATTAGCATGCCGAATGTCACTTTGAATGTGAATTGGGACGAAATCGCCAATAGATAAGACCATTTTACAATTTGGGCCCAAGTTAGAAGCAGAGCCTAAGGTGTAAATTATCGATAGTCCATATCTCGGAAACTATAAGAGATAATGCAATTTGGCAACCGGCAATGTAATTAGCATGCCGAATATTACTTGGAATGTGAATTGGAACGAAATCGCCAATAGATAAGACCATTTTACAATTTGGGCCCAAGTTAGAAGCAGAGCCTAAGATGTAAATTATCGATAGTCCATATCTCGGAAACTATAAGAGATAATGCAATTTGGCAACCGGCAATGTAATTAGCATGCCGAATATTACTTGGAATGTGAATTGGAACGAAATCGCCAATAGATAAGACCATTTTACAATTTGGGCCCAAGTTAGAAGCAGAGCCTAAGGTGTAAATTATCGATAGTCCATATCTCGGAAACTATAAGAGATAATTCAATTTGGCAACCGGCAATGTAATTAGCATGCCGGATATTACTTGGAATGTGAATTGGAACGAAATCGCCAATAGATAAGACCATTTTACAATTTGGGCCCAAGTTAGAAGCAGAGCCTAAGGTGTAAATTATCGATAGTCCATATCTCGGAAACTATAAGAGATAATGCAATTTGGCAACCGGCAATGTAATTAGCATGCCGAATATTACTTGGAATGTGAATTGGAACGAAATCGCCAATAGATAAGACGATTTTACAATTTGGGCCCAAGTTAGAAGCAGAGCCTAAGATGTAAATTATCGATAGTCCATATCTCGGAAACTATAAGAGATAATGCAATTTGGCAATCGGCAATGTAATTAGCATGCCGAATATTACTTGGAATGTGAATTGGAACGAAATCGCCAATAGATAAGACCATTTTACAATTTGGGCCCAAGTTAGAAGCAGAGCCTAAGGTGTAAATTATCGATAGTCCATATCTCGGAAACTATAAGAGATAATGCAATTTGGCAACCGGCAATGTAATTAGCATGCCGAATATTACTTGGAATGTGAATTGGAACGAAATCGCCAATAGGTAAGACCATTTTACAATTTGGGCCCAAGTTAGAAGCAGAGCCTAAGGTGTAAATTATCGATAGTCCATATCTCGGAAACTATAAGAGATAATTCAATTTGGCAACCGGCAATGTAATTAGCATGCCGGATATTACTTGGAATGTGAATTGGAACGAAATCGCCAATAGATAAGAACATTTTACAATTTGGGCCCAAGTTAGAAGCAGGGCCTAAGGTGTAAATTACCGATAGTCCATATCTCGGAAACTATAAGAGATAATGCAATTTGGCAACCGGCAATGTAATTAGCATGCCGAATATTACTTGGAATGTGAATTGGAACGAAAACGCCAATAGATAAGACCATTTTACAATTTGGGCCCAAGTTAGAAGCAGAGCCTAAGGTGTAAATTATCGATAGTCCATATCTCGGAAACTATAAGAGATAATGCAATTTGGCAACCGGCAATGTAATTAGCATGCCGAATATTACTTGGAATGTGAATTGGAACGAAATCGCCAATAGAGAAGACCATTTTACAATTTGGGCCCAAGTTAGAAGCAGTGCCTAAGGTGTAAATTATCGATAGTCCATATCTCGGAAACTATAAGAGATAATGCAATTTGGCAACCGGCAATGTAATTAGCATGCCAAATATTACTTGGAATGTGAATTGGAACGAAAACGCCAATAGATAAGACCATTTTACAATTTGGGCCCAAGTTAGAAGCAGAGCCTAAGGTGTAAATTATCGATAGTCCATATCTCGGAAACTATAAGAGATAATGCAATTTGGCAACCGGCAATGTAATTAGCATGCCGAATATTACTTGGAATGTGAATTGGAACGAAATCGCCAATAGATAAGACCATTTTACAATTTGGGCCCAAGTTAGAAGCAGAGCCTAAGGTGTAAATTATCGATAGTCCATATCTCGGAAACTATAAGAGATAATGCAATTTGGCAACCGGCAATGTAATTAGCATGCCGAATATTACTTGGAATGTGAATTGGAACGAAATCGCCAATAGATAAGACCATTTTACAATTTGGGCCCAAGTTAGAAGCAAAGCCTAAGGTGTAAATTATCGATAGTCCATATCTCGGAAACTATAAGAGATAATGCAATTTGGCAACCGGCAATGTAATTAGCATGCCGAATATTACTTGGAATGTGAATTGGAACGAAATCGCCAATAGATAAGACGATTTTACAATTTGGGCCCAAGTTAGAAGCAGAGCCTAAGATGTAAATTATCGATAGTCCATATCTCGGAAACTATAAGAGATAATGCAATTTGGCAACCGGCAATGTAATTAGCATGCCGAATATTACTTGGAATGTGAATTGGAACGAAATCGCCAATAGGTAAGACCAATTTACAATTTGGGCCCAAGTTAGAAGCAGAGCCTAAGGTGTAAATTATCGATAGTCCATATCTCGGAAACTATAAGAGATAATTCAATTTGGCAACCGGCAATGTAATTAGCATGCCGGATATTACTTGGAATGTGAATTGGAACGAAATCGCCAATAGATAAGACCATTTTACAATTTGGGCCCAAGTTAGAAGCAGAGCCTAAGGTGTAAATTACCGATAGTCCATATCTCGGAAACTATAAGAGATAATGCAATTTGGCAACCGGCAATGTAATTAGCATGCCGAATATTACTTGGAATGTGAATTGGAACGACATCGCCAATAGATAAGACGATTTTACAATTTGGGCCCAAGTTAGAAGCAGAGCCTAAGGTGTAAATTATCGATAGTCCATATCTCCGAAACTATAAGAGATAATGCAATTTGGCAACCGGCAATGTAATTAGCATGCCGAATATTACTTGGAATGTGAATTGGAACGAAATCGCCAATAGAGAAGACCATTTTACAATTTGGGCCCAAGTTAGAAGCAGAGCCTAAGGTGTAAATTATCGATAGTCCATATCTCGGAAACTATAAGAGATAATGCAATTTGGCAACCGGCAATGTAATTAGCATGCCGAATATTACTTGGAATGTGAATTGGAACGAAATCGCCAATAGAGAAGACCATTTTACAATTTGGGCCCAAGTTAGAAGCAGAGCCTAAGGTGTAAATTATCGATAGTCCATATCTCGGAAACTATAAGAGATAATGCAATTTGGCAACCGGCAATGTAATTAGCATGCCGAATATTACTTGGAATGTGAATTGGAATGAAATCGCCAATAGATAAGACCATTTTACAATTTGGGCCCAAGTTAGAAGCAGAGCCTAAGGTGTAAATTATCGATAGTCCATATCTCGGAAACTATAAGAGATAATGCAATTTGGCAACCGGCAATGTAATTAGCATGCCGAATATTACTTGGAATGTGAATTGGAACGAAATCGCCAATAGAGAAGACCATTTTACAATTTGGGCCCAAGTTAGAAGCAGAGCCTAAGGTGTAAATTATCGATAGTCCATATCTCGGAAACTATAAGAGATAATGCAATTTGGCAACCGGCAATGTAATTAGCATGCCGAATATTACTTGGAATGTGAATTGGAACGAAAACGCCAATAGATAAGACCATTTTACAATTTGGGCCCAAGTTAGAAGCAGAGCCTAAGGTGTAAATTATCGATAGTCCATATCTCGGAAACTATAAGAGATAATGCAATTTGGCAACCGGCAATGTAATTAGCATGCCGAATATTACTTGGAATGTGAATTGGAACGAAATCGCCAATAGATAAGACCATTTTACAATTTGGGCCCAAGTTAGAAGCAGAGCCTAAGGTGTAAATTATCGATAGTCCATATCTCGGAAACTATAAGAGATAATGCAATTTGGCAACCGGCAATATAATTAGCATGCCGAATATTACTTGGAATGTGAATTGGAACGAAATCGCCAATAGATAAGACCATTTTACAATTTGGGCCCAAGTTAGAAGCAGAGCCTAAGGTGTAATTTATTGATAGTCCATATCTCGGAAACTATAAGAGATAATGCAATTTCGCAACCGGCAATGTAATTAGCATGCCGAATATTACTTGGAGTGTGAATTGGAACGAAATCGCCAATAGATAAGACCATTTTACAATTTGGGCCCAAGTTAGAAGCAGAGCCTAAGGTGTAAATTATCGATAGTCCATATCTCGGAAACTATAAGAGATAATGCAATTTGGCAACCGGCAATGTAATTAGCATGCCGAATATTACTTGGAATGTGAATTGGAACGAAATCGCCAATAGATAAGACCATTTTACAATTTGGGCCCAAGTTAGAAGCAGAGCCTAAGGTGTAAATTATCGATAGTCCATATCTCGGAAACTATAAGAGATAATGCAATTTGGCAACCGGCAATGTAATTAGCATGCCGAATATTACTTGGAATGTGAATTGGAACGAAATCGCCAATAGATAAGACCATTTTACAATTTGGGCACAAGTTAGAAGCAGAGCCTAAGGTGTAAATTATTGATAGTCCATATCTCGGAAACTATAAGAGATAATGCAATTTCGCAATCGGCAATGTAATTAGCATGCCGAATATCACTTGGAATGTGAATTGGGACGAAATCGCCAATAGATAAGACCATTTTACAATTTGGGCCCAAGTTAGAAGCAGAGCCTAAGGTGTAAATTATCGATAGTCCATATCTCGGAAACTATAAGAGATAATGCAATTTGGCAACCGGCAATGTAATTAGCATGCCGAATATTACTTGGAATGTGAATTGGAACGAAATCGCCAATAGATAAGACCATTTTACAATTTGGGCCCAAGTTAGAAGCAGAGCCTAAGGTGTAAATTATCGATAGTCCATATCTCGGAAACTATAAGAGATAATGCAATTTGGCAACCGGCAATGTAATTAGCATGCCGAATATTACTTGGAATGTGAATTGGAACGAAATCGCCAATAGATAAGACCATTTTACAATTTGGGCCCAAGTTAGAAGCAGAGCCTAAGGTGTAAATTATTGATAGTCCATATTTCGGAAACTATAAGAGATAATGCAATTTCGCAACCGGCAATGTAATTAGCATGCCGAATATTACTTGGAGTGCGAATTGGAACGAAATCGCCAATAGGTAAGACCATTTTACAATTTGGGCCCAAGTTAGAAGCAGAGCCTAAGGTGTAAATTATCGATAGTCCATATCTCGGAAACTATAAGAGATAATGCAATTTGGCAACCGGCAATGTAATTAGCATGCCAAATATTACTTGGAATGTGAATTGGAACGAAATCGCCAATAGATAAGACCATTTTACAATTTGGGCCCAAGTTAGAAGCAGAGCCTAAGGTGTAAATTATCGATAGTCCATATCTCGGAAACTATAAGAGATAATGCAATTTGGCAACCGGCAATGTAATTAGCATGCCGAATATTACTTGGAATGCGAATTGGAACGAAATCGCCAATAGATAAGACCATTTTACAATTTGGGCTCAAGTTAGAAGCAGAGCCTAAGGTGTAAATTATCGATATTCCATATCTCGGAAACTATAAGAGATAATGCAATTTGGCAACCGGCAATGTAATTAGCATGCCGAATATTACTTGGAATGTGAATTGCAACGAAATCGCGAATAGATAAGACCATTTTACAATTTGGGCCCAAGTTAGAAGCAGAGCCTAAGGTGTAAATTATCGATAGTCCATATCTCGGAAACTATAAGGGATAATGCAATTTGGCAACCGGCAATGTAATTAGCATGCCGAATATTACTTGGAATGTGAATTGGAACGAAATCGCCAATAGATAAGACCATTTTACAATTTGGGCCCAAGTTAGAAGCAGAGCCTAAGGTGTAAATTATTGATAGTCCATATCTCGAAAACTATAAGAGATAATGCAATTTCGAAACCGGCAATGTAATTAGCATGCCGAATATCACTTGGAATGTGAATTGGGACGAAATCGCCAATAGATTAGACCATTTTACAATTTGGGCCCAAGTTAGAAGCAGAGCCTAAGGTGTAAATTATCGATAGTCCATATCTCGGAAACTATAAGAGATAATGCAATTTGGCAACCGGCAATGTAATTAGCATGCCGAATATTACTTGGAATGTGAATTGGAACGAAATCGCCAATAGATAAGGCCATTTTACAATTTGGGCCCAAGTTAGAAGCAGAGCCTAAGGTGAAAATTATCGATAGTCCATATCTCGGAAACTATAAGAGATAATGCAATTTGGCAACCGGCAATGTAATTAGCATGCCGAATATAACTTGGAATGTGAATTGGAACGAAATCGCCAATAGGTAAGACCATTTTACAATTTGGGCCCAAGTTAGAAGCAGAGCCTAAGGTGTAAATTATCGATAGTCCATATCTCGGAAACTATAAGAGATAATTCAATTTGGCAACCGGCAATGTAATTAGCATGCCGAATATTACTTGGAATGTGAATTGGAACGAAATCGCCAATAGATAAGACCATTTTACAATTTGGGCCCAAGTTAGAAGCAGAGCCTAAGGTGTAAATTATCGATAGTCCATATCTCGGAAACTATAAGAGATAATGCAATTTGGCAAACGGCAATGTAATTAGCATGCCGAATATTACTTGGAATGTGAATTGGAACGAAATCGCCAATAGATAAGACCATTTAAAATTTGGGAGCAAGTTAGAAGCAGAGCCTAAGGTGTAAATTATCGATAGTCCATATCTCGGAAACTATAAGAGATAATGCAATTTGGCAACCGGCAATGTAATTAGCATGCCGAATATTACTTGGAATGTGAATTGGAACGAAATCGCCAATAGATAAGACCATTTTACAATTTGGGCCCAAGTTAGAAGCAGAGCCTATGGTGTAAATTATCGATAGTCCATATCTCGGAAACTATAAGAGATAATGCAATTTGGCAACCGGCAATGTAATTAGCATGCCGAATATTACTTGGAATGTGAATTGGAACGAAATCGCCAATAGATAAGACCATTTTACAATTTGGGCCCAAGTTAGAAGCAGAGCCTAAGGTGTAAATTATCGATAGTCCATATCTCGGAAACTATAAGAGATAATGCAATGTGGCAACCGGCAATGTAATTAGCATGCCGAATATTACTTGGAATGTGAATTGGAACGAAATCGCCAATAGATAAGACCATTTTACAATTTGGGCCCAAGTTAGAAGCAGAGCCTAAGGTGTAAATTATCGATAGTCCATATCTCGGAAACTATAAGAGATAATGCAATTTGGCAACCGGCAATGTAATTAGCATGCCGAATATTACTTGGAATGTGAATTGGAACAAAATCGCCAATAGATAAGACCATTTTACAATTTGGGCCCAAGTTAGAAGCAGAGCCTAAGGTGTAAATTATCGATAGTCCATATCTCGGAAACTATAAGAGATAATTCAATTTGGCAACCGGCAATGTAATTAGCATGCCGAATATTACTTGGAATGTGAATTGGAACGAAATCGCCAATAGATAAGACCATTTTACAATTTGGGCCCAAGTTAGAAGCAGAGCCTAAGGTGTAAATTATCGATAGTCCATATCTCGGAAACTATAAGAGATAATGCAATTTGGCAACCGGCAATGTAATTAGCATGCCGAATATGACTTGGAATGTGAATTGGAACGAAATCGCCAATAGATAAGACCATTTTACAATTTGGGAGCAAGTTAGAAGCAGAGCCTAAGGTGTAAATTATCGATAGTCCATATCTCGGAAACTATAAGAGATAATGCAATTTCGCAACCGGCAATGTAATTAGCATGCCGAATATCACTTGGAATGTGAATTGGGACGAAATCGCCAATAGATAAGACCATTTTACAATTTGGGCCCAAGTTAGAAGCAGAGCCTAAGGTGTAAATTATCGATAGTCCATATCTCGGAAACTATAAGAGATAATGCAATTTGGCAACCGGCAATGTAAGTAGCATGCCGAATATTACTTGGAATGTGAATTGGAACGAAATCGCCAATAGATAAGACCATTTTACAATTTGGGCCCAAGTTAGAAGCAGAGCCTAAGGTGTAAATTATCGATAGTCCATATCTCGGAAACTATAAGAGATAATGCAATTTGGCAACCGGCAATGTAATTAGCATGCCGAATATTACTTGGAATGTGAATTGGAACGGAATCGCCAATAGGTAAGACCATTTTACAATTTGGGCCCAAGTTAGAAGCAGAGCCTAAGGTGTAAATTATCGATAGTCCATATCTCGGAAACTATAAGAGATAATGCAATTTGGCAACCGGCAATGTAATTAGCATGCCGAATATTACTTGGAATGTGAATTGGAACGAAATCGTCAATAGATAAGACCATTTTACAATTTGGGCCCAAGTTAGAAGCAGAGCCTAAGGTGTAAATTATCGATAGTCCATATCTCGGAAACTATAAGAGATAATGCAATTTCGCAACCGGCAATGTAATTAGCATGCCGAATATTACTTGGAGTGTGAATTGGAACGAAATTGCCAATAGATAAGACCATTTTACAATTTGGGCCCAAGTTAGAAGCAGAGCCTAAGGTGTAAATTATCGATAGTCCATATCTCGGAAACTATAAGAGATAATGCAATTTGGCAACCGGCAATGTAATTAGCATGCCGAATATTACTTGGAATGTGAATTGGAACGAAATCGCCAATAGATAAGACCATTTTACAATTTGGGCCCAAGTTAGAAGCAGAGCCTAAGGTGTAAATTATCGATAGTCCATATCTCGGAAACTATAAGAGATAATGCAATTTGGCAACCGGCAATGTAATTAGCATGCCGAATATTACTTGGAATGTGAATTGAAATGAAATCGCCAATAGATAAGACCATTTTACAATTTGGGCCCAAGTTAGAAGCAGAGCCTAAGGTGTAAATTATCGATAGTCCATATCTCGGAAACTATAAGAGATAATGCAATTTGGCAACCGGCAATGTAATTAGCATGCCGAATATTACTTGGAATGTGAATTGGAACGGAATCGCCAATAGGAAAGACCATTTTACAATTTGGGCCCAAGTTAGAAGCAGAGCCTAAGGTGTAAATTATCGATAGTCCATATCTCGGAAACTATAAGAGATAATGCAATTTGGCAACCGGCAATGTAATTAGCATGCCGAATATTACTTGGAATGTGAATTGGAACGAAATCGCCAATAGATAAGACCATTTTACAATTTGGGCCCAAGTTAGAAGCAGAGCCTAAGGTGTAAATTATCGATAGTCCATATCTCGGAAACTATAAGAGATAATGCAATTTCGCAACCGGCAATGTAATTAGCATGCCGAATATTACTTGGAGTGTGAATTGGAACGAAATCGCCAATAGATAAGACCATTTTACAATTTGGGCCCAAGTTAGAAGCAGAGCCTAAGGTGTAAATTATCGATAGTCCATATCTCGGAAACTATAAGAGATAATGCAATTTGGCAACCGGCAATGTAATTAGCATGCCGAATATTACTTGGAATGTGAATTGGAACGAAATCGCCAATAGATAAGACCATTTTACAATTTGGGCCCAAGTTAGAAGCAGAGCCTAAGGTGTAAATTATCGATAGTCCATATCTCGGAAACTATAAGAGATAATGCAATTTGGCAACCGGCAATGTAATTAGCATGCCGAATATTACTTGGAATGTGAATTGAAACGAAATCGCCAATAGATAAGACCATTTTACAATTTGGGCCCAAGTTAGAAGCAGAGCCTAAGGAGTAAATTATTGATAGTCCATATCTCGGAAACTATAAGAGATAATGCAATTTCGCAACCGGCAATGTAATTAGAATGCCGAATATCACTTGGAATGTGAATTGGGACGAAATCGCCAATAGATAAGACCATTTTACAATTTGGGCCCAAGTTAGAAGCAGAGCCTAAGGTGTAAATTATCGATAGTCCATATCTCGGAAACTATAAGAGATAATGCAATTTGGCAACCGGCAATGTAATTAGCATGCCGAGTATTACTTGGAATGTGAATTGGAACGAAATCGCCAATAGATAAGACCATTTTACAATTTGGGCCCAAGTTAGAAGCAGAGCCTAAGGTGTAAATTATCGATAGTCCATATCTCGGAAACTATAAGAGATAATGCAATTTGGCAACCGGCAATGTAATTAGCATGCCGAATATTACATGGAATGTGAATTGGAACGAAATCGCCAATAGATAAGACCATTTTACAATTTGGGCCCAAGTTAGAAGCAGAGCCTAAGGTGTAAATTATCGATAGTCCATATCTCGGAAACTATAAGAGATAATGCAATTTCGCAACCGGCAATGTAATTAGCATGCCGAATATTACTTGGAGTGTGAATTGGAACGAAATCGCCAATAGATAAGACCATTTTACAATTTGGGCCCAAGTTAGAAGCAGAGCCTAAGGTGTAAATTATCGATAGTCCATATCTCGGAAACTATAAGAGATAATGCAATTTGGCAACCGGCAATGTAATTAGCATGTCGAATATTACTTGGAATGTGAATTGGAACGAAATAGCCAATAGATAAGACCATTTTACAATTTGGGCCCAAGTTAGAAGCAGAGCCTAAGGTGTAAATTCTCGATAGTCCATATCTCGGAAACTATAAGAGATAATGCAATTTGGCAACCGGCAATGTAATTAGCATGCCGAATATTAATTGGAATGTGAAATGGAACGAAATCGCCAATAGATAAGACCATTTTACAATTTGGGCCCAAGTTAGAAGCAGAGCCTAAGGTGTAAATTATCGATAGTCCATATCTCGGAAACTATAAGAGATAATGCAATTTGGCAACCGGCAATGTAATTAGCATGCCGAATATTACTTGGAATGTGAATTGCAACTAAATCGCCAATAGATAAGACCATTTTACAATTTGGGCCCAAGTTAGAAGCAGAGCCTAAGGTGTAAATTATCGATAGTCCATATCTCGGAAACTATAAGAGATAATGCAATTTGGCAACCGGCAATGTAATTAGCATGCCGAATATTACTTGGAATGTTAATTGGAACGAAATCGCCAATAGATAAGACCATTTTACAATTTGGGCCCAAGTTAGAAGCAGAGCCTAAGGTGTAAATTATCGATAGTCCATATCTCGGAAACTATAAGAGATAATGCAATTTGGCAACCGGCAATGTAATTAGCATGCCGAATATTACTTGGAATGTGAATTGGAACGAAATCGTCAATAGATAAGACCATTTTACAATTTGGGCCCAAGTTAGAAGCAGAGCCTAAGGTGTAAATTATCGATAGTCCATATCTCGGAAACTATAAGAGATAATGCAATTTGGCAACCGGCAATGTAATTAGCATGCCGAATATTACTTGGAATGTGAATTGCAACTAAATCGCCAATAGATAAGACCATTTTACAATTTGGGCCCAAGTTAGAAGCAGAGCCTAAGGTGTAAATTATCGATAGTCCATATCTCGGAAACTATAAGAGACAATGCAATTTGGCAACCGGCAATGTAATTAGCATGCCAAATATTACTTGGAATGTGAATTGGAACGAAATCGCCAATAGATAAGACCATTTTACAATTTGGGCCCAAGTTAGAAGCAGAGCCTAAGGTGTAAATTATCGATAGTCCATATCACGGAAACTATAAGAGATAATGCAATTTCGCAACCGGCAATGTAATTAGCATGCCGAATATCACTTGGAATGTGAATTGGGACGAAATCGCCAATAGATAAGACCATTTTACAATTTGGGCCCAAGTTAGAAGCAGAGCCTAAGGTGTAAATTATCGATAGTCCATATCTCGGAAACTATAAGAGATAATGCAATTTGGCAACCGGCAATGTAATTAGCATGCCGAATATTACTTGGAATCTGAATTGGAACGAAATCGCCAATAGATAAGACCATTTTACAATTTGGGCCCAAGTTAGAAGCAGAGCCTAAGGTGTAAATTATCGATAGTCCATATCTCGGAAACTATAAGAGATAATGCAATTTGGCAACCGGCAATGTAATTAGCATGCCGAATATTACTTGGAATGTGAATTGGAACGAAATCGCCAATAGGTAAGACCATTTTACAATTTGGGCCCAAGTTAGAAGCAGAGCCTAAGGTGTAAATTATCGATAGTCCATATCTCGGAAACTATAAGAGATAATTCAATTTGGCAACCGGCAATGTAATTAGCATGCCGAATATTACTTGGAATGTGAATTGGAACGAAATCGCCAATAGATAAGACCATTTTACAATTTGGGCCCAAGTTAGAAGCAGAGCCTAAGGTGTAAATTATCGATAGTCCATATCTCGGAAACTATAAGAGATAATGCAATTTGGCAACTGGCAATGTAATTAGCATGCCGAATATTACTTGGAATGTGAATTGGAACGAAATCGCCAATAGATAAGACCATTTTACAATTTGCTCCCAAGTTAGAAGCAGAGCCTAAGGTGTAAATTATCGATAGTCCATATCTCGGAAACTATAAGAGATAATGCAATTTCGCAACCGGCAATGTAATTAGCATGCCGAATATCACTTGGAATGTGAATTGGGACGAAATCGCCAATAGATAAGACCATTTTACAATTTGGGCCCAAGTTAGAAGCAGAGCCTAAGGTGTAAATTATCGATAGTCCATATCTCGGAAACTATAAGAGATAATGCAATTTGGCAAACGGCAATTTAATTAGCATGCCGAATATTACTTGGAATGTGAATTGGAACGAAATCGCCAATAGATAAGAATATTTTACAATTTGGGCCCAAGTTAGAAGCAGAGCCTAAGGTGTAAATTATCGATAGTCCATATCTCGGAAACTATAAGAGATAATGCAATTTGGCAACCGGCAATGTAATTAGCATGCCGAATATTACTTGGAATGTGAATTGGAACGAAATCGCCAATAGATAAGACCATTTTACAATTTGGGCCCAAGTTAGAAGCAGAGCCTAAGGTGTAAATTATCGATAGTCCATATCTCGGAAACTATAAGAGATAATTCAATTTGGCAACCGGCAATGTAATTAGCATGCCGAATATTACTTGGAATGTGAATTGGAACGAAATCGCCAATAGATAAGACCATTTTACAATTTGGGCCCAAGTTAGAAGCAGAGCTTAAGGTGTTAATTATCGATAGTCCATATCTCGGAAACTATAAGAGATAATGCAATTTGGCAACCGGCAATGTAATTAGCATGCCGAATATTACTTGGAATGTGAATTGGAACGAAATCGCCAATAGATAAGACCATTTTACAATTTGGGCCCAAGTTAGAAGCAGAGCCTAAGGTGTAAATTATCGATAGTCCATATCTCGGAAACTATAAGAGATAATGCAATTTGGCAACCGGCAATGTAATTAGCATGAAGAATATTACTTGGAATGTGAATTGGAACGAAATCGCCAATAGATAAGACCATTTTACAATTTGGGCCCAAGTTAGAAGCAGAGCCTAAGGTGTAAATTATCGATAGTCCATATCTCGGAAACTATAAGAGATAATGCAATTTGGCAACCGGCAATGTAATTAGCATGCCGAATATTACTTGGAATGTGAATTGGAACGAAATCGCCAATAGATAAGACCATTTTACAATTTGGGCCCAAGTTAGAAGCAGAGCCTAAGGTGTAAATTATCGATAGTCCATATCTCGGAAACTATAAGAGATAATGCAATTTCGCAACCGGCAATGTAATTAGCATGCCGAATATTACTTGGAGTGTGAATTGGAACGAAATCGCCAATAGATAAGACCATTTTACAATTTGGGCCCAAGTTAGAAGCAGAGCCTAAGGTGTAAATTATCGATAGTCCATATCTCGGAAACTATAAGAGATAATGCAATTTGGCAACCGGCAATGTAATTAGCATGCCGAATATTACTTGGAATGTGAATTGGAACGAAATAGCCAATAGATAAGACCATTTTACAATTTGGGCCCAAGTTAGAAGCAGAGCCTAAGGTGTAAATTATCGATAGTCCATATCTCGGAAACTATAAGAGATAATGCAATTTGGCAACCGGCAATGTAATTAGCATGCCGAATATTACTTGGAATGTGAATTGGAACGAAATCGCCAATAGATAAGACCATTTAACAATTTGGGCCCAAGTTGGAAGCAGAGCCTAAGGTGTAAATTATCGATAGTCCATATCTCGGAAACTATAAGAGATAATGCAATTTGGCAACCGGCAATGTAATTAGCATGCCGAATATTACTTGGATTGTGAATTGCAACTAAATCGCCAATAGATAAGACCATTTTACAATTTGGGCCCAAGTTAGAAGCAGAGCCTAAGGTGTAAATTATCGATAGTCCATATCTCGGAAACTATAAGAGATAATGCAATTTGGCAACCGGCAATGTAATTAGCATGCCGAATATTACTTGGAATGTTAATTGGAACGAAATCGCCAATAGATAAGACCATTTTACAATTTGGGCCCAAGTTAGAAGCAGAGCCTAAGGTGTAAATTATCGATAGTCCATATCTCGGAAACTATAAGAGATAATGCAATTTGGCAACCGGCAATGTAATTAGCATGCCGAATATTACTTGGAATGTGAATTGGAACGAAATCGTCAATAGATAAGACCATTTTACAATTTGGGCCCAAGTTAGAAGCAGAGCCTAAGGTGTAAATTATCGATAGTCCATATCTCGGAAACTATAAGAGATAATGCAATTTGGCAACCGGCAATGTAATTAGCATGCCGAATATTACTTGGAATGTGAATTGGAACGAAATCGTCAATAGATAAGACCATTTTACAATTTGGGCCCAAGTTAGAAGCAGAGCCTAAGGTGTAAATTATCGATAGTCCATATCTCGGAAACTATAAGAGATAATGCAATTTGGCAACCGGCAATGTAATTAGCATGCCGAATATTACTTGGATTGTGAATTGCAACTAAATCGCCAATAGATAAGACCATTTTACAATTTGGGCCCAAGTTAGAAGCAGAGCCTAAGGTGTAAATTATCGATAGTCCATATCTCGGAAACTATAAGAGATAATGCAATTTGGCAACCGGCAATGTAATTAGCATGCCGAATATTACTTGGAATGTTAATTGGAACGAAATCGCCAATAGATAAGACCATTTTACAATTTGGGCCCAAGTTAGAAGCAGAGCCTAAGGTGTAAATTATCGATAGTCCATATCTCGGAAACTATAAGAGATAATGCAATTTGGCAACCGGCAATGTAATTAGCATGCCGAATATTACTTGGAATGTGAATTGGAACGAAATCGTCAATAGATAAGACCATTTTACAATTTGGGCCCAAGTTAGAAGCAGAGCCTAAGGTGTAAATTATCGATAGTCCATATCTCGGAAACTATAAGAGATAATGCAATTTGGCAACCGGCAATGTAATTAGCATGCCGAATATTACTTGGAATGTGAATTGCAACTAAATCGCCAATAGATAAGACCATTTTACAATTTGGGCCCAAGTTAGAAGCAGAGCCTAAGGTGTAAATTATCGATAGTCCATATCTCGGAAACTATAAGAGACAATGCAATTTGGCAACCGGCAATGTAATTAGCATGCCCAATATTACTTGGAATGTGAATTGGAACGAAATCGCCAATAGATAAGATCATTTTACAATTTGGGCCCAAGTTAGAAGCAGAGCCTAAGGTGTAAATTATCGATAGTCCATATCACGGAAACTATAAGAGATAATGCAATTTCGCAACCGGCAATGTAATTAGCATGCCGAATATCACTTGGAATGTGAATTGGGACGAAATCGCCAATAGATAAGACCATTTTACAATTTGGGCCCAAGTTAGAAGCAGAGCCTAAGGTGTAAATTATCGATAGTCCATATTTCGGAAACTATAAGAGATAATGCAATTTGGCAACCGGCAATGTAATTAGCATGCCGAATATTACTTGGAATCTGAATTGGAACGAAATCGCCAATAGATAAGACCATTTTACAATTTGGGCCCAAGTTAGAAGCAGAGCCTAAGGTGTAAATTATCGATAGTCCATATCTCGGAAACTATAAGAGATAATGCAATTTGGCAACCGGCAATGTAATTAGCATGCCGAATATTACTTGGAATGTGAATTGGAACGAAATCGCCAATAGGTAAGACCATTTTACAATTTGGGCCCAAGTTAGAAGCAGAGCCTAAGGTGTAAATTATCGATAGTCCATATCTCGGAAACTATAAGAGATAATTCAATTTGGCAACCGGCAATGTAATTAGCATGCCGAATATTACTTGGAATGTGAATTGGAACGAAATCGCCAATAGATAAGACCATTTTACAATTTGGGCCCAAGTTAGAAGCAGAGCCTAAGGTGTAAATTATCGATAGTCCATATCTCGGAAACTATAAGAGATAATGCAATTTGGCAACTGGCAATGTAATTAGCATGCCGAATATTACTTGGAATGTGAATTGGAACGAAATCGCCAATAGATAAGACCATTTTACAATTTGCTCCCAAGTTAGAAGCAGAGCCTAAGGTGTAAATTATCGATAGTCCATATCTCGGAAACTATAAGAGATAATGCAATTTCGCAACCGGCAATGTAATTAGCATGCCGAATATCACTTGGAATGTGAATTGGGACGAAATCGCCAATAGATAAGACCATTTTACAATTTGGGCCCAAGTTAGAAGCAGAGCCTAAGGTGTAAATTATCGATAGTCCATATCTCGGAAACTATAAGAGATAATGCAATTTGGCAAACGGCAATTTAATTAGCATGCCGAATATTACTTGGAATGTGAATTGGAACGAAATCGCCAATAGATAAGAATATTTTACAATTTGGGCCCAAGTTAGAAGCAGAGCCTAAGGTGTAAATTATCGATAGTCCATATCTCGGAAACTATAAGAGATAATGCAATTTGGCAACCGGCAATGTAATTAGCATGCCGAATATTACTTGGAATGTGAATTGGAACGAAATCGCCAATAGATAAGACCATTTTACAATTTGGGCCCAAGTTAGAAGCAGAGCCTAAGGTGTAAATTATCGATAGTCCATATCTCGGAAACTATAAGAGATAATTCAATTTGGCAACCGGCAATGTAATTAGCATGCCGAATATTACTTGGAATATGAATTGGAACTAAATCGCCAATAGATAAGACCATTTTACAATTTGGGCCCAAGTTAGAAGCAGAGCTTAAGGTGTTAATTATCGATAGTCCATATCTCGGAAACTATAAGAGATAATGCAATTTGGCAACCGGCAATGTAATTAGCATGCCGAATATTACTTGGAATGTGAATTGGAACGAAATCGCCAATAGATAAGACCATTTTACAATTTGGGCCCAAGTTAGAAGCAGAGCCTAAGGTGTAAATTATCGATAGTCCATATCTCGGAAACTATAAGAGATAATGCAATTTGGCAACCGGCAATGTAATTAGCATGAAGAATATTACTTGGAATGTGAATTGGAACGAAATCGCCAATAGATAAGACCATTTTACAATTTGGGCCCAAGTTAGAAGCAGAGCCTAAGGTGTAAATTATCGATAGTCCATATCTCGGAAACTATAAGAGATAATGCAATTTGGCAACCGGCAATGTAATTAGCATGCCGAATATTACTTGGAATGTGAATTGGAACGAAATCGCCAATAGATAAGACCATTTTACAATTTGGGCCCAAGTTAGAAGCAGAGCCTAAGGTGTAAATTATCGATAGTCCATATCTCGGAAACTATAAGAGATAATGCAATTTCGCAACCGGCAATGTAATTAGCATGCCGAATATTACTTGGAGTGTGAATTGGAACGAAATCGCCAATAGATAAGACCATTTTACAATTTGGGCCCAAGTTAGAAGCAGAGCCTAAGGTGTAAATTATCGATAGTCCATATCTCGGAAACTATAAGAGATAATGCAATTTGGCAACCGGCAATGTAATTAGCATGCCGAATATTACTTGGAATGTGAATTGGAACGAAATAGCCAATAGATAAGACCATTTTACAATTTGGGCCCAAGTTAGAAGCAGAGCCTAAGGTGTAAATTATCGATAGTCCATATCTCGGAAACTATAAGAGATAATGCAATTTGGCAACCGGCAATGTAATTAGCATGCCGAATATTACTTGGAATGTGAATTGGAACGAAATCGCCAATAGATAAGACCATTTAACAATTTGGGCCCAAGTTGGAAGCAGAGCCTAAGGTGTAAATTATCGATAGTCCATATCTCGGAAACTATAAGAGATAATGCAATTTGGCAACCGGCAATGTAATTAGCATGCCGAATATTACTTGGATTGTGAATTGCAACTAAATCGCCAATAGATAAGACCATTTTACAATTTGGGCCCAAGTTAGAAGCAGAGCCTAAGGTGTAAATTATCGATAGTCCATATCTCGGAAACTATAAGAGATAATGCAATTTGGCAACCGGCAATGTAATTAGCATGCCGAATATTACTTGGAATGTGAATTGGAACGAAATCGCCAATAGATAAGACCATTTTTCAATTTGGGCCCAAGTTAGAAGCAGAGCCTAAGGTGTAAATTATCGATAGTCCATATCTCGGAAACTATAAGAGATAATGCAATTTGGCAACCGGCAATGTAATTAGCATGCCGAATATTGCTTGGAATGTGAATTGCAACTAAATCGCCAATAGATAAGACCATTTTACAATTTGGGCCCAAGTTAGAAGCAGAGCCTAAGGTGTAAATTATCGATAATCCATATCTCGGAAACTATAAGAGATAATGCAATTTGGCAACCGGCAATGTAATTAGCATGCCGAATATTACTTGGAATGTGAATTGGAACGAAATCGCCAATAGATAAGACCATTTTATAATTTGGGCCCAAGTTAGAAGCAGAGCCTAAGGTGTAAATAATCGATAGTCCATATCTCGGAAACTATAAGAGATAATGCAATTTCGCAACCGGCAATGTAATTAGCATGCCGAATATCACTTGGAATGTGAATTGGGACGAAATCGCCAATAGATAAGACCATTTTACAATTTGGGCCCAAGTTAGAAGCAGAGCCTAAGGTGTAAATTATCGATAGTCCATATCTCGGAAACTATAAGAGATAATGCAATTTGGCAACCGGCAATGTAATTAGCATGCCGAATATTACTTGGAATGTGAATTGGAACGATATCGCCAATAGATAAGACCATTTTACAATTTGGGCCCAAGTTAGAAGCAGAGCCTAAGGTGTAAATTATCGATTGTCCATATCTCGGAAACTATAAGAGATAATGCAATTTGGCAACCGGCAATGTAATTAGCATGCCGAATATTACTTGGAATGTGAATTGGAACGAAATCGCCAATAGGTAAGACCATTTTACAATTTGTGCCCAAGTTAGAAGCAGAGCCTAAGGTGTAAATTATCGATAGTCCATATCTCGGAAACTATAAGAGATAATTCAATTTGGCAACCGGCAATGTAATTGGCATGCCGAATATTACTTGGAATGTGAATTGGAACGAAATCGCCAATAGATAAGACCATTTTACAATTTGGGCCCAAGTTAGAAGCAGAGCCTAAGGTGTAAATTATCGATAGTCCATATCTCGGAAACTATAAGAGATAATGCAATTTGGCAACCGGCAATGTAATTAGCATGCCGAATATTACTTGGAATGTGAATTGGAACGAAATCGCCAATAGATAAGACCATTTTACAATTTGGGCCCAAGTTAGAAGCAGAGCCTAAGGTGTAAATTATCGATAGTCCATATCTCGGAAACTATAAGAGATAATGCAATTTGGCAACCGGCAATGTAATTAGCATGCCGAATATTACTTGGAATGTGAATTGGAACGAAATCGCCAATAGATAAGACCATTTTACAATTTGGGCCCAAGTTAGAAGCAGAGCCTATGGTGTAAATTATCGATAGTCCATATCTCGGAAACTATAAGAGATAATGCAATTTGGCAACCGGCAATGTAATTAGCATGCCCAATATTACTTGGAATGTGAATTGGAACGAAATCGCCAATAGATAAGACCATTTTACAATTTGGGCCCAAGTTAGAAGCCGAGCCTAAGGTGTAGATTATCGATAGTCCATATCTCGGAAACTATAAGAGTTAATGCAATTTGGCAACCGGCAATGTAATTAGCATGCCGAATATTACTTGGAATGTGAATTGGAACGAAATCGCCAATAGATAAGACCATTTTACAATTTGGGCCCAAGTTAGAAGCAGAGCCTAAGGTGTAAATTATCGATAGTCCATATCTCGGAAACTATAAGAGATAATGCAATTTGGCAACCGGCAATGTAATTAGCATGCCGAATATTACTTGGAATGTGAATTGGAACGAAATTGCCAATAGATAAGACCATTTTACAATTTGGGCCCAAGTTAGAAGCAGAGCCTAAGGTGTAAATTATCGATAGTCCATATCTCTGAAACTATAAGAGATAATGCAATTTCGCAACCGGCAATGTAATTAGCATGCCGAATATTACTTGGAATGTGAATTGGGACGAAATCGCCAATAGATAAGGCCATTTTACAATTTGGGCCCAAGTTAGAAGCAGAGCCTAAGGTGTAAATTATCGATAGTCCATATCTCGGAAACTATAAGAGATAATGCAATTTGGCAACCGGCAATGTAATTAGCATGCCGAATATTACTTGGAATGTGAATTGGAACGAAATCGCCAATAGATAAGACCATTTTACAATTTGGGCCCAAGTTAGAAGCAGAGCCTAAGGTGTAAATTATTGATAGTCCATATCTCGGAAACTATAAGAGATAATGCAATTTGGCAACCGGCAATGTAATTAGCATGCCGAATATTACTTGGAATGTGAATTGGAACGTAATCGCCAATAGATAAGACCATTTTACAATTTGGGCCCAAGTTAGAAGCAGAGCCTATGGTGTAAATTATCGATAGTCCATATCTCGGAAACTATAAGAGATAATGCAATTTGGCAACCGGCAATGTAATTAGCATGCCGAATATTACTTGGAATGTGAATTGGAACGAAATCGCCAATAGATAAGACCATTTTACAATTTGGGCCCAAGTTAGAAGCAGAGCCTAAGGTGTAAATTATCGATAGTCCATATCTCGGAAACTATAAGAGATAATGCAATTTGGCAACCGGCAATGTAATTAGCATGCCGAATATTACTTGGAATGTGAATTGGAACGAAATCGCCAATAGATAAGACCATTTTACAATTTGGGCCCAAGTTAGAAGCAGAGCCTAAGGTGTAAATTATTGATAGTCCATATCTCGGAAACTATAAGAGATAATGCAATTTCGCAACTGGCAATGTAATTAGCATGCCGAATATCACTTGGAATGTGAATTGGGACGAAATCGCCAATATATAAGACCATTTTACAATTTGGGCCCAAGTTAGAAGCAGAGCCTAAGGTGTAAATTATCGATAGTCCATATCTCGGAAACTATAAGAGATAATGCAATTTGGCAACCGGCAATGTAATTAGCATGCCGAATATTACTTGGAGTGTGAATCGGAACGAAATCGCCAATAGATAAGACCATTTTACAATTTGGGCCCAAGTTAGAAGCAGAGCCTAAGGTGTAAATTATCGATAGTCTATATCTCGGAAACTATAAGAGATAATGCAATTTGGCAACCGGCAATGTAATTAGCATGCCGAATATTACTTGGAATGTGAATTGGAACGAAATCGCCAATAGATAAGACCATTTTACAATTTGGGCCCAAGTTAGAAGCAGAGCCTAAGGTGTAAATTATCGATAGTCCATATCTCGGAAACTATAAGAGATAATGCAATTTGGCAACCGGCAATGTAATTAGCATGCCGAATATTACTTGGAATGTGAATTGGAACGAAATCGCCAATAGATAAGACCATTTTACAATTTGGGCCCAAGTTAGAAGCAGAGCCTAAGGTGTAAATTATTGATAGTCCATATCTCGGAAACTATAAGAGATAATGCAATTTCGCAACTGGCAATGTAATTAGCATGCCGAATATCACTTGGAATGTGAATTGGGACGAAATCGCCAATATATAAGACCATTTTACAATTTGGGCCCAAGTTAGAAGCAGAGCCTAAGGTGTAAATTATCGATAGTCCATATCTCGGAAACTATAAGAGATAATGCAATTTGGCAACCGGCAATGTAATTAGCATGCCGAATATTACTTGGAGTGTGAATTGGAACGAAATCGCCAATAGATAAGACCATTTTACAATATGGGCCCAAGTTAGAAGCAGAGCCTAAGGTGTAAATTATCGATAGTCCATATCTCGGAAACTATAAGAGATAATGCAATTTGGCAACCGGCAATGTAATTAGCATGCCGAATATTACTTGGAATGTGAATTGGAACGAAATCGCCAATAGATAAGACCATTTTACAATTTGGGCCCAAGTTAGAAGCAGAGCCTAAGGTGTAAATTATTGATAGTCCATATCTCGGAAACTATAAGAGATAATGCAATTTCGCAACCGGCAATGTAATTAGCATGCCGAATATCACTTGGAATGTGAATTGGGACGAAATCGCCAATAGATAAGGCCATTTTACAAGTTGGGCCCAAGTTAGAAGCAGAGCCTAAGGTGTAAATTATCGATAGTCCATATCTCGGAAACTATAAGAGATAATGCAATTTGGCAACCGGCAATGTAATTAGCATGCCGAATATTACTTGGAATGTGAATTGGAACGAAATCGCCAATAGATAAGACCATTTTACAATTTGGGCCCAAGTTAGAAGCAGAGCCTAAGGTGTAAATTATCGATAGTCCATATCTCGGAAACTATAAGAGATAATGCAATTTGGCAACCGGCAATGTAATTAGCATACCGAATATTACTTGGAATGTGAATTGGAACGAAATCGCCAATAGATAAGACCATTTTACAATTTGGGCCCAAGTTAGAAGCAGAGCCTAAGATGTAAATTATCGATAGTCCATATCTCGGAAACTATAAGAGATAATGCAATTTGGCAACCGGCAATGTAATTAGCATGCCGAATATTACTTGGAATGTGAATTGGAACGAAATCGCCAATAGATAAGACCATTTTACAATTTGGGCCCAAGTTAGAAGCAGAGCCTAAGGTGTAAATTATCGATAGTCCATATCTCGGAAACTATAAGAGATAATTCAATTTGGCAACCGGCAATGTAATTAGCATGCCGGATATTACTTGGAATGTGAATTGGAACGAAATCGCCAATAGATAAGACCATTTTACAATTTGGGCCCAAGTTAGAAGCAGAGCCTAAGGTGTAAATTATCGATAGTCCATATCTCGGAAACTATAAGAGATAATGCAATTTGGCAACCGGCAATGTAATTAGCATGCCGAATATTACTTGGAATGTGAATTGGAACGAAATCGCCAATAGATAAGACGATTTTACAATTTGGGAACAAGTTAGAAGCAGAGCCTAAGATGTAAATTATCGATAGTCCATATCTCGGAAACTATAAGAGATAATGCAATTTGGCAATCGGCAATGTAATTAGCATGCCGAATATTACTTGGAATGTGAATTGGAACGAAATCGCCAATAGATAAGACCATTTTACAATTTGGGCCCAAGTTAGAAGCAGAGCCTAAGGTGTAAATTATCGATAGTCCATATCTCGGAAACTATAAGAGATAATGCAATTTGGCAACCGGCAATGTAATTAGCATGCCGAATATTACTTGGAATGTGAATTGGAACGAAATCGCCAATAGGTAAGACCATTTTACAATTTGGGCCCAAGTTAGAAGCAGAGCCTAAGGTGTAAATTATCGATAGTCCATATCTCGGAAACTATAAGAGATAATTCAATTTGGCAACCGGCAATGTAATTAGCATGCCGGATATTACTTGGAATGTGAATTGGAACGAAATCGCCAATAGATAAGAACATTTTACAATTTGGGCCCAAGTTAGAAGCAGGGCCTAAGGTGTAAATTACCGATAGTCCATATCTCGGAAACTATAAGAGATAATGCAATTTGGCAACCGGCAATGTAATTAGCATGCCGAATATTACTTGGAATGTGAATTGGAACGAAAACGCCAATAGATAAGACCATTTTACAATTTGGGCCCAAGTTAGAAGCAGAGCCTAAGGTGTAAATTATCGATAGTCCATATCTCGGAAACTATAAGAGATAATGCAATTTGGCAACCGGCAATGTAATTAGCATGCCGAATATTACTTGGAATGTGAATTGGAACGAAATCGCCAATAGAGAAGACCATTTTACAATTTGGGCCCAAGTTAGAAGCAGTGCCTAAGGTGTAAATTATCGATAGTCCATATCTCGGAAACTATAAGAGATAATGCAATTTGGCAACCGGCAATGTAATTAGCATGCCAAATATTACTTGGAATGTGAATTGGAACGAAAACGCCAATAGATAAGACCATTTTACAATTTGGGCCCAAGTTAGAAGCAGAGCCTAAGGTGTAAATTATCGATAGTCCATATCTCGGAAACTATAAGAGATAATGCAATTTGGCAACCGGCAATGTAATTAGCATGCCGAATATTACTTGGAATGTGAATTGGAACGAAATCGCCAATAGATAAGACCATTTTACAATTTGGGCCCAAGTTAGAAGCAGAGCCTAAGGTGTAAATTATCGATAGTCCATATCTCGGAAACTATAAGAGATAATGCAATTTGGCAACCGGCAATGTAATTAGCATGCCGAATATTACTTGGAATGTGAATTGGAACGAAATCGCCAATAGATAAGACCATTTTACAATTTGGGCCCAAGTTAGAAGCAGAGCCTAAGATGTAAATTATCGATAGTCCATATCTCGGAAACTATAAGAGATAATGCAATTTGGCCACCGGCAATGTAATTAGCATGCCGAATATTACTTGGAATGTGAATTGGAACGAAATCGCCAATAGGTAAGACCAATTTACAATTTGGGCCCAAGTTAGAAGCAGAGCCTAAGGTGTAAATTATCGATAGTCCATATCTCGGAAACTATAAGAGATAATTCAATTTGGCAACCGGCAATGTAATTAGCATGCCGGATATTACTTGGAATGTGAATTGGAACGAAATCCCCAATAGATAAGACCATTTTACAATTTGGGCCCAAGTTAGAAGCAGAGCCTAAGGTGTAAATTACCGATAGTCCATATCTCGGAAACTATAAGAGATAATGCAATTTGGCAACCGGCAATGTATTTAGCATGCCGAATATTACTTGGAATGTGAATTGGAACGAAATCGCCAATAGATAAGACGATTTTACAATTTGGGCCCAAGTTAGAAGCAGAGCCTAAGGTGTAAATTATCGATAGTCCATATCTCCGAAACTATAAGAGATAATGCAATTTGGCAACCGGCAATGTAATTAGCATGCCGAATATTACTTGGAATGTGAATTGGAACGAAATCGCCAATAGAGAAGACCATTTTACAATTTGGGCCCAAGTTAGAAGCAGAGCCTAAGGTGTAAATTATCGATAGTCCATATCTCGGAAACTATAAGAGATAATGCAATTTGGCAACCGGCAATGTAATTAGCATGCCGAATATTACTTGGAATGTGAATTGGAACGAAATCGCCAATAGAGAAGACCATTTTACAATTTGGGCCCAAGTTAGAAGCAGAGCCTAAGGTGTAAATTATCGATAGTCCATATCTCGGAAACTATAAGAGATAATGCAATTTGGCAACCGGCAATGTAATTAGCATGCCGAATATTACTTGGAATGTGAATTGGAATGAAATCGCCAATAGATAAGACCATTTTACAATTTGGGCCCAAGTTAGAAGCAGAGCCTAAGGTGTAAATTATCGATAGTCCATATCTCGGAAACTATAAGAGATAATGCAATTTGGCAACCGGCAATGTAATTAGCATGCCGAATATTACTTGGAATGTGAATTGGAACGAAATCGCCAATAGAGAAGACCATTTTACAATTTGGGCCCAAGTTAGAAGCAGAGCCTAAGGTGTAAATTATCGATAGTCCATATCTCGGAAACTATAAGAGATAATGCAATTTGGCAACCGGCAATGTAATTAGCATGCCGAATATTACTTGGAATGTGAATTGGAACGAAAACGCCAATAGATAAGACCATTTTACAATTTGGGCCCAAGTTAGAAGCAGAGCCTAAGGTGTAAATTATCGATAGTCCATATCTCGGAAACTATAAGAGATAATGCAATTTGGCAACCGGCAATGTAATTAGCATGCCGAATATTACTTGGAATGTGAATTGGAACGAAATCGCCAATAGATAAGACCATTTTACAATTTGGGCCCAAGTTAGAAGCAGAGCCTAAGGTGTAAATTATCGATAGTCCATATCTCGGAAACTATAAGAGATAATGCAATTTGGCAACCGGCAATGTAATTAGCATGCCGAATATTACTTGGAATGTGAATTGGAACGAAATCGCCAATAGATAAGACCATTTTACAATTTGGGCCCAAGTTAGAAGCAGAGCCTAAGGTGTAATTTATTGATAGTCCATATCTCGGAAACTATAAGAGATAATGCAATTTCGCAACCGGCAATGTAATTAGCATGCCGAATATTACTTGGAGTGTGAATTGGAACGAAATCGCCAATAGATAAGACCATTTTACAATTTGGGCCCAAGTTAGAAGCAGAGCCTAAGGTGTAAATTATCGATAGTCCATATCTCGGAAACTATAAGAGATAATGCAATTTGGCAACCGGCAATGTAATTAGCATGCCGAATATTACTTGGAATGTGAATTGGAACGAAATCGCCAATAGATAAGACCATTTTACAATTTGGGCCCAAGTTAGAAGCAGAGCCTAAGGTGTAAATTATCGATAGTCCATATCTCGGAAACTATAAGAGATAATGCAATTTGGCAACCGGCAATGTAATTAGCATGCCGAATATTACTTGGAATGTGAATTGGAACGAAATCGCCAATAGATAAGACCATTTTACAATTTGGGCACAAGTTAGAAGCAGAGCCTAAGGTGTAAATTATTGATAGTCCATATCTCGGAAACTATAAGAGATAATGCAATTTCGCAATCGGCAATGTAATTAGCATGCCGAATATCACTTGGAATGTGAATTGGGACGAAATCGCCAATAGATAAGACCATTTTACAATTTGGGCCCAAGTTAGAAGCAGAGCCTAAGGTGTAAATTATCGATAGTCCATATCTCGGAAACTATAAGAGATAATGCAATTTGGCAACCGGCAATGTAATTAGCATGCCGAATATTACTTGGAATGTGAATTGGAACGAAATCGCCAATAGATAAGACCATTTTACAATTTGGGCCCAAGTTAGAAGCAGAGCCTAAGGTGTAAATTATCGATAGTCCATATCTCGGAAACTATAAGAGATAATGCAATTTGGCAACCGGCAATGTAATTAGCATGCCGAATATTACTTGGAATGTGAATTGGAACGAAATCGCCAATAGATAAGACCATTTTACAATTTGGGCACAAGTTAGAAGCAGAGCCTAAGGTGTAAATTATTGATAGTCCATATTTCGGAAACTATAAGAGATAATGCAATTTCGCAACCGGCAATGTAATTAGCATGCCGAATATTACTTGGAGTGCGAATTGGAACGAAATCGCCAATAGGTAAGACCATTTTACAATTTGGGCCCAAGTTAGAAGCAGAGCCTAAGGTGTAAATTATCGATAGTCCATATCTCGGAAACTATAAGAGATAATGCAATTTGGCAACCGGCAATGTAATTAGCATGCCAAATATTACTTGGAATGTGAATTGGAACGAAATCGCCAATAGATAAGACCATTTTACAATTTGGGCCCAAGTTAGAAGCAGAGCCTAAGGTGTAAATTATCGATAGTCCATATCTCGGAAACTATAAGAGATAATGCAATTTGGCAACCGGCAATGTAATTAGCATGCCGAATATTACTTGGAATGCGAATTGGAACGAAATCGCCAATAGATAAGACCATTTTACAATTTGGGCTCAAGTTAGAAGCAGAGCCTAAGGTGTAAATTATCGATATTCCATATCTCGGAAACTATAAGAGATAATGCAATTTGGCAACCGGCAATGTAATTAGCATGCCGAATATTACTTGGAATGTGAATTGCAACGAAATCGCCAATAGATAAGACCATTTTACAATTTGGGCCCAAGTTAGAAGCAGAGCCTAAGGTGTAAATTATCGATAGTCCATATCTCGGAAACTATAAGGGATAATGCAATTTGGCAACCGGCAATGTAATTAGCATGCCGAATATTACTTGGAATGTGAATTGGAACGAAATCGCCAATAGATAAGACCATTTTACAATTTGGGCCCAAGTTAGAAGCAGAGCCTAAGGTGTAAATTATTGATAGTCCATATCTCGAAAACTATAAGAGATAATGCAATTTCGAAACCGGCAATGTAATTAGCATGCCGAATATCACTTGGAATGTGAATTGGGACGAAATCGCCAATAGATTAGACCATTTTACAATTTGGGCCCAAGTTAGAAGCAGAGCCTAAGGTGTAAATTATCGATAGTCCATATCTCGGAAACTATAAGAGATAATGCAATTTGGCAACCGGCAATGTAATTAGCATGCCGAATATTACTTGGAATGTGAATTGGAACGAAATCGCCAATAGATAAGACCATTTTACAATTTGGGCCCAAGTTAGAAGCAGAGCCTAAGGTGAAAATTATCGATAGTCCATATCTCGGAAACTATAAGAGATAATGCAATTTGGCAACCGGCAATGTAATTAGCATGCCGAATATAACTTGGAATGTGAATTGGAACGAAATCGCCAATAGGTAAGACCATTTTACAATTTGGGCCCAAGTTAGAAGCAGAGCCTAAGGTGTAAATTATCGATAGTCCATATCTCGGAAACTATAAGAGATAATTCAATTTGGCAACCGGCAATGTAATTAGCATGCCGAATATTACTTGGAATGTGAATTGGAACGAAATCGCCAATAGATAAGACCATTTTACAATTTGGGCCCAAGTTAGAAGCAGAGCCTAAGGTGTAAATTATCGATAGTCCATATCTCGGAAACTATAAGAGATAATGCAATTTGGCAAACGGCAATGTAATTAGCATGCCGAATATTACTTGGAATGTGAATTGGAACGAAATCGCCAATAGATAAGACCATTTAAAATTTGGGAGCAAGTTAGAAGCAGAGCCTAAGGTGTAAATTATCGATAGTCCATATCTCGGAAACTATAAGAGATAATGCAATTTGGCAACCGGCAATGTAATTAGCATGCCGAATATTACTTGGAATGTGAATTGGAACGAAATCGCCAATAGATAAGACCATTTTACAATTTGGGCCCAAGTTAGAAGCAGAGCCTATGGTGTAAATTATCGATAGTCCATATCTCGGAAACTATAAGAGATAATGCAATTTGGCAACCGGCAATGTAATTAGCATGCCGAATATTACTTGGAATGTGAATTGGAACGAAATCGCCAATAGATAAGACCATTTTACAATTTGGGCCCAAGTTAGAAGCAGAGCCTAAGGTGTAAATTATCGATAGTCCATATCTCGGAAACTATAAGAGATAATGCAATGTGGCAACCGGCAATGTAATTAGCATGCCGAATATTACTTGGAATGTGAATTGGAACGAAATCGCCAATAGATAAGACCATTTTACAATTTGGGCCCAAGTTAGAAGCAGAGCCTAAGGTGTAAATTATCGATAGTCCATATCTCGGAAACTATAAGAGATAATGCAATTTGGCAACCGGCAATGTAATTAGCATGCCGAATATTACTTGGAATGTGAATTGGAACAAAATCGCCAATAGATAAGACCATTTTACAATTTGGGCCCAAGTTAGAAGCAGAGCCTAAGGTGTAAATTATCGATAGTCCATATCTCGGAAACTATAAGAGATAATTCAATTTGGCAACCGGCATTGTAATTAGCATGCCGAATATTACTTGGAATGTGAATTGGAACGAAATCGCCAATAGATAAGACCATTTTACAATTTGGGCCCAAGTTAGAAGCAGAGCCTAAGGTGTAAATTATCGATAGTCCATATCTCGGAAACTATAAGAGATAATGCAATTTGGCAACCGGCAATGTAATTAGCATGCCGAATATGACTTGGAATGTGAATTGGAACGAAATCGCCAATAGATAAGACCATTTTACAATTTGGGAGCAAGTTAGAAGCAGAGCCTAAGGTGTAAATTATCGATAGTCCATATCTCGGAAACTATAAGAGATAATGCAATTTCGCAACCGGCAATGTAATTAGCATGCCGAATATCACTTGGAATGTGAATTGGGACGAAATCGCCAATAGATAAGACCATTTTACAATTTGGGCCCAAGTTAGAAGCAGAGCCTAAGGTGTAAATTATCGATAGTCCATATCTCGGAAACTATAAGAGATAATGCAATTTGGCAACCGGCAATGTAAGTAGCATGCCGAATATTACTTGGAATGTGAATTGGAACGAAATCGCCAATAGATAAGACCATTTTACAATTTGGGCCCAAGTTAGAAGCAGAGCCTAAGGTGTAAATTATCGATAGTCCATATCTCGGAAACTATAAGAGATAATGCAATTTGGCAACCGGCAATGTAATTAGCATGCCGAATATTACTTGGAATGTGAATTGGAACGGAATCGCCAATAGGTAAGACCATTTTACAATTTGGGCCCAAGTTAGAAGCAGAGCCTAAGGTGTAAATTATCGATAGTCCATATCTCGGAAACTATAAGAGATAATGCAATTTGGCAACCGGCAATGTAATTAGCATGCCGAATATTACTTGGAATGTGAATTGGAACGAAATCGCCAATAGATAAGACCATTTTACAATTTGGGCCCAAGTTAGAAGCAGAGCCTAAGGTGTAAATTATCGATAGTCCATATCTCGGAAACTATAAGAGATAATGCAATTTCGCAACCGACAATGTAATTAGCATGCCGAATATTACTTGGAGTGTGAATTGGAACGAAATTGCCAATAGATAAGACCATTTTACAATTTGGGCCCAAGTTAGAAGCAGAGCCTAAGGTGTAAATTATCGATAGTCCATATCTCGGAAACTATAAGAGATAATGCAATTTGGCAACCGGCAATGTAATTAGCATGCCGAATATTACTTGGAATGTGAATTGGAACGAAATCGCCAATAGATAAGACCATTTTACAATTTGGGCCCAAGTTAGAAGCAGAGCCTAAGGTGTAAATTATCGATAGTCCATATCTCGGAAACTATAAGAGATAATGCAATTTGGCAACCGGCAATGTAATTAGCATGCCGAATATTACTTGGAATGTGAATTGAAACGAAATCGCCAATAGATAAGACCATTTTACAATTTGGGCCCAAGTTAGAAGCAGAGCCTAAGGTGTAAATTATCGATAGTCCATATCTCGGAAACTATAAGAGATAATGCAATTTGGCAACCGGCAATGTAATTAGCATGCCGAATATTACTTGGAATGTGAATTGGAACGGAATCGCCAATAGGTAAGACCATTTTACAATTTGGGCCCAAGTTAGAAGCAGAGCCTAAGGTGTAAATTATCGATAGTCCATATCTCGGAAACTATAAGAGATAATGCAATTTGGCAACCGGCAATGTAATTAGCATGCCGAATATTACTTGGAGTGTGAATTGGAACGAAATCGCCAATAGATAAGACCATTTTACAATTTGGGCCCAAGTTAGAAGCAGAGCCTAAGGTGTAAATTATCGATAGTCCATATCTCGGAAACTATAAGAGATAATGCAATTTGGCAACCGGCAATGTAATTAGCATGCCGAATATTACTTGGAATGTGAATTGGAACGAAATCGCCAATAGATAAGACCATTTTACAATTTGGGCCCAAGTTAGAAGCAGAGCCTAAGGTGTAAATTATCGATAGTCCATATCTCGGAAACTATAAGAGATAATGCAATTTGGCAACCGGCAATGTAATTAGCATGCCGAATACTACTTGGAATGTGAATTGAAACGAAATCGCCAATAGATAAGACCATTTTACAATTTGGGCCCAAGTTAGAAGCAGAGCCTAAGGAGTAAATTATTGATAGTCCATATCTCGGAAACTATAAGAGATAATGCAATTTCGCAACCGGCAATGTAATTAGAATGCCGAATATCACTTGGAATGTGAATTGGGACGAAATCGCCAATAGATAAGACCATTTTACAATTTGGGCCCAAGTTAGAAGCAGAGCCTAAGGTGTAAATTATCGATAGTCCATATCTCGGAAACTATAAGAGATAATGCAATTTGGCAACCGGCAATGTAATTAACATGCCGAGTATTACTTGGAATGTGAATTGGAACGAAATCGCCAATAGATAAGACCATTTTACAATTTGGGCCCAAGTTAGAAGCAGAGCCTAAGGTGTAAATTATCGATAGTCCATATCTCGGAAACTATAAGAGATAATGCAATTTGGCAACCGGCAATGTAATTAGCATGCCGAATATTACATGGAATGTGAATTGGAACGAAATCGCCAATAGATAAGACCATTTTACAATTTGGGCCCAAGTTAGAAGCAGAGCCTAAGGTGTAAATTATCGATAGTCCATATCTCGGAAACTATAAGAGATAATGCAATTTCGCAACCGGCAATGTAATTAGCATGCCGAATATTACTTGGAGTGTGAATTGGAACGAAATCGCCAATAGATAAGACCATTTTACAATTTGGGCCCAAGTTAGAAGCAGAGCCTAAGGTGTAAATTATCGATAGTCCATATCTCGGAAACTATAAGAGATAATGCAATTTGGCAACCGGCAATGTAATTAGCATGTCGAATATTACTTGGAATGTGAATTGGAACGAAATAGCCAATAGATAAGACCATTTTACAATTTGGGCCCAAGTTAGAAGCAGAGCCTAAGGTGTAAATTCTCGATAGTCCATATCTCGGAAACTATAAGAGATAATGCAATTTGGCAACCGGCAATGTAATTAGCATGCCGAATATTAATTGGAATGTGAAATGGAACGAAATCGCCAATAGATAAGACCATTTTACAATTTGGGCCCAAGTTAGAAGCAGAGCCTAAGGTGTAAATTATCGATAGTCCATATCTCGGAAACTATAAGAGATAATGCAATTTGGCAACCGGCAATGTAATTAGCATGCCGAATATTACTTGGAATGTGAATTGCAACTAAATCGCCAATAGATAAGACCATTTTACAATTTGGGCCCAAGTTAGAAGCAGAGCCTAAGGTGTAAATTATCGATAGTCCATATCTCGGAAACTATAAGAGATAATGCAATTTGGCAACCGGCAATGTAATTAGCATGCCGAATATTACTTGGAATGTGAATTGGAACGAAATCGTCAATAGATAAGACCATTTTACAATTTGGGCCCAAGTTAGAAGCAGAGCCTAAGGTGTAAATTATCGATAGTCCATATCTCGGAAACTATAAGAGATAATGCAATTTGGCAACCGGCAATGTAATTAGCATGCCGAATATTACTTGGAATGTGAATTGCAACTAAATCGCCAATAGATAAGACCATTTTACAATTTGGGCCCAAGTTAGAAGCAGAGCCTAAGGTGTAAATTATCGATAGTCCATATCTCGGAAACTATAAGAGACAATGCAATTTGGCAACCGGCAATGTAATTAGCATGCCAAATATTACTTGGAATGTGAATTGGAACGAAATCGCCAATAGATAAGACCATTTTACAATTTGGGCCCAAGTTAGAAGCAGAGCCTAAGGTGTAAATTATCGATAGTCCATATCACGGAAACTATAAGAGATAATGCAATTTCGCAACCGGCAATGTAATTAGCATGCCGAATATCACTTGGAATGTGAATTGGGACGAAATCGCCAATAGATAAGACCATTTTACAATTTGGGCCCAAGTTAGAAGCAGAGCCTAAGGTGTAAATTATCGATAGTCCATATCTCGGAAACTATAAGAGATAATGCAATTTGGCAACCGGCAATGTAATTAGCATGCCGAATATTACTTGGAATGTGAATTGGAACGAAATCGCCAATAGATAAGACCATTTTACAATTTGGGCCCAAGTTAGAAGCAGAGCCTAAGGTGTAAATTATCGATAGTCCATATCTCGGAAACTATAAGAGATAATGCAATTTGGCAACCGGCAATGTAATTAGCATGCCGAATATTACTTGGAATGTGAATTGGAACGAAATCGCCAATAGGTAAGACCATTTTACAATTTGGGCCCAAGTTAGAAGCAGAGCCTAAGGTGTAAATTATCGATAGTCCATATCTCGGAAACTATAAGAGATAATTCAATTTGGCAACCGGCAATGTAATTAGCATGCCGAATATTACTTGGAATGTGAATTGGAACGAAATCGCCAATAGATAAGACCATTTTACAATTTGGGCCCAAGTTAGAAGCAGAGCCTAAGGTGTAAATTATCGATAGTCCATATCTCGGAAACTATAAGAGATAATGCAATTTGGCAACTGGCAATGTAATTAGCATGCCGAATATTACTTGGAATGTGAATTGGAACGAAATCGCCAATAGATAAGACCATTTTACAATTTGGGCCCAAGTTAGAAGCAGAGCCTAAGGTGTAAATTATCGATAGTCCATATCTCGGAAACTATAAGAGATAATGCAATTTCGCAACCGGCAATGTAATTAGCATGCCGAATATCACTTGGAATGTGAATTGGGACGAAATCGCCAATAGATAAGACCATTTTACAATTTGGGCCCAAGTTAGAAGCAGAGCCTAAGGTGTAAATTATCGATAGTCCATATCTCGGAAACTATAAGAGATAATGCAATTTGGCAAACGGCAATTTAATTAGCATGCCGAATATTACTTGGAATGTGAATTGGAACGAAATCGCCAATAGATAAGAATATTTTACAATTTGGGCCCAAGTTAGAAGCAGAGCCTAAGGTGTAAATTATCGATAGTCCATATCTCGGAAACTATAAGAGATAATGCAATTTGGCAACCGGCAATGTAATTAGCATGCCGAATATTACTTGGAATGTGAATTGGAACGAAATCGCCAATAGATAAGACCATTTTACAATTTGGGCCCAAGTTAGAAGCAGAGCCTAAGGTGTAAATTATCGATAGTCCATATCTCGGAAACTATAAGAGATAATTCAATTTGGCAACCGGCAATGTAATTAGCATGCCGAATATTACTTGGAATGTGAATTGGAACGAAATCGCCAATAGATAAGACCATTTTACAATTTGGGCCCAAGTTAGAAGCAGAGCTTAAGGTGTTAATTATCGATAGTCCATATCTCGGAAACTATAAGAGATAATGCAATTTGGCAACCGGCAATGTAATTAGCATGCCGAATATTACTTGGAATGTGAATTGGAACGAAATCGCCAATAGATAAGACCATTTTACAATTTGGGCCCAAGTTAGAAGCAGAGCCTAAGGTGTAAATTATCGATAGTCCATATCTCGGAAACTATAAGAGATAATGCAATTTGGCAACCGGCAATGTAATTAGCATGAAGAATATTACTTGGAATGTGAATTGGAACGAAATCGCCAATAGATAAGACCATTTTACAATTTGGGCCCAAGTTAGAAGCAGAGCCTAAGGTGTAAATTATCGATAGTCCATATCTCGGAAACTATAAGAGATAATGCAATTTGGCAACCGGCAATGTAATTAGCATGCCGAATATTACTTGGAATGTGAATTGGAACGAAATCGCCAATAGATAAGACCATTTTACAATTTGGGCCCAAGTTAGAAGCAGAGCCTAAGGTGTAAATTATCGATAGTCCATATCTCGGAAACTATAAGAGATAATGCAATTTCGCAACCGGCAATGTAATTAGCATGCCGAATATTACTTGGAGTGTGAATTGGAACGAAATGGCCAATAGATAAGACCATTTTACAATTTGGGCCCAAGTTAGAAGCAGAGCCTAAGGTGTAAATTATCGATAGTCCATATCTCGGAAACTATAAGAGATAATGCAATTTGGCAAATGGCAATGTAATTAGCATGCCGAATATTACTTGGAATGTGAATTGGAACGAAATAGCCAATAGATAAGACCATTTTACAATTTGGGCCCAAGTTAGAAGCAGAGCCTAAGGTGTAAATTATCGATAGTCCATATCTCGGAAACTATAAGAGATAATGCAATTTGGCAACCGGCAATGTAATTAGCATGCCGAATATTACTTGGAATGTGAATTGGAACGAAATCGCCAATAGATAAGACCATTTAACAATTTGGGCCCAAGTTGGAAGCAGAGCCTAAGGTGTAAATTATCGATAGTCCATATCTCGGAAACTATAAGAGATAATGCAATTTGGCAACCGGCAATGTAATTAGCATGCCGAATATTACTTGGATTGTGAATTGCAACTAAATCGCCAATAGATAAGACCATTTTACAATTTGGGCCCAAGTTAGAAGCAGAGCCTAAGGTGTAAATTATCGATAGTCCATATCTCGGAAACTATAAGAGATAATGCAATTTGGCAACCGGCAATGTAATTAGCATGCCGAATATTACTTGGAATGTGAATTGGAACGAAATCGCCAATAGATAAGACCATTTTTCAATTTGGGCCCAAGTTAGAAGCAGAGCCTAAGGTGTAAATTATCGATAGTCCATATCTCGGAAACTATAAGAGATAATGCAATTTGGCAACCGGCAATGTAATTAGCATGCCGAATATTACTTGGAATGTGAATTGCAACTAAATCGCCAATAGATAAGACCATTTTACAATTTGGGCCCAAGTTAGAAGCAGAGCCTAAGGTGTAAATTATCGATAATCCATATCTCGGAAACTATAAGAGATAATGCAATTTGGCAACCGGCAATGTAATTAGCATGCCGAATATTACTTGGAATGTGAATTGGAACGAAATCGCCAATAGATAAGACCATTTTATAATTTGGGCCCAAGTTAGAAGCAGAGCCTAAGGTGTAAATAATCGATAGTCCATATCTCGGAAACTATAAGAGATAATGCAATTTCGCAACCGGCAATGTAATTAGCATGCCGAATATCACTTGGAATGTGAATTGGGACGAAATCGCCAATAGATAAGACCATTTTACAATTTGGGCCCAAGTTAGAAGCAGAGCCTAAGGTGTAAATTATCGATAGTCCATATCTCGGAAACTATAAGAGATAATGCAATTTGGCAACCGGCAATGTAATTAGCATGCCGAATATTACTTGGAATGTGAATTGGAACGATATCGCCAATAGATAAGACCATTTTACAATTTGGGCCCAAGTTAGAAGCAGAGCCTAAGGTGTAAATTATCGATAGTCCATATCTCGGAAACTATAAGAGATAATGCAATTTGGCAACCGGCAATGTAATTAGCATGCCGAATATTACTTGGAATGTGAATTGCAACTAAATCGCCAATAGATAAGACCATTTTACAATTTGGGCCCAAGTTAGAAGCAGAGCCTAAGGTGTAAATTATCGATAATCCATATCTCGGAAACTATAAGAGATAATGCAATTTGGCAACCGGCAATGTAATTAGCATGCCGAATATTACTTGGAATGTGAATTGGAACGAAATCGCCAATAGATAAGACCATTTTATAATTTGGGCCCAAGTTAGAAGCAGAGCCTAAGGTGTAAATAATCGATAGTCCATATCTCGGAAACTATAAGAGATAATGCAATTTCGCAACCGGCAATGTAATTAGCATGCCGAATATCACTTGGAATGTGAATTGGGACGAAATCGCCAATAGATAAGACCATTTTACAATTTGGGCCCAAGTTAGAAGCAGAGCCTAAGGTGTAAATTATCGATAGTCCATATCTCGGAAACTATAAGAGATAATGCAATTTGGCAACCGGCAATGTAATTAGCATGCCGAATATTACTTGGAATGTGAATTGGAACGATATCGCCAATAGATAAAACCATTTTACAATTTGGGCCCAAGTTAGAAGCAGAGCCTAAGGTGTAAATTATCGATAGTCCATATCTCGGAAACTATAAGAGATAATGCAATTTGGCAACCGGCAATGTAATTAGCATGCCGAATATTACTTGGAATGTGAATTGGAACGAAATCGCCAATAGGTAAGACCATTTTACAATTTGTGCCCAAGTTAGAAGCAGAGCCTAAGGTGTAAATTATCGATAGTCCATATCTCGGAAACTATAAGAGATAATTCAATTTGGCAACCGGCAATGTAATTAGCATGCCGAATATTACTTGGAATGTGAATTGGAACGAAATCGCCAATAGATAAGACCATTTTACAATTTGGGCCCAAGTTAGAAGCAGAGCCTAAGGTGTAAATTATCGATAGTCCATATCTCGGAAACTATAAGAGATAATGCAATTTGGCAACCGGCAATGTAATTAGCATGCCGAATATTACTTGGAATGTGAATTGGAACGAAATCGCCAATAGATAAGACCATTTTACAATTTGGGCCCAAGTTAGAAGCAGAGCCTAAGGTGTAAATTATCGATAGTCCATATCTCGGAAACTATAAGAGATAATGCAATTTCGCAACCGGCAATGTAATTAGCATGCCGAATATTACTTGGAGTGTGAATTGGAACGAAATCGCCAATAGATAAGACCATTTTACAATTTGGGCCCAAGTTAGAAGCAGAGCCTAAGGTGTAAATTATCGATAGTCCATATCTCGGAAACTATAAGAGATAATGCAATTTGGCAACCGGCAATGTAATTAGCATGCCGAATATTACTTGGAATGTGAATTGGAACGAAATAGCCAATAGATAAGACCATTTTACAATTTGGGCCCAAGTTAGAAGCAGAGCCTAAGGTGTAAATTATCGATAGTCCATATCTCGGAAACTATAAGAGATAATGCAATTTGGCAACCGGCAATGTAATTAGCATGCCGAATATTACTTGGAATGTGAATTGGAACGAAATCGCCAATAGATAAGACCATTTAACAATTTGGGCCCAAGTTGGAAGCAGAGCCTAAGGTGTAAATTATCGATAGTCCATATCTCGGAAACTATAAGAGATAATGCAATTTGGCAACCGGCAATGTAATTAGCATGCCGAATATTACTTGGATTGTGAATTGCAACTAAATCGCCAATAGATAAGACCATTTTACAATTTGGGCCCAAGTTAGAAGCAGAGCCTAAGGTGTAAATTATCGATAGTCCATATCTCGGAAACTATAAGAGATAATGCAATTTGGCAACCGGCAATGTAATTAGCATGCCGAATATTACTTGGAATGTGAATTGGAACGAAATCGCCAATAGATAAGACCATTTTTCAATTTGGGCCCAAGTTAGAAGCAGAGCCTAAGGTGTAAATTATCGATAGTCCATATCTCGGAAACTATAAGAGATAATGCAATTTGGTAACCGGCAATGTAATTAGCATGCCGAATATTACTTGGAATGTGAATTGCAACTAAATCGCCAATAGATAAGACCATTTTACAATTTGGGCCCAAGTTAGAAGCAGAGCCTAAGGTGTAAATTATCGATAATCCATATCTCGGAAACTATAAGAGATAATGCAATTTGGCAACCGGCAATGTAATTAGCATGCCGAATATTACTTGGAATGTGAATTGGAACGAAATCGCCAATAGATAAGACCATTTTATAATTTGGGCCCAAGTTAGAAGCAGAGCCTAAGGTGTAAATAATCGATAGTCCATATCTCGGAAACTATAAGAGATAATGCAATTTCGCAACCGGCAATGTAATTAGCATGCCGAATATCACTTGGAATGTGAATTGGGACGAAATCGCCAATAGATAAGACCATTTTACAATTTGGGCCCAAGTTAGAAGCAGAGCCTAAGGTGTAAATTATCGATAGTCCATATCTCGGAAACTATAAGAGATAATGCAATTTGGCAACCGGCAATGTAATTAGCATGCCGAATATTACTTGGAATGTGAATTGGAACGATATCGCCAATAGATAAGACCATTTTACAATTTGGGCCCAAGTTAGAAGCAGAGCCTAAGGTGTAAATTATCGATAGTCCATATCTCGGAAACTATAAGAGATAATGCAATTTGGCAACCGGCAATGTAATTAGCATGCCGAATATTACTTGGAATGTGAATTGCAACTAAATCGCCAATAGATAAGACCATTTTACAATTTGGGCCCAAGTTAGAAGCAGAGCCTAAGGTGTAAATTATCGATAATCCATATCTCGGAAACTATAAGAGATAATGCAATTTGGCAACCGGCAATGTAATTAGCATGCCGAATATCACTTGGAATGTGAATTGGGACGAAATCGCCAATAGATAAGACCATTTTACAATTTGGGCCCAAGTTAGAAGAAGAGCCTAAGGTGTAAATTATCGATAGTCCATATCTCGGAAACTATAAGAGATAATGCAATTTGGCAACCGGCAATGTAATTAGCATGCCGAATATTACTTGGAATGTGAATTGGAACGATATCGCCAATAGATAAGACCATTTTACAATTTGGGCCCAAGTTAGAAGCAGAGCCTAAGGTGTAAATTATCGATAATCCATATCTCGGAAACTATAAGAGATAATGCAATTTCGCAACCGGCAATGTAATTAGCATGCCGAATATCACTTGGAATGTGAATTGGGACGAAATCGCCAATAGATAAGACCATTTTACAATTTGGGCCCAAGTTAGAAGCAGAGCCTAAGGTGTAAATTATCGATAGTCCATATCTCGGAAACTATAAGAGATAATGCAATTTGGCAACCGGCAATGTAATTAGCATGCCGAATATTACTTGGAATGTGAATTGGAACGATATCGCCAATAGATAAGACCATTTTACAATTTGGGCCCAAGTTAGAAGCAGAGCCTAAGGTGTAAATTATCGATAGTCCATATCTCGGAAACTATAAGAGATAATGCAATTTGGCAACCGGCAATGTAATTAGCATGCCGAATATTACTTGGAATGTGAATTGGAACGAAATCGCCAATAGGTAAGACCATTTTACAATTTGTGCCCAAGTTAGAAGCAGAGCCTAAGGTGTAAATTATCGATAGTCCATATCTCGGAAACTATAAGAGATAATTCAATTTGGCAACCGGCAATGTAATTAGCATGCCGAATATTACTTGGAATGTGAATTGGAACGAAATCGCCAATAGATAAGACCATTTTACAATTTGGGCCCAAGTTAGAAGCAGAGCCTAAGGTGTAAATTATCGATAGTCCATATCTCGGAAACTATAAGAGATAATGCAATTTGGCAACCGGCAATGTAATTAGCATGCCGAATATTACTTGGAATGTGAATTGGAACGAAATCGCCAATAGATAAGACCATTTTACAATTTGGGCCCAAGTTAGAAGCAGAGCCTAAGGTGTAAATTATCGATAGTCCATATCTCGGAAACTATAAGAGATAATGCAATTTGGCAACCGGCAATGTAATTAGCATGCCGAATATTACTTGGAATGTGAATTGGAACGAAATCGCCAATAGATAAGACCATTTTACAATTTGGGCCCAAGTTAGAAGCAGAGCCTATGGTGTAAATTATCGATAGTCCATATCTCGGAAACTATAAGAGATAATGCAATTTGGCAACCGGCAATGTAATTAGCATGCCCAATATTACTTGGAATGTGAATTGGAACGAAATCGCCAATAGATAAGACCATTTTACAATTTGGGCCCAAGTTAGAAGCCGAGCCTAAGGTGTAGATTATCGATAGTCCATATCTCGGAAACTATAAGAGTTAATGCAATTTGGCAACCGGCAATGTAATTAGCATGCCGAATATTACTTGGAATGTGAATTGGAACGAAATCGCCAATAGATAAGACCATTTTACAATTTGGGCCCAAGTTAGAAGCAGAGCCTAAGGTGTAAATTATCGATAGTCCATATCTCGGAAACTATAAGAGATAATGCAATTTGGCAACCGGCAATGTATTTAGCATGCCGAATATTACTTGGAATGTGAATTGGAACGAAATTGCCAATAGATAAGACCATTTTACAATTTGGGCCCAAGTTAGAAGCAGAGCCTAAGGTGTAAATTATCGATAGTCCATATCTCTGAAACTATAAGAGATAATGCAATTTCGCAACCGGCAATGTAATTAGCATGCCGAATATTACTTGGAATGTGAATTGGGACGAAATCGCCAATAGATAAGGCCATTTTACAATTTGGGCCCAAGTTAGAAGCAGAGCCTAAGGTGTAAATTATCGATAGTCCATATCTCGGAAACTATAAGAGATAATGCAATTTGGCAACCGGCAATGTAATTAGCATGCCGAATATTACTTGGAATGTGAATTGGAACGAAATCGCCAATAGATAAGACCATTTTACAATTTGGGCCCAAGTTAGAAGCAGAGCCTAAGGTGTAAATTATTGATAGTCCATATCTCGGAAACTATAAGAGATAATGCAATTTGGCAAACGGCAATGTAATTAGCATGCCGAATATTACTTGGAATGTGAATTGGAACGTAATCGCCAATAGATAAGACCATTTTACAATTTGGGCCCAAGTTAGAAGCAGAGCCTATGGTGTAAATTATCGATAGTCCATATCTCGGAAACTATAAGAGATAATGCAATTTGGCAACCGGCAATGTAATTACCATGCCGAATATTACTTGGAATGTGAATTGGAACGAAATCGCCAATAGATAAGACCATTTTACAATTTGGGCCCAAGTTAGAAGCAGAGCCTAAGGTATAAATTATCGATAGTCCATATCTAGGAAACTATAAGAGATAATGCAATTTGGCAACCGGCAATGTAATTAGCATGCCGAATATTACTTGGAATGTGAATTGGAACGAAATCGCCAATAGATAAGACCATTTTACAATTTGGGCCCAAGTTAGAAGCAGAGCCTAAGGTGTAAATTATCGATAGTCCATATCTCGGAAACTATAAGAGATAATGCAATTTGGCAACCGGCAATGTAATTAGCATGCCAAATATTACTTGGAATGTGAATTGGAACGAAATCGCCAATAGATAAGACCATTTTACAATTTGGGCCCAAGTTAGAAGCAGAGCCTAAGGTGTAAATTATCGATAGTCCATATCTCGGAAACTATAAGAGATAATGCAATTTGGCAACCGGCAATGTAATTAGCATGCCGAATATTACTTGGAATGTGAATTGGAACGAAATCGCCAATAGATAAGACCATTTTACAATTTGGGCCCAAGTTAGAAGCAGAGCCTAAGGTGTAAATTATCGATAGTCCATATCTCGGAAACTATAAGAGATAATGCAATTTGGCAACCGGCAATGTAATTAGCATGCCGAATATTACTTGGAATGTGAATTGGAACGAAATCGCCAATAGATAAGACCATTTTACAATTTGGGCCCAAGTTAGAAGCAGAGCCTATGGTGTAAATTATCGATAGTCCATATCTCGGAAACTATAAGAGATAATGCAATTTGGCAACCGGCAATGTAATTAGCATGCCCAATATTACTTGGAATGTGAATTGGAACGAAATCGCCAATAGATAAGACCATTTTACAATTTGGGCCCAAGTTAGAAGCCGAGCCTAAGGTGTAGATTATCGATAGTCCATATCTCGGAAACTATAAGAGTTAATGCAATTTGGCAACCGGCAATGTAATTAGCATGCCGAATATTACTTGGAATGTGAATTGGAACGAAATCGCCAATAGATAAGACCATTTTACAATTTGGGCCCAAGTTAGAAGCAGAGCCTAAGGTGTAAATTATCGATAGTCCATATCTCGGAAACTATAAGAGATAATGCAATTTGGCAACCGGCAATGTATTTAGCATGCCGAATATTACTTGGAATGTGAATTGGAACGAAATTGCCAATAGATAAGACCATTTTACAATTTGGGCCCAAGTTAGAAGCAGAGCCTAAGGTGTAAATTATCGATAGTCCATATCTCTGAAACTATAAGAGATAATGCAATTTCGCAACCGGCAATGTAATTAGCATGCCGAATATTACTTGGAATGTGAATTGGGACGAAATCGCCAATAGATAAGGCCATTTTACAATTTGGGCCCAAGTTAGAAGCAGAGCCTAAGGTGTAAATTATCGATAGTCCATATCTCGGAAACTATAAGAGATAATGCAATTTGGCAACCGGCAATGTAATTAGCATGCCGAATATTACTTGGAATGTGAATTGGAACGAAATCGCCAATAGATAAGACCATTTTACAATTTGGGCCCAAGTTAGAAGCAGAGCCTAAGGTGTAAATTATTGATAGTCCATATCTCGGAAACTATAAGAGATAATGCAATTTGGCAAACGGCAATGTAATTAGCATGCCGAATATTACTTGGAATGTGAATTGGAACGTAATCGCCAATAGATAAGACCATTTTACAATTTGGGCCCAAGTTAGAAGCAGAGCCTATGGTGTAAATTATCGATAGTCCATATCTCGGAAACTATAAGAGATAATGCAATTTGGCAACCGGCAATGTAATTACCATGCCGAATATTACTTGGAATGTGAATTGGAACGAAATCGCCAATAGATAAGACCATTTTACAATTTGGGCCCAAGTTAGAAGCAGAGCCTAAGGTATAAATTATCGATAGTCCATATCTAGGAAACTATAAGAGATAATGCAATTTGGCAACCGGCAATGTAATTAGCATGCCGAATATTACTTGGAATGTGAATTGGAACGAAATCGCCAATAGATAAGACCATTTTACAATTTGGGCCCAAGTTAGAAGCAGAGCCTAAGGTGTAAATTATCGATAGTCCATATCTCGGAAACTATAAGAGATAATGCAATTTGGCAACCGGCAATGTAATTAGCATGCCAAATATTACTTGGAATGTGAATTGGAACGAAATCGCCAATAGATAAGACCATTTTACAATTTGGGCCCAAGTTAGAAGCAGAGCCTAAGGTGTAAATTATCGATAGTCCATATCTCGGAAACTATAAGAGATAATGCAATTTGGCAACCGGCAATGTAATTAGCATGCCGAATTTTACTTGGAATGTGAATTGCAACTAAATCGCGAATAGATAAGACCATTTTACAATTTGGGCCCAAGTTAGAAGCAGAGCCTAAGGTGTAAATTATCGATAGTCCATATCTCGGAAACTATAAGAGATAATGCAATTTGGCAACCGGCAATGTAATTAGCATGCCGAATATTACTTGGAATGTGAATTGGAACGAAATCGCCAATAGATAAGACCATTTTACAATTTGGGCCCAAGTTAGAAGCAGAGCCTAAGGTGTAAATTATCGATAGTCCATATCTCGGAAACTATAAGAGATAATGCAATTTGGCAACCGGCAATGTAATTAGCATGCCGAATATTACTTGGAATGTGAATTGGAACGAAATCGCCAATAGATAAGACCATTTTACAATTTGGGCCCAAGTTAGAAGCAGAGCCTAAGGTGTAAATTATCGATAGTCCATATCTCGGAAACTATAAGAGATAATGCAATTTGGCAACCGGCAATGTAATTAGCATGCCGAATATTACTTGGAATGTGAATTGGAACGAAATCGCCAATAGATAAGACCATTTTACAATTTGGGCCCAAGTTAGAAGCAGAGCCTAAGGTGTAAATTATCGATAGTCCATATCTCGGAAACTATAAGAGATAATGCAATTTCGCAACCGGCAATGTAATTAGCATGCCGAATATCACTTGGAATGTGAATTGGGACGAAATCGCCAATAGATAAGACCATTTTACAATTTGGGCCCAAGTTAGAAGCAGAGCCTAAGGTGTAAATTATCGATAGTCCATATCTCGGAAACTATAAGAGATAATGCAATTTGGCAACCGGCAATGTAATTAGCATGCCGAATATTACTTGGAATGTGAATTGGAACGATATCGCCAATAGATAAGACCATTTTACAATTTGGGCCCAAGTTAGAAGCAGAGCCTAAGGTGTAAATTATCGATAGTCCATATCTCGGAAACTATAAGAGATAATGCAATTTGGCAACCGGCAATGTATTTAGCATGCCGAATATTACTTGGAATGTGAATTGGAACGAAATTGCCAATAGATAAGACCATTTTACAATTTGGGCCCAAGTTAGAAGCAGAGCCTAAGGTGTAAATTATCGATAGTCCATATCTCTGAAACTATAAGAGATAATGCAATTTCGCAACCGGCAATGTAATTAGCATGCCGAATATTACTTGGAATGTGAATTGGGACGAAATCGCCAATAGATAAGGCCATTTTACAATTTGGGCCCAAGTTAGAAGCAGAGCCTAAGGTGTAAATTATCGATAGTCCATATCTCGGAAACTATAAGAGATAATGCAATTTGGCAACCGGCAATGTAATTAGCATGCCGAATATTACTTGGAATGTGAATTGGAACGAAATCGCCAATAGATAAGACCATTTTACAATTTGGGCCCAAGTTAGAAGCAGAGCCTAAGGTGTAAATTATTGATAGTCCATATCTCGGAAACTATAAGAGATAATGCAATTTGGCAACCGGCAATGTAATTAGCATGCCGAATATTACTTGGAATGTGAATTGGAACGTAATCGCCAATAGATAAGACCATTTTACAATTTGGGCCCAAGTTAGAAGCAGAGCCTATGGTGTAAATTATCGATAGTCCATATCTCGGAAACTATAAGAGATAATGCAATTTGGCAACCGGCAATGTAATTACCATGCCGAATATTACTTGGAATGTGAATTGGAACGAAATCGCCAATAGATAAGACCATTTTACAATTTGGGCCCAAGTTAGAAGCAGAGCCTAAGGTGTAAATTATCGATAGTCCATATCTCGGAAACTATAAGAGATAATGCAATTTGGCAACCGGCAATGTAATTAGCATGCCGAATATTACTTGGAATGTGAATTGGAACGAAATCGCCAATAGATAAGACCATTTTACAATTTGGGCCCAAGTTAGAAGCAGAGCCTAAGGTGTAAATTATTGATAGTCCATATCTCGGAAACTATAAGAGATAATGCAATTTCGCAACTGGCAATGTAATTAGCATGCCGAATATCACTTGGAATGTGAATTGGGACGAAATCGCCAATATATAAGACCATTTTACAATTTGGGCCCAAGTTAGAAGCAGAGCCTAAGGTGTAAATTATCGATAGTCCATATCTCGGAAACTATAAGAGATAATGCAATTTGGCAACCGGCAATGTAATTAGCATGCCGAATATTACTTGGAGTGTGAATTGGAACGAAATCGCCAATAGATAAGACCATTTTACAATTTGGGCCCAAGTTAGAAGCAGAGCCTAAGGTGTAAATTATCGATAGTCTATATCTCGGAAACTATAAGAGATAATGCAATTTGGCAACCGGCAATGTAATTAGCATGCCGAATATTACTTGGAATGTGAATTGGAACGAAATCGCCAATAGATAAGACCATTTTACAATTTGGGCCCAAGTTAGAAGCAGAGCCTAAGGTGTAAATTATCGATAGTCCATATCTCGGAAACTATAAGAGATAATGCAATTTCGCAACCGGCAATGTAATTAGCATGCCGAATATTACTTGGAGTGTGAATTGGAACGAAATCGCCAATAGATAAGACCATTTTACAATTTGGGCCCAAGTTAGAAGCAGAGCCTAAGGTGTAAATTATCGATAGTCCATATCTAGGAAACTATAAGAGATAATGCAATTTGGCAACCGGCAATGTAATTAGCATGCCGAATATTACTTGGAATGTGAATTGGAACGAAATCGCCAATAGATAAGACCATTTTACAATTTGGGCCCAAGTTAGAAGCAGAGCCTAAGGTGTAAATTATCGATAGTCCATATCTCGGAAACTATAAGAGATAATGCAATTTGGCAACCGGCAATGTAATTAGCATGCCAAATATTACTTGGAATGTGAATTGGAACGAAATCGCCAATAGATAAGACCATTTTACAATTTGGGCCCAAGTTAGAAGCAGAGCCTAAGGTGTAAATTATCGATAGTCCATATCTCGGAAACTATAAGAGATAATGCAATTTGGCAACCGGCAATGTAATTAGCATGCCGAATTTTACTTGGAATGTGAATTGCAACTAAATCGCGAATAGATAAGACCATTTTACAATTTGGGCCCAAGTTAGAAGCAGAGCCTAAGGTGTAAATTATCGATAGTCCATATCTCGGAAACTATAATAGATAATGCAATTTGGCAACCGGCAATGTAATTAGCATGCCGAATATTACTTGGAATGTGAATTGGAACGAAATCGCCAATAGATAAGACCATTTTACAATTTGGGCCCAAGTTAGAAGCAGAGCCTAAGGTGTAAATTATCGATAGTCCATATCTCGGAAACTATAAGAGATAATGCAATTTGGCAACCGGCAATGTAATTAGCATGCCGAATATTACTTGGAATGTGAATTGGAACGAAATCGCCAATAGATAAGACCATTTTACAATTTGGGCCCAAGTTAGAAGCAGAGCCTAAGGTGTAAATTATCGATAGTCCATATCTCGGAAACTATAAGAGATAATGCAATTTGGCAACCGGCAATGTAATTAGCATGCCGAATATTACTTGGAATGTGAATTGGAACGAAATCGCCAATAGATAAGACCATTTTACAATTTGGGCCCAAGTTAGAAGCAGAGCCTAAGGTGTAAATTATTGATAGTCCATATCTCGGAAACTATAAGAGATAATGCAATTTCGCAACCGGCAATGTAATTAGCATGCCGAATATCACTTGGAATGTGAATTGGGACGAAATCGCCAATAGATAAGGCCATTTTACAAGTTGGGCCCAAGTTAGAAGCAGAGCCTAAGGTGTAAATTATCGATAGTCCATATCTCGGAAACTATAAGAGATAATGCAATTTGGCAACCGGCAATGTAATTAGCATGCCGAATATTACTTGGAATGTGAATTGGAACGAAATCGCCAATAGATAAGACCATTTTACAATTTGGGCCCAAGTTAGAAGCAGAGCCTAAGGTGTAAATTATCGATAGTCCATATCTCGGAAACTATAAGAGATAATGCAATTTGGCAACCGGCAATGTAATTAGCATGCCGAATATTACTTGGAATGTGAATTGGAACGAAATCGCCAATAGATAAGACCATTTTACAATTTGGGCCCAAGTTAGAAGCAGAACCTAAGGTGTAAATTATCGATAGTCCATATCTCGGAAACTATAAGAGATAATGCAATTTCGCAACCGGCAATGTAATTAGCATGCCGAATATTACTTGGAGTGTGAATTGGAACGAAATCGCCAATAGATAAGACCATTTTACAATTTGGGCCCAAGTTAGGAGCAGAGCCTAAGGTGTAAATTATCGATAGTCCATATCCCGGAAACTATAAGAGATAATGCAATTTGGCAACCGGCAATGTAATTAGAATGCCGAATATTACTTGGAATGTGAATTGGAACGAAATCGCCAATAGATAAGACCATTTTACAATTTGGGCCAAAGTTAGAAGCAGAGCCTAAGGTGTAAATTATCGATAGTCCATATCTCGGAAACTATAATAGATAATGCAATTTGGCAACCGGCAATGTAATTAGCATGCCGAATATTACTTGGAATGTGAATTGCAACTAAATCGCCAATAGATAAGACCATTTTACAATTTGGGCCCAAGTTAGAAGCAGAGCCTAAGGTGTAAATTATCGATAGTCCATATCTCGGAAACTATAAGAGATAATTCAATTTGGCAACCGGCAATGTAATTAGCATGCCGAATATTACTTGGAATGTGAATTGGAACGAAATCGCCAATAGATAAGACCATTTTACAATTTGGGCCCAAGTTAGAAGCAGAGCCTAAGGTGTTAATTATCGATAGTCCATATCTCGGAAACTATAAGAGATAATGCAATTTGGCAACCGGCAATGTAATTAGCATGCCGAATATTACTTGGAATGTGAATTGGAACGAAATCGCCAATAGATAAGACCATTTTACAATTTGGGCCCAAGTTAGAAGCAGAGCCTAAGGTGTAAATTATCGATAGTCCATATCTCGGAAACTATAAGAGATAATGCAATTTGGCAACCGGCAATGTAATTAGCATGAAGAATATTACTTGGAATGTGAATTGGAACGAAATCGCCAATAGATAAGACCATTTTACAATTTGGGCCCAAGTTAGAAGCAGAGCCTAAGGTGTAAATTATCGATAGTCCATATCTCGGAAACTATAAGAGATAATGCAATTTGGCAACCGGCAATGTAATTAGCATGCCGAATATTACTTGGAATGTGAATTGGAACGAAATCGCCAATAGATAAGACCATTTTACAATTTGGGCCCAAGTTAGAAGCAGAGCCTAAGGTGTAAATTATCGATAGTCCATATCTCGGAAACTATAAGAGATAATGCAATTTCGCAACCGGCAATGTAATTAGCATGCCGAATATTACTTGGAGTGTGAATTGGAACGAAATCGCCAATAGATAAGACCATTTTACAATTTGGGCCCAAGTTAGAAGCAGAGCCTAAGGTGTAAATTATCGATAGTCCATATCTCGGAAACTATAAGAGATAATGCAATTTGGCAACCGGCAATGTAATTAGCATGCCGAATATTACTTGGAATGTGAATTGGAACGAAATAGCCAATAGATAAGACCATTTTACAATTTGGGCCCAAGTTAGAAGCAGAGCCTAAGGTGTAAATTATCGATAGTCCATATCTCGGAAACTATAAGAGATAATGCAATTTGGCAACCGGCAATGTAATTAGCATGCCGAATATTACTTGGAATGTGAATTGGAACGAAATCGCCAATAGATAAGACCATTTAACAATTTGGGCCCAAGTTGGAAGCAGAGCCTAAGGTGTAAATTATCGATAGTCCATATCTCGGAAACTATAAGAGATAATGCAATTTGGCAACCGGCAATGTAATTAGCATGCCGAATATTACTTGGAATGTGAATTGCAACTAAATCGCCAATAGATAAGACCATTTTACAATTTGGGCCCAAGTTAGAAGCAGAGCCTAAGGTGTAAATTATCGATAGTCCATATCTCGGAAACTATAAGAGATAATGCAATTTGGCAACCGGCAATGTAATTAGCATGCCGAATATTACTTGGAATGTGAATTGGAACGAAATCGCCAATAGATAAGACCATTTTACAATTTGGGCCCAAGTTAGAAGCAGAGCCTAAGGTGTAAATTATCGATAGTCCATATCTCGGAAACTATAAGAGATAATGCAATTTGGCAACCGGCAATGTAATTAGCATGCCGAATATTACTTGGAATGTGAATTGGAACGAAATCGCCAATAGATAAGACCATTTTTCAATTTGGGCCCAAGTTAGAAGCAGAGTATAAGGTGTAAATTATCGATAGTCCATATCTCGGAAACTATAAGAGATAATGCAATTTGGCAACCGGCAATGTAATTAGCATGCCGAATATTACTTGGAATGCGAATTGCAACTAAATCGCCAATAGATAAGACCATTTTACAATTTGGGCCCAAGTTAGAAGCAGAGCCTAAGGTGTAAATTATCGATAATCCATATCTCGGAAACTATAAGAGATAATGCAATTTGGCAACCGGCAATGTAATTAGCATGCCGAATATTACTTGGAATGTGAATTGGAACGAAATCGCCAATAGATAAGACCATTTTATAATTTGGGCCCAAGTTAGAAGCAGAGCCTAAGGTGTAAATAATCGATAGTCCATATCTCGGAAACTATAAGAGATAATGCAATTTCGCAACCGGCAATGTAATTAGCATGCCGAATATCACTTGGAATGTGAATTGGGACGAAATCGCCAATAGATAAGACCATTTTACAATTTGGGCCCAAGTTAGAAGCAGAGCCTAAGGTGTAAATTATCGATAGTCCATATCTCGGAAACTATAAGAGATAATGCAATTTGGCAACCGGCAATGTAATTAGCATGCCGAATATTACTTGGAATGTGAATTGGAACGATATCGCCAATAGATAAGACCATTTTACAATTTGGGCCCAAGTTAGAAGCAGAGCCTAAGGTGTAAATTATCGATAGTCCATATCTCGGAAACTATAAGAGATAATGCAATTTGCAACCGGCAATGTAATTAGCATGCCGAATATTACTTGGAATGTGAATTGGAACGAAATCGCCAATAGGTAAGACCATTTTACAATTTGTGCCCAAGTTAGAAGCAGAGCCTAAGGTGTAAATTATCGATAGTCCATATCTCGGAAACTATAAGAGATAATTCAATTTGGCAACCGGCAATGTAATTAGCATGCCGAATATTACTTGGAATGTGAATTGGAACGAAATCGCCAATAGATAAGACCATTTTACAATTTGGGCCCAAGTTAGAAGCAGAGCCTAAGGTGTAAATTATCGATAGTCCATATCTCGGAAACTATAAGAGATAATGCAATTTGGCAACAGGCAATGTAATTAGCATGCCGAATATTACTTGGAATGTGAATTGGAACGAAATCGCCAATAGATAAGACCATTTTACAATTTGGGCCCAAGTTAGAAGCAGAGCCTAAGGTGTAAATTATCGATAGTCCATATCTCGGAAACTATAAGAGATAATGCAATTTGGCAACCGGCAATGTAATTAGCATGCCGAATATTACTTGGAATGTGAATTGGAACGAAATCGCCAATAGATAAGACCATTTTACAATTTGGGCCCAAGTTAGAAGCAGAGCCTATGGTGTAAATTATCGATAGTCCATATCTCGGAAACTATAAGAGATAATGCAATTTGGCAACCGGCAATGTAATTAGCATGCCCAATATTACTTGGAATGTGAATTGGAACGAAATCGCCAATAGATAAGACCATTTTACAATTTGGGCCCAAGTTAGAAGCAGAGCCTAAGGTGTAAATTATCGATAGTCCATATCTCGGAAACTATAAGAGTTAATGCAATTTGGCAACCGGCAATGTAATTAGCATGCCGAATATTACTTGGAATGTGAATTGGAACGAAATCGCCAATAGATAAGACCATTTTACAATTTGGGCCCAAGTTAGAAGCAGAGCCTAAGGTGTAAATTATCGATAGTCCATATCTCGGAAACTATAAGAGATAATGCAATTTGGCAACCGGCAATGTAATTAGCATGCCGAATATTACTTGGAATGTGAATTGGAACGAAATTGCCAATAGATAAGACCATTTTACAATTTGGGCCCAAGTTAGAAGCAGAGCCTAAGGTGTAAATTATCGATAGTCCATATCTCTGAAACTATAAGAGATAATGCAATTTCGCAACCGGCAATGTAATTAGCATGCCGAATATTACTTGGAATGTGAATTGGGACGAAATCGCCAATAGATAAGGCCATTTTACAATTTGGGCCCAAGTTAGAAGCAGAGCCTAAGGTGTAAATTATCGATAGTCCATATCTCGGAAACTATAAGAGATAATGCAATTTGGCAACCGGCAATGTAATTAGCATGCCGAATATTACTTGGAGTGTGAATTGGAACGAAATCGCCAATAGATAAGACCATTTTACAATTTGGGCCCAAGTTAGAAGCAGAGCCTAAGGTGTAAATTATCGATAGTCTATATCTCGGAAACTATAAGAGATAATGCAATTTGGCAACCGGCAATGTAATTAGCATGCCGAATATTACTTGGAATGTGAATTGGAACGAAATCGCCAATAGATAAGACCATTTTACAATTTGGGCCCAAGTTAGAAGCAGAGCCTAAGGTGTAAATTATCGATAGTCCATATCTCGGAAACTATAAGAGATAATGCAATTTCGCAACCGGCAATGTAATTAGCATGCCGAATATTACTTGGAGTGTGAATTGGAACGAAATCGCCAATAGATAAGACCATTTTACAATTTGGGCCCAAGTTAGAAGCAGAGCCTAAGGTGTAAATTATCGATAGTCCATATCTAGGAAACTATAAGAGATAATGCAATTTGGCAACCGGCAATGTAATTAGCATGCCGAATATTACTTGGAATGTGAATTGGAACGAAATCGCCATTAGATAAGACCATTTTACAATTTGGGCCCAAGTTAGAAGCAGAGCCTAAGGTGTAAATTATCGATAGTCCATATCTCGGAAACTATAAGAGATAATGCAATTTGGCAACCGGCAATGTAATTAGCATGCCAAATATTACTTGGAATGTGAATTGGAACGAAATCGCCAATAGATAAGACCATTTTACAATTTGGGCCCTAGTTAGAAGCAGAGCCTAAGGTGTAAATTATCGATAGTCCATATCTCGGAAACTATAAGAGATAATGCAATTTGGCAACCGGCAATGTAATTAGCATGCCGAATTTTACTTGGAATGTGAATTGCAACTAAATCGCGAATAGATAAGACCATTTTACAATTTGGGCCCAAGTTACAAGCAGAGCCTAAGGTGTAAATTATCGATAGTCCATATCTCGGAAACTATAAGAGATAATGCAATTTGGCAACCGGCAATGTAATTAGCATGCCGAATATTACTTGGAATGTGAATTGGAACGAAATCGCCAATAGATAAGACCATTTTACAATTTGGGCCCAAGTTAGAAGCAGAGCCTAAGGTGTAAATTATCGATAGTCCATATCTCTGAAACTATAAGAGATAATGCAATTTGGCAACCGGCAATGTAATTAGCATGCCGAATATTACTTGGAATGTTAATTTGAACAAAATCGCCAATAGATAAGACCATTTTACAATTTGGGCCCAAGTTAGAAGCAGAGCCTAAGGTGTAAATTATCGATAGTCCATATCTCGGAAACTATAAGAGATAATGCAATTTGGCAACCGGCAATGTAATTAGCATGCCGAATATTACTTGGAATGTGAATTGGAACGAAATCGCCAATAGATAAGACCATTTTACAATTTGGGCCCAAGTTAGAAGCAGAGCCTAAGGGGTAAATTATTGATAGTCCATATCTCGGAAACTATAAGAGATAATGCAATTTCGCAACCGGCAATGTAATTAGCATGCCGAATATCACTTGGAATGTGAATTGGGACGAAATCGCCAATAGATAAGACCATTTTACAATTTGGGCCCAAGTTAGAAGCAGAGCCTAAGGTGTAAATTATCGATAGTCCATATCTCGGAAACTATAAGAGATAATGCAATTTGGCAACCGGCAATGTAATTAGCATGCCGAATATTACTTGGAATGTGAATTGGAACGAAATTGCCAATAGATAAGACCATTTTACAATTTGGGCCCAAGTTAGAAGCAGAACCTAAGGTGTAAATTATCGATAGTCCATATCTCGGAAACTATAAGAGATAATGCAATTTCGCAACCGGCAATGTAATTAGCATGCCGAATATTACTTGGAGTGTGAATTGGAACGAAATCGCCAATAGATAAGACCATTTTACAATTTGGGCCCAAGTTAGAAGCAGAGCCTAAGGTGTAAATTATCGATAGTCCATATCTCGGAAACTATAAGAGATAATGCAATTTGACAACCGGCAATGTAATTAGCATGCCGAATATTACTTGGAATGTGAATTGGAACGAAATCGCCAATAGATAAGACCATTTTACAATTTGGGCCAAAGTTAGAAGCAGAGCCTAAGGTGTAAATTATCGATAGTCCATATCTCGGAAACTATAAGAGATAATGCAATTTGGCAACCGGCAATGTAATTAGCATGCCGAATATTACTTGGAATGTGAATTGCAACTAAATCGCCAATAGATAAGACCATTTTACAATTTGGGCCCAAGTTAGAAGCATAGCCTAAGGTGTAAATTATCGATAGTCCATATCTCGGAAACTATAAGAGATAATGCAATTTGGCAACCGGCAATGTAATTATCATGCCGAATATTACTTGGAATGTGAATTGGAACGAAATCGCCAATAGATAAGACCATTTTACAATTTGGGCCCAAGTTAGAAGCAGAGCCTAAGGTGTAAATTATCGATAGTCCATATCTCGGAAACTATAAGAGATAATGCAATTTCGCAACCGGCAATGAAATTAGCATGCCGAATATCACTTGGAATGTGAATTGGGACGAAATCGCCAATAGATAAGACCATTTTACAATTTGGGCCCAAGTTATAAGCAGAGCCTAAGGTGTAAATTATCGATAGTCCATATCTCGGAAACTATAAGAGATAATGCAATTTCGCAACCGGCAATGTAATTAGCATGCCGAATATTACTTGGAGTGTGAATTGGAACGAAATCGCCAATAGATAAGACCATTTTACAATTTGGGCCCAAGTTAGAAGCAGAGCCTAAGGTGTAAATTATCGATAGTCCATATCTCGGAAACTATAAGAGATAATGCAATTTGGCGACCGGCAATGTAATTAGCATGCCGAATATTACTTGGAATGTGAATTGGAACGAAATCGCCAATAGATAAGACCATTTTACAATTTGGGCCCAAGTTAGAAGCAGAGCCTAAGGTGTAAATTATCGATAGTCCATATCTCGGAAACTATAAGAGATAATGCAATTTGGCAACCGGCAATGTAATTAGCATGCCAAATATTACTTGGAATGTGAATTGGAACGAAATCGCCAATAGATAAGACCATTTTACAATTTGGGCCCAAGTTAGAAGCAGAGCCTAAGGTGTAAATTATCGATAGTCCATATCTCGGAAACTATAAGAGATAATGCAATTTGGCAACCGGCAATGTAATTAGCATGCCGAATATTACTTGGAATGTGAATTGCAACTAAATCGCCAATAGATAAGACCATTTTACAATTTGGGCCCAAGTTAGAAGCAGAGCCTAAGGTGTAAATTATCGATAGTCCATATCTCGGAAACTATAAGAGATAATGCAATTTGGCAACCGGCAATGTAATTAGCATGCCGAATATTACTTGGAATGTGAGTTGGAACGAAATCGCCAATAGATAAGACCATTTTACAATTTGGGCCCAAGTTAGAAGCAGAGCCTAAGGTGTAAATTATCGATAGTCCATATCTCGGAAACTATAAGAGATAATGCAATTTGGCAACCGGCAATGTAATTAGCATGCCGAATATTACTAGGAATGTGAATTGGAACGAAATCGCCAATAGATAAGACCATTTTACAATTTGGGCCCAAGTTAGAAGCAGAGCCTAAGGTGTAAATTATCGATAGTCCATATCTCGGAAACTATAAGAGATAATGCAATTTGGCAACCGGCAATGTAATTAGCATGCCGAATATTACTTGGAATGTGAATTGGAACGAAATCGCCAATAGATAAGACCATTTTACAATTTGGGCCCAAGTTAGAAGCAGAGCCTAAGGTGTAAATTATTGATAGTCCATATCTCGGAAACTATAAGAGATAATGCAATTTCGCAACCGGCAATGTAATTAGCATGCCGAATATCACTTGGAATGTGAATTGGGACGAAATCGCCAATAGATAAGACCATTTTACAAGTTGGGCCCAAGTTAGAAGCAGAGCCTAAAGTGTAAATTATCGATAGTCCATATCTCGGAAACTATAAGAGATAATGCAATTTGGCAACCGGCAATGTAATTAGCGTGCCGAATATTACTTGGAATGTGAATTGGAACGAAATCGCCAATAGATAAGACCATTTTACAATTTGGGCCCAAGTTAGAAGCAGAGCCTAAGGTGTAAATTATCGATAGTCCATATCTCGGAAACTATAAGAGATAATGCAATTTGGCAACCGGCAATGTAATTAGCATGCCGAATATTACTTGGAATGTGAATTGGAACGAAATCGCCAATAGATAAGACCATTTTACAATTTGGGCCAAAGTTAGAAGCAGAGCCTAAGGTGTAAATTATCGATAGTCCATATCTCGGAAACTATAAGAGATAATGCAATTTGGCAACCGGCAATGTAATTAGCATGCCGAATATTACTTGGAATGTGAATTGCAACTAAATCGCCAATAGATAAGACCATTTTACAATTTGGGCCCAAGTTAGAAGCAGAGCCTAAGGTGTAAATTATCGATAGTCCATATCTCGGAAACTATAAGAGATAATGCAATTTGGCAACCGGCAATGTAATTAGCATGCCGAATATTACTTGGAATGTGAATTGGAACGAAATCGCCAATAGATAAGACCATTTTACAATTTGGGCCCAAGTTAGAAGCAGAGCCTAAGGTGTAAATTATCGATAGTCCATATCTCGGAAACTATAAGAGATAATGCAATTTCGCAACCGGCAATGAAATTAGCATGCCGAATATCACTTGGAATGTGAATTGGGACGAAATCGCCAATAGATAAGACCATTTTACAATTTGGGCCCAAGTTATAAGCAGAGCCTAAGGTGTAAATTATCGATAGTCCATATCTCGGAAACTATAAGAGATAATGCAATTTCGCAACCGGCAATGTAATTAGCATGCCGAATATTACTTGGAGTGTGAATTGGAACGAAATCGCCAATAGATAAGACCATTTTACAATTTGGGCCCAAGTTAGAAGCAGAGCCTAAGGTGTAAATTATCGATAGTCCATATCTCGGAAACTATAAGAGATAATGCAATTTGGCGACCGGCAATGTAATTAGCATGCCGAATATTACTTGGAATGTGAATTGGAACGAAATCGCCAATAGATAAGACCATTTTACAATTTGGGCCCAAGTTAGAAGCAGAGCCTAAGGTGTAAATTATCGATAGTCCATATCTCGGAAACTATAAGAGATAATGCAATTTGGCAACCGGCAATGTAATTAGCATGCCAAATATTACTTGGAATGTGAATTGGAACGAAATCGCCAATAGATAAGACCATTTTACAATTTGGGCCCAAGTTAGAAGCAGAGCCTAAGGTGTAAATTATCGATAGTCCATATCTCGGAAACTATAAGAGATAATGCAATTTGGCAACCGGCAATGTAATTAGCATGCCGAATATTACTTGGAATGTGAATTGCAACTAAATCGCCAATAGATAAGACCATTTTACAATTTGGGCCCAAGTTAGAAGCAGAGCCTAAGGTGTAAATTATCGATAGTCCATATCTCGGAAACTATAAGAGATAATGCAATTTGGCAACCGGCAATGTAATTAGCATGCCGAATATTACTTGGAATGTGAGTTGGAACGAAATCGCCAATAGATAAGACCATTTTACAATTTGGGCCCAAGTTAGAAGCAGAGCCTAAGGTGTAAATTATCGATAGTCCATATCTCGGAAACTATAAGAGATAATGCAATTTGGCAACCGGCAATGTAATTAGCATGCCGAATATTACTTGGAATGTGAATTGGAACGAAATCGCCAATAGATAAGACCATTTTACAATTTGGGCCCAAGTTAGAAGCAGAGCCTAAGGTGTAAATTATCGATAGTCCATATCTCGGAAACTATAAGAGATAATGCAATTTGGCAACCGGCAATGTAATTAGCATGCCGAATATTACTTGGAATGTGAATTGGAACGAAATCGCCAATAGATAAGACCATTTTACAATTTGGGCCCAAGTTAGAAGCAGAGCCTAAGGTGTAAATTATTGATAGTCCATATCTCGGAAACTATAAGAGATAATGCAATTTCGCAACCGGCAATGTAATTAGCATGCCGAATATCACTTGGAATGTGAATTGGGACGAAATCGCCAATAGATAAGACCATTTTACAAGTTGGGCCCAAGTTAGAAGCAGAGCCTAAAGTGTAAATTATCGATAGTCCATATCTCGGAAACTATAAGAGATAATGCAATTTGGCAACCGGCAATGTAATTAGCATGCCGAATATTACTTGGAATGTGAATTGCAACTAAATCGCCAATAGATAAGACCATTTTACAATTTGGGCCCAAGTTAGAAGCAGAGCCTAAGGTGTAAATTATCGATAGTCCATATCTCGGAAACTATAAGAGATAATGCAATTTGGCAACCGGCAATGTAATTAGCATGCCGAATATTACTTGGAATGTGAATTGGAACGAAATCGCCAATAGATAAGACCATTTTACAATTTGGGCCCAAGTAAGAAGCAGAGCCTAAGGTGTAAATTAAATATAAATTATCGATAAAGGTGTAAATTATCGATAGTCCATATCTCGGAAACTATAAGAGATAATTCAATTTGGCAACCGGCAATGTAATTAGCATGCCGAATATTACTTGGAATGTGAATTGGAACGAAATCGCCAATAGATAAGACCATTTTACAATTTGGGCCCAAGTTAGAAGCAGAGCCTAAGGTGTAAATTATCGATAGTCCATATCTCGGAAACTATAAGAGATAATGCAATTTGGCAACCGGCAATGTAATTAGCATGCCGAATATTACTTGGAATGTGAATTGGAACGAAATCGCCAATAGATAAGGCCATTTTACAATTTGGGAACAAGTTAGAAGCAGAGCTTAAGGTGTAAATTATCGATAGTCCATATCTCGGAAACTATAAGAGATAATGCAATTTGGCAACCGGCAATGTAATTAGCATGCCGAATATTACTTGGAATGTGAATTGGAACGAAATCGCCAATAGATAAGACCATTTTACAATTTGGGCCCAAGTTAGAAGCAGAGCCTAAGGTGTAAATTATCGATAGTCCATATCTCGGAAACTATAAGAGATAATACAATTTGGCAACCGGCAATGTAATTAGCATGCCGAATATTACTTGGAATGTGAATTGGAACGAAATCGCCAATAGATAAGACCATTTTACAATTTGGGCCCAAGTTAGAAGCAGAGCCTAAGGTGTAAATTATCGATAGTCCATATCTCGGAAACTATAAGAGATAATTCAATTTGGCAACCGGCAATGTAATTAGCATGCCGAATATTACTTGGAATGTGAATTGGGACGAAATCGCCAATAGATAAGACCATTTTACAATTTGGGCCCAAGTTAGAAGCAGAGCCTAAGGTGTAAATTATCGATAGTCCATATCTCGGAAACTATAAGAGATAATGCAATTTGGCAACCGGCAATGTAATTAGCATGAAGAATATTACTTGGAATGTGAATTGGAACGAAATCGCCAATAGATAAGACCATTTTACAATTTGGGCCCAAGTTAGAAGCAGAGCCTAAGGTGTAAATTATCGATAGTCCATATCTCGGAAACTATAAGAGATAATGCAATTTGGCAACCGGCAATGTAATTAGCATGCCGAATATTACTTGGAATGTGAATTGGAACGAAATCGCCAATAGATAAGACCATTTTACAATTTGGGCCCAAGTTAGAAGCAGAGCCTAAGGTGTAAATTATCGATAGTCCATATCTCGGAAACTATAAGAGATAATGCAATTTCGCAACCGGCAATGTAATTAGCATGCCGAATATTACTTGGAGTGTGAATTGGAACGAAATCGCCAATAGATAAGACCATTTTACAATTTGGGCCCAAGTTAGAAGCAGAGCCTAAGGTGTAAATTATCGATAGTCCATATCTCGGAAACTATAAGAGATAATGCAATTTGGCAACCGGCAATGTAATTAGCATGCCGAATATTACTTGGAATGTGAATTGGAACGAAATAGCCAATAGATTAGACCATTTTACAATTTGGGCCCAAGTTAGAAGCAGAGCCTAAGGTGTAAATTATCGATAGTCCATATCTCGGAAACTATAAGAGATAATGCAATTTGGCAACCGGCAATGTAATTAGCATGCCGAATATTACTTGGAATGTGAATTGGAACGAAATCGCCAATAGATAAGACCATTTAACAATTTGGGCCCAAGTTGGAAGCAGAGCCTAAGGTGTAAATTATCGATAGTCCATATCTCGGAAACTATAAGAGATAATGCAATTTGGCAACCGGCAATATAATTAGCATGCCGAATATTACTTGGAATGTGAATTGCAACTAAATCGCCAATAGATAAGACCATTTTACAATTTGGGCCCAAGTTAGAAGCAGAGCCTAAGGTGTAAATTATCGATAGTCCATATCTCGGAAACTATAAGAGATAATGCAATTTGGCAACCGGCAATGTAATTAGCATGCCGAATATTACTTGGAATGTGAATTGGAACGAAATCGCCAATAGATAAGACCATTTTACAATTTGGGCCCAAGTTAGAAGCAGAACCTAAGGTGTAAATTATCGATAGTCCATATCTCGGAAACTATAAGAGATAATGCAATTTGGCAACCGGCAATGTAATTAGCATGCCGAATATTACTTGGAATGTGAATTGGAACGAAATCGCCAATAGATAAGACCATTTTTCAATTTGGGCCCAAGTTAGAAGCAGAGCCTAAGGTGTAAATTATCGATAGTCCATATCTCGGAAACTATAAGAGATAATGCAATTTGGCAACCGGCAATGTAATTAGCATGCCGAATATTACTTGGAATGTGAATTGGAACGAAATCGCCAATAGATAAGACCATTTTACAATTTGGGCCCAAGTTAGAAGCAGAGCCTAAGGTGTAAATTATCGATAGTCCATATCTCGGAAACTATAAGAGATAATGCAATTTGGCAACCGGCAATGTAATTAGCATGCCGAATATTACTTGGAATGTGAATTGCAACTAAATCGCCAATAGATAAGACCATTTTACAATTTGGGCCCAAGTTAGAAGCAGAGCCTAAGGTGTAAATTATCGATAGTCCATATCTCGGAAACTATAAGAGATAATGCAATTTGGCAACCGGCAATGTAATTAGCATGCCGAATATTACTTGGAATGTGAGTTGGAACGAAATCGCCAATAGATAAGACCATTTTACAATTTGGGCCCAAGTTAGAAGCAGAGCCTAAGGTGTAAATTATCGATAGTCCATATCTCGGAAACTATAAGAGATAATGCAATTTGGCAACCGGCAATGTAATTAGCATGCCGAATATTACTTGGAATGTGAATTGGAACGAAATCGCCAATAGATAAGACCATTTTACAATTTGGGCCCAAGTTAGAAGCAGAGCCTAAGGTGTAAATTATCGATAGTCCATATCTCGGAAACTATAAGAGATAATGCAATTTGGCAACCGGCAATGTAATTAGCATGCCGAATATTACTTGGAATGTGAATTGGAACGAAATCGCCAATAGATAAGACCATTTTACAATTTGGGCCCAAGTTAGAAGCAGAGCCTAAGGTGTAAATTATTGATAGTCCATATCTCGGAAACTATAAGAGATAATGCAATTTCGCAACCGGCAATGTAATTAGCATGCCGAATATCACTTGGAATGTGAATTGGGACGAAATCGCCAATAGATAAGACCATTTTACAAGTTGGGCCCAAGTTAGAAGCAGAGCCTAAAGTGTAAATTATCGATAGTCCATATCTCGGAAACTATAAGAGATAATGCAATTTGGCAACCGGCAATGTAATTAGCATGCCGAATATTACTTGGAATGTGAATTGGAACGAAATCGCCAATAGATAAGACCATTTTACAATTTGGGCCCAAGTTAGAAGCAGAGCCTAAGGTGTAAATTATCGATAGTCCATATCTCGGAAACTATAAGAGATAATGCAATTTGGCAACCGGCAATGTAATTAGCATGCCGAATATTACTTGGAATGTGAATTGGAACGAAATCGCCAATAGATAAGACCATTTTACAATTTGGGCCAAAGTTAGAAGCAGAGCCTAAGGTGTAAATTATCGATAGTCCATATCTCGGAAACTATAAGAGATAATGCAATTTGGCAACCGGCAATGTAATTAGCATGCCGAATATTACTTGGAATGTGAATTGCAACTAAATCGCCAATAGATAAGACCATTTTACAATTTGGGCCCAAGTTAGAAGCAGAGCCTAAGGTGTAAATTATCGATAGTCCATATCTCGGAAACTATAAGAGATAATGCAATTTGGCAACCGGCAATGTAATTAGCATGCCGAATATTACTTGGAATGTGAATTGGAACGAAATCGCCAATAGATAAGACCATTTTACAATTTGGGCCCAAGTTAGAAGCAGAGCCTAAGGTGTAAATTATCGATAGTCCATATCTCGGAAACTATAAGAGATAATGCAATTTCGCAACCGGCAATGAAATTAGCATGCCGAATATCACTTGGAATGTGAATTGGGACGAAATCGCCAATAGATAAGACCATTTTACAATTTGGGCCCAAGTTATAAGCAGAGCCTAAGGTGTAAATTATCGATAGTCCATATCTCGGAAACTATAAGAGATAATGCAATTTCGCAACCGGCAATGTAATTAGCATGCCGAATATTACTTGGAGTGTGAATTGGAACGAAATCGCCAATAGATAAGACCATTTTACAATTTGGGCCCAAGTTAGAAGCAGAGCCTAAGGTGTAAATTATCGATAGTCCATATCTCGGAAACTATAAGAGATAATGCAATTTGGCGACCGGCAATGTAATTAGCATGCCGAATATTACTTGGAATGTGAATTGGAACGAAATCGCCAATAGATAAGACCATTTTACAATTTGGGCCCAAGTTAGAAGCAGAGCCTAAGGTGTAAATTATCGATAGTCCATATCTCGGAAACTATAAGAGATAATGCAATTTGGCAACCGGCAATGTAATTAGCATGCCAAATATTACTTGGAATGTGAATTGGAACGAAATCGCCAATAGATAAGACCATTTTACAATTTGGGCCCAAGTTAGAAGCAGAGCCTAAGGTGTAAATTATCGATAGTCCATATCTCGGAAACTATAAGAGATAATGCAATTTGGCAACCGGCAATGTAATTAGCATGCCGAATATTACTTGGAATGTGAATTGCAACTAAATCGCCAATAGATAAGACCATTTTACAATTTGGGCCCAAGTTAGAAGCAGAGCCTAAGGTGTAAATTATCGATAGTCCATATCTCGGAAACTATAAGAGATAATGCAATTTGGCAACCGGCAATGTAATTAGCATGCCGAATATTACTTGGAATGTGAGTTGGAACGAAATCGCCAATAGATAAGACCATTTTACAATTTGGGCCCAAGTTAGAAGCAGAGCCTAAGGTGTAAATTATCGATAGTCCATATCTCGGAAACTATAAGAGATAATGCAATTTGGCAACCGGCAATGTAATTAGCATGCCGAATATTACTTGGAATGTGAATTGGAACGAAATCGCCAATAGATAAGACCATTTTACAATTTGGGCCCAAGTTAGAAGCAGAGCCTAAGGTGTAAATTATCGATAGTCCATATCTCGGAAACTATAAGAGATAATGCAATTTGGCAACCGGCAATGTAATTAGCATGCCGAATATTACTTGGAATGTGAATTGGAACGAAATCGCCAATAGATAAGACCATTTTACAATTTGGGCCCAAGTTAGAAGCAGAGCCTAAGGTGTAAATTATTGATAGTCCATATCTCGGAAACTATAAGAGATAATGCAATTTCGCAACCGGCAATGTAATTAGCATGCCGAATATCACTTGGAATGTGAATTGGGACGAAATCGCCAATAGATAAGACCATTTTACAAGTTGGGCCCAAGTTAGAAGCAGAGCCTAAAGTGTAAATTATCGATAGTCCATATCTCGGAAACTATAAGAGATAATGCAATTTGGCAACCGGCAATGTAATTAGCATGCCGAATATTACTTGGAATGTGAATTGGAACGAAATCGCCAATAGATAAGACCATTTTACAATTTGGGCCCAAGTTAGAAGCAGAGCCTAAGGTGTAAATTATCGATAGTCCATATCTCGGAAACTATAAGAGATAATGCAATTTGGCAACCGGCAATGTAATTAGCATGCCGAATATTACTTGGAATGTGATTTGGAACGAAATCGCCAATAGATAAGACCATTTTACAATTTGGGCCCAAGTTAGAAGCAGAACCTAAGGTGTAAATTATCGATAGTCCATATCTCGGAAACTATAAGAGATAATGCAATTTCGCAACCGGCAATGTAATTAGCATGCCGAATATTACTTGGAGTGTGAATTGGAACGAAATCGCCAATAGATAAGACCATTTTACAATTTGGGCCCAAGTTAGAAGCAGAGCCTAAGGTGTAAATTATCGATAGTCCATATCTCGGAAACTATAAGAGATAATGCAATTTGGCAACCGGCAATGTAATTAGCATGCTGAATATTACTTGGAATGTGAATTGGAACGAAATCGCCAATAGATAAGACCATTTTACAATTTGGGCCCAAGTTAGAAGCAGAGCCTAAGGTGTAAATTATCGATAGTCCATATCTCGGAAACTATAAGAGATAATGCAATTTGGCAACCGGCAATGTAATTAGCATGCCGAATATTACTTGGAATGTGAATTGCAACTAAATCGCCAATAGATAAGACCATTTTACAATTTGGGCCCAAGTTAGAAGCAGAGCCTAAGGTGTAAATTATCGATAGTCCATATCTCGGAAACTATAAGAGATAATGCAATTTGGCAACCGGCAATGTAATTAGCATGCCGAATATTACTTGGAATGTGAATTGGAACGAAATCGCCAATAGATAAGACCATTTTACAATTTGGGCCCAAGTAAGAAGCAGAGCCTAAGGTGTAAATTAAATATAAATTATCGATAAAGGTGTAAATTATCGATAGTCCATATCTCGGAAACTATAAGAGATAATTCAATTTGGCAACCGGCAATGTAATTAGCATGCCGAATATTACTTGGAATGTGAATTGGAACGAAATCGCCAATAGATAAGACCATTTTACAATTTGGGCCCAAGTTAGAAGCAGAGCCTAAGGTGTAAATTATCGATAGTCCATATCTCGGAAACTATAAGAGATAATGCAATTTGGCAACCGGCAATGTAATTAGCATGCCGAATATTACTTGGAATGTGAATTGGAACGAAATCGCCAATAGATAAGGCCATTTTACAATTTGGGAACAAGTTAGAAGCAGAGCTTAAGGTGTAAATTATCGATAGTCCATATCTCGGAAACTATAAGAGATAATGCAATTTGGCAACCGGCAATGTAATTAGCATGCCGAATATTACTTGGAATGTGAATTGGAACGAAATCGCCAATAGATAAGACCATTTTACAATTTGGGCCCAAGTTAGAAGCAGAGCCTAAGGTGTAAATTATCGATAGTCCATATCTCGGAAACTATAAGAGATAATGCAATTTGGCAACCGGCAATGTAATTAGCATGCCGAATATTACTTGGAATGTGAATTGGAACGAAATCGCCAATAGATAAGACCATTTTACAATTTGGGCCCAAGTTAGAAGCAGAGCCTAAGGTGTAAATTATCGATAGTCCATATCTCGGAAACTATAAGAGATAATTCAATTTGGCAACCGGCAATGTAATTAGCATGCCGAATATTACTTGGAATGTGAATTGGAACGAAATCGCCAATAGATAAGACCATTTTACAATTTGGGCCCAAGTTAGAAGCAGAGCCTAAGGTGTAAATTATCGATAGTCCATATCTCGGAAACTATAAGAGATAATGCAATTTGGCAACCGGCAATGTAATTAGCATGAAGAATATTACTTGGAATGTGAATTGGAACGAAATCGCCAATAGATAAGACCATTTTACAATTTGGGCCCAAGTTAGAAGCAGAGCCTAAGGTGTAAATTATCGATAGTCCATATCTCGGAAACTATAAGAGATAATGCAATTTGGCAACCGGCAATGTAATTAGCATGCCGAATATTACTTGGAATGTGAATTGGAACGAAATCGCCAATAGATAAGACCATTTTACAATTTGGGCCCAAGTTAGAAGCAGAGCCTAAGGTGTAAATTATCGATAGTCCATATCTCGGAAACTATAAGAGATAATGCAATTTCGCAACCGGCAATGTAATTAGCATGCCGAATATTACTTGGAGTGTGAATTGGAACGAAATCGCCAATAGATAAGACCATTTTACAATTTGGGCCCAAGTTAGAAGCAGAGCCTAAGGTGTAAATTATCGATAGTCCATATCTCGGAAACTATAAGAGATAATGCAATTTGGCAACCGGCAATGTAATTAGCATGCCGAATATTACTTGGAATGTGAATTGGAACGAAATAGCCAATAGATAAGACCATTTTACAATTTGGGCCCAAGTTAGAAGCAGAGCCTAAGGTGTAAATTATCGATAGTCCATATCTCGGAAACTATAAGAGATAATGCAATTTGGCAACCGGCAATGTAATTAGCATGCCGAATATTACTTGGAATGTGAATTGGAACGAAATCGCCAATAGATAAGACCATTTAACAATTTGGGCCCAAGTTGGAAGCAGAGCCTAAGGTGTAAATTATCGATAGTCCATATCTCGGAAACTATAAGAGATAATGCAATTTGGCAACCGGCAATATAATTAGCATGCCGAATATTACTTGGAATGTGAATTGCAACTAAATCGCCAATAGATAAGACCATTTTACAATTTGGGCCCAAGTTAGAAGCAGAGCCTAAGGTGTAAATTATCGATAGTCCATATCTCGGAAACTATAAGAGATAATGTAATTTGGCAACCGGCAATGTAATTAGCATGCCGAATATTACTTGGAATGTGAATTGGAACGAAATCGCCAATAGATAAGACCATTTTACAATTTGGGCCCAAGTTAGAAGCAGAGCCTAAGGTGTAAATTATCGATAGTCCATATCTCGGAAACTATAAGAGATAATGCAATTTGGCAACCGGCAATGTAATTAGCATGCCGAATATTACTTGGAATGTGAATTGGAACGAAATCGCCAATAGATAAGACCATTTTTCAATTTGGGCCCAAGTTAGAAGCAGAGCCTAAGGTGTAAATTATCGATAGTCCATATCTCGGAAACTATAAGAGATAATGCAATTTGGCAACCGGCAATGTAATTAGCATGCCGAATATTACTTGGAATGTGAATTGCAACTAAATCGCCAATAGATAAGACCATTTTACAATTTGGGCCCAAGTTAGAAGCAGAGCCTAAGGTGTAAATTATCGATAATCCATATCTCGGAAACTATAAGAGATAATGCAATTTGGCAACCGGCAATGTAATTAGCATGCCGAATATTACTTGGAATGTGAATTGGAACGAAATCGCCAATAGATAAGACCATTTTATAATTTGGGCCCAAGTTAGAAGCAGAGCCTAAGGTGTAAATAATCGATAGTCCATATCTCGGAAACTATAAGAGATAATGCTATTTCGCAACCGGCAATGTAATTAGCATGACGAATATCACTTGGAATGTGAATTGGGACGAAATCGCCAATAGATAAGACCATTTTACAATTTGGGCCCAAGTTAGAAGCAGAGCCTAAGGTGTAAATTATCGATAGTCCATATCTCGGAAACTATAAGAGATAATGCAATTTGGCAACCGGCAATGTAATTAGCATGCCGAATATTACTTGGAATGTGAATTGGAACGATATCGCCAATAGATAAGACCATTTTACAATTTGGGCCCAAGTTAGAAGCAGAGCCTAAGGTGTAAATTATCGATAGTCCATATCTCGGAAACTATAAGAGATAATGCAATTTGGCAACCGGCAATGTAATTAGCATGCCGAATATTACTTGGAATGTGAATTGGAACGAAATCGCCAATAGGTAAGACCATTTTACAATTTGTGCCCAAGTTAGAAGCAGAGCCTAAGGTGTAAATTATCGATAGTCCATATCTCGGAAACTATAAGAGATAATTCAATTTGGCAACCGGCAATGTAATTAGCATGCCGAATATTACTTGGAATGTGAATTGGAACGAAATCGCCAATAGATAAGACCATTTTACAATTTGGGCCCAAGTTAGAAGCAGAGCCTAAGGTGTAAATTATCGATAGTCCATATCTCGGAAACTATAAGAGATAATGCAATTTGGCAACCGGCAATGTAATTAGCATGCCGAATATTACTTGGAATGTGAATTGGAACGAAATCGCCAATAGATAAGACCATTTTACAATTTGGGCCCAAGTTAGAAGCAGAGCCTAAGGTGTAAATTATCGATAGTCCATATCTCGGAAACTATAAGAGATAATGCAATTTGGCAACCGGCAATGTAATTAGCATGCCGAATATTACTTGGAATGTGAATTGGAACGAAATCGCCAATAGATAAGACCATTTTACAATTTGGGCCCAAGTTAGAAGCAGAGCCTATGGTGTAAATTATCGATAGTCCATATCTCGGAAACTATAAGAGATAATGCAATTTGGCAACCGGCAATGTAATTAGCATGCCCAATATTACTTGGAATGTGAATTGGAACGAAATCGCCAATAGATAAGACCATTTTACAATTTGGGCCCAAGTTAGAAGCAGAGCCTAAGGTGTAAATTATCGATAGTCCATATCTCGGAAACTATAAGAGTTAATGCAATTTGGCAACCGGCAATGTAATTAGCATGCCGAATATTACTTGGAATGTGAATTGGAACGAAATCGCCAATAGATAAGACCATTTTACAATTTGGGCCCAAGTTAGAAGCAGAGCCTAAGGTGTAAATTATCGATAGTCCATATCTCGGAAACTATAAGAGATAATGCAATTTGGCAACCGGCAATGTAATTAGCATGCCGAATATTACTTGGAATGTGAATTGGAACGAAATTGCCAATAGATAAGACCATTTTACAATTTGGGCCCAAGTTAGAAGCAGAGCCTAAGGTGTAAATTATCGATAGTCCATATCTCTGAAACTATAAGAGATAATGCAATTTCGCAACCGGCAATGTAATTAGCATGCCGAATATTACTTGGAATGTGAATTGGGACGAAATCGCCAATAGATAAGGCCATTTTACAATTTGGGCCCAAGTTAGAAGCAGAGCCTAAGGTGTAAATTATCGATAGTCCATATCTCGGAAACTATAAGAGATAATGCAATTTGGCAACCGGCAATGTAATTAGCATGCCGAATATTACTTGGAGTGTGAATTGGAACGAAATCGCCAATAGATAAGACCATTTTACAATTTGGGCCCAAGTTAGAAGCAGAGCCTAAGGTGTAAATTATCGATAGTCTATATCTCGGAAACTATAAGAGATAATGCAATTTGGCAACCGGCAATGTAATTAGCATGCCGAATATTACTTGGAATGTGAATTGGAACGAAATCGCCAATAGATAAGACCATTTTACAATTTGGGCCCAAGTTAGAAGCAGAGCCTAAGGTGTAAATTATCGATAGTCCATATCTCGGAAACTATAAGAGATAATGCAATTTCGCAACCGGCAATGTAATTAGCATGCCGAATATTACTTGGAGTGTGAATTGGAACGAAATCGCCAATAGATAAGACCATTTTACAATTTGGGCCCAAGTTAGAAGCAGAGCCTAAGGTGCAAATTATCGATAGTCCATATCTAGGAAACTATAAGAGATAATGCAATTTGGCAACCGGCAATGTAATTAGCATGCCGAATATTACTTGGAATGTGAATTGGAACGAAATCGCCAATAGATAAGACCATTTTACAATTTGGGCCCAAGTTAGAAGCAGAGCCTAAGGTGTAAATTATCGATAGTCCATATCTTGGAAACTATAAGAGATAATGCAATTTGGCAACCGGCAATGTAATTAGCATGCCAAATATTACTTGGAATGTGAATTGGAACGAAATCGCCAATAGATAAGACAATTTTACAATTTGGGCCCAAGTTAGAAGCAGAGCCTAAGGTGTAAATTATCGATAGTCCATATCTCGGAAACTATAAGAGATAATGCAATTTGGCAACCGGCAATGTAATTAGCATGCCGAATTTTACTTGGAATGTGAATTGCAACTAAATCGCGAATAGATAAGACCATTTTACAATTTGGGCCCAAGTTAGAAGCAGAGCCTAAGGTGTAAATTATCGATAGTCCATATCTCGGAAACTATAAGAGATAATGCAATTTGGCAACCGGCAATGTAATTAGCATGCCGAATATTACTTGGAATGTGAATTGGAACGAAATCGCCAATAGATAAGACCATTTTACAATTTGGGCCCAAGTTAGAAGCAGAGCCTAAGGTGTAAATTATCGATAGTCCATATCTCGGAAACTATAAGAGATAATGCAATTTGGCAACCGGCAATGTAATTAGCATGCCGAATATTACTTGGAATGTGAATTGGAACGAAATCGCCAATAGATAAGACCATTTTACAATTTGGGCCCAAGTTAGAAGCAGAGCCTAAGGTGTAAATTATCGATAGTCCATATCTCGGAAACTATAAGAGATAATGTAATTTGGCAACCGGCAATGTAATTAGCATGCCGAATATTACTTGGAATGTGAATTGGAACGAAATCGCCAATAGATAAGACCATTTTACAATTTGGGCCCAAGTTAGAAGCAGAGCCTAAGGTGTAAATTATTGATAGTCCATATCTCGGAAACTATAAGAGATAATGCAATTTCGCAACCGGCAATGTAATTAGCATGCCGAATATCACTTGGAATGTGAATTGGGACGAAATCGCCAATAGATAAGGCCATTTTACAAGTTGGGCCCAAGTTAGAAGCAGAGCCTAAGGTGTAAATTATCGATAGTCCATATCTCGGAAACTATAAGAGATAATGCAATTTGGCAACCGGCAATGTAATTAGCATGCCGAATATTACTTGGAATGTGAATTGGAACGAAGTCGCCAATAGATAAGACCATTTTACAATTTGGGCCCAAGTTAGAAGCAGAGCCTAAGGTGTAAATTATCGATAGTCCATATCTCGGAAACTATAAGAGATAATGCAATTTGGCAACCGGCAATGTAATTAGCATGCCGAATATCACTTGGAATGTGAATTGGGACGAAATCGCCAATAGATAAGACCATTTTACAAGTTGGGCCCAAGTTAGAAGCAGAGCCTAAGGTGTAAATTATCGATAGTCCATATCTCGGAAACTATAAGAGATAATGCAATTTCGCAACCGGCAATGTAATTAGCATGCCGAATATTACTTGGAATGTGAATTGGAACGAAATCGCCAATAGATAAGACCATTTTACAATTTGGGCCCAAGTTAGAAGCAGAGCCTAAGGTGTAAATTATCGATAGTCCATATCTCGGAAACTATAAGAGATAATGCAATTTGGCAACCGGCAATGTAATTAGCATGCCGAATATTACTTGGAATGTGAATTGGAACGAAATCGCCAATAGATAAGACCATTTTACAATTTGGGCCCAAGTTAGAAGCAGAACCTAAGGTGTAAATTATCGATAGTCCATATCTCGGAAACTATAAGAGATAATGCAATTTCGCAACCGGCAATGTAATTAGCATGCCGAATATTACTTGGAGTGTGAATTGGAACGAAATCGCCAATAGATAAGACCATTTTACAATTTGGGCCCAAGTTAGAAGCAGAGCCTAAGGTGTAAATTATCGATAGTCCATATCTCGGAAACTATAAGAGATAATGCAATTTGGCAACCGGCAATGTAATTAGCATGCCGAATATTACTTGGAATGTGAATTGGAACGAAATCGCCAATAGATAAGACCATTTTACAATTTGGGCCAAAGTTAGAAGCAGAGCCTAAGGTGTAAATTATCGATAGTCCATATCTCGGAAACTATAAGAGATAATGCAATTTGGCAACCGGCAATGTAATTAGCATGCCGAATATTACTTGGAATGTGAATTGCAACTAAATCGCCAATAGATAAGACCATTTTACAATTTGGGCCCAAGTTAGAAGCAGAGCCTAAGGTGTAAATTATCGATAGTCCATATCTCGGAAACTATAAGAGATAATGCAATTTGGCAACCGGCAATGTAATTAGAATGCCGAATATTACTTGGAATGTGAATTGGAACGAAATCGCCAATAAATAAGACCATTTTACAATTTGGGCCCAAGTTAGAAGCAGAGCCTAAGGTGTAAATTATCGATAGTCCATATCTCGGAAACTATAAGAGATAATGCAATTTCGCAACCGGCAATGAAATTAGCATGCCGAATATCACTTGGAATGTGAATTGGGACGAAATCGCCAATAGATAAGACCATTTTACAATTTGGGCCCAAGTTATAAGCAGAGCCTAAGGTGTAAATTATCGATAGTCCATATCTCGGAAACTATAAGAGATAATGCAATTTCGCAACCGGCAATGTAATTAGCATGCCGAATATTACTTGGAATGTGAATTGGAACGAAATCGCCAATAGATAAGACCATTTTACAATTTGGGCCCAAGTTAGAAGCAGAGCCTAAGGTGTAAATTATCGATAGTCCATATCTCGGAAACTATAAGAGATAATGCAATTTGGCAACCGGCAATGTAATTAGCATGCCGAATATTACTTGGAATGTGAATTGGAACGAAATTGCCAATAGATAAGACCATTTTACAATTTGGGCCCAAGTTAGAAGCAGAGCCTAAGGTGTAAATTATCGATAGTCCATATCTCTGAAACTATAAGAGATAATGCAATTTCGCAACCGGCAATGTAATTAGCATGCCGAATATTACTTGGAATGTGAATTGGGACGAAATCGCCAATAGATAAGGCCATTTTACAATTTGGGCCCAAGTTAGAAGCAGAGCCTAAGGTGTAAATTATCGATAGTCCATATCTCGGAAACTATAAGAGATAATGCAATTTGGCAACCGGCAATGTAATTAGCATGCCGAATATTACTTGGAGTGTGAATTGGAACGAAATCGCCAATAGATAAGACCATTTTACAATTTGGGCCCAAGTTAGAAGCAGAGCCTAAGGTGTAAATTATCGATAGTCTATATCTCGGAAACTATAAGAGATAATGCAATTTGGCAACCGGCAATGTAATTAGCATGCCGAATATTACTTGGAATGTGAATTGGAACGAAATCGCCAATAGATAAGACCATTTTACAATTTGGGCCCAAGTTAGAAGCAGAGCCTAAGGTGTAAATTATCGATAGTCCATATCTCGGAAACTATAAGAGATAATGCAATTTCGCAACCGGCAATGTAATTAGCATGCCGAATATTACTTGGAGTGTGAATTGGAACGAAATCGCCAATAGATAAGACCATTTTACAATTTGGGCCCAAGTTAGAAGCAGAGCCTAAGGTGCAAATTATCGATAGTCCATATCTAGGAAACTATAAGAGATAATGCAATTTGGCAACCGGCAATGTAATTAGCATGCCGAATATTACTTGGAATGTGAATTGGAACGAAATCGCCAATAGATAAGACCATTTTACAATTTGGGCCCAAGTTAGAAGCAGAGCCTAAGGTGTAAATTATCGATAGTCCATATCTTGGAAACTATAAGAGATAATGCAATTTGGCAACCGGCAATGTAATTAGCATGCCAAATATTACTTGGAATGTGAATTGGAACGAAATCGCCAATAGATAAGACCATTTTACAATTTGGGCCCAAGTTAGAAGCAGAGCCTAAGGTGTAAATTATCGATAGTCCATATCTCGGAAACTATAAGAGATAATGCAATTTGGCAACCGGCAATGTAATTAGCATGCCGAATTTTACTTGGAATGTGAATTGCAACTAAATCGCGAATAGATAAGACCATTTTACAATTTGGGCCCAAGTTAGAAGCAGAGCCTAAGGTGTAAATTATCGATAGTCCATATCTCGGAAACTATAAGAGATAATGCAATTTGGCAACCGGCAATGTAATTAGCATGCCGAATATTACTTGGAATGTGAATTGGAACGAAATCGCCAATAGATAAGACCATTTTACAATTTGGGCCCAAGTTAGAAGCAGAGCCTAAGGTGTAAATTATCGATAGTCCATATCTCGGAAACTATAAGAGATAATGCAATTTGGCAACCGGCAATGTAATTAGCATGCCGAATATTACTTGGAATGTGAATTGGAACGAAATCGCCAATAGATAAGACCATTTTACAATTTGGGCCCAAGTTAGAAGCAGAGCCTAAGGTGTAAATTATCGATAGTCCATATCTCGGAAACTATAAGAGATAATGTAATTTGGCAACCGGCAATGTAATTAGCATGCCGAATATTACTTGGAATGTGAATTGGAACGAAATCGCCAATAGATAAGACCATTTTACAATTCGGGCCCAAGTTAGAAGCAGAGCCTAAGGTGTAAATTATTGATAGTCCATATCTCGGAAACTATAAGAGATAATGCAATTTCGCAACCGGCAATGTAATTAGCATGCCGAATATCACTTGGAATGTGAATTGGGACGAAATCGCCAATAGATAAGGCCATTTTACAAGTTGGGCCCAAGTTAGAAGCAGAGCCTAAGGTGTAAATTATCGATAGTCCATATCTCGGAAACTATAAGAGATAATGCAATTTGGCAACCGGCAATGTAATTAGCATGCCGAATATTACTTGGAATGTGAATTGGAACGAAGTCGCCAATAGATAAGACCATTTTACAATTTGGGCCCAAGTTAGAAGCAGAGCCTAAGGTGTAAATTATCGATAGTCCATATCTCGGAAACTATAAGAGATAATGCAATTTGGCAACCGGCAATGTAATTAGCATGCCGAATATCACTTGGAATGTGAATTGGGACGAAATCGCCAATAGATAAGACCATTTTACAAGTTGGGCCCAAGTTAGAAGCAGAGCCTAAGGTGTAAATTATCGATAGTCCATATCTCGGAAACTATAAGAGATAATGCAATTTCGCAACCGGCAATGTAATTAGCATGCCGAATATTACTTGGAATGTGAATTGGAACGAAATCGCCAATAGATAAGACCATTTTACAATTTGGGCCCAAGTTAGAAGCAGAGCCTAAGGTGTAAATTATCGATAGTCCATATCTCGGAAACTATAAGAGATAATGCAATTTGGCAACCGGCAATGTAATTAGCATGCCGAATATTACTTGGAATGTGAATTGGAACGAAATCGCCAATAGATAAGACCATTTTACAATTTGGGCCCAAGTTAGAAGCAGAACCTAAGGTGTAAATTATCGATAGTCCATATCTCGGAAACTATAAGAGATAATGCAATTTCGCAACCGGCAATGTAATTAGCATGCCGAATATTACTTGGAGTGTGAATTGGAACGAAATCGCCAATAGATAAGACCATTTTACAATTTGGGCCCAAGTTAGAAGCAGAGCCTAAGGTGTAAATTATCGATAGTCCATATCTCGGAAACTATAAGAGATAATGCAATTTGGCAACCGGCAATGTAATTAGCATGCCGAATATTACTTGGAATGTGAATTGGAACGAAATCGCCAATAGATAAGACCATTTTACAATTTGGGCCAAAGTTTGAAGCAGAGCCTAAGGTGTAAATTATCGATAGTCCATATCTCGGAAACTATAAGAGATAATGCAATTTGGCAACCGGCAATGTAATTAGCATGCCGAATATTACTTGGAATGTGAATTGCAACTAAATCGCCAATAGATAAGACCATTTTACAATTTGGGCCCAAGTTAGAAGCAGAGCCTAAGGTGTAAATTATCGATAGTCCATATCTCGGAAACTATAAGAGATAATGCAATTTGGCAACCGGCAATGTAATTAGAATGCCGAATATTACTTGGAATGTGAATTGGAACGAAATCGCCAATAAATAAGACCATTTTACAATTTGGGCCCAAGTTAGAAGCAGAGCCTAAGGTGTAAATTATCGATAGTCCATATCTCGGAAACTATAAGAGATAATGCAATTTCGCAACCGGCAATGAAATTAGCATGCCGAATATCACTTGGAATGTGAATTGGGACGAAATCGCCAATAGATAAGACCATTTTACAATTTGGGCCCAAGTTATAAGCAGAGCCTAAGGTGTAAATTATCGATAGTCCATATCTCGGAAACTATAAGAGATAATGCAATTTCGCAACCGGCAATGTAATTAGCATGCCGAATATTACTTGGAGTGTGAATTGGAACGAAATCGCCAATAGATAAGACCATTTTACAATTTGGGCCCAAGTTAGAAGCAGAGCCTAAGGTGTAATTTATCGATAGTCCATATCTCGGAAACTATAAGAGATAATGCAATTTCGCAACCGGCAATGTAATTAGCATGCCGAATATTACTTGGAATGTGAATTGGAACGAAATCGCCAATAGATAAGACCATTTTACAATTTGGGCCCAAGTTAGAAGCAGAGCCTAAGGTGTAAATTATCGATAGTCCATATCTCGGAAACTATAAGAGATAATGCAATTTGGCAACCGGCAATGTAATTAGCATGCCGAATATTACTTGGAATGTGAATTGGAACGAAATCGCCAATAGATAAGACCATTTTACAATTTGGGCCCAAGTTAGAAGCAGAACCTAAGGTGTAAATTATCGATAGTCCATATCTCGGAAACTATAAGAGATAATGCAATTTCGCAACCGGCAATGTAATTAGCATGCCGAATATTACTTGGAGTGTGAATTGGAACGAAATCGCCAATAGATAAGACCATTTTACAATTTGGGCCCAAGTTAGAAGCAGAGCCTAAGGTGTAAATTATCGATAGTCCATATCTCGGAAACTATAAGAGATAATGCAATTTGGCAACCGGCAATGTAATTAGCATGCCGAATATTACTTGGAATGTGAATTGGAACGAAATCGCCAATAGATAAGACCATTTTACAATTTGGGCCAAAGTTAGAAGCAGAGCCTAAGGTGTAAATTATCGATAGTCCATATCTCGGAAACTATAAGAGATAATGCAATTTGGCAACCGGCAATGTAATTAGCATGCCGAATATTACTTGGAATGTGAATTGCAACTAAATCGCCAATAGATAAGACCATTTTACAATTTGGGCCCAAGTTAGAAGCAGAGCCTAAGGTGTAAATTATCGATAGTCCATATCTCGGAAACTATAAGAGATAATGCAATTTGGCAACCGGCAATGTAATTAGAATTCCGAATATTACTTGGAATGTGAATTGGAACGAAATCGCCAATAGATAAGACCATTTTACAATTTGGGCCCAAGTTAGAAGCAGAGCCTAAGGTGTAAATTATCGATAGTCCATATCTCGGAAACTATAAGAGATAATGCAATTTCGCAACCGGCAATGAAATTAGCATGCCGAATATCACTTGGAATGTGAATTGGGACGAAATCGCCAATAGATAAGACCATTTTACAATTTGGGCCCAAGTTATAAGCAGAGCCTAAGGTGTAAATTATCGATAGTCCATATCTCGGAAACTATAAGAGATAATGCAATTTCGCAACCGGCAATGTAATTAGCATGCCGAATATTACTTGGAGTGTGAATTGGAACGAAATCGCCAATAGATAAGACCATGTTACAATTTGGGCCCAAGTTAGAAGCAGAGCCTAAGGTGTAAATTATCGATAGTCCATATCTCGGAAACTATAAGAGATAATGCAATTTGGCGACCGGCAATGTAATTAGCATGCCGAATATTACTTGGAATGTGAATTGGAACGAAATCGCCAATAGATAAGACCATTTTACAATTTGGGCCCAAGTTAGAAGCAGAGCCTAAGGTGTAAATTATCGATAGTCCATATCTCGGAAACTATAAGAGATAATGCAATTTGGCAACCGGCAATGTAATTAGCATGCCAAATATTACTTGGAATGTGAATTGGAACGAAATCGCCAATAGATAAGACCATTTTACAATTTGGGCCCAAGTTAGAAGCAGAGCCTAAGGTGTAAATTATCGATAGTCCATATCTCGGAAACTATAAGAGATAATGCAATTTGGCAACCGGCAATGTAATTAGCATGCCGAATATTACTTGGAATGTGAATTGCAACTAAATCGCCAATAGATAAGACCATTTTACAATTTGGGCCCAAGTTAGAAGCAGAGCCTAAGGTGTAAATTATCGATAGTCCATATCTCGGAAACTATATGAGATAATGCAATTTGGCAACCGGCAATGTAATTAGCATGCCGAATATTACTTGGAATGTGAGTTGGAACGAAATCGCCAATAGATAAGACCATTTTACAATTTGGGCCCAAGTTAGAAGCAGAGCCTAAGGTGTAAATTATCGATAGTCCATATCTCGGAAACTATAAGAGATAATGCAATTTGGCAACCGGCAATGTAATTAGCATGCCGAATATTACTTGGAATGTGAATTGGAACGAAATCGCCAATAGATAAGACCATTTTACAATTTGGGCCCAAGTTAGAAGCAGAGCCTAAGGTGTAAATTATCGATAGTCCATATCTCGGAAACTATAAGAGATAATGCAATTTGGCAACCGGCAATGTAATTAGCATGCCGAATATTACTTGGAATGTGAATTGGAACGAAATCGCCAATAGATAAGACCATTTTACAATTTGGGCCCAAGTTAGAAGCAGAGCCTAAGGTGTAAATTATTGATAGTCCATATCTCGGAAACTATAAGAGATAATGCAATTTCGCAACCGGCAATGTAATTAGCATGCCGAATATCACTTGGAATGTGAATTGGGACGAAATCGCCAATAGATAAGACCATTTTACAAGTTGGGCCCAAGTTAGAAGCAGAGCCTAAAGTGTAAATTATCGATAGTCCATATCTCGGAAACTATAAGAGATAATGCAATTTGGCAACCGGCAATGTAATTAGCATGCCGAATATTACTTGGAATGTGAATTGGAACGAAATCGCCAATAGATAAGACCATTTTACAATTTGGGCCCAAGTTAGAAGCAGAGCCTAAGGTGTAAATTATCGATAGTCCATATCTCGGAAACTATAAGAGATAATGCAATTTGGCAACCGGCAATGTAATTAGCATGCCGAATATTACTTGGAATGTGAATTGGAACGAAATCGCCAATAGATAAGACCATTTTACAATTTGGGCCCAAGTTAGAAGCAGAACCTAAGGTGTAAATTATCGATAGTCCATATCTCGGAAACTATAAGAGATAATGCAATTTCGCAACCGGCAATGTAATTAGCATGCCGAATATTACTTGGAGTGTGAATTGGAACGAAATCGCCAATAGATAAGACCATTTTACAATTTGGGCCCAAGTTAGAAGCAGAGCCTAAGGTGTAAATTATCGATAGTCCATATCTCGGAAACTATAAGAGATAATGCAATTTGGCAACCGGCAATGTAATTAGCATGCTGAATATTACTTGGAATGTGAATTGGAACGAAATCGCCAATAGATAAGACCATTTTACAATTTGGGCCCAAGTTAGAAGCAGAGCCTAAGGTGTAAATTATCGATAGTCCATATCTCGGAAACTATAAGAGATAATGCAATTTGGCAACCGGCAATGTAATTAGCATGCCGAATATTACTTGGAATGTGAATTGCAACTAAATCGCCAATAGATAAGACCATTTTACAATTTGGGCCCAAGTTAGAAGCAGAGCCTAAGGTGTAAATTATCGATAGTCCATATCTCGGAAACTATAAGAGATAATGCAATTTGGCAACCGGCAATGTAATTAGCATGCCGAATATTACTTGGAATGTGAATTGGAACGAAATCGCCAATAGATAAGACCATTTTACAATTTGGGCCCAAGTTAGAAGCAGAGCCTAAGGTGTAAATTATCGATAGTCCATATCTCGGAAACTATAAGAGATAATGCAATTTCGCAACCGGCAATGAAATTAGCATGCCGAATATCACTTGGAATGTGAATTGGGACGAAATCGCCAATAGATAAGACCATTTTACAATTTGGGCCCAAGTTAGAAGCAGAGCCTAAGGTGTAAATTATCGATAGTCCATATCTCGGAAACTATAAGAGATAATGCAATTTGCAATGTAATTAGCATGCCGAATATTACTTGGAATGTGAATTGGAACGAAATCGCCAATAGATAAGACCATTTTACAATTTGGGCCCAAGTTAGAAGCAGAGCCTAAGGTGTAAATTATCGATAGTCGATATCTCGGAAACTATAAGAGATAATGCAATTTGGCAACCGGCAATGTAATTAGCATGCCGAATATTACTTGGAATGTGAATTGGAACGAAATCGCCAATAGATAAGACCATTTTACAATTTGGGCCCAAGTTAGAAGCAGAGCCTAAGGTGTAAATTAAATATAAATTATCGATAAAGGTGTAAATTATCGATAGTCCATATCTCGGAAACTATAAGAGATAATTCAATTTGGCAACCGGCAATGTAATTAGCATGCCGAATATTACTTGGAATGTGAATTGGAACGAAATCGCCAATAGATAAGACCATTTTACAATTTGGGCCCAAGTTAGAAGCAGAGCCTAAGGTGTAAATTATCGATAGTCCATATCTCGGAAACTATAAGAGATAATGCAATTTGGCAACCGGCAATGTAATTAGCATGCCGAATATTACTTGGAATGTGAATTGGAACGAAATCGCCAATAGATAAGGCCATTTTACAATTTGGGAACAAGTTAGAAGCAGAGCTTAAGGTGTAAATTATCGATAGTCCATATCTCGGAAACTATAAGAGATAATGCAATTTGGCAACCGGCAATGTAATTAGCATGCCGAATATTACTTGGAATGTGAATTGGAACGAAATCGCCAATAGATAAGACCATTTTACAATTTGGGCCCAAGTTAGAAGCAGAGCCTAAGGTGTAAATTATCGATAGTCCATATCTCGGAAACTATAAGAGATAATGCAATTTGGCAACCGGCAATGTAATTAGCATGCCGAATATTACTTGGAATGTGAATTGGAACGAAATCGCCAATAGATAAGACCATTTTACAATTTGGGCCCAAGTTAGAAGCAGAGCCTAAGGTGTAAATTATCGATAGTCCATATCTCGGAAACTATAAGAGATAATTCAATTTGGCAACCGGCAATGTAATTAGCATGCCGAATATTACTTGGAATGTGAATTGGAACGAAATCGCCAATAGATAAGACCATTTTACAATTTGGGCCCAAGTTAGAAGCAGAGCCTAAGGTGTAAATTATCGATAGTCCATATCTCGGAAACTATAAGAGATAATGCAATTTGGCAACCGGCAATGTAATTAGCATGCCGAATATTACTTGGAATGTGAATTGGAACGAAATCGCCAATAGATAAGACGATTTTACAATTTGGGCCCAAGTTAGAAGCAGAGCCTAAGGTGTAAATTATCGATAGTCCATATCTCGGAAACTATAAGAAATAATGCAATTTGGCAACCGGCAATGTAATTAGCATGCCGAATATTACTTGGAATGTGAATTGGAACGAAATCGCCAATAGATAAGACCATTTTACAATTTGGGCCCAAGTTAGAAGCAGAGCCTAAGGTGTAAATTATCGATAGTCCATATCTCGGAAACTATAAGAGATAATGCAATTTGGCAACCGGCAATGTAATTAGCATGCCGAATATTACTTGGAATGTGAATTGGAACGAAATCGCCAATAGATAAGGCCATTTTACAATTTGGGCCCAAGTTAGAAGCAGAGCCTAAGGTGTAAATTAACGATAGTTAATATCTCGGAAACTATAAGAGATAATGCAATTTGGCAACCGGCAATGTAATTAGCATGCCGAATATTACTTGGAATGTGAATTGGAACGAAATCGCCAATAGATAAGACCATTTTACAATTTGGGCCCAAGTTAGAAGCAGAGCCTAAGGTGTAAATTATCGATAGTCCATATCTCGGGAACTATAAGAGATAATGCAATTTGGCAACCGGCAATGTAATTAGCATACCGAATATTACTTGGAATGTGAATTGGAACGAAATCGCCAATAGATAAGACCATTTTACAATTTGGGCCCAAGTTAGAAGCAGAGCCTAAGGTGTAAATTATCGATAGTCCATATCTCGGAAACTATAAGAGATAATGCAATTTGGCAACCGGCAATGTAATTAGCATGCCGAATATTACTTGGAATGTGAATTGGAACGAAATCGCCAATAGATAAGACCATTTTACAATTTGTTCCCAAGTTAGAAGCAGAGCCTAAGGTGTAAATTATCGATAGTCCATATCTCGGAAACTATAAGAGATAATGCAATTTGGCAACCGGCAATGTAATTAGCATGCCGAATATTACTTGGAATGTGAATTGGAACGAAATCGCCAATAGATAAGACCATTTTACAATTTGGGCCCAAGTTAGAAGCAGAGCCTAAGGTGTAAATTATCGATAGTCCATATCTCGGAAACTATAAGAGATAATGCAATTTGGCAACCGGCAATGTAATTAGCATGCCGAATATTACTTGGAATGTGAATTGGAACGAAATCGCCAATAGATAAGACCATTTTACAATTTGGGCCCAAGTTAGAAGCAGAGCCTAAGGTGTAAATTATCGATAGTCCATATCTCGGAAACTATAAGAGATAATGCAATTTGGCAACCGACAATGTAATTAGCATGCCGAATATTACTTGGAATGTGAATTGGAACGAAATCGCCAATAGATAAGACCATTTTACAATTTGGGCCCAAGTTAGAAGCAGAGCCTAATGTGTAAATTATCGATAGTCCATATCTCGGAAACTATAAGAGATAATGCAATTTGGCAACCGGCAATGTAATTAGCATGCCGAATATTTCTTGGAATGTGAGTTGGAACGAAATCGCCAATAGATAAAACCATTTTACAATTTGGACCCAAGTTAGAAGCAGAGCCTAAGATGTAAATTATTGATAGTCCATATCTCGGAAACTATAAGAGATAATGCAATTTCGCAACCGGCAATGTAATTAGCATGCCGAATATCACTTGGAATGTGAATTGGGACGAAATCGCCAATAGATAAGACCATTTTACAATTTGGGCCCAAGTTAGAAGCAGAGCCTAAGGTGTAAATTATCGATAGTCCATATCTCGGAAACTATAAGAGATAATGCAATTTGGCAACCGGCAATGTAATTAGCATGCCGAATATTACTTGGAATGTGAATTGGAACGAAATCGCCAATAGATAAGACCATTTTACAATTTGGGCCCAAGTTAGAAGCAGAGCCTAAGGTGTAAATTATCGATAGTCCATATCTCGGAAACTATAAGAGATAATGCAATTTGGCAACCGGCAATGTAATTAGCATGCCGAATATTACTTGGAATGTGAATTGGAACGAAATCGCCAATAGATAAGACCATTTTACAATTTGGGCCCAAGTTAGAAGCAGAGCCTAAGGTGTAAATTATCGATAGTCCATATCTCGGAAACTATAAGAGATAATGCAATTTGGCAACCGGCAATGTAATTAGCATGCCGAATATTACTTGGAATGTGAATTGCAACTAAATCGCCAATAGATAAGACCATTTTACAATTTGGGCCCAAGTTAGAAGCAGAGCCTAAGGTGTAAATTATCGATAGTCCATATCTCGGAAACTATAAGAGATAATGCAATTTGGCAACCGGCAATGTAATTAGCATGCCGAATATTACTTGGAATGTGAATTGGAACGAAATCGCCAATAGATAAGACCATTTTACAATTTGGGCCCAAGTTAGAAGCAGAGCCTAAGGTGTAAATTATCGATAGTCCATAGCCTAAGGTGTAAATTATCGATAGTCCATATCTCGGAAACTATAAGAGATAATGCAATTTCGCAACCGGCAATGAAGTTAGCATGCCGAATATCACTTGGAATGTGAATTGGGACGAAATCGCCAATAGATAAGACCATTTTACAATTTGGGCCCAAGTTAGAAGCAGAGCCTAAGGTGTAAATTATCGATAGTCCATATCTCGGAAACTATAAGAGATAATGCAATTTGGCAACCGGCAATGTAATTAGCATGCCGAATATTACTTGGAATGTGAATTGGAACGAAATCGCCAATAGATAAGACCATTTTACAATTTGGGCCCAAGTTAGAAGCAGAGCCTAAGGTGTAAATTATCGATAGTCCATATCTCGGAAACTATAAGAGATAATGCAATTTGGCAACCGGCAATGTAATTAGCATGCCGAATATTACTTGGAATGTGAATTGGAACGAAATCGCCAATAGATAAGGCCATTTTACAATTTGGGAACAAGTTAGAAGCAGAGCTTAAGGTGTAAATTATCGATAGTCCATATCTCGGAAACTATAAGAGATAATGCAATTTGGCAACCGGCAATGTAATTAGCATGCCGAATATTACTTGGAATGTGAATTGGAACGAAATCGCCAATAGATAAGTCCATTTTACAATTTGGGCCCAAGTTAGAAGCAGAGCCTAAGGTGTAAATTATCGATAGTCCATATCTCGGAAACTATAAGAGATAATGCAATTTGGCAACCGGCAATGTAATTAGCATGCCGAATATTACTTGGAATGTGAATTCGCCAATAGATAAGAATCGCCAATAGATAAGACCATTTTACAATTTGGGCCCAAGTTAGAAGCAGAGCCTAAGGTGTAAATTATCGATAGTCCATATCTCGGAAACTATAAGAGATAATTCAATTTGGCAACCGGCAATGTAATTAGCATGCCGAATATTACTTGGAATGTGAATTGGAACGAAATCGCCAATAGATAAGACCATTTTACAATTTGGGCCCAAGTTAGAAGCAGAGCCTAAGGTGTAAATTATCGATAGTCCATATCTCGGAAACTATAAGAGATAATGCAATTTGGCAACCGGCAATGTAATTAGCATGCCGAATATTACTTGGAATGTGAATTGGAACGAAATCGCCAATAGATAAGACGATTTTACAATTTGGGCCCAAGTTAGAAGCAGAGCCTAAGGTGTAAATTATCGATAGTCCATATCTCGGGAACTATAAGAGATAATGCAATTTGGCAACCGGCAATGTAATTAGCATACCGAATATTACTTGGAATGTGAATTGGAACGAAATCGCCAATAGATAAGACCATTTTACAATTTGGGCCCAAGTTAGAAGCAGAGCCTAAGGTGTAAATTATCGATAGTCCATATCTCGGAAACTATAAGAGATAATGCAATTTGGCAACCGGCAATGTAATTAGCATGCCGAATATTACTTGGAATGTGAATTGGAACGAAATCGCCAATAGATAAGACCATTTTACAATTTGTTCCCAAGTTAGAAGCAGAGCCTAAGGTGTAAATTATCGATAGTCCATATCTCGGAAACTATAAGAGATAATGCAATTTGGCAACCGGCAATGTAATTAGCATGCCGAATATTACTTGGAATGTGAATTGGAACGAAATCGCCAATAGATAAGACCATTTTACAATTTGGGCCCAAGTTAGAAGCAGAGCCTAAGGTGTAAATTATCGATAGTCCATATCTCGGAAACTATAAGAGATAATGCAATTTGGCAACCGGCAATGTAATTAGCATGCCGAATATTACTTGGAATGTGAATTGGAACGAAATCGCCAATAGATAAGACCATTTTACAATTTGGGCCCAAGTTAGAAGCAGAGCCTAAGGTGTAAATTATCGATAGTCCATATCTCGGAAACTATAAGAGATAATGCAATTTGGCAACCGGCAATGTAATTAGCATGCCGAATATTACTTGGAATGTGAATTGGAACGAAATCGCCAATAGATAAGACCATTTTACAATTTGGGCCCAAGTTAGAAGCAGAGCCTAATGTGTAAATTATCGATAGTCCATATCTCGGAAACTATAAGAGATAATGCAATTTGGCAACCGGCAATGTAATTAGCATGCCGAATATTTCTTGGAATGTGAGTTGGAACGAAATCGCCAATAGATAAAACCATTTTACAATTTGGACCCAAGTTAGAAGCAGAGCCTAAGATGTAAATTATTGATAGTCCATATCTCGGAAACTATAAGAGATAATGCAATTTCGCAACCGGCAATGTAATTAGCATGCCGAATATCACTTGGAATGTGAATTGGGACGAAATCGCCAATAGATAAGACCATTTTACAATTTGGGCCCAAGTTAGAAGCAGAGCCTAAGGTGTAAATTATCGATAGTCCATATCTCGGAAACTATAAGAGATAATGCAATTTGGCAACCGGCAATGTAATTAGCATGCCGAATATTACTTGGAATGTGAATTGGAACGAAATCGCCAATAGATAAGACCATTTTACAATTTGGGCCCAAGTTAGAAGCAGAGCCTAAGGTGTAAATTATCGATAGTCCATATCTCGGAAACTATAAGAGATAATGCAATTTGGCAACCGGCAATGTAATTAGCATGCCGAATATTACTTGGAATGTGAATTGGAACGAAATCGCCAATAGATAAGACCATTTTACAATTTGGGCCCAAGTTAGAAGCAGAGCCTAAGGTGTAAATTATCGATAGTCCATATCTCGGAAACTATAAGAGATAATGCAATTTGGCAACCGGCAATGTAATTAGCATGCCGAATATTACTTGGAATGTGAATTGCAACTAAATCGCCAATAGATAAGACCATTTTACAATTTGGGCCCAAGTTAGAAGCAGAGCCTAAGGTGTAAATTATCGATAGTCCATATCTCGGAAACTATAAGAGATAATGCAATTTGGCAACCGGCAATGTAATTAGCATGCCGAATATTACTTGGAATGTGAATTGGAACGAAATCGCCAATAGATAAGACCATTTTACAATTTGGGCCCAAGTTAGAAGCAGAGCCTAAGGTGTAAATTATCGATGGTCCATATCTCGGAAACTATAAGAGATAATGCAATTTCGCAACCGGCAATGAAGTTAGCATGCCGAATATCACTTGGAATGTGAATTGGGACGAAATCGCCAATAGATAAGACCATTTTACAATTTGGGCCCAAGTTAGAAGCAGAGCCTAAGGTGTAAATTATCGATAGTCCATATCTCGGAAACTATAAGAGATAATGCAATTTGGCAACCGGCAATGTAATTAGCATGCCGAATATTACTTGGAATGTGAATTGGAACGAAATCGCCAATAGATAAGACCATTTTACAATTTGGGCCCAAGTTAGAAGCAGAGCCTAAGGTGTAAATTATCGATAGTCCATATCTCGGAAACTATAAGAGATAATGCAATTTGGCAACCGGCAATGTAATTAGCATGCCGAATATTACTTGGAATGTGAATTGGAACGAAATCGCCAATAGATAAGGCCATTTTACAATTTGGGAACAAGTTAGAAGCAGAGCTTAAGGTGTAAATTATCGATAGTCCATATCTCGGAAACTATAAGAGATAATGCAATTTGGCAACCGGCAATGTAATTAGCATGCCGAATATTACTTGGAATGTGAATTGGAACGAAATCGCCAATAGATAAGTCCATTTTACAATTTGGGCCCAAGTTAGAAGCAGAGCCTAAGGTGTAAATTATCGATAGTCCATATCTCGGAAACTATAAGAGATAATGCAATTTGGCAACCGGCAATGTAATTAGCATGCCGAATATTACTTGGAATGTGAATTCGCCAATAGATAAGAATCGCCAATAGATAAGACCATTTTACAATTTGGGCCCAAGTTAGAAGCAGAGCCTAAGGTGTAAATTATCGATAGTCCATATCTCGGAAACGATAAGAGATAATTCAATTTGGCAACCGGCAATGTAATTAGCATGCCGAATATTACTTGGAATGTGAATTGGAACGAAATCGCCAATAGATAAGACCATTTTACAATTTGGGCCCAAGTTAGAAGCAGAGCCTAAGGTGTAAATTATCGATAGTCCATATCTCGGAAACTATAAGAGATAATGCAATTTGGCAACCGGCAATGTAATTAGCATGCCGAATATTACTTGGAATGTGAATTGGAACGAAATCGCCAATAGATAAGACGATTTTACAATTTGGGCCCAAGTTAGAAGCAGAGCCTAAGGTGTAAATTATCGATAGTCCATATCTCGGAAACTATAAGAAATAATGCAATTTGGCAACCGGCAATGTAATTAGCATGCCGAATATTACTTGGAATGTGAATTGGAACGAAATCGCCAATAGATAAGACCATTTTACAATTTGGGCCCAAGTTAGAAGCAGAGCCTAAGGTGTAAATTATCGATAGTCCATATCTCGGAAACTATAAGAGATAATGCAATTTGGCAACCGGCAATGTAATTAGCATGCCGAATATTACTTGGAATGTGAATTGGAACGAAATCGCCAATAGATAAGGCCATTTTACAATTTGGGCCCAAGTTAGAAGCAGAGCCTAAGGTGTAAATTAACGATAGTTAATATCTCGGAAACTATAAGAGATAATGCAATTTGGCAACCGGCAATGTAATTAGCATGCCGAATATTACTTGGAATGTGAATTGGAACGAAATCGCCAATAGATAAGACCATTTTACAATTTGGGCCCAAGTTAGAAGCAGAGCCTAAGGTGTAAATTATCGATAGTCCATATCTCGGGAACTATAAGAGATAATGCAATTTGGCAACCGGCAATGTAATTAGCATACCGAATATTACTTGGATTGTGAATTGGAACGAAATCGCCAATAGATAAGACCATTTTACAATTTGGGCCCAAGTTAGAAGCAGAGCCTAAGGTGTAAATTATCGATAGTCCATATCTCGGAAACTATAAGAGATAATGCAATTTGGCAACCGGCAATGTAATTAGCATGCCGAATATTACTTGGAATGTGAATTGGAACGAAATCGCCAATAGATAAGACCATTTTACAATTTGTTCCCAAGTTAGAAGCAGAGCCTAAGGTGTAAATTATCGATAGTCCATATCTCGGAAACTATAAGAGATAATGCAATTTGGCAACCGGCAATGTAATTAGCATGCCGAATATTACTTGGAATGTGAATTGGAACGAAATCGCCAATAGATAAGACCATTTTACAATTTGGGCCCAAGTTAGAAGCAGAGCCTAAGGTGTAAATTATCGATAGTCCATATCTCGGAAACTATAAGAGATAATGCAATTTGGCAACCGGCAATGTAATTAGCATGCCGAATATTACTTGGAATGTGAATTGGAACGAAATCGCCAATAGATAAGACCATTTTACAATTTGGGCCCAAGTTAGAAGCAGAGCCTAAGGTGTAAATTATCGATAGTCCATATCTCGGAAACTATAAGAGATAATGCAATTTGGCAACCGGCAATGTAATTAGCATGCCGAATATTACTTGGAATGTGAATTGGAACGAAATCGCCAATAGATAAGACCATTTTACAATTTGGGCCCAAGTTAGAAGCAGAGCCTAATGTGTAAATTATCGATAGTCCATATCTCGGAAACTATAAGAGATAATGCAATTTGGCAACCGGCAATGTAATTAGCATGCCGAATATTTCTTGGAATGTGAGTTGGAACGAAATCGCCAATAGATAAAACCATTTTACAATTTGGACCCAAGTTAGAAGCAGAGCCTAAGATGTAAATTATTGATAGTCCATATCTCGGAAACTATAAGAGATAATGCAATTTCGCAACCGGCAATGTAATTAGCATGCCGAATATCACTTGGAATGTGAATTGGGACGAAATCGCCAATAGATAAGACCATTTTACAATTTGGGCCCAAGTTAGAAGCAGAGCCTAAGGTGTAAATTATCGATAGTCCATATCTCGGAAACTATAAGAGATAATGCAATTTGGCAACCGGCAATGTAATTAGCATGCCGAATATTACTTGGAATGTGAATTGGAACGAAATCGCCAATAGATAAGACCATTTTACAATTTGGGCCCAAGTTAGAAGCAGAGCCTAAGGTGTAAATTATCGATAGTCCATATCTCGGAAACTATAAGAGATAATGCAATTTGGCAACCGGCAATGTAATTAGCATGCCGAATATTACTTGGAATGTGAATTGGAACGAAATCGCCAATAGATAAGACCATTTTACAATTTGGGCCCAAGTTAGAAGCAGAGCCTAAGGTGTAAATTATCGATAGTCCATATCTCGGAAACTATAAGAGATAATGCAATTTGGCAACCGGCAATGTAATTAGCATGCCGAATATTACTTGGAATGTGAATTGCAACTAAATCGCCAATAGATAAGACCATTTTACAATTTGGGCCCAAGTTAGAAGCAGAGCCTAAGGTGTAAATTATCGATAGTCCATATCTCGGAAACTATAAGAGATAATGCAATTTGGCAACCGGCAATGTAATTAGCATGCCGAATATTACTTGGAATGTGAATTGGAACGAAATCGCCAGTAGATAAGACCATTTTACAATTTGGGCCCAAGTTAGAAGCAGAGCCTAAGGTGTAAATTATCGATGGTCCATATCTCGGAAACTATAAGAGATAATGCAATTTCGCAACCGGCAATGAAGTTAGCATGCCGAATATCACTTGGAATGTGAATTGGGACGAAATCGCCAATAGATAAGACCATTTTACAATTTGGGCCCAAGTTAGAAGCAGAGCCTAAGGTGTAAATTATCGATAGTCCATATCTCGGAAACTATAAGAGATAATGCAATTTGCAATGTAATTAGCATGCCGAATATTACTTGGAATGTGAATTGGAACGAAATCGCCAATAGATAAGACCATTTTACAATTTGGGCCCAAGTTAGAAGCAGAGCCTAAGGTGTAAATTATCGATAGTCCATATCTCGGAAACTATAAGAGATAATGCAATTTGGCAACCGGCAATGTAATTAGCATGCCGAATATTACTTGGAATGTGAATTGGAACGAAATCGCCAATAGGTAAGACCATTTTACAATTTGGGCCCAAGTTAGAAGCAGAGCCTAAGGTGTAAATTAAATATTAATTATCGATAAAGGTGTAAATTATCGATAGTCCATATCTCGGAAACTATAAGAGATAATTCAATTTGGCAACCGGCAATGTAATTAGCATGCCGAATATTACTTGGAATGTGAATTGGAACGAAATCGCCAATAGATAAGACCATTTTACAATTTGGGCTCAAGTTAGAAGCAGAGCCTAAGGTGTAAATTATCGATAGTCCATATCTCGGAAACTATAAGAGATAATGCAATTTGGCAACCGGCAATGTAATTAGCATGCCGAATATTACTTGGAATGTGAATTGGAACGAAATCGCCAATAGATAAGACCATTTTACAATTTGGGAACAAGTTAGAAGCAGAGCTTAAGATGTAAATTATCAATAGTCCATATCTCGGAAACTATAAGAGATAATGCAATTTGGCAACCGGCAATGTAATTAGCATGCCGAATATTACTTGGAATGTGAATTGGAACGAAATCGCCAATAGATAAGACCATTTTACAATTTGGGCCCAAGTTAGAAGCAGAGCCTAAGGTGTAAATTATCGATAGTCCATATCTCGGAAACTATAAGAGATAATGCAATTTGGCAACCGGCAATGTAATTAGCATGCCGAATATTACTTGGAATGTGTATTGGAACGAAATCGCCAATAGATAAGACCATTTTACAATTTGGGCCCAAGTTAGAAGCAGAGCCTAAGGTGTAAATTATCGATAGTCCATATCTCGGAAACTATAAGAGATAATTCAATTTGGCAACCGGCAATGTAATTAGCATGCCGAATATTACTTGGAATGTGAATTGGAACGAAATCGCCAATAGATAAGACCATTTTACAATTTGGGCCCAAGTTAGAAGCAGAGCCTAAGGTGTAAATTATCGATAGTCCATATCTCGGAAACTATAAGAGATAATGCAATTTGGCAACCGGCAATGTAATTAGCATGCTGAATATTACTTGGAATGTGAATTGGAACGAAATCGCCAATAGATAAGACCATTTTACAATTTGGGCCCAAGTTAGAAGCAGAGCCTAAGGTGTAAATTATCGATAGTCCATATCTCGGAAACTATAAGAGATAATGCAATTTGGCAACCGGCAATGTAATTAGCATGCCGAATATTACTTGGAATGTGAATTGCAACTAAATCGCCAATAGATAAGACCATTTTACAATTTGGGCCCAAGTTAGAAGCAGAGCCTAAGGTGTAAATTATCGATAGTCCATATCTCGGAAACTATAAGAGATAATGCAATTTGGCAACCGGCAATGTAATTAGCATGCCGAATATTACTTAGAATGTGAATTGGAACGAAATCGCCAATAGATAAGACCATTTTACAATTTGGGCCCAAGTTAGAAGCAGAGCCTAAGGTGTAAATTATCGATAGTCCATATCTCGGAAACTATAAGAGATAATGCAATTTCGCAACCGGCAATGAAATTAGCATGCCGAATATCACTTGGAATGTGAATTGGGACGAAATCGCCAATAGATAAGACCATTTTACAATTTGGGCCCAAGTTAGAAGCAGAGCCTAAGGTGTAAATTATCGATAGTCCATATCTCGGAAACTATAAGAGATAATGCAATTTGCAATGTAATTAGCATGCCGAATATTACTTGGAATGTGAATTGGAACGAAATCGCCAATAGATAAGACCATTTTACAATTTGGGCCCAAGTTAGAAGCAGAGCCTAAGGTGTAAATTATCGATAGTCGATATCTCGGAAACTATAAGAGATAATGCAATTTGGCAACCGGCAATGTAATTAGCATGCCGAATATTACTTGGAATGTGAATTGGAACGAAATCGCCAATAGATAAGACCATTTTACAATTTGGGCCCAAGTTAGAAGCAGAGCCTAAGGTGTAAATTAAATATAAATTATCGATAAAGGTGTAAATTATCGATAGTCCATATCTCGGAAACTATAAGAGATAATTCAATTTGGCAACCGGCAATGTAATTAGCATGCCGAATATTACTTGGAATGTGAATTGGAACGAAATCGCCAATAGATAAGACCATTTTACAATTTGGGCCCAAGTTAGAAGCAGAGCCTAAGGTGTAAATTATCGATAGTCCATATCTCGGAAACTATAAGAGATAATGCAATTTGGCAACCGGCAATGTAATTAGCATGCCGAATATTACTTGGAATGTGAATTGGAACGAAATCGCCAATAGATAAGGCCATTTTACAATTTGGGAACAAGTTAGAAGCAGAGCTTAAGGTGTAAATTATCGATAGTCCATATCTCGGAAACTATAAGAGATAATGCAATTTGGCAACCGGCAATGTAATTAGCATGCCGAATATTACTTGGAATGTGAATTGGAACGAAATCGCCAATAGATAAGACCATTTTACAATTTGGGCCCAAGTTAGAAGCAGAGCCTAAGGTGTAAATTATCGATAGTCCATATCTCGGAAACTATAAGAGATAATGCAATTTGGCAACCGGCAATGTAATTAGCATGCCGAATATTACTTGGAATGTGAATTGGAACGAAATCGCCAATAGATAAGACCATTTTACAATTTGGGCCCAAGTTAGAAGCAGAGCCTAAGGTGTAAATTATCGATAGTCCATATCTCGGAAACTATAAGAGATAATTCAATTTGGCAACCGGCAATGTAATTAGCATGCCGAATATTACTTGGAATGTGAATTGGAACGAAATCGCCAATAGATAAGACCATTTTACAATTTGGGCCCAAGTTAGAAGCAGAGCCTAAGGTGTAAATTATCGATAGTCCATATCTCGGAAACTATAAGAGATAATGCAATTTGGCAACCGGCAATGTAATTAGCATGCCGAATATTACTTGGAATGTGAATTGGAACGAAATCGCCAATAGATAAGACGATTTTACAATTTGGGCCCAAGTTAGAAGCAGAGCCTAAGGTGTAAATTATCGATAGTCCATATCTCGGAAACTATAAGAAATAATGCAATTTGGCAACCGGCAATGTAATTAGCATGCCGAATATTACTTGGAATGTGAATTGGAACGAAATCGCCAATAGATAAGACCATTTTACAATTTGGGCCCAAGTTAGAAGCAGAGCCTAAGGTGTAAATTATCGATAGTCCATATCTCGGAAACTATAAGAGATAATGCAATTTGGCAACCGGCAATGTAATTAGCATGCCGAATATTACTTGGAATGTGAATTGGAACGAAATCGCCAATAGATAAGGCCATTTTACAATTTGGGCCCAAGTTAGAAGCAGAGCCTAAGGTGTAAATTAACGATAGTTAATATCTCGGAAACTATAAGAGATAATGCAATTTGGCAACCGGCAATGTAATTAGCATGCCGAATATTACTTGGAATGTGAATTGGAACGAAATCGCCAATAGATAAGACCATTTTACAATTTGGGCCCAAGTTAGAAGCAGAGCCTAAGGTGTAAATTATCGATAGTCCATATCTCGGGAACTATAAGAGATAATGCAATTTGGCAACCGGCAATGTAATTAGCATACCGAATATTACTTGGAATGTGAATTGGAACGAAATCGCCAATAGATAAGACCATTTTACAATTTGGGCCCAAGTTAGAAGCAGAGCCTAAGGTGTAAATTATCGATAGTCCATATCTCGGAAACTATAAGAGATAATGCAATTTGGCAACCGGCAATGTAATTAGCATGCCGAATATTACTTGGAATGTGAATTGGAACGAAATCGCCAATAGATAAGACCATTTTACAATTTGTTCCCAAGTTAGAAGCAGAGCCTAAGGTGTAAATTATCGATAGTCCATATCTCGGAAACTATAAGAGATAATGCAATTTGGCAACCGGCAATGTAATTAGCATGCCGAATATTACTTGGAATGTGAATTGGAACGAAATCGCCAATAGATAAGACCATTTTACAATTTGGGCCCAAGTTAGAAGCAGAGCCTAAGGTGTAAATTATCGATAGTCCATATCTCGGAAACTATAAGAGATAATGCAATTTGGCAACCGGCAATGTAATTAGCATGCCGAATATTACTTGGAATGTGAATTGGAACGAAATCGCCAATAGATAAGACCATTTTACAATTTGGGCCCAAGTTAGAAGCAGAGCCTAAGGTGTAAATTATCGATAGTCCATATCTCGGAAACTATAAGAGATAATGCAATTTGGCAACCGGCAATGTAATTAGCATGCCGAATATTACTTGGAATGTGAATTGGAACGAAATCGCCAATAGATAAGACCATTTTACAATTTGGGCCCAAGTTAGAAGCAGAGCCTAATGTGTAAATTATCGATAGTCCATATCTCGGAAACTATAAGAGATAATGCAATTTGGCAACCGGCAATGTAATTAGCATGCCGAATATTTCTTGGAATGTGAGTTGGAACGAAATCGCCAATAGATAAAACCATTTTACAATTTGGACCCAAGTTAGAAGCAGAGCCTAAGATGTAAATTATTGATAGTCCATATCTCGGAAACTATAAGAGATAATGCAATTTCGCAACCGGCAATGTAATTAGCATGCCGAATATCACTTGGAATGTGAATTGGGACGAAATCGCCAATAGATAAGACCATTTTACAATTTGGGCCCAAGTTAGAAGCAGAGCCTAAGGTGTAAATTATCGATAGTCCATATCTCGGAAACTATAAGAGATAATGCAATTTGGCAACCGGCAATGTAATTAGCATGCCGAATATTACTTGGAATGTGAATTGGAACGAAATCGCCAATAGATAAGACCATTTTACAATTTGGGCCCAAGTTAGAAGCAGAGCCTAAGGTGTAAATTATCGATAGTCCATATCTCGGAAACTATAAGAGATAATGCAATTTGGCAACCGGCAATGTAATTAGCATGCCGAATATTACTTGGAATGTGAATTGGAACGAAATCGCCAATAGATAAGACCATTTTACAATTTGGGCCCAAGTTAGAAGCAGAGCCTAAGGTGTAAATTATCGATAGTCCATATCTCGGAAACTATAAGAGATAATGCAATTTGGCAACCGGCAATGTAATTAGCATGCCGAATATTACTTGGAATGTGAATTGCAACTAAATCGCCAATAGATAAGACCATTTTACAATTTGGGCCCAAGTTAGAAGCAGAGCCTAAGGTGTAAATTATCGATAGTCCATATCTCGGAAACTATAAGAGATAATGCAATTTGGCAACCGGCAATGTAATTAGCATGCCGAATATTACTTGGAATGTGAATTGGAACGAAATCGCCAATAGATAAGACCATTTTACAATTTGGGCCCAAGTTAGAAGCAGAGCCTAAGGTGTAAATTATCGATGGTCCATATCTCGGAAACTATAAGAGATAATGCAATTTCGCAACCGGCAATGAAGTTAGCATGCCGAATATCACTTGGAATGTGAATTGGGACGAAATCGCCAATAGATAAGACCATTTTACAATTTGGGCCCAAGTTAGAAGCAGAGCCTAAGGTGTAAATTATCGATAGTCCATATCTCGGAAACTATAAGAGATAATGCAATTTGCAATGTAATTAGCATGCCGAATATTACTTGGAATGTGAATTGGAACGAAATCGCCAATAGATAAGACCATTTTACAATTTGGGCCCAAGTTAGAAGCAGAGCCTAAGGTGTAAATTATCGATAGTCCATATCTCGGAAACTATAAGAGATAATGCAATTTGGCAACCGGCAATGTAATTAGCATGCCGAATATTACTTGGAATGTGAATTGGAACGAAATCGCCAATAGGTAAGACCATTTTACAATTTGGGCCCAAGTTAGAAGCAGAGCCTAAGGTGTAAATTATCGATAGTCCATATCTCGGAAACTATAAGAGATAATTCAATTTAGCAACCGGCAATGTAATTAGCATGCCGAATATTACTTGGAATGTGAATTGGAACGAAATCGCCAATAGATAAGACCATTTTACAATTTGGGCTCAAGTTAGAAGCAGAGCCTAAGGTGTAAATTATCGATAGTCCATATCTCGGAAACTATAAGAGATAATTCAATTTGGCAACCGGCAATGTAATTAGCATGCCGAATATTACTTGGAATGTGAATTGGAACGAAATCGCCAATAGATAAGACCATTTAACAATTTGGGCCCAAGTTAGAAGCAGAGCCTAAGGTGTAAATTATCGATAGTCCATATCTCGGAAACTATAAGAGATAATGCAATTTGGCAACCGGCAATGTAATTAGCATGCCGAATATTACTTGGAATGTGAATTGGAACGAAATCGCCAATAGATAAGACCATTTTACAATTTGGGAACAAGTTAGAAGCAGAGCTTAAGGTGTAAATTATCGATAGTCCATATCTCGGAAACTATAAGAGATAATGCAATTTGGCAACCGGCAATGTAATTAGCATGCCGAATATTACTTGGAATGTGAATTGGAACGAAATCGCCAATAGATAAGACCATTTTACAATTTGGGCCCAAGTTAGAAGCAGAGCCTAAGGTGTAAATTATCGATAGTCCATATCTCGGAAACTATAAGAGATAATGCAATTTGGCAACCGGCAATGTAATTAGCATGCCGAATATTACTTGGAATGTGTATTGGAACGAAATCGCCAATAGATAAGACCATTTTACAATTTGGGCCCAAGTTAGAAGCAGAGCCTAAGGTGTAAATTATCGATAGTCCATATCTCGGAAACTATAAGAGATAATTCAATTTGGCAACCGGCAATGTAATTAGCATGCCGAATATTACTTGGAATGTGAATTGGAACGAAATCGCCAATAGATAAGACCATTTTACAATTTGGGCCCAAGTTAGAAGCAGAGCCTAAGGTGTAAATTATCGATAGTCCATATCTCGGAAACTATAAGAGATAATGCAATTTGGCAACCGGCAATGTAATTAGCATGCCGAATATTACTTGGAATGTAAATTGGAACGAAATCGCCAATAGATAAGACCATTTTACAATTTGGGCCCAAGTTAGAAGCAGAGCCTTAGGTGTAAATTATCGATAGTCCATATCTCGGAAACTATAAGAGATAATGCAATTTGGCAACCGGCAATGTAATTAGCATGCCGAATATTACTTGGAATGTGATTTGGAACGAAATCGCCAATAGATAAGACCATTTTACAATTTGTTCCCAAGTTAGAAGCAGAGCCTAAGGTGTAAATTATCGATAGTCCATATCTCGGAAACTATAAGAGATAATGCAATTTGGCAACCGGCAATGTAATTAGCATGCCGAATATTACTTGGAATGTGAATTGGAACGAAATCGCCAATAGATAAGACCATTTTACAATTTGGGCCCAAGTTAGAAGCAGAGCCTAAGGTGTAAATTATCGATAGTCCATATCTCGGAAACTATAAGAGATAATGCAATTTGGCAACCGGCAATGTAATTAGCATGCCGAATATTACTTGGAATGTGAATTGGAACGAAATCGCCAATAGATAAGACCATTTTACAATTTGGGCCCAAGTTAGAAGCAGAGCCTAAGGTGTAAATTATCGATAGCCCATATCTCGGAAACTATAAGAGATAATGCAATTTGGCAACCGGCAATGTAATTAGCATGCCGAATATTACTTGGAATGTGAATTGGAACGAAATCGCCAATAGATAAGACCATTTTACAATTTGGGCCCAAGTTAGAAGCAGAGCCTAATGTGTAAATTATCGATAGTCCATATCTCGGAAACTATAAGAGATAATGCAATTTGGCAACCGGCAATGTAATTAGCATGCCGAATATTTCTTGGAATGTGAGTTGGAACGAAATCGCCAATAGATAAGACCATTTTACAATTTGGGCCCAAGTTAGAAGCAGAGCCTAAGATGTAAATTATTGATAGTCCATATCTCGGAAACTATAAGAGATAATGCAATTTCGCAACCGGCAATGTAATTAGCATGCCGAATATCACTTGGAATGTGAATTGGGACGAAATCGCCAATAGATAAGACCATTTTACAATTTGGGCCCAAGTTAGAAGCAGAGCATAAGGTGTAAATTATCGATAGTCCATATCTCGGAAACTATAAGAGATAATGCAATTTGGCAACCGGCAATGTAATTAGCATGCCGAATATTACTTGGAATGTGAATTGGAACGAAATCGCCAATAGATAAGACCATTTTACAATTTGGGCCCATGTTAGAAGCAGAGCCTAAGGTGTAAATTATCGATAGTCCATATCTCGGAAACTATAAGAGATAATGCAATTTGGCAACCGGCAATGTAATTAGCATGCCGAATATTACTTGGAATGTGAATTGGAATGAAATCGCCAATAGATAAGACCATTTTACAATTTGGGCCCAAGTTAGAAGCAGAGCCTAAGGTGTAAATTATCGATAGTCCATATCTCGGAAACTATAATAGATAATGCAATTTGGCAACCGGCAATGTAATTAGCATGCCGAATATTACTTGGAATGTGAATTGGAACGAAATCGCCAATAGATAAGACCATTTTACAATTTGGGCCCAAGTTAGAAGCAGAGCCTAAGGTGTAAATTATCGATAGTCCATATCTCGGAAACTATAAGAGATAATGCAATTTGGCAACCGGCAATGTAATTAGCATGCCGAATATTACTTGGAATGTGAATTGGAATGAAATCGCCAATAGATAAGACCATTTTACAATTTGGGCCCAAGTTAGAAGCAGAGCCTAAGGTGTAAATTATCGATAGTCCATATCTCGGGAACTATAAGAGATAATGCAATTTGGCAACCGGCAATGTAATTAGCATGCCGAATATTACTTGGAATGTGAATTGGAACGAAATCGCCAATAGATAAGACCATTTTACAATTTGGGCCCAAGTTAGAAGCAAAGCCTAAGGTGTAAATTATCGATAGTCCATATCTCGGAAACTATAAGAGATAATGCAATTTGGCAACCGGCAATGTAATTAGCATGCCGAATATTACTTGGAATGTGAATTGCAACTAAATCGCCAATAGATAAGACCATTTTACAATTTGGGCCCAAGATAGAAGCAGAGCCTAAGGTGTAAATTATCGATAGTCCATATCTCGGAAACTATAAGAGATAATGCAATTTGGCAACCGGCAATGTAATTAGCATGCCGAATATTACTTGGAATGTGAATTGGAACGAAATCGCCAATAGATAAGACCATTTTACAATTTGGGCCCAAGTTAGAAGCAGAGCCTAAGGTGTAAATTATCGATGGTCCATATCTCGGAAACTATAAGAGATAATGCAATTTCGCAACCGGCAATGAAGTTAGCATGCCGAATATCACTTGGAATGTGAATTGGGACGAAATCGCCAATAGATAAGACCATTTTACAATTTGGGCCCAAGTTAGAAGCAGAGCCTAAGGTGTAAATTATCGATAGTCCATATCTCGGAAACTATAAGAGATAATGCAATTTGCAATGTAATTAGCATGCCGAATATTACTTGGAATGTGAATTGGAACGAAATCGCCAATAGATAAGACCATTTTACAATTTGGGCCCAAGTTAGAAGCAGAGCCTAAGGTGTAAATTAACTATAAATTATCGATAAAGGTGTAAATTATCGATAGTCCATATCTCGGAAACTATAAGAGATAATGCAATTTGGCAACCGGCAATGTAATTAGCATGCCGAATATTACTTGGAATGTGAATTGGAACGAAATCGCCAATAGGTAAGACCATTTTACAATTTGGGCCCAAGTTAGAAGCAGAGCCTAAGGTGTAAATTATCGATAGTCCATATCTCGGAAACTATAAGAGATAATTCAATTTGGCAACCGGCAATGTAATTAGCATGCCGAATATTACTTGGAATGTGAATTGGAACGAAATCGCCAATAGATAAGACCATTTTACAATTTGGGCCCAAGTTAGAAGCAGAGCCTAAGGTGTAAATTAAATATAAATTATCGATAAAGGTGTAAATTATCGATAGTCCATATCTCGGAAACTATAAGAGATAATTCAATTTGGCAACCGGCAATGTAATTAGCATGCCGAATATTACTTGGAATGTGAATTGGAACGAAATCGCCAATAGATAAGACCATTTTACAATTTGGGCTCAAGTTAGAAGCAGAGCCTAAGGTGTAAATTATCGATAGTCCATATCTCGGAAACTATAAGAGATAATTCAATTTGGCAACCGGCAATGTAATTAGCATGCCGAATATTACTTGGAATGTGAATTGGAACGAAATCGCCAATAGATAAGACCATTTTACAATTTGGGCCCAAGTTAGAAGCAGAGCCTAAGGTGTAAATTATCGATAGTCCATATCTCGGAAACTATAAGAGATAATGCAATTTGGCAACCGGCAATGTAATTAGCATGCCGAATATTACTTGGAATGTGAATTGGAACGAAATCGCCAATAGATAAGACCATTTTACAATTTGGGAACAAGTTAGAAGCAGAGCTTAAGGTGTAAATTATCGATAGTCCATATCTCGGAAACTATAAGAGATAATGCAATTTGGCAACCGGCAATGTAATTAGCATGCCGAATATTACTTGGAATGTGAATTGGAACGAAATCGCCAATAGATAAGACCATTTTACAATTTGGGCCCAAGTTAGAAGCAGAGCCTAAGGTGTAAATTATCGATAGTCCATATCTCGGAAACTATAAGAGATAATGCAATTTGGCAACCGGCAATGTAATTAGCATGCCGAATATTACTTGGAATGTGAATTGGAACGAAATCGCCAATAGATAAGACCATTTTACAATTTGGGCCCAAGTTAGAAGCAGAGCCTAAGGTGTAAATTATCGATAGTCCATATCTCGGAAACTATAAGAGATAATTCAATTTGGCAACCGGCAATGTAATTAGCATGCCGAATATTACTTGGAATGTGAATTGGAACGAAATCGCCAATAGATAAGACCATTTTACAATTTGGGCCCAAGTTAGAAGCAGAGCCTTAGGTGTAAATTATCGATAGTCCATATCTCGGAAACTATAAGAGATAATGCAATTTGGCAACCGGCAATGTAATTAGCATGCCGAATATTACTTGGACTGTGAATTGGAACGAAATCGCCAATAGATAAGACCATTTTACAATTTGTTCCCAAGTTAGAAGCAGAGCCTAAGGTGTAAATTATCGATAGTCCATATCTCGGAAACTATAAGAGATAATGCAATTTGGCAACCGGCAATGTAATTAGCATGCCGAATATTACTTGGAATGTGAATTGGAACGAAATCGCCAATAGATAAGACCATTTTACAATTTGGGCCCAAGTTAGAAGCAGAGCCTAAGGTGTAAATTATCGATAGTCCATATCTCGGAAACTATAAGAGATAATGCAATTTGGCAACCGGCAATGTAATTAGCATGCCGAATATTACTTGGAATGTGAATTGGAACGAAATCGCCAATAGATAAGACCATTTTACAATTTGGGCCCAAGTTAGAAGCAGAGCCTAAGGTGTAAATTATCGATAGTCCATATCTCGGAAACTATAAGAGATAATGCAATTTGGCAACCGGCAATGTAATTAGCATGCCGAATATTACTTGGAATGTGAATTGGAACGAAATCGCCAATAGATAAGACCATTTTACAATTTGGGCCCAAGTTAGAAGCAGAGCCTAATGTGTAAATTATCGATAGTCCATATCTCGGAAACTATAAGAGATAATGCAATTTGGCAACCGGCAATGTAATTAGCATGCCGAATATTTCTTGGAATGTGAGTTGGAACGAAATCGCCAATAGATAAGACCATTTTACAATTTGGACCCAAGTTAGAAGCAGAGCCTAAGATGTAAATTATTGATAGTCCATATCTCGGAAACTATAAGAGATAATGCAATTTCGCAACCGGCAATGTAATTAGCATGCCGAATATCACTTGGAATGTGAATTGGGACGAAATCGCCAATAGATAACACCATTTTACAATTTGGGCCCAAGTTAGAAGCAGAGCATAAGGTGTAAATTATCGATAGTCCATATCTCGGAAACTATAAGAGATAATGCAATTTGGCAACCGGCAATGTAATTAGCATGCCGAATATTACTTGGAATGTGAATTGGAACGAAATCGCCAATAGATAAGACCATTTTACAATTTGGGCCCATGTTAGAAGCAGAGCCTAAGGTGTAAATTATCGATAGTCCATATCTCGGAAACTATAAGAGATAATGCAATTTGGCAACCGGCAATGTAATTAGCATGCCGAATATTACTTGGAATGTGAATTGGAATGAAATCGCCAATAGATAAGACCATTTTACAATTTGGGCCCAAGTTAGAAGCAGAACCTAAGGTGTAAATTATCGATAGTCCATATCTCGGAAACTATAATAGATAATGCAATTTGGCAACCGGAAATGTAATTAGCATGCCGAATATTACTTGGAATGTGAATTGGAACGAAATCGCCAATAGATAAGACCATTTTACAATTTGGGCCCAAGTTAGAAGCAGAGCCTAAGGTGTAAATTATCGATAGTCCATATCTCGGAAACTATAAGAGATAATGCAATTTGGCAACCGGCAATGTAATTAGCATGCCGAATATTACCTGGAATGTGAATTGGAACGAAATCGTCAATAGATAAGACCATTTTACAATTTGGGCCCAAGTTAGAAGCAGAGCCTATGGTGTAAATTATCGATTGTCCATATCTCGGAAACTATAAGAGATAATGCAATTTGGCAACCGGCAATGTAATTAGCATGCCGAATATTACTTGGAATGTGAATTGGAACGAAATCGCCAATAGATAAGACCATTTTACAATTTGGGCCCAAGTTAGAAGCAGAGCCTAAGGTGTAAATTATCGATAGTCCATATCTCGGAAACTATAAGAGATAATGCAATTTGGCAACCGGCAATGTAATTAGCATGCCGAATATTACTTGGAATGTGAATTGGAACGAAATCGCCAATAGATAAGACCATTTTACAATTTGGGCCCAAGTTAGAAGCAGAGCCTAAGGTGTAAATTATCGATAGTCCATATCTCGGAAACTATAAGAGATAATGCAATTTGGCAACCGGCAATGTAATTAGCATGCCGAATATTACTTGGAGTGTGAATTGGAACGAAATCGCCAATAGATAAGACCATTTTACAATTTGGGCCCAAGTTAGAAGCAGAGCCTAAGGTGTAAATTATTGATAGTCCATATCTCGGAAACTATAAGAGATAATGCAATTTCGCAACCGGCAATGTAATTAGCATGCCGAATATCACTTGGAATGTGAATTGGGACGAAATCGCCAATAGATAAGACCATTTTACAATTTGGGCCCAAGTTAGAAGCAGAGCCTAAGGTGTAAATTATCGATAGTCCATATCTCGGAAACTATAAGAGATAATGCAATTTGGCAACCGGCAATGTAATTAGCATGCCGAATATTACTTGGAATGTGAATTGGAACGAAATCGCCAATAGATAAGACCATTTTACAATTTGGGCCCAAGTTAGAAGCAGAGCCTAAGGTGTAAATAATCGATAGTCCATATCTCGGAAACTATAAGAGATAATGCAATTTGGCAACAGGCAATGTAATTAGCATGCCGAATATTACTTGGAATGTGAATTGGAACGAAATCGCCAATAGATAAGACCATTTTACAATTTGGGCCCAAGTTAGAAGCAGAGCCTAAGGTGTAAATTATCGATAGTCCATATCTCGGAAACTATAAGAGATAATGCAATTTCGCAACCGGCAATGTAATTAGCATGCCGAATATTACTTGGAGTGTGAATTGGAACGAAATCGCCAATAGATAAGACCATTTTACAATTTGGGCCCAAGTTAGAAGCAGAGCCTAAGGTGTAAATTATCGATAGTCCATATCTCGGAAACTATAAGAGATAATGCAATTTGGCAACCGGCAATGTAATTAGCATGCCGAATATTACTTGGAATGTGAATTGGGACGAAATCGCCAATAGATAAGACCATTTTACAATTTGGGCCCAAGTTAGAAGCAGAGCCTAAGGTGTAAATTATCGATAGTCCATATCTCGGAAACAATAAGAGATAATGCAATTTGGCAACCGGCAATGTAATTAGCATGCCGAATATTACTTGGAATGTGAATTCGAACGAAATCGCCAATAGATAAGACCATTTTACAATTTGGGCCCAAGTTAGAAGCAGAGCCTAAGGTGTAAATTATCGATAGTCCATATCTCGGAAACTATAAGAGATAATGCAATTTGGCAACCGGCAATGTAATTAGCATGCCGAATATTACTTGGAATGTGAATTGCAACTAAATCGCCAATAGATAAGACCATTTTACAATTTGGGCCCAAGTTAGAAGCAGAGCCTAAGGTGTAAATTATCGATAGTCCATATCTCGGGAACTATAAGAGATAATGCAATTTGGCAACCGGCAATGTAATTAGCATGCCGAATATTACTTGGAATGTGTATTGGAACGAAATCGCCAATAGATAAGACCATTTTACAATTTGGGCCCAAGTTAGAAGCAGAGCCTAAGGTGTAAATTATTGATAATCCATATCTCGGAAACTATAAGAGATAATGCAATTTCGCAACCGGCAATGTAATTAGCATGCCGAATATCACTTGGAATGTGAATTGGGACGAAATCGCCAATAGATAAGACCATTTTACAATTTGGGCCCAAGTTAGAAGCAGAGCCTAAGGTGTAAATTATCGATAGTCCATATCTCGGAAACTATAAGAGATAATGCAATTTGGCAACCGGCAATGTAATTAGCATGCCGAATATTACTTGGAATGTGAATTGGAACGAAATCGCTAATAGGTAAGACCATTTTACAATTTGGGCCCAAGTTAGAAGCAGAGCCTAAGGTGTAAATTATCGATAGTCCATATCTCGGAAACTATAAGAGATAATTCAATTTGGCAACCGGCAATGTAATTAGCATGCCGAATATTACTTGGAATGTGAATTGGAACGAAATCGCCAATAGATAAGACCATTTTACAATTTGGGCCCAAGTTAGAAGCAGAGCCTAAGGTGTAAATTATCGATAGTCCATATCTCGGAAACTATAAGAGATAATGCAATTTGGCAACCGGCAATGTAATTAGCATGCCGAATATTACTTGGAATGTGAATTGGAACGAAATCGCCAATAGATAAGACCATTTTACAATTTGGGCCCAAGTTAGAAGCAGAGCCTAAGGTGTAAATTATCGATAGTCCATATCTCGGAAACTATAAGAGATAATGCAATTTGGCAACAGGCAATGTAATTAGCATGCCGAATATTACTTGGAATGTGAATTGGAACGAAATCGCCAATAGATAAGACCATTTTACAATTTGGGCCCAAGTTAGAAGCAGAGCCTAAGGTGTAAATTATCGATAGTCCATATCTCGGAAACTATAAGAGATAATGCAATTTCGCAACCGGCAATGTAATTAGCATGCCGAATATTACTTGGAGTGTGAATTGGAACGAAATCGCCAATAGATAAGACCATTTTACAATTTGGGTCCAAGTTAGAAGCAGAGCCTAAGGTGTAAATTATCGATAGTCCATATCTCGGAAACTATAAGAGATAATGCAATTTGGCAACCGGCAATGTAATTAGCATGCCGAATATTACTTGGAATGTGAATTGGAACGAAATCGCCAATAGATAAGACCATTTTACAATTTGGGCCCAAGTTAGAAGCAGAGCCTAAGGTGTAAATTATCGATAGTCCATATCTCGGAAACTATAAGAGATAATGCAATTTGGCAACCGGCAATGTAATTAGCATGCCGAATATTACTTGGAATGTGAATTGGAACGAAATCGCCAATAGATAAGACCATTTTACAATTTGGACCCAAGTTAGAAGCAGAGCCTAAGGTGTAAATTATTGATAGTCCATATCTCGGAAACTATAAGAGATAATGCAATTTCGCAACCGGCAATGTAATTAGCATGCCGAATATCACTTGGAATGTGAATTGGGACGAAATCGCCAATAGATAAGACCATTTTACAATTTGGGCCCAAGTTAGAAGCAGAGCCTAAGGTGTAAATTATCGATAGTCCATATCTCGGAAACTATAAGAGATAATGCAATTTGGCAACCGGCAATGTAATTAGCATGCCGAATATTACTTGGAATGTGAATTGGAACGAAATCGCCAATAGATAAGACCATTTTACAATTTGGGCCCAAGTTAGAAGCAGAGCCTAAGGTGTAAATTATCGATAGTCCATATCTCGGAAACTATAAGAGATAATGCAATTTCGCAACCGGCAATGTAATTAGCATGCCGAATATTACTTGGAGTGTGAATTGGAACGAAATCGCCAATAGATAAGACCATTTTACAATTTGGGCCCAAGCTAGAAGCAGAGCCTAAGGTGTAAATTATCGATAGTCCATATCTCGGAAACTATAAGAGATAATGCAATTTGGCAACCGGCAATGTAATTAGCATGCCGAATATTACTTGGAATGTGAATTGGAACGAAATCGCCAATAGATAAGACCATTTTACAATTTGGGCCCAAGTTAGAAGCAGAGCCTAAGGTGTAAATTATCGATAGTCCATATCTCGGAAACTATAAGAGATAATGCAATTTGGCAACCGGCAATGTAATTAGCATGCCGAATATTACTTGGAATGTGAATTGGAACGAAATCGCCAATAGATAAGACCATTTTACAATTTGGGCCCAAGTTAGAAGCAGAGCCTAAGGTGTAAATTATCGATAGTCCATATCTCGGAAACTATAAGAGATAATGTAATTTGGCAACCGGCAATGTAATTAGCATGCCGAATATTACTTGGAATGTGAATTGCAACTAAATCGCCAATAGATAAGACCATTTTACAATTTGGGCCCAAGTTAGAAGCAGAGCCTAAGGTGTAAATTATCGATAGTCCATATCTCGGGAACTATAAGAGATAATGCAATTTGGCAACCGGCAATGTAATTAGCATGCCGAATATTACTTGGAATGTGTATTGGAACGAAATCGCCAATAGATAAGACCATTTTACAATTTGGGCCCAAGTTAGAAGCAGAGCCTAAGGTGTAAATTATCGATAGTCCATATCTCGGAAACTATAAGAGATAATGCAATTTCGCAACCGGCAATGTAATTAGCATGCCGAATATTACTTGGAATGTGAATTGGAACGAAATCGCCAATAGATAAGACCATTTTACAATTTGGGCCCAAGTTAGAAGCAGAGCCTATGGTGTAAATTATCGATAGTCCATATCTCGGAAACTATAAGAGATAATGCAATTTGGCAACCGGCAATGTAATTAGCATGCCGAATATTACTTGGAATGTGAATTGGAACGAAATCGCCAATAGATAAGACCATTTTACAATTTGGGCCCAAGTTAGAAGCAGAGCCTAAGGTGTAAATTATCGATAGTCCATATCTCGGAAACTATAAGAGATAATGCAATTTGGCAACCGGCAATGTAATTAGCATGCCGAATATTTCTTGGAATGTGAATTGGAACGAAATCGCCAATAGATAAGACCATTTTACAATTTGGACCCAAGTTAGAAGCAGAGCCTAAGGTGTAAATTATTGATAGTCCATATCTCGGAAACTATAAGAGATAATGCAATTTCGCAACCGGCAATGTAATTAGCATGCCGAATATCACTTGGAATGTGAATTGGGACGAAATCGCCAATAGATAAGACCATTTTACAATTTGGGCCCAAGTTAGAAGCAGAGCCTATGGTGTAAATTATCGATAGTCCATATCTCGGAAACTATAAGAGATAATGCAATTTGGCAACCGGCAATGTAATTAGCATGCCGAATATTACTTGGAATGTGAATTGGAACGAAATCGCCAATAGATAAGACCATTTTACAATTTGGGCCCAAGTTAGAAGCAGAGCCTAAGGTGTAAATTATCGATAGTCCATATCTCGGAAACTATAAGAGATAATGCAATTTGGCAACCGGCAATGTAATTAGCATGCCGAATATTTCTTGGAATGTGAATTGGAACGAAATCGCCAATAGATAAGACCATTTTACAATTTGGACCCAAGTTAGAAGCAGAGCCTAAGGTGTAAATTATTGATAGTCCATATCTCGGAAACTATAAGAGATAATGCAATTTCGCAACCGGCAATGTAATTAGCATGCCGAATATCACTTGGAATGTGAATTGGGACGAAATCGCCAATAGATAAGACCATTTTACAATTTGGGCCCAAGTTAGAAGCAGAGCCTAAGGTGTAAATTATCGATAGTCCATATCTCGGAAACTATAAGAGATAATGCAATTTGGCAACCGGCAATGTAATTAGCATGCCGAATATTACTTGGAATGTGAATTGGAACGAAATCGCCAATAGATAAGACCATTTTACAATTTGGGCCCAAGTTAGAAGCAGAGCCTAATGTGTAAATTATCGATAGTCCATATCTCGGAAACTATAAGAGATAATGCAATTTGGCAACCGGCAATGTAATTAGCATGCCGAATATTTCTTGGAATGTGAGTTGGAACGAAATCGCCAATAGATAAGACCATTTTACAATTTGGACCCAAGTTAGAAGCAGAGCCTAAGATGTAAATTATTGATAGTCCATATCTCGGAAACTATAAGAGATAATGCAATTTCGCAACCGGCAATGTAATTAGCATGCCGAATATCACTTGGAATGTGAATTGGGACGAAATCGCCAATAGATAAGACCATTTTACAATTTGGGCTCAAGTTAGAAGCAGAGCCTAAGGTGTAAATTATCGATAGTCCATATCTCGGAAACTATAAGAGATAATGCAATTTGGCAACCGGCAATGTAATTAGCATGCCGAATATTACTTGGAATGTGAATTGGAACGAAATCGCCAATAGATAAGACCATTTTACAATTTGGGCCCATGTTAGAAGCAGAGCCTAAGGTGTAAATTATCGATAGTCCATATCTCGGAAACTATAAGAGATAATGCAATTTGGCAACCGGCAATGTAATTAGCATGCCGAATATTACTTGGAATGTGAATTGGAATGAAATCGTCAATAGATAAGACCATTTTACAATTTGGGCCCAAGTTAGAAGCAGAGCCTAAGGTGTAAATTATCGATAGTCCATATCTCGGAAACTATAATAGATAATGCAATTTGGCAACCGGCAATGTAATTAGCATGCCGAATATTACTTGGAATGTGAATTGGAACGAAATCGCCAATAGATAAGACCATTTTACAATTTGGGCCCAAGTTAGAAGCAGAGCCTAAGGTGTAAATTATCGATAGTCCATATCTCGGAAACTATAAGAGATAATGCAATTTGGCAACCGGCAATGTAATTAGCATGCCGAATATTACTTGGAATGTGAATTGGAACGAAATCGCCAATAGATAAGACCATTTTACAATTTGGGCCCAAGTTAGAAGCAGAGCCTATGGTGTAAATTATCGATAGTCCATATCTCGGAAACTATAAGAGATAATGCAATTTGGCAACCGGCAATGTAATTAGCATGCCGAATATTACTTGGAATGTGAATTGGAACGAAATCGCCAATAGATAAGACCATTTTACAATTTGGGCCCAAGTTAGAAGCAGAGCCTAAGGTGTAAATTATCGATAGTCCATATCTCGGAAACTATAAGAGATAATGCAATTTGGCAACCGGCAATGTAATTAGCATGCCGAATATTACTTGGAATGTGAATTGGAACGAAATCGCCAATAGATAAGACCATTTTACAATTTGGGCCCAAGTTAGAAGCAGAGCCTAAGGTGTAAATTATCGATAGTCCATATCTCGGAAACTATAAGAGATAATGCAATTTGGCAACCGGCAATGTAATTAGCATGCCGAATATTACTTGGAGTGTGAATTGGAACGAAATCGCCAATAGATAAGACCATTTTACAATTTGGGCCCAAGTTAGAAGCAGAGCCTAAGGTGTAAATTATTGATAGTCCATATCTCGGAAACTATAAGAGATAATGCAATTTCGCAACCGGCAATGTAATTAGCATGCCGAATATCACTTGGAATGTGAATTGGGACGAAATCGCCAATAGATAAGACCATTTTACAATTTGGGCCCAAGTTAGAAGCAGAGCCTAAGGTGTAAATTATCGATAGTCCATATCTCGGAAACTATAAGAGATAATGCAATTTGGCAACCGGCAATGTAATTAGCATGCCGAATATTACTTGGAATGTGAATTGGAACGAAATCGCCAATAGATAAGACCATTTTACAATTTGGGCCCAAGTTAGAAGCAGAGCCTAAGGTGTAAATAATCGATAGTCCATATCTCGGAAACTATAAGAGATAATGCAATTTGGCAACAGGCAATGTAATTAGCATGCCGAATATTACTTGGAATGTGAATTGGAACGAAATCGCCAATAGATAAGACCATTTTACAATTTGGGCCCAAGTTAGAAGCAGAGCCTAAGGTGTAAATTATCGATAGTCCATATCTCGGAAACTATAAGAGATAATGCAATTTCGCAACCGGCAATGTAATTAGCATGCCGAATATTACTTGGAGTGTGAATTGGAACGAAATCGCCAATAGATAAGACCATTTTACAATTTGGGCCCAAGTTAGAAGCAGAGCCTAAGGTGTAAATTATCGATAGTCCATATCTCGGAAACTATAAGAGATAATGCAATTTGGCAACCGGCAATGTAATTAGCATGCCGAATATTACTTGGAATGTGAATTGGGACGAAATCGCCAATAGATAAGACCATTTTACAATTTGGGCCCAAGTTAGAAGCAGAGCCTAAGGTGTAAATTATCGATAGTCCATATCTCGGAGACAATAAGAGATAATGCAATTTGGCAACCGGCAATGTAATTAGCATGCCGAATATTACTTGGAATGTGAATTGGAACGAAATCGCCAATAGATAAGACCATTTTACAATTTGGGTCCAAGTTAGAAGCAGAGCCTAAGGTGTAAATTATCGATAGTCCATATCTCGGAAACTATAAGAGATAATGCAATTTGGCAACCGGCAATGTAATTAGCATGCCGAATATTACTTGGAATGTGAATTGCAACTAAATCGCCAATAGATAAGACCATTTTACAATTTGGGCCCAAGTTAGAAGCAGAGCCTAAGGTGTAAATTATCGATAGTCCATTTCTCGGGAACTATAAGAGATAATGCAATTTGGCAACCGGCAATGTAATTAGCATGCCGAATATTACTTGGAATGTGTATTGGAACGAAATCGCCAATAGATAAGACCATTTTACAATTTGGGCCCAAGTTAGAAGCAGAGCCTAAGGTGTAAATTATTGATAATCCATATCTCGGAAACTATAAGAGATAATGCAATTTCGCAACCGGCAATGTAATTAGCATGCCGAATATCACTTGGAATGTGAATTGGGACGAAATCGCCAATAGATAAGACCATTTTACAATTTGGGCCCAAGTTAGAAGCAGAGCCTAAGGTGTAAATTATCGATAGTCCATATCTCGGAAACTATAAGAGATAATGCAATTTGGCAACCGGCAATGTAATTAGCATGCCGAATATTACTTGGAATGTGAATTGGAACGAAATCGCTAATAGGTAAGACCATTTTACAATTTGGGCCCAAGTTAGAAGCAGAGCCTAAGGTGTAAATTATCGATAGTCCATATCTCGGAAACTATAAGAGATAATTCAATTTGGCAACCGGCAATGTAATTAGCATACCGAATATTACTTGGAATGTGAATTGGAACGAAATCGCCAATAGATAAGACCATTTTACAATTTATGCCCAAGTTAGAAGCAGAGCCTAAGGTGTAAATTATCGATAGTCCATATCTCGGAAACTATAAGAGATAATGCAATTTGGCAACCGGCAATGTAATTAGCATGCCGAATATTACTTGGAATGTGAATTGGAACGAAATCGCCAATAGATAAGACCATTTTACAATTTGGGCCCAAGTTAGAAGCAGAGCCTAAGGTGTAAATTATCGATAGTCCATATCTCGGAAACTATAAGAGATAATGCAATTTGGCAACAGGCAATGTAATTAGCATGCCGAATATTACTTGGAATGTGAATTGGAACGAAATCGCCAATAGATAAGACCATTTTACAATTTGGGCCCAAGTTAGAAGCAGAGCCTAAGGTGTAAATTATCGATAGTCCATATCTCGGAAACTATAAGAGATAATGCAATTTCGCAACCGGCAATGTAATTAGCATGCCGAATATTACTTGGAGTGTGAATTGGAACGAAATCGCCAATAGATAAGACCATTTTACAATTTGGGCCCAAGTTAGAAGCAGAGCCTAAGGTGTAAATTATCGATAGTCCATATCTCGGAAACTATAAGAGATAATGCAATTTGGCAACCGGCAATGTAATTAGCATGCCGAATATTACTTGGAATGTGAATTGGAACGAAATCGCCAATAGATAAGACCATTTTACAATTTGGGCCCAAGTTAGAAGCAGAGCCTAAGGTGTAAATTATCGATAGTCCATATCTCGGAAACTATAAGAGATAATGCAATTTGGCAACCGGCAATGTAATTAGCATGCCGAATATTACTTGGAATGTGAATTGGAACGAAATCGCCAATAGATAAGACCATTTTACAATTTGGACCCAAGTTAGAAGCAGAGCCTAAGGTGTAAATTATTGATAGTCCATATCTCGGAAACTATAAGAGATAATGCAATTTCGCAACCGGCAATGTAATTAGCATGCAGAATATCACTTGGAATGTGAATTGGGACGAAATCGCCAATAGATAAGACCATTTTACAATTTGGGCCCAAGTTAGAAGCAGAGCCTAAGGTGTAAATTATCGATAGTCCATATCTCGGAAACTATAAGAGATAATGCAATTTGGCAACCGGCAATGTAATTAGCATGCCGAATATTACTTGGAATGTGAATTGGAACGAAATCGCCAATAGATAAGACCATTTTACAATTTGGGCCCAAGTTAGAAGCAGAGCCTAAGGTGTAAATTATCGATAGTCCATATCTCGGAAACTATAAGAGATAATGCAATTTCGCAACCGGCAATGTAATTAGCATGCCGAATATTACTTGGAGTGTGAATTGGAACGAAATCGCCAATAGATAAGACCATTTTACAATTTGGGCCCAAGTTAGAAGCAGAGCCTAAGGTGTAAATTATCGATAGTCCATATCTCGGAAACTATAAGAGATAATGCAATTTGGCAACCGGCAATGTAATTAGCATGCCGAATATTACTTGGAATGTGAATTGGAACGAAATCGCCAATAGATAAGACCATTTTACAATTTGGGCCCAAGTTAGAAGCAGAGCCTAAGGTGTAAATTATCGATAGTCCATATCTCGGAAACTATAAGAGATAATGCAATTTGGCAACCGGCAATGTAATTAGCATGCCGAATATTACTTGGAATGTGAATTGGAACGAAATCGCCAATAGATAAGACCATTTTACAATTTGGGCCCAAGTTAGAAGCAGAGCCTAAGGTGTAAATTATCGATAGTCCATATCTCGGAAACTATAAGAGATAATGTAATTTGGCAACCGGCAATGTAATTAGCATGCCGAATATTACTTGGAATGTGAATTGCAACTAAATCGCCAATAGATAAGACCATTTTACAATTTGGGCCCAAGTTAGAAGCAGAGCCTAAGGTGTAAATTATCGATAGTCCATATCTCGGGAACTATAAGAGATAATGCAATTTGGCAACCGGCAATGTAATTAGCATGCCGAATATTACTTGGAATGTGTATTGGAACGAAATCGCCAATAGATAAGACCATTTTACAATTTGGGCCCAAGTTAGAAGCAGAGCCTAAGGTGTAAATTATTGATAGTCCATATCTCGGAAACTATAAGAGATAATGCAATTTCGCAACCGGCAATGTAATTAGCATGCCGAATATCACTTGGAATGTGAATTGGGACGAAATCGCCAATAGATAAGACCATTTTACAATTTGGGCCCAAGTTAGAAGCAGAGCCTAAGGTGTAAATTATCGATAGTCCATATCTCGGAAACTATAAGAGATAATGCAATTTCGCAACCGGCAATGTAATTAGCATGCCGAATATTACTTGGAATGTGAATTGGAACGAAATCGCTAATAGGTAAGACCATTTTACAATTTGGGCCCAAGTTAGAAGCAGAGCCTAAGGTGTAAATTATCGATAGTCCATATCTCGGAAACTATAAGAGATAATTCAATTTGGCAACCGGCAATGTAATTAGCATGCCGAATATTACTTGGAGTGTGAATTGGAACGAAATCGCCAATAGATAAGACCATTTTACAATTTGGGCCCAAGTTAGAAGCAGAGCCTAAGGTGTAAATTATCGATAGTCCATATCTCGGAAACTATAAGAGATAATGCAATTTGGCAACCGGCAATGTAATTAGCATGCCGAATATTACTTGGAATGTGAATTGGAACGAAATCGCCAATAGATAAGACCATTTTACAATTTGGGCCCAAGTTAGAAGCAGAGCCTAAGGTGTAAATTATCGATAGTCCATATCTCGAAAACTATAAGAGATAATGCAATTTGGCAACAGGCAATGTAATTAGCATGCCGAATATTACTTGGAATGTGAATTGGAACGAAATCGCCAATAGATAAGACCATTTTACAATTTGGGCCCAAGTTGGAAGCAGAGCCTAAGGTGTAAATTATCGATAGTCCATATCTCGGAAACTATAAGAGATAATGCAATTTCGCAACCGGCAATGTAATTAGCATGCCGAATATTACTTGGAATGTGAATTGGAACGAAATCGCCAATAGATAAGACCATTTTACAATTTGGGCCCAAGTTAGAAGCAGAGCCTATGGTGTAAATTATCGATAGTCCATATCTCGGAAACTATAAGAGATAATGCAATTTGGCAACCGGCAATGTAATTAGCATGCCGAATATTACTTGGAATGTGAATTGGAACGAAATCGCCAATAGATAAGACCATTTTACAATTTGGGCCCAAGTTAGAAGCAGAGCCTAAGGTGTAAATTATCGATAGTCCATATCTCGGAAACTATAAGAGATAATGCAATTTGGCAACCGGCAATGTAATTAGCATGCCGAATATTTCTTGGAATGTGAATTGGAACGAAATCGCCAATAGATAAGACCATTTTACAATTTGGACCCAAGTTAGAAGCAGAGCCTAAGGTGTAAATTATTGATAGTCCATATCTCGGAAACTATAAGAGATAATGCAATTTCGCAACCGGCAATGTAATTAGCATGCCGAATATCACTTGGAATGTGAATTGGGACGAAATCGCCAATAGATAAGACCATTTTACAATTTGGGCCCAAGTTAGAAGCAGAACCTAAGGTGTAAATTATCGATAGTCCATATCTCGGAAACTATAAGAGATAATGCAATTTGGCAACCGGCAATGTAATTAGCATGCCGAATATTACTTGGAATGTGAATTGGAACGAAATCGCCAATAGATAAGACCATTTTACAATTTGGGCCCAAGTTAGAAGCAGAGCCTAATGTGTAAATTATCGATAGTCCATATCTCGGAAACTATAAGAGATAATGCAATTTGGCAACCGGCAATGTAATTAGCATGCCGAATATTACTTGGAATGTGAATTGGAACGAAATCGCCAATAGGTAAGACCATTTTACAATTTGGGCCCAAGTTAGAAGCAGAGCCTAAGGTGTAAATTATCGATAGTCCATATCTCGGAAACTATAAGAGATAATGCAATTTGGCAACCGGCAATGTAATTAGCATGCCGAATATTACTTGGAATGTGAATTGGAACGAAATCGCCAATAGATAAGACCATTTTACAATTTGGGAGCAAGTTAGAAGCAGAGCCTAAGGTGTAAATTATCGATAGTCCATATCTCGGAAACTATAAGAGATAATGCAATTTGGCAACCGGCAATGTAATTAGCATGCCGAATATTACTTGGAATGTGAATTGGAACGAAATCGCCAATAGATAAGACCATTTTACAATTTGGGCCCAAGTTAGAAGCAGAGCCTATGGTGTAAATTATCGATAGTCCATATCTCGGAAACTATAAGAGATAATGCAATTTGGCAACCGGAAATGTAATTAGCATGCCCAATATTACTTGGAATGTGAATTGGAACGAAATCGCCAATAGATAAGATCATTTTACAATTTGGGCCCAAGTTAGAAGCAGAGCCTAAGGTGTAAATTATCGATAGTCCATATCTCGGAAACTATAAGAGATGATTCAATTTGGCAACCGGCAATGTAATTAGCATGCCGAATATTACTTGGAATGTGAATTGGAACGAAATCGCCAATAGATAAGACCATTTTACAATTTGGGCCCAAGTTAGAAGCAGAGCCTAAGGTGTAAATTATCGATAGTCCATATCTCGGAAACTATAAGAGATAATGCAATTTGGCAACCGGCAATGTAATTAGCATGCCGAATATTACTTGGAGTGTGAATTGGAACGAAATCGCCAATAGATAAGACCATTTTACAATTTGGGCCCAAGTTAGAAGCAGAGCCTAAGGTGTAAATTATTGATAGTCCATATCTCGGAAACTATAAGAGATAATGCAATTTCGCAACCGGCAATGTAATTAGTATGCCGAATATCACTTGGAATGTGAATTGGGACGAAATCGCTAATAGATAAGACCATTTTACAATTTGGGCCCAAGTTAGAAGCAGAGCCTAAGGTGTAAATTATCGATAGTCCATATCTCGGAAACTAAAAGAGATAATGCAATTTGGCAACCGGCAATGTAATTAGCATGCCGAATATTACTTGGAATGTGAATTGGAACGAAATCGCCAATAGATAAGACCATTTTACAATTTGGGCCCAAGTTAGAAGCAGAGCCTAAGGTGTAAATTATCGATAGTCCATATCTCGGAAACTATAAGAGATAATGCAATTTGGCAACAGGCAATGTAATTAGCATGCCGAATATTACTTGGAATGTGAATTGGAACGAAATCGCCAATAGATAAGACCATTTTACAATTTGGGCCCAAGTTAGAAGCAGAGCCTAAGGTGTAAATTATCGATAGTCCATATCTCGGAAACTATAAGAGATAATGCAATTTCGCAACCGGCAATGTAATTAGCATGCCGAATATTACTTGGAGTGTGAATTGGAACGAAATCGCCAATAGATAAGACCATTTTACAATTTGGGCCCAAGTTAGAAGCAGAGCCTAATTTGTAAATTATCGATAGTCCATATCTCGGAAACTATAAGAGATAATGCAATTTGGCAACCGGCAATGTAATTAGCATGCCGAATATTAATTGGAATGTGAATTGGAACGAAATCGCCAATAGATAAGACCATTTTACAATTTGGGCCCAAGTTAGAAGCAGAGCCTAAGGTGTAAATTATCGAAAGTCCATATCTCGGAAACTATAAGAGATAATGCAATTTGGCAACCGGCAATGTAATTAGCATGCCGAATATTACTTGGAATGTGAATTGGAACGAAATCGCCAATAGATAAGACCATTTTACAATTTGGGCCCAAGTTAGAAGCAGAGCCTAATTTGTAAATTATCGATAGTCCATATCACGGAAACTATAAGAGATAATGCAATTTGGCAACCGGCAATGTAATTAGCATGCCGAATATTAATTGGAATGTGAATTGGAACGAAATCGCCAATAGATAAGACCATTTTACAATTTGGGCCCAAGTTAGAAGCAGAGCCTAAGGTGTAAATTATCGATAGTCCATATCTCGGAAACTATAAGAGATAATGCAATTTCGCAACCGGCAATGTAATTAGCATGCCGAATATTACTTGGAATGTGAATTGGAACGAAATCGCCAATAGATAAGACCATTTTACAATTTGGGCCCAAGTTAGAAGCAGAGCCTATGGTGTAAATTATCGATAGTCCATATCTCGGAAACTATAAGAGATAATGCAATTTGGCAACCGGCAATGTAATTAGCATGCCGAATATTACTTGGAATGTGAATTGGAACGAAATCGCCAATAGATAAGACCATTTTACAATTTGGGCCCAAGTTAGAAGCAGAGCCTAAGGTGTAAATTATCGATAGTCCATATCTCGGAAACTATAAGAGATAATGCAATTTGGCAACCGGCAATGTAATTAGCATGCCGAATATTTCTTGGAATGTGAATTGGAACGAAATCGCCAATAGATAAGACCATTTTACAATTTGGACCCAAGTTAGAAGCAGAGCCTAAGGTGTAAATTATTGATAGTCCATATCTCGGAAACTATAAGAGATAATGCAATTTCGCAACCGGCAATGTAATTAGCATGCCGAATATCACTTGGAATGTGAATTGGGACGAAATCGCCAATAGATAAGACCATTTTACAATTTGGGCCCAAGTTAGAAGCAGAGCCTATGGTGTAAATTATCGATAGTCCATATCTCGGAAACTATAAGAGATAATGCAATTTGGCAACCGGCAATGTAATTAGCATGCCGAATATTACTTGGAATGTGAATTGGAACGAAATCGCCAATAGATAAGACCATTTTACAATTTGGGCCCAAGTTAGAAGCAGAGCCTAAGGTGTAAATTATCGATAGTCCATATCTCGGAAACTATAAGAGATAATGCAATTTGGCAACCGGCAATGTAATTAGCATGCCGAATATTTCTTGGAATGTGAATTGGAACGAAATCGCCAATAGATAAGACCATTTTACAATTTGGACCCAAGTTAGAAGCAGAGCCTAAGGTGTAAATTATTGATAGTCCATATCTCGGAAACTATAAGAGATAATGCAATTTCGCAACCGGCAATGTAATTAGCTTGCCGAATATCACTTGGAATGTGAATTGGGACGAAATCGCCAATAGATAAGACCATTTTACAATTTGGGCCCAAGTTAGAAGCAGAGCCTAAGGTGTAAATTATCGATAGTCCATATCTCGGAAACTATAAGAGATAATGCAATTTGGCAACCGGCAATGTAATTAGCATGCCGAATATTACTTGGAATGTGAATTGGAACGAAATCGCCAATAGATAAGACCATTTTACAATTTGGGCCCAAGTTAGAAGCAGAGCCTAATGTGTAAATTATCGATAGTCCATATCTCGGAAACTATAAGAGATAATGCAATTTGGCAACCGGCAATGTAATTAGCATGCCGAATATTTCTTGGAATGTGAGTTGGAACGAAATCGCCAATAGATAAGACCATTTTACAATTTGGACCCAAGTTAGAAGCAGAGCCTAAGATGTAAATTATTGATAGTCCATATCTCGGAAACTATAAGAGATAATGCAATTTCGCAACCGGCAATGTAATTAGCATGCCGAATATCACTTGGAATGTGAATTGGGACGAAATCGCCAATAGATAAGACCATTTTACAATTTGGGCCCAAGTTAGAAACAGAGCCTAAGGTGTAAATTATCGATAGTCCATATCTCGGAAACTATAAGAGATAATGCAATTTGGCAACCGGCAATGTAATTAGCATGCCGAATATTACTTGGAATGTGAATTGGAACGAAATCGCCAATAGATAAGACCATTTTACAATTTGGGCCCATGTTAGAAGCAGAGCCTAAGGTGTAAATTATCGATAGTCCATATCTCGGAAACTATAAGAGATAATGCAATTTGGCAACCGGCAATGTAATTAGCATGCCGAATATTACTTGGAATGTGAATTGGAATGAAATCGCCAATAGATAAGACCATTTTACAATTTGGGCCCAAGTTAGAAGCAGAGCCTAAGGTGTAAATTATCGATAGTCCATATCTCGGAAACTATAATAGATAATGCAATTTGGCAACCGGCAATGTAATTAGCATGCCGAATATTACTTGGAATGTGAATTGGAACGAAATCGCCAATAGATAAGACCATTTTACAATTTGGGCCCAAGTTAGAAGCAGAGCCTAAGGTGTAAATTATCGATAGTCCATATCTCGGAAACTATAAGAGATAATGCAATTTGGCAACCGGCAATGTAATTAGCATGCCGAATATTACTTGGAATGTGAATTGGAACGAAATCGCCAATAGATAAGACCATTTTACAATTTGGGCCCAAGTTAGAAGCAGAGCCTATGGTGTAAATTATCGATAGTCCATATCTCGGAAACTATAAGAGATAATGCAATTTGGCAACCGGCAATGTAATTAGCATGCCGAATATTACTTGGAATGTGAATTGGAACGAAATCGCCAATAGATAAGACCATTTTACAATTTGGGCCCAAGTTAGAAGCAGAGCCTAAGGTGTAAATTATCGATAGTCCATATCTCGGAAACTATAAGAGATAATGCAATTTGGCAACCGGCAATGTAATTAGCATGCCGAATATTACTTGGAGTGTGAATTGGAACGAAATCGCCAATAGATAAGACCATTTTACAATTTGGGCCCAAGTTAGAAGCAGAGCCTAAGGTGTAAATTATTGATAGTCCATATCTCGGAAACTATAAGAGATAATGCAATTTCGCAACCGGCAATGTAATTAGCATGCCGAATATCACTTGGAATGTGAATTGGGATGAAATCGCCAATAGATAAGACCATTTTACAATTTGGGCCCAAGTTAGAAGCAGAGCCTAAGGTGTAAATTATCGATAGTCCATATCTCGGAAACTATAAGAGATAATGCAATTTGGCAACCGGCAATGTAATTAGCATGCCGAATATTACTTGGAATGTGAATTGGAACGAAATCGCCAATAGATAAGACCATTTTACAATTTGGGCCCAAGTTAGAAGCAGAGCCTAAGGTGTAAATAATCGATAGTCCATATCTCGGAAACTATAAGAGATAATGCAATTTGGCAACAGGCAATGTAATTAGCATGCCGAATATTACTTGGAATGTGAATTGGAACGAAATCGCCAATAGATAAGACCATTTTACAATTTGGGCCCAAGTTAGAAGCAGAGCCTAAGGTGTAAATTATCGATAGTCCATATCTCGGAAACTATAAGAGATAATGCAATTTCGCAACCGGCAATGTAATTAGCATGCCGAATATTACTTGGAGTGTGAATTGGAACGAAATCGCCAATAGATAAGACCATTTTACAATTTGGGCCCAAGTTAGAAGCAGAGCCTAAGGTGTAAATTATCGATAGTCCATATCTCGGAAACTATAAGAGATAATGCAATTTGGCAACCGGCAATGTAATTAGCATGCCGAATATTACTTGGAATGTGAATTGGGACGAAATCGCCAATAGATAAGACCATTTTACAATTTGGGCCCAAGTTAGAAGCAGAGCCTAAGGTGTAAATTATCGATAGTCCATATCTCGGAAACAATAAGAGATAATGCAATTTGGCAACCGGCAATGTAATTAGCATGCCGAATATTACTTGGAATGTGAATTGGAACGAAATCGCCAATAGATAAGACCATTTTACAATTTGGGTCCAAGTTAGAAGCAGAGCCTAAGGTGTAAATTATCGATAGTCCATATCTCGGAAACTATAAGAGATAATGCAATTTGGCAACCGGCAATGTAATTAGCATGCCGAATATTACTTGGAATGTGAATTGCAACTAAATCGCCAATAGATAAGACCATTTTACAATTTGGGCCCAAGTTAGAAGCAGAGCCTAAGGTGTAAATTATCGATAGTCCATATCTCGGGAACTATAAGAGATAATGCAATTTGGCAACCGGCAATGTAATTAGCATGCCGAATATTACTTGGAATGTGTATTGGAACGAAATCGCCAATAGATAAGACCATTTTACAATTTGGGCCCAAGTTAGAAGCAGAGCCTAAGGGGTAAATTATTGATAATCCATATCTCGGAAACTATAAGAGATAATGCAATTTCGCAACCGGCAATGTAATTAGCATGCCGAATATCACTTGGAATGTGAATTGGGACGAAATCGCCAATAGATAAGACCATTTTACAATTTGGGCCCAAGTTAGAAGCAGAGCCTAAGGTGTAAATTATCGATAGTCCATATCTCGGAAACTATAAGAGATAATGCAATTTGGCAACCGGCAATGTAATTAGCATGCCGAATATTACTTGGAATGTGAATTGGAACGAAATCGCTAATAGGTAAGACCATTTTACAATTTGGGCCCAAGTTAGAAGCAGAGCCTAAGGTGTAAATTATCGATAGTCCATATCTCGGAAACTATAAGAGATAATTCAATTTGGCAACCGGCAATGTAATTAGCATGCCGAATATTACTTGGAATGTGAATTGGAACGAAATCGCCAATAGATAAGACCATTTTACAATTTGGGCCCAAGTTAGAAGCAGAGCCTAAGGTGTAAATTATCGATAGTCCATATCTCGGAAACTATAAGAGATAATGCAATTTGGCAACCGGCAATGTAATTAGCATGCCGAATATTACTTGGAATGTGAATTGGAACGAAATCGCCAATAGATAAGACCATTTTACAATTTGGGCCCAAGTTAGAAGCAGAGCCTAAGGTGTAAATTATCGATAGTCCATATCTCGGAAACTATAAGAGATAATGCAATTTGGCAACAGGCAATGTAATTAGCATGCCGAATATTACTTGGAATGTGAATTGGAACGAAATCGCCAATAGATAAGACCATTTTACAATTTGGGCCCAAGTTAGAAGCAGAGCCTAAGGTGTATATTATCGATAGTCCATATCTCGGAAACTATAAGAGATAATGCAATTTCGCAACCGGCAATGTAATTAGCATGCCGAATATTACTTGGAGTGTGAATTGGAACGAAATCGCCAATAGATAAGACCATTTTACAATTTGGGTCCAAGTTAGAAGCAGAGCCTAAGGTGTAAATTATCGATAGTCCATATCTCGGAAACTATAAGAGATAATGCAATTTGGCAACCGGCAATGTAATTAGCATGCCGAATATTACTTGGAATGTGAATTGGAACGAAATCGCCAATAGATAAGACCATTTTACAATTTGGGCCCAAGTTAGAAGCAGAGCCTAAGGTGTAAATTATCGATAGTCCATATCTCGGAAACTATAAGAGATAATGCAATTTGGCAACCGGCAATGTAATTAGCATGCCGAATATTACTTGGAATGTGAATTGGAACGAAATCGCCAATAGATAAGACCATTTTACAATTTGGACCCAAGTTAGAAGCAGAGCCTAAGGTGTAAATTATTGATAGTCCATATCTCGGAAACTATAAGAGATAATGCAATTTCGCAACCGGCAATGTAATTAGCATGCAGAATATCACTTGGAATGTGAATTGGGACGAAATCGCCAATAGATAAGACCATTTTACAATTTGGGCCCAAGTTAGAAGCAGAGCCTAAGGTGTAAATTATCGATAGTCCATATCTCGGAAACTATAAGAGATAATGCAATTTGGCAACCGGCAATGTAATTACCATGCCGAATATTACTTGGAATGTGAATTGGAACGAAATCGCCAATAGATAAGACCATTTTACAATTTGGGCCCAAGTTAGAAGCAGAGCCTAAGGTGTAAATTATCGATAGTCCATATCTCGGAAACTATAAGAGATAATGCAATTTCGCAACCGGCAATGTAATTAGCATGCCGAATATTACTTGGAGTGTGAATTGGAACGAAATCGCCAATAGATAAGACCATTTTTCAATTTGGGCCCAAGTTAGAAGCAGAGCCTAAGGTGTAAATTATCGATAGTCCATATCTCGGAAACTATAAGAGATAATGCAATTTGGCAACCGGCAATGTAATTAGCATGCCGAATATTACTTGGAATGTGAATTGGAACGAAATCGCCAATAGATAAGACCATTTTACAATTTGGGCCCAAGTTAGAAGCAGAGCCTAAGGTGTAAATTATCGATAGTCCATATCTCGGAAACTATAAGAGATAATGCAATTTGGCAACCGGCAATGTAATTAGCATGCCGAATATTACTTGGAATGTGAATTGGAACGAAATCGCCAATAGATAAGACCATTTTACAATTTGGGCCCAAGTTAGAAGCAGAGCCTAAGGTGTAAATTATCGATAGTCCATATCTCGGAAACTATAAGAGATAATGTAATTTGGCAACCGGCAATGTAATTAGCATGCCGAATATTACTTGGAATGTGAATTGCAACTAAATCGCCAATAGATAAGACCATTTTACAATTTGGGCCCAAGTTAGAAGCAGAGCCTAAGGTGTAAATTATCGATAGTCCATATCTCGGGAACTATAAGAGATAATGCAATTTGGCAACCGGCAATGTAATTAGCATGCCGAATATTACTTGGAATGTGTATTGGAACGAAATCGCCAATAGATAAGACCATTTTACAATTTGGGCCCAAGTTAGAAGCAGAGCCTAAGGTGTAAATTATTGATAGTCCATATCTCGGAAACTATAAGAGATAATGCAATTTCGCAACCGGCAATGTAATTAGCATGCCGAATATCACTTGGAATGTGAATTGGGACGAAATCGCCAATAGATAAGACCATTTTACAATTTGGGCCCAAGTTAGAAGCAGAGCCTAAGGTGTAAATTATCGATAGTCCATATCTCGGAAACTATAAGAGATAATGCAATTTGGCAACCGGCAATGTAATTAGCATGCCGAATATTACTTGGAATGTGAATTGGAACGAAATCGCTAATAGGTAAGACCATTTTACAATTTGGGCCCAAGTTAGAAGCAGAGCCTAAGGTGTAAATTATCGATAGTCCATATCTCGGAAACTATAAGAGATAATTCAATTTGGCAACCGGCAATGTAATTAGCATGCCGAATATTACTTGGAATGTGAATTGGAACGAAATCGCCAATAGATAAGACCATTTTACAATTTGGGCCCAAGTTAGAAGCAGAGCCTAAGGTGTAAATTATCGATAGTCCATATCTCGGAAACTATAAGAGATAATGCAATTTGGCAACCGGCAATGTAATTAGCATGCCGAATATTACTTGGAATGTGAATTGGAACGAAATCGCCAATAGATAAGACCATTTTACAATTTGGGCCCAAGTTAGAAGCAGAGCCTAAGGTGTAAATTATCGATAGTCCATATCTCGAAAACTATAAGAGATAATGCAATTTGGCAACAGGCAATGTAATTAGCATGCCGAATATTACTTGGAATGTGAATTGGAACGAAATCGCCAATAGATAAGACCATTTTACAATTTGGGCCCAAGTTGGAAGCAGAGCCTAAGATGTAAATTATCGATAGTCCATATCTCGGAAACTATAAGAGATAATGCAATTTCGCAACCGGCAATGTAATTAGCATGCCGAATATTACTTGGATTGTGAATTGGAACGAAATCGCCAATAGATAAGACCATTTTACAATTTGGGCCCAAGTTAGAAGCAGAGCCTATGGTGTAAATTATCGATAGTCCATATCTCGGAAACTATAAGAGATAATGCAATTTGGCAACCGGCAATGTAATTAGCATGCCGAATATTACTTGGAATGTGAATTGGAACGAAATCGCCAATAGATAAGACCATTTTACAATTTGGGCCCAAGTTAGAAGCAGAGCCTAAGGTGTAAATTATCGATAGTCCATATCTCGGAAACTATAAGAGATAATGCAATTTGGCAACCGGCAATGTAATTAGCATGCCGAATATTTCTTGGAATGTGAATTGGAACGAAATCGCCAATAGATAAGACCATTTTACAATTTGGACCCAAGTTAGAAGCAGAGCCTAAGGTGTAAATTATTGATAGTCCATATCTCGGAAACTATAAGAGATAATGCAATTTCGCAACCGGCAATGTAATTAGCATGCCGAATATCACTTGGAATGTGAATTGGGACGAAATCGCCAATAGATAAGACCATTTTACAATTTGGGCCCAAGTTAGAAGCAGAGCCTAAGGTGTAAATTATCGATAGTCCATATCTCGGAAACTATAAGAGATAATGCAATTTGGCAACCGGCAATGTAATTAGCATGCCGAATATTACTTGGAATGTGAATTGGAACGAAATCGCCAATAGATAAGACCATTTTACAATTTGGGCCCAAGTTAGAAGCAGAGCCTAAGGTGTAAATTATCGATAGTCCATATCTCGGAAACTATAAGAGATAATGCAATTTGGCAACCGGCAATGTAATTAGCATGCCGAATATTACTTGGAATGTGAATTGGAACGAAATCGCCAATAGGTAAGACCATTTTACAATTTGGGCCCAAGTTAGAAGCAGAGCCTAAGGTGTAAATTATCGATAGTCCATATCTCGGAAACTATAAGAGATAATGCAATTTGGCAACCGGCAATGTAATTAGCATGCCGAATATTACTTGGAATGTGAATTGGAACGAAATCGCCAATAGATAAGACCATTTTACAATTTGGGAGCAAGTTAGAAGCAGAGCCTAAGGTGTAAATTATCGATAGTCCATATCTCGGAAACTATAAGAGATAATGCAATTTGGCAACCGGCAATGTAATTAGCATGCCGAATATTACTTGGAATGTGAATTGGAACGAAATCGCCAATAGATAAGACCATTTTACAATTTGGGCCCAAGTTAGAAGCAGAGCCTATGGTGTAAATTATCGATAGTCCATATCTCGGAAACTATAAGAGATAATGCAATTTGGCAACCGGAAATGTAATTAGCATGCCCAATATTACTTGGAATGTGAATTGGAACGAAATCGCCAATAGATAAGATCATTTTACAATTTGGGCCCAAGTTAGAAGCAGAGCCTAAGGTGTAAATTATCGATAGTCCATATCTCGGAAACTATAAGAGATGATTCAATTTGGCAACCGGCAATGTAATTAGCATGCCGAATATTACTTGGAATGTGAATTGGAACGAAATCGCCAATAGATAAGACCATTTTACAATTTGGGCCCAAGTTAGAAGCAGAGCCTAAGGTGTAAATTATCGATAGTCCATATCTCGGAAACTATAAGAGATAATGCAATTTGGCAACCGGCAATGTAATTAGCATGCCGAATATTACTTGGAGTGTGAATTGGAACGAAATCGCCAATAGATAAGACCATTTTACAATTTGGGCCCAAGTTAGAAGCAGAGCCTAAGGTGTAAATTATTGATAGTCCATATCTCGGAAACTATAAGAGATAATGCAATTTCGCAACCGGCAATGTAATTAGCATGCCGAATATCACTTGGAATGTGAATTGGGACGAAATCGCCAATAGATAAGACCATTTTACAATTTGGGCCCAAGTTAGAAGCAGAGCCTAAGGTGTAAATTATCGATAGTCCATATCTCGGAAACTAAAAGAGATAATGCAATTTGGCAACCGGCAATGTAATTAGCATGCCGAATATTACTTGGAATGTGAATTGGAACGAAATCGCCAATAGATAAGACCATTTTACAATTTGGGCCCAAGTTAGAAGCAGAGCCTAAGGTGTAAATTATCGATAGTCCATATCTCGGAAACTATAAGAGATAATGCAATTTGGCAACAGGCAATGTAATTAGCATGCCGAATATTACTTGGAATGTGAATTGGAACGAAATCGCCAATAGATAAGACCATTTTACAATTTGGGCCCAAGTTAGAAGCAGAGCCTAAGGTGTAAATTATCGATAGTCCATATCTCGGAAACTATAAGAGATAATGCAATTTCGCAACCGGCAATGTAATTAGCATGCCGAATATTACTTGGAGTGTGAATTGGAACGAAATCGCCAATAGATAAGACCATTTTACAATTTGGGCCCAAGTTAGAAGCAGAGCCTAAGGTGTAAATTATCGATAGTCCATATCTCGGAAACTATAAGAGATAATGCAATTTGGCAACCGGCAATGTAATTACATGCCGAATATTACTTGGAATGTGAATTGCAACTAAATCGCCAATAGATAAGACCATTTTACAATTTGGGCCCAAGTTAGAAGCAGAGCCTAAGGTGTAAATTATCGATAGTCCATATCTCGGGAACTATAAGAGATAATGCAATTTGGCAACCGGCAATGTAATTAGCATGCCGAATATTACTTGGAATGTGTATTGGAACGAAATCGCCAATAGATAAGACCATTTTACAATTTGGGCCCAAGTTAGAAGCAGAGCCTAAGGTGTAAATTATTGATAGTCCATATCTCGGAAACTATAAGAGATAATGCAATTTCGCAACCGGCAATGTAATTAGCATGCCGAATATCACTTGGAATGTGAATTGGGACGAAATCGCCAATAGATAAGACCATTTTACAATTTGGGCCCAAGTTAGAAGCAGAGCCTAAGGTGTAAATTATCGATAGTCCATATCTCGGAAACTATAAGAGATAATGCAATTTGGCAACCGGCAATGTAATTAGCATGCCGAATATTACTTGGAATGTGAATTGGAACGAAATCGCTAATAGGTAAGACCATTTTACAATTTGGGCCCAAGTTAGAAGCAGAGCCTAATTTGTAAATTATCGATAGTCCATATCTCGGAAACTATAAGAGATAATGCAATTTGGCAACCGGCAATGTAATTAGCATGCCGAATATTAATTGGAATGTGAATTGGAACGAAATCTCCAATAGATAAGACCATTTTACAATTTGGGCCCAAGTTAGAAGCAGAGCCTAAGGTGTAAATTATCGATAGTCCATATCTCGGAAACTATAAGAGATAATGCAATTTGGCAACCGGCAATGTAATTAGCATGCCGAATATTACTTGGAATGTGAATTGGAACGAAATCGCCAATAGATAAGACCATTTTACAATTTGGGCCCAAGTTAGAAACAGAGCCTAAGGTGTAAATTATCGATAGTCCATATCTCGGAAACTATAAGAGATAATGTAATTTGGCAACCGGCAATGTAATTAGCATGCCGAATATTACTTGGAATGTGAATTGCAACTAAATCGCCAATAGATAAGACCATTTTACAATTTGGGCCCAAGTTAGAAGCAGAGCCTAAGGTGTAAATTATCGATAGTCCATATCTCGGGAACTATAAGAGATAATGCAATTTGGCAACCGGCAATGTAATTAGCATGCCGAATATTACTTGGAATGTGTATTGGAACGAAATCGCCAATAGATAAGACCATTTTACAATTTGGGCCCAAGTTAGAAGCAGAGCCTAAGGTGTAAATTATTGATAGTCCATATCTCGGAAACTATAAGAGATAATGCAATTTCGCAACCGGCAATGTAATTAGCATGCCGAATATCACTTGGAATGTGAATTGGGACGAAATCGCCAATAGATAAGACCATTTTACAATTTGGGCCCAAGTTAGAAGCAGAGCCTAAGGTGTAAATTATCGATAGTCCATATCTCGGAAACTATAAGAGATAATGCAATTTGGCAACCGGCAATGTAATTAGCATGCCGAATATTACTTGGAATGTGAATTGGAACGAAATCGCTAATAGGTAAGACCATTTTACAATTTGGGCCCAAGTTAGAAGCAGAGCCTAAGGTGTAAATTATCGATAGTCCATATCTCGGAAACTATAAGAGATAATTCAATTTGGCAACCGGCAATGTAATTAGCATGCCGAATATTACTTGGAATGTGAATTGGAACGAAATCGCCAATAGATAAGACCATTTAACAATTTGGGCCCAAGTTAGAAGCAGAGCCTAAGGTGTAAATTATCGATAGTCCATATCTCGGAAACTATAAGAGATAATGCAATTTGGCAACCGGCAATGTAATTAGCATGCCGAATATTACTTGGAATGTGAATTGGAACGAAATCGCCAATAGATAAGACCATTTTACAATTTGGGCCCAAGTTAGAAGCAGAGCCTAAGGTGTAAATTATCGATAGTCCATATCTCGAAAACTATAAGAGATAATGCAATTTGGCAACAGGCAATGTAATTAGCATGCCGAATATTACTTGGAATGTGAATTGGAACGAAATCGCCAATAGATAAGACCATTTTACAATTTGGGCCCAAGTTGGAAGCAGAGCCTAAGGTGTAAATTATCGATAGTCCATATCTCGGAAACTATAAGAGATAATGCAATTTCGCAACCGGCAATGTAATTAGCATGCCGAATATTACTTGGAATGTGAATTGGAACGAAATCGCCAATAGATAAGACCATTTTACAATTTGGGCCCAAGTTAGAAGCAGAGCCTATGGTGTAAATTATCGATAGTCCATATCTCGGAAACTATAAGAGATAATGCAATTTGGCAACCGGCAATGTAATTAGCATGCCGAATATTACTTGGAATGTGAATTGGAACGAAATCGCCAATAGATAAGACCATTTTACAATTTGGGCCCAAGTTAGAAGCAGAGCCTAAGGTGTAAATTATCGATAGTCCATATCTCGGAAACTATAAGAGATAATGCAATTTGGCAACCGGCAATGTAATTAGCATGCCGAATATTTCTTGGAATGTGAATTGGAACGAAATCGCCAATAGATAAGACCATTTTACAATTTGGACCCAAGTTAGAAGCAGAGCCTAAGGTGTAAATTATTGATAGTCCATATCTCGGAAACTATAAGAGATAATGCAATTTCGCAACCGGCAATGTAATTAGCATGCCGAATATCACTTGGAATGTGAATTGGGACGAAATCGCCAATAGATAAGACCATTTTACAATTTGGGCCCAAGTTAGAAGCAGAGCCTAAGGTGTAAATTATCGATAGTCCATATCTCGGAAACTATAAGAGATAATGCAATTTGGCAACCGGCAATGTAATTAGCATGCCGAATATTACTTGGAATGTGAATTGGAACGAAATCGCCAATAGATAAGACCATTTTACAATTTGGGCCCAAGTTAGAAGCAGAGCCTAAGGTGTAAATTATCGATAGTCCATATCTCGGAAACTATAAGAGATAATGCAATTTGGCAACCGGCAATGTAATTAGCATGCCGAATATTACTTGGAATGTGAATTGGAACGAAATCGCCAATAGGTAAGACCATTTTACAATTTGGGCCCAAGTTAGAAGCAGAGCCTAAGGTGTAAATTATCGATAGTCCATATCTCGGAAACTATAAGAGATAATGCAATTTGGCAACCGGCAATGTAATTAGCATGCCGAATATTACTTGGAATGTGAATTGGAACGAAATCGCCAATAGATAAGACCATTTTACAATTTGGGAGCAAGTTAGAAGCAGAGCCTAAGGTGTAAATTATCGATAGTCCATATCTCGGAAACTATAAGAGATAATGCAATTTGGCAACCGGCAATGTAATTAGCATGCCGAATATTACTTGGAATGTGAATTGGAACGAAATCGCCAATAGATAAGACCATTTTACAATTTGGGCCCAAGTTAGAAGCAGAGCCTATGGTGTAAATTATCGATAGTCCATATCTCGGAAACTATAAGAGATAATGCAATTTGGCAACCGGAAATGTAATTAGCATGCCCAATATTACTTGGAATGTGAATTGGAACGAAATCGCCAATAGATAAGATCATTTTACAATTTGGGCCCAAGTTAGAAGCAGAGCCTAAGGTGTAAATTATCGATAGTCCATATCTCGGAAACTATAAGAGATGATTCAATTTGGCAACCGGCAATGTAATTAGCATGCCGAATATTACTTGGAATGTGAATTGGAACGAAATCGCCAATAGATAAGACCATTTTACAATTTGGGCCCAAGTTAGAAGCAGAGCCTAAGGTGTAAATTATCGATAGTCCATATCTCGGAAACTATAAGAGATAATGCAATTTGGCAACCGGCAATGTAATTAGCATGCCGAATATTACTTGGAGTGTGAATTGGAACGAAATCGCCAATAGATAAGACCATTTTACAATTTGGGCCCAAGTTAGAAGCAGAGCCTAAGGTGTAAATTATTGATAGTCCATATCTCGGAAACTATAAGAGATAATGCAATTTCGCAACCGGCAATGTAATTAGCATGCCGAATATCACTTGGAATGTGAATTGGGACGAAATCGCCAATAGATAAGACCATTTTACAATTTGGGCCCAAGTTAGAAGCAGAGCCTAAGGTGTAAATTATCGATAGTCCATATCTCGGAAACTAAAAGAGATAATGCAATTTGGCAACCGGCAATGTAATTAGCATGCCGAATATTACTTGGAATGTGAATTGGAACGAAATCGCCAATAGATAAGACCATTTTACAATTTGGGCCCAAGTTAGAAGCAGAGCCTAAGGTGTAAATTATCGATAGTCCATATCTCGGAAACTATAAGAGATAATGCAATTTGGCAACAGGCAATGTAATTAGCATGCCGAATATTACTTGGAATGTGAATTGGAACGAAATCGCCAATAGATAAGACCATTTTACAATTTGGGCCCAAGTTAGAAGCAGAGCCTAAGGTGTAAATTATCGATAGTCCATATCTCGGAAACTATAAGAGATAATGCAATTTCGCAACCGGCAATGTAATTAGCATGCCGAATATTACTTGGAGTGTGAATTGGAACGAAATCGCCAATAGATAAGACCATTTTACAATTTGGGCCCAAGTTAGAAGCAGAGCCTAATTTGTAAATTATCGAAAGTCCATATCTCGGAAACTATAAGAGATAATGCAATTTGGCAACCGGCAATGTAATTAGCATGCGGAATATTACTTGGAATGTGAATTGGAACGAAATCGCCAATAGATAAGACCATTTTACAATTTGGGCCCAAGTTAGAAGCAGAGCCTAAGGTGTAAATTATCGATAGTCCATATCTCGGAAACTATAAGAGATAATGCAATTTGGCATCCGGCAATGTAATTACATGCCGAATATTACTTGGAATGTGAATTGCAACTAAATCGCCAATAGATAAGACCATTTTACAATTTGGGCCCAAGTTAGAAGCAGAGCCTAAGGTGTAAATTATCGATAGTCCATATCTCGGGAACTATAAGAGATAATGCAATTTGGCAACCGGCAATGTAATTAGCATGCCGAATATTACTTGGAATGTGTATTGGAACGAAATCGCCAATAGATAAGACCATTTTACAATTTGGGCCCAAGTTAGAAGCAGAGCCTAAGGTGTAAATTATTGATAGTCCATATCTCGGAAACTATAAGAGATAATGCAATTTCGCAACCGGCAATGTAATTAGCATGCCGAATATCACTTGGAATGTGAATTGGGACGAAATCGCCAATAGATAAGACCATTTTACAATTTGGGCCCAAGTTAGAAGCAGAGCCTAAGGTGTAAATTATCGATAGTCCATATCTCGGAAACTATAAGAGATAATGCAATTTGGCAACCGGCAATGTAATTAGCATGCGGAATATTACTTGGAATGTGAATTGGAACGAAATCGCTAATAGGTAAGACCATTTTACAATTTGGGCCCAAGTTAGAAGCAGAGCCTAAGGTGTAAATTATCGATAGTCCATATCTCGGAAACTATAAGAGATAATTCAATTTGGCAACCGGCAATGTAATTAGCATGCCGAATATTACTTGGAATGTGAATTGGAACGAAATCGCCAATAGATAAGACCATTTTACAATTTGGGCCCAAGTTAGAAGCAGAGCCTAAGTTGTAAATTATCGATAGTCCATATCTCGGAAACTATAAGAGATAATGCAATTTGGCAACCGGCAATGTAATTAGAATGCCGAATATTACTTGGAATGTGAATTGGAACGAAATCGCCAATAGATAAGACCATTTTACAATTTGGGCCCAAGTTAGAAGCAGAGCCTAAGGTGTAAATTATCGATAGTCCATATCTCGGAAACTATAAGAGATAATGCAATTTGGCAACAGGCAATGTAATTAGCATGCCGAATATTACTTGGAATGTGAATTGGAACGAAATCGCCAATAGATAAGACCATTTTACAATTTGGGCCCAAGTTAGAAGCAGAGCCTAAGGTGTAAATTATCGATAGTCCATATCTCGGAAACTATAAGAGATAATGCAATTTCGCAACCGGCAATGTAATTAGCATGCCGAATATTACTTGGAGTGTCAATTGGAACGAAATCGCCAATAGATAAGACCATTTTACAATTTGGGTCCAAGTTAGAAGCAGAGCCTAAGGTGTAAATTATCGATAGTCCATATCTCGGAAACTATAAGAGATAATGCAATTTGGCAACCGGCAATGTAATTAGCATGCCGAATATTACTTGGAATGTGAATTGGAACGAAATCGCCAATAGATAAGACCATTTTACAATTTGGGCCCAAGTTAGAAGCAGAGCCTAAGGTGTAAATTATCGATAGTCCATATCTCGGAAACTATAAGAGATAATGCAATTCGGCAACCGGCAATGTAATTAGCATGCCGAATATTACTTGGAATGTGAATTGGAACGAAATCGCCAATAGATAAGACCATTTTACAATTTGGGCCCAAGTTAGAAGCAGAGCCTAAGGTGTAAATTATCGATAGTCCATATCTCGGAAACTATAAGAGATAATGCAATTTGGCAACCGGCAATGTAATTAGCATGCCGAATATTACTTGGAATGTGAATTGCAACTAAATCGCCAATAGATAAGACCATTTTACAATTTGGGCCCAAGTTAGAAGCAGAGCCTAAGGTGTAAATTATCGATAGTCCATATCTCGGGAACTATAAGAGATAATGCAATTTGGCAACCGGCAATGTAATTAGCATGCCGAATATTACTTGGAATGTGTATTGGAACGAAATCGCCAATAGATAAGACCATTTTACAATTTGGGCCCAAGTTAGAAGCAGAGCTTAAGGTGTAAATTATTGATAGTCCATATCTCGGAAACTATAAGAGATAATGCAATTTCGCAACCGGCAATGTAATTAGCATGCCGAATATCACTTGGAATGTGAATTGGGACGAAATCGCCAATAGATAAGACCATTTTACAATTTGGGCCCAAGTTAGAAGCAGAGCCTAAGGTGTAAATTATCGATAGTCCATATCTCGGAAACTATAAGAGATAATGCAATTTGGCAACCGGCAATGTAATTAGCATGCCGAATATTACTTGGAATGTGAATTGGAACGAAATCGCCAATAGGTAAGACCATTTTACAATTTGGGCCCAAGTTAGAAGCAGAGCCTAAGGTGTAAATTATCGATAGTCCATATCTCGGAAACTATAAGAGATAATGCAATTTGGCAACCGGCAATGTAATTAGCATGCCGAATATTACTTGGAATGTGAATTGGAACGAAATCGCCAATAGATAAGACCATTTTACAATTTGGGCCCAAGTTAGAAGCAGAGCCTAAGGTGTAAATTATCGATAGTCCATATCTCGGAAACTATAAGAGATAATGCAATTTCGCAACCGGCAATGTAATTAGCATGCCGAATATTACTTGGAGTGTCAATTGGAACGAAATCGCCAATAGATAAGACCATTTTACAATTTGGGTCCAAGTTAGAAGCAGAGCCTAAGGTGTAAATTATCGATAGTCCATATCTCGGAAACTATAAGAGATAATGCAATTTGGCAACCGGCAATGTAATTAGCATGCCGAATATTACTTGGAATGTGAATTGGAACGAAATCGCCAATAGATAAGACCATTTTACAATTTGGGCCCAAGTTAGAAGCAGAGCCTAAGGTGTAAATTATCGATAGTCCATATCTCGGAAACTATAAGAGATAATGCAATTCGGCAACCGGCAATGTAATTAGCATGCCGAATATTACTTGGAATGTGAATTGGAACGAAATCGCCAATAGATAAGACCATTTTACAATTTGGGCCCAAGTTAGAAGCAGAGCCTAAGGTGTAAATTATCGATAGTCCATATCTCGGAAACTATAAGAGATAATGCAATTTGGCAACCGGCAATGTAATTAGCATGCCGAATATTACTTGGAATGTGAATTGCAACTAAATCGCCAATAGATAAGACCATTTTACAATTTGGGCCCAAGTTAGAAGCAGAGCCTAAGGTGTAAATTATCGATAGTCCATATCTCGGGAACTATAAGAGATAATGCAATTTGGCAACCGGCAATGTAATTAGCATGCCGAATATTACTTGGAATGTGTATTGGAACGAAATCGCCAATAGATAAGACCATTTTACAATTTGGGCCCAAGTTAGAAGCAGAGCCTAAGGTGTAAATTATTGATAGTCCATATCTCGGAAACTATAAGAGATAATGCAATTTCGCAACCGGCAATGTAATTAGCATGCCGAATATCACTTGGAATGTGAATTGGGACGAAATCGCCAATAGATAAGACCATTTTACAATTTGGGCCCAAGTTAGAAGCAGAGCCTAAGGTGTAAATTATCGATAGTCCATATCTCGGAAACTATAAGAGATAATGCAATTTGGCAACCGGCAATGTAATTAGCATGCGGAATATTACTTGGAATGTGAATTGGAACGAAATCGCTAATAGGTAAGACCATTTTACAATTTGGGCCCAAGTTAGAAGCAGAGCCTAAGGTGTAAATTATCGATAGTCCATATCTCGGAAACTATAAGAGATAATTCAATTTGGCAACCGGCAATGTAATTAGCATGCCGAATATTACTTGGAATGTGAATTGGAACGAAATCGCCAATAGATAAGGCCATTTTACAATTTGGGCCCAAGTTAGAAGCAGAGCCTAAGTTGTAAATTATCGATAGTCCATATCTCGGAAACTATAAGAGATAATGCAATTTGGCAACCGGCAATGTAATTAGCATGCCGAATATTACTTGGAATGTGAATTGGAACGAAATCGCCAATAGATAAGACCATTTTACAATTTGGGCCCAAGTTAGAAGCAGAGCCTAAGGTGTAAATTATCGATAGTCCATATCTCGGAAACTATAAGAGATAATGCAATTTGGCAACCGGCAATGTAATTAGCATGCCGAATATTACTTGGAATGTGAATTGGAACGAAATCGCTAATAGGTAAGACCATTTTACAATTTGGGCCCAAGTTAGAAGCAGAGCCTAAGGTGTAAATTATCGATAGTCCATATCTCGGAAACTATAAGAGATAATTCAATTTGGCAACCGGCAATGTAATTAGCATGCCGAATATTACTTGGAATGTGAATTGGAACGAAATCGCCAATAGATAAGACCATTTTACAATTTGGGCCCAAGTTAGAAGCAGAGCCTAAGGTGTAAATTATCGATAGTCCATATCTCGGAAACTATAAGAGATAATGCAATTTGGCAACCGGCAATGTAATTAGCATGCCGAATATTACTTGGAATGTGAATTGGAACGAAATCGCCAATAGATAAGACCATTTTACAATTTGGGCCCAAGTTAGAAGCAGAGCCTAAGGTGTAAATTATCGATAGTCCATATCTCGAAAACTATAAGAGATAATGCAATTTGGCAACAGGCAATGTAATTAGCATGCCGAATATTACTTGGAATGTGAATTGGAACGAAATCGCCAATAGATAAGACCATTTTACAATTTGGGCCCAAGTTGGAAGCAGAGCCTAAGATGTAAATTATCGATAGTCCATATCTCGGAAACTATAAGAGATAATGCAATTTCGCAACCGGCAATGTAATTAGCATGCCGAATATTACTTGGATTGTGAATTGGAACGAAATCGCCAATAGATAAGACCATTTTACAATTTGGGCCCAAGTTAGAAGCAGAGCCTATGGTGTAAATTATCGATAGTCCATATCTCGGAAACTATAAGAGATAATGCAATTTGGCAACCGGCAATGTAATTAGCATGCCGAATATTACTTGGAATGTGAATTGGAACGAAATCGCCAATAGATAAGACCATTTTACAATTTGGGCCCAAGTTAGAAGCAGAGCCTAAGGTGTAAATTATCGATAGTCCATATCTCGGAAACTATAAGAGATAATGCAATTTGGCAACCGGCAATGTAATTAGCATGCCGAATATTTCTTGGAATGTGAATTGGAACGAAATCGCCAATAGATAAGACCATTTTACAATTTGGACCCAAGTTAGAAGCAGAGCCTAAGGTGTAAATTATTGATAGTCCATATCTCGGAAACTATAAGAGATAATGCAATTTCGCAACCGGCAATGTAATTAGCATGCCGAATATCACTTGGAATGTGAATTGGGACGAAATCGCCAATAGATAAGACCATTTTACAATTTGGGCCCAAGTTAGAAGCAGAGCCTAAGGTGTAAATTATCGATAGTCCATATCTCGGAAACTATAAGAGATAATGCAATTTGGCAACCGGCAATGTAATTAGCATGCCGAATATTACTTGGAATGTGAATTGGAACGAAATCGCCAATAGATAAGACCATTTTACAATTTGGGCCCAAGTTAGAAGCAGAGCCTAAGGTGTAAATTATCGATAGTCCATATCTCGGAAACTATAAGAGATAATGCAATTTGGCAACCGGCAATGTAATTAGCATGCCGAATATTACTTGGAATGTGAATTGGAACGAAATCGCCAATAGGTAAGACCATTTTACAATTTGGGCCCAAGTTAGAAGCAGAGCCTAAGGTGTAAATTATCGATAGTCCATATCTCGGAAACTATAAGAGATAATGCAATTTGGCAACCGGCAATGTAATTAGCATGCCGAATATTACTTGGAATGTGAATTGGAACGAAATCGCCAATAGATAAGACCATTTTACAATTTGGGAGCAAGTTAGAAGCAGAGCCTAAGGTGTAAATTATCGATAGTCCATATCTCGGAAACTATAAGAGATAATGCAATTTGGCAACCGGCAATGTAATTAGCATGCCGAATATTACTTGGAATGTGAATTGGAACGAAATCGCCAATAGATAAGACCATTTTACAATTTGGGCCCAAGTTAGAAGCAGAGCCTATGGTGTAAATTATCGATAGTCCATATCTCGGAAACTATAAGAGATAATGCAATTTGGCAACCGGAAATGTAATTAGCATGCCCAATATTACTTGGAATGTGAATTGGAACGAAATCGCCAATAGATAAGATCATTTTACAATTTGGGCCCAAGTTAGAAGCAGAGCCTAAGGTGTAAATTATCGATAGTCCATATCTCGGAAACTATAAGAGATGATTCAATTTGGCAACCGGCAATGTAATTAGCATGCCGAATATTACTTGGAATGTGAATTGGAACGAAATCGCCAATAGATAAGACCATTTTACAATTTGGGCCCAAGTTAGAAGCAGAGCCTAAGGTGTAAATTATCGATAGTCCATATCTCGGAAACTATAAGAGATAATGCAATTTGGCAACCGGCAATGTAATTAGCATGCCGAATATTACTTGGAGTGTGAATTGGAACGAAATCGCCAATAGATAAGACCATTTTACAATTTGGGCCCAAGTTAGAAGCAGAGCCTAAGGTGTAAATTATTGATAGTCCATATCTCGGAAACTATAAGAGATAATGCAATTTCGCAACCGGCAATGTAATTAGCATGCCGAATATCACTTGGAATGTGAATTGGGACGAAATCGCCAATAGATAAGACCATTTTACAATTTGGGCCCAAGTTAGAAGCAGAGCCTAAGGTGTAAATTATCGATAGTCCATATCTCGGAAACTAAAAGAGATAATGCAATTTGGCAACCGGCAATGTAATTAGCATGCCGAATATTACTTGGAATGTGAATTGGAACGAAATCGCCAATAGATAAGACCATTTTACAATTTGGGCCCAAGTTAGAAGCAGAGCCTAAGGTGTAAATTATCGATAGTCCATATCTCGGAAACTATAAGAGATAATGCAATTTGGCAACAGGCAATGTAATTAGCATGCCGAATATTACTTGGAATGTGAATTGGAACGAAATCGCCAATAGATAAGACCATTTTACAATTTGGGCCCAAGTTAGAAGCAGAGCCTAAGGTGTAAATTATCGATAGTCCATATCTCGGAAACTATAAGAGATAATGCAATTTCGCAACCGGCAATGTAATTAGCATGCCGAATATTACTTGGAGTGTGAATTGGAACGAAATCGCCAATAGATAAGACCATTTTACAATTTGGGCCCAAGTTAGAAGCAGAGCCTAAGGTGTAAATTATCGATAGTCCATATCTCGGAAACTATAAGAGATAATGCAATTTGGCAACCGGCAATGTAATTACATGCCGAATATTACTTGGAATGTGAATTGCAACTAAATCGCCAATAGATAAGACCATTTTACAATTTGGGCCCAAGTTAGAAGCAGAGCCTAAGGTGTAAATTATCGATAGTCCATATCTCGGGAACTATAAGAGATAATGCAATTTGGCAACCGGCAATGTAATTAGCATGCCGAATATTACTTGGAATGTGTATTGGAACGAAATCGCCAATAGATAAGACCATTTTACAATTTGGGCCCAAGTTAGAAGCAGAGCCTAAGGTGTAAATTATTGATAGTCCATATCTCGGAAACTATAAGAGATAATGCAATTTCGCAACCGGCAATGTAATTAGCATGCCGAATATCACTTGGAATGTGAATTGGGACGAAATCGCCAATAGATAAGACCATTTTACAATTTGGGCCCAAGTTAGAAGCAGAGCCTAAGGTGTAAATTATCGATAGTCCATATCTCGGAAACTATAAGAGATAATGCAATTTGGCAACCGGCAATGTAATTAGCATGCCGAATATTACTTGGAATGTGAATTGGAACGAAATCGCTAATAGGTAAGACCATTTTACAATTTGGGCCCAAGTTAGAAGCAGAGCCTAATTTGTAAATTATCGATAGTCCATATCTCGGAAACTATAAGAGATAATGCAATTTGGCAACCGGCAATGTAATTAGCATGCCGAATATTAATTGGAATGTGAATTGGAACGAAATCTCCAATAGATAAGACCATTTTACAATTTGGGCCCAAGTTAGAAGCAGAGCCTAAGGTGTAAATTATCGATAGTCCATATCTCGGAAACTATAAGAGATAATGCAATTTGGCAACCGGCAATGTAATTAGCATGCCGAATATTACTTGGAATGTGAATTGGAACGAAATCGCCAATAGATAAGACCATTTTACAATTTGGGCCCAAGTTAGAAACAGAGCCTAAGGTGTAAATTATCGATAGTCCATATCTCGGAAACTATAAGAGATAATGTAATTTGGCAACCGGCAATGTAATTAGCATGCCGAATATTACTTGGAATGTGAATTGCAACTAAATCGCCAATAGATAAGACCATTTTACAATTTGGGCCCAAGTTAGAAGCAGAGCCTAAGGTGTAAATTATCGATAGTCCATATCTCGGGAACTATAAGAGATAATGCAATTTGGCAACCGGCAATGTAATTAGCATGCCGAATATTACTTGGAATGTGTATTGGAACGAAATCGCCAATAGATAAGACCATTTTACAATTTGGGCCCAAGTTAGAAGCAGAGCCTAAGGTGTAAATTATTGATAGTCCATATCTCGGAAACTATAAGAGATAATGCAATTTCGCAACCGGCAATGTAATTAGCATGCCGAATATCACTTGGAATGTGAATTGGGACGAAATCGCCAATAGATAAGACCATTTTACAATTTGGGCCCAAGTTAGAAGCAGAGCCTAAGGTGTAAATTATCGATAGTCCATATCTCGGAAACTATAAGAGATAATGCAATTTGGCAACCGGCAATGTAATTAGCATGCCGAATATTACTTGGAATGTGAATTGGAACGAAATCGCTAATAGGTAAGACCATTTTACAATTTGGGCCCAAGTTAGAAGCAGAGCCTAAGGTGTAAATTATCGATAGTCCATATCTCGGAAACTATAAGAGATAATTCAATTTGGCAACCGGCAATGTAATTAGCATGCCGAATATTACTTGGAATGTGAATTGGAACGAAATCGCCAATAGATAAGACCATTTAACAATTTGGGCCCAAGTTAGAAGCAGAGCCTAAGGTGTAAATTATCGATAGTCCATATCTCGGAAACTATAAGAGATAATGCAATTTGGCAACCGGCAATGTAATTAGCATGCCGAATATTACTTGGAATGTGAATTGGAACGAAATCGCCAATAGATAAGACCATTTTACAATTTGGGCCCAAGTTAGAAGCAGAGCCTAAGGTGTAAATTATCGATAGTCCATATCTCGAAAACTATAAGAGATAATGCAATTTGGCAACAGGCAATGTAATTAGCATGCCGAATATTACTTGGAATGTGAATTGGAACGAAATCGCCAATAGATAAGACCATTTTACAATTTGGGCCCAAGTTGGAAGCAGAGCCTAAGGTGTAAATTATCGATAGTCCATATCTCGGAAACTATAAGAGATAATGCAATTTCGCAACCGGCAATGTAATTAGCATGCCGAATATTACTTGGAATGTGAATTGGAACGAAATCGCCAATAGATAAGACCATTTTACAATTTGGGCCCAAGTTAGAAGCAGAGCCTATGGTGTAAATTATCGATAGTCCATATCTCGGAAACTATAAGAGATAATGCAATTTGGCAACCGGCAATGTAATTAGCATGCCGAATATTACTTGGAATGTGAATTGGAACGAAATCGCCAATAGATAAGACCATTTTACAATTTGGGCCCAAGTTAGAAGCAGAGCCTAAGGTGTAAATTATCGATAGTCCATATCTCGGAAACTATAAGAGATAATGCAATTTGGCAACCGGCAATGTAATTAGCATGCCGAATATTTCTTGGAATGTGAATTGGAACGAAATCGCCAATAGATAAGACCATTTTACAATTTGGACCCAAGTTAGAAGCAGAGCCTAAGGTGTAAATTATTGATAGTCCATATCTCGGAAACTATAAGAGATAATGCAATTTCGCAACCGGCAATGTAATTAGCATGCCGAATATCACTTGGAATGTGAATTGGGACGAAATCGCCAATAGATAAGACCATTTTACAATTTGGGCCCAAGTTAGAAGCAGAGCCTAAGGTGTAAATTATCGATAGTCCATATCTCGGAAACTATAAGAGATAATGCAATTTGGCAACCGGCAATGTAATTAGCATGCCGAATATTACTTGGAATGTGAATTGGAACGAAATCGCCAATAGATAAGACCATTTTACAATTTGGGCCCAAGTTAGAAGCAGAGCCTAAGGTGTAAATTATCGATAGTCCATATCTCGGAAACTATAAGAGATAATGCAATTTGGCAACCGGCAATGTAATTAGCATGCCGAATATTACTTGGAATGTGAATTGGAACGAAATCGCCAATAGGTAAGACCATTTTACAATTTGGGCCCAAGTTAGAAGCAGAGCCTAAGGTGTAAATTATCGATAGTCCATATCTCGGAAACTATAAGAGATAATGCAATTTGGCAACCGGCAATGTAATTAGCATGCCGAATATTACTTGGAATGTGAATTGGAACGAAATCGCCAATAGATAAGACCATTTTACAATTTGGGAGCAAGTTAGAAGCAGAGCCTAAGGTGTAAATTATCGATAGTCCATATCTCGGAAACTATAAGAGATAATGCAATTTGGCAACCGGCAATGTAATTAGCATGCCGAATATTACTTGGAATGTGAATTGGAACGAAATCGCCAATAGATAAGACCATTTTACAATTTGGGCCCAAGTTAGAAGCAGAGCCTATGGTGTAAATTATCGATAGTCCATATCTCGGAAACTATAAGAGATAATGCAATTTGGCAACCGGAAATGTAATTAGCATGCCCAATATTACTTGGAATGTGAATTGGAACGAAATCGCCAATAGATAAGATCATTTTACAATTTGGGCCCAAGTTAGAAGCAGAGCCTAAGGTGTAAATTATCGATAGTCCATATCTCGGAAACTATAAGAGATGATTCAATTTGGCAACCGGCAATGTAATTAGCATGCCGAATATTACTTGGAATGTGAATTGGAACGAAATCGCCAATAGATAAGACCATTTTACAATTTGGGCCCAAGTTAGAAGCAGAGCCTAAGGTGTAAATTATCGATAGTCCATATCTCGGAAACTATAAGAGATAATGCAATTTGGCAACCGGCAATGTAATTAGCATGCCGAATATTACTTGGAGTGTGAATTGGAACGAAATCGCCAATAGATAAGACCATTTTACAATTTGGGCCCAAGTTAGAAGCAGAGCCTAAGGTGTAAATTATTGATAGTCCATATCTCGGAAACTATAAGAGATAATGCAATTTCGCAACCGGCAATGTAATTAGCATGCCGAATATCACTTGGAATGTGAATTGGGACGAAATCGCCAATAGATAAGACCATTTTACAATTTGGGCCCAAGTTAGAAGCAGAGCCTAAGGTGTAAATTATCGATAGTCCATATCTCGGAAACTAAAAGAGATAATGCAATTTGGCAACCGGCAATGTAATTAGCATGCCGAATATTACTTGGAATGTGAATTGGAACGAAATCGCCAATAGATAAGACCATTTTACAATTTGGGCCCAAGTTAGAAGCAGAGCCTAAGGTGTAAATTATCGATAGTCCATATCTCGGAAACTATAAGAGATAATGCAATTTGGCAACAGGCAATGTAATTAGCATGCCGAATATTACTTGGAATGTGAATTGGAACGAAATCGCCAATAGATAAGACCATTTTACAATTTGGGCCCAAGTTAGAAGCAGAGCCTAAGGTGTAAATTATCGATAGTCCATATCTCGGAAACTATAAGAGATAATGCAATTTCGCAACCGGCAATGTAATTAGCATGCCGAATATTACTTGGAGTGTGAATTGGAACGAAATCGCCAATAGATAAGACCATTTTACAATTTGGGCCCATGTTAGAAGCAGAGCCTAATTTGTAAATTATCGAAAGTCCATATCTCGGAAACTATAAGAGATAATGCAATTTGGCAACCGGCAATGTAATTAGCATGCGGAATATTACTTGGAATGTGAATTGGAACGAAATCGCCAATAGATAAGACCATTTTACAATTTGGGCCCAAGTTAGAAGCAGAGCCTAAGGTGTAAATTATCGATAGTCCATATCTCGGAAACTATAAGAGATAATGCAATTTGGCATCCGGCAATGTAATTACATGCCGAATATTACTTGGAATGTGAATTGCAACTAAATCGCCAATAGATAAGACCATTTTACAATTTGGGCCCAAGTTAGAAGCAGAGCCTAAGGTGTAAATTATCGATAGTCCATATCTCGGGAACTATAAGAGATAATGCAATTTGGCAACCGGCAATGTAATTAGCATGCCGAATATTACTTGGAATGTGTATTGGAACGAAATCGCCAATAGATAAGACCATTTTACAATTTGGGCCCAAGTTAGAAGCAGAGCCTAAGGTGTAAATTATTGATAGTCCATATCTCGGAAACTATAAGAGATAATGCAATTTCGCAACCGGCAATGTAATTAGCATGCCGAATATCACTTGGAATGTGAATTGGGACGAAATCGCCAATAGATAAGACCATTTTACAATTTGGGCCCAAGTTAGAAGCAGAGCCTAAGGTGTAAATTATCGATAGTCCATATCTCGGAAACTATAAGAGATAATGCAATTTGGCAACCGGCAATGTAATTAGCATGCGGAATATTACTTGGAATGTGAATTGGAACGAAATCGCTAATAGGTAAGACCATTTTACAATTTGGGCCCAAGTTAGAAGCAGAGCCTAAGGTGTAAATTATCGATAGTCCATATCTCGGAAACTATAAGAGATAATTCAATTTGGCAACCGGCAATGTAATTAGCATGCCGAATATTACTTGGAATGTGAATTGGAACGAAATCGCCAATAGATAAGACCATTTTACAATTTGGGCCCAAGTTAGAAGCAGAGCCTAAGTTGTAAATTATCGATAGTCCATATCTCGGAAACTATAAGAGATAATGCAATTTGGCAACCGGCAATGTAATTAGAATGCCGAATATTACTTGGAATGTGAATTGGAACGAAATCGCCAATAGATAAGACCATTTTACAATTTGGGCCCAAGTTAGAAGCAGAGCCTAAGGTGTAAATTATCGATAGTCCATATCTCGGAAACTATAAGAGATAATGCAATTTGGCAACAGGCAATGTAATTAGCATGCCGAATATTACTTGGAATGTGAATTGGAACGAAATCGCCAATAGATAAGACCATTTTACAATTTGGGCCCAAGTTAGAAGCAGAGCCTAAGGTGTAAATTATCGATAGTCCATATCTCGGAAACTATAAGAGATAATGCAATTTCGCAACCGGCAATGTAATTAGCATGCCGAATATTACTTGGAGTGTCAATTGGAACGAAATCGCCAATAGATAAGACCATTTTACAATTTGGGTCCAAGTTAGAAGCAGAGCCTAAGGTGTAAATTATCGATAGTCCATATCTCGGAAACTATAAGAGATAATGCAATTTGGCAACCGGCAATGTAATTAGCATGCCGAATATTACTTGGAATGTGAATTGGAACGAAATCGCCAATAGATAAGACCATTTTACAATTTGGGCCCAAGTTAGAAGCAGAGCCTAAGGTGTAAATTATCGATAGTCCATATCTCGGAAACTATAAGAGATAATGCAATTCGGCAACCGGCAATGTAATTAGCATGCCGAATATTACTTGGAATGTGAATTGGAACGAAATCGCCAATAGATAAGACCATTTTACAATTTGGGCCCAAGTTAGAAGCAGAGCCTAAGGTGTAAATTATCGATAGTCCATATCTCGGAAACTATAAGAGATAATGCAATTTGGCAACCGGCAATGTAATTAGCATGCCGAATATTACTTGGAATGTGAATTGCAACTAAATCGCCAATAGATAAGACCATTTTACAATTTGGGCCCAAGTTAGAAGCAGAGCCTAAGGTGTAAATTATCGATAGTCCATATCTCGGGAACTATAAGAGATAATGCAATTTGGCAACCGGCAATGTAATTAGCATGCCGAATATTACTTGGAATGTGTATTGGAACGAAATCGCCAATAGATAAGACCATTTTACAATTTGGGCCCAAGTTAGAAGCAGAGCTTAAGGTGTAAATTATTGATAGTCCATATCTCGGAAACTATAAGAGATAATGCAATTTCGCAACCGGCAATGTAATTAGCATGCCGAATATCACTTGGAATGTGAATTGGGACGAAATCGCCAATAGATAAGACCATTTTACAATTTGGGCCCAAGTTAGAAGCAGAGCCTAAGGTGTAAATTATCGATAGTCCATATCTCGGAAACTATAAGAGATAATGCAATTTGGCAACCGGCAATGTAATTAGCATGCCGAATATTACTTGGAATGTGAATTGGAACGAAATCGCCAATAGGTAAGACCATTTTACAATTTGGGCCCAAGTTAGAAGCAGAGCCTAAGGTGTAAATTATCGATAGTCCATATCTCGGAAACTATAAGAGATAATGCAATTTGGCAACCGGCAATGTAATTAGCATGCCGAATATTACTTGGAATGTGAATTGGAACGAAATCGCCAATAGATAAGACCATTTTACAATTTGGGCCCAAGTTAGAAGCAGAGCCTAAGGTGTAAATTATCGATAGTCCATATCTCGGAAACTATAAGAGATAATGCAATTTCGCAACCGGCAATGTAATTAGCATGCCGAATATTACTTGGAGTGTCAATTGGAACGAAATCGCCAATAGATAAGACCATTTTACAATTTGGGTCCAAGTTAGAAGCAGAGCCTAAGGTGTAAATTATCGATAGTCCATATCTCGGAAACTATAAGAGATAATGCAATTTGGCAACCGGCAATGTAATTAGCATGCCGAATATTACTTGGAATGTGAATTGGAACGAAATCGCCAATAGATAAGACCATTTTACAATTTGGGCCCAAGTTAGAAGCAGAGCCTAAGGTGTAAATTATCGATAGTCCATATCTCGGAAACTATAAGAGATAATGCAATTCGGCAACCGGCAATGTAATTAGCATGCCGAATATTACTTGGAATGTGAATTGGAACGAAATCGCCAATAGATAAGACCATTTTACAATTTGGGCCCAAGTTAGAAGCAGAGCCTAAGGTGTAAATTATCGATAGTCCATATCTCGGAAACTATAAGAGATAATGCAATTTGGCAACCGGCAATGTAATTAGCATGCCGAATATTACTTGGAATGTGAATTGCAACTAAATCGCCAATAGATAAGACCATTTTACAATTTGGGCCCAAGTTAGAAGCAGAGCCTAAGGTGTAAATTATCGATAGTCCATATCTCGGGAACTATAAGAGATAATGCAATTTGGCAACCGGCAATGTAATTAGCATGCCGAATATTACTTGGAATGTGTATTGGAACGAAATCGCCAATAGATAAGACCATTTTACAATTTGGGCCCAAGTTAGAAGCAGAGCCTAAGGTGTAAATTATTGATAGTCCATATCTCGGAAACTATAAGAGATAATGCAATTTCGCAACCGGCAATGTAATTAGCATGCCGAATATCACTTGGAATGTGAATTGGGACGAAATCGCCAATAGATAAGACCATTTTACAATTTGGGCCCAAGTTAGAAGCAGAGCCTAAGGTGTAAATTATCGATAGTCCATATCTCGGAAACTATAAGAGATAATGCAATTTGGCAACCGGCAATGTAATTAGCATGCGGAATATTACTTGGAATGTGAATTGGAACGAAATCGCTAATAGGTAAGACCATTTTACAATTTGGGCCCAAGTTAGAAGCAGAGCCTAAGGTGTAAATTATCGATAGTCCATATCTCGGAAACTATAAGAGATAATTCAATTTGGCAACCGGCAATGTAATTAGCATGCCGAATATTACTTGGAATGTGAATTGGAACGAAATCGCCAATAGATAAGACCATTTTACAATTTGGGCCCAAGTTAGAAGCAGAGCCTAAGTTGTAAATTATCGATAGTCCATATCTCGGAAACTATAAGAGATAATGCAATTTGGCAACCGGCAATGTAATTAGCATGCCGAATATTACTTGGAATGTGAATTGGAACGAAATCGCCAATAGATAAGACCATTTTACAATTTGGGCCCAAGTTAGAAGCAGAGCCTAAGGTGTAAATTATCGATAGTCCATATCTCGGAAACTATAAGAGATAATGCAATTTGGCAACAGGCAATGTAATTAGCATGCCGAATATTACTTGGAATGTGAATTGGAACGAAATCGCCAATAGATAAGACCATTTTACAATTTGGGCCCAAGTTAGAAGCAGAGCCTAAGGTGTAAATTATCGATAGTCCATATCTCGGAAACTATAAGAGATAATGCAATTTGGCAACCGGCAATGTAATTAGCATGCCGAATATTACTTGGAATGTGAATTGGAACGAAATCGCCAATAGATAAGACCATTTTACAATTTGGGCCCAAGTTAGAAACAGAGCCTAAGGTGTAAATTATCGATAGTCCATATCTCGAAAACTATAAGAGATAATGCAATTTGGCAACAGGCAATGTAATTAGCATGCCGAATATTACTTGGAATGTGAATTGGAACGAAATCGCCAATAGATAAGACCATTTTACAATTTGGGCCCAAGTTGGAAGCAGAGCCTAAGGTGTAAATTATCGATAGTCCATATCTCGGAAACTATAAGAGATAATGCAATTTCGCAACCGGCAATGTAATTAGCATGCCGAATATTACTTGGAATGTGAATTGGAACGAAATCGCCAATAGATAAGACCATTTTACAATTTGGGCCCAAGTTAGAAGCAGAGCCTATGGTGTAAATTATCGATAGTCCATATCTCGGAAACTATAAGAGATAATGCAATTTGGCAACCGGCAATGTAATTAGCATGCCGAATATTACTTGGAATGTGAATTGGAACGAAATCGCCAATAGATAAGACCATTTTACAATTTGGGCCCAAGTTAGAAGCAGAGCCTAAGGTGTAAATTATCGATAGTCCATATCTCGGAAACTATAAGAGATAATGCAATTTGGCAACCGGCAATGTAATTAGCATGCCGAATATTTCTTGGAATGTGAATTGGAACGAAATCGCCAATAGATAAGACCATTTTACAATTTGGACCCAAGTTAGAAGCAGAGCCTAAGGTGTAAATTATTGATAGTCCATATCTCGGAAACTATAAGAGATAATGCAATTTCGCAACCGGCAATGTAATTAGCATGCCGAATATCACTTGGAATGTGAATTGGGACGAAATCGCCAATAGATAAGACCATTTTACAATTTGGGCCCAAGTTAGAAGCAGAGCCTAAGGTGTAAATTATCGATAGTCCATATCTCGGAAACTATAAGAGATAATGCAATTTGGCAACCGGCAATGTAATTAGCATGCCGAATATTACTTGGAATGTGAATTGGAACGAAATCGCCAATAGATAAGACCATTTTACAATTTGGGCCCAAGTTAGAAGCAGAGCCTAAGGTGTAAATTATCGATAGTCCATATCTCGGAAACTATAAGAGATAATGCAATTTGGCAACCGGCAATGTAATTAGCATGCCGAATATTACTTGGAATGTGAATTGGAACGAAATCGCCAATAGGTAAGACCATTTTACAATTTGGGCCCAAGTTAGAAGCAGAGCCTAAGGTGTAAATTATCGATAGTCCATATCTCGGAAACTATAAGAGATAATGCAATTTGGCAACCGGCAATGTAATTAGCATGCCGAATATTACTTGGAATGTGAATTGGAACGAAATCGCCAATAGATAAGACCATTTTACAATTTGGGCCCAAGTTAGAAGCAGAGCCTATGGTGTAAATTATCGATAGTCCATATCTCGGAAACTATAAGAGATAATGCAATTTGGCAACCGGAAATGTAATTAGCATGCCCAATATTACTTGGAATGTGAATTGGAACGAAATCGCCAATAGATAAGATCATTTTACAATTTGGGCCCAAGTTAGAAGCAGAGCCTAAGGTGTAAATTATCGATAGTCCATATCTCGGAAACTATAAGAGATGATTCAATTTGGCAACCGGCAATGTAATTAGCATGCCGAATATTACTTGGAATGTGAATTGGAACGAAATCGCCAATAGATAAGACCATTTTACAATTTGGGCCCAAGTTAGAAGCAGAGCCTAAGGTGTAAATTATCGATAGTCCATATCTCGGAAACTATAAGAGATAATGCAATTTGGCAACCGGCAATGTAATTAGCATGCCGAATATTACTTGGAGTGTGAATTGGAACGAAATCGCCAATAGATAAGACCATTTTACAATTTGGGCCCAAGTTAGAAGCAGAGCCTAAGGTGTAAATTATTGATAGTCCATATCTCGGAAACTATAAGAGATAATGCAATTTCGCAACCGGCAATGTAATTAGCATGCCGAATATCACTTGGAATGTGAATTGGGACGAAATCGCCAATAGATAAGACCATTTTACAATTTGGGCCCAAGTTAGAAGCAGAGCCTAAGGTGTAAATTATCGATAGTCCATATCTCGGAAACTAAAAGAGATAATGCAATTTGGCAACCGGCAATGTAATTAGCATGCCGAATATTACTTGGAATGTGAATTGGAACGAAATCGCCAATAGATAAGACCATTTTACAATTTGGGCCCAAGTTAGAAGCAGAGCCTAAGGTGTAAATTATCGATAGTCCATATCTCGGAAGCTATAAGAGATAATGCAATTTGGCAACAGGCAATGTAATTAGCATGCCGAATATTACTTGGAATGTGAATTGGAACGAAATCGCCAATAGATAAGACCATTTTACAATTTGGGCCCAAGTTAGAAGCAGAGCCTAAGGTGTAAATTATCGATAGTCCATATCTCGGAAACTATAAGAGATAATGCAATTTCGCAACCGGCAATGTAATTAGCATGCCGAATATTACTTGGAGTGTGAATTGGAACGAAATCGCCAATAGATAAGACCATTTTACAATTTGGGCCCAAGTTAGAAGCAGAGCCTAATTTGTAAATTATCGAAAGTCCATATCTCGGAAACTATAAGAGATAATGCAATTTGGCAACCGGCAATGTAATTAGCATGCGGAATATTACTTGGAATGTGAATTGGAACGAAATCGCCAATAGATAAGACCATTTTACAATTTGGGCCCAAGTTAGAAGCAGAGCCTAAGGTGTAAATTATCGATAGTCCATATCTCGGAAACTATAAGAGATAATGCAATTTGGCATCCGGCAATGTAATTACATGCCGAATATTACTTGGAATGTGAATTGCAACTAAATCGCCAATAGATAAGACCATTTTACAATTTGGGCCCAAGTTAGGAGCAGAGCCTAAGGTGTAAATTATCGATAGTCCATATCTCGGGAACTATAAGAGATAATGCAATTTGGCAACCGGCAATGTAATTAGCATGCCGAATATTACTTGGAATGTGTATTGGAACGAAATCGCCAATAGATAAGACCATTTTACAATTTGGGCCCAAGTTAGAAGCAGAGCCTAAGGTGTAAATTATTGATAGTCCATATCTCGGAAACTATAAGAGATAATGCAATTTCGCAACCGGCAATGTAATTAGCATGCCGAATATCACTTGGAATGTGAATTGGGACGAAATCGCCAATAGATAAGACCATTTTACAATTTGGGCCCAAGTTAGAAGCAGAGCCTAAGGTGTAAATTATCGATAGTCCATATCTCGGAAACTATAAGAGATAATGCAATTTGGCAACCGGCAATGTAATTAGCATGCGGAATATTACTTGGAATGTGAATTGGAACGAAATCGCTAATAGGTAAGACCATTTTACAATTTGGGCCCAAGTTAGAAGCAGAGCCTAAGGTGTAAATTATCGATAGTCCATATCTCGGAAACTATAAGAGATAATTCAATTTGGCAACCGGCAATGTAATTAGCATGCCGAATATTACTTGGAATGTGAATTGGAACGAAATCGCCAATAGATAAGACCATTTTACAATTTGGGCCCAAGTTAGAAGCAGAGCCTAAGTTGTAAATTATCGATAGTCCATATCTCGGAAACTATAAGAGATAATGCAATTTGGCAACCGGCAATGTAATTAGCATGCCGAATATTACTTGGAATGTGAATTGGAACGAAATCGCCAATAGATAAGACCATTTTACAATTTGGGCCCAAGTTAGAAGCAGAGCCTAAGGTGTAAATTATCGATAGTCCATATCTCGGAAACTATAAGAGATAATGCAATTTGGCAACAGGCAATGTAATTAGCATGCCGAATATTACTTGGAATGTGAATTGGAACGAAATCGCCAATAGATAAGACCATTTTACAATTTGGGCCCAAGTTAGAAGCAGAGCCTAAGGTGTAAATTATCGATAGTCCATATCTCGGAAACTATAAGAGATAATGCAATTTCGCAACCGGCAATGTAATTAGCATGCCGAATATTACTTGGAGTGTCAATTGGAACGAAATCGCCAATAGATAAGACCATTTTACAATTTGGGTCCAAGTTAGAAGCAGAGCCTAAGGTGTAAATTATCGATAGTCCATATCTCGGAAACTATAAGAGATAATGCAATTTGGCAACCGGCAATGTAATTAGCATGCCGAATATTACTTGGAATGTGAATTGGAACGAAATCGCCAATAGATAAGACCATTTTACAATTTGGGCCCAAGTTAGAAGCAGAGCCTAAGGTGTAAATTATCGATAGTCCATATCTCGGAAACTATAAGAGATAATGCAATTCGGCAACCGGCAATGTAATTAGCATGCCGAATATTACTTGGAATGTGAATTGGAACGAAATCGCCAATAGATAAGACCATTTTACAATTTGGGCCCAAGTTAGAAGCAGAGCCTAAGGTGTAAATTATCGATAGTCCATATCTCGGAAACTATAAGAGATAATGCAATTTGGCAACCGGCAATGTAATTAGCATGCCGAATATTACTTGGAATGTGAATTGCAACTAAATCGCCAATAGATAAGACCATTTTACAATTTGGGCCCAAGTTAGAAGCAGAGCCTAAGGTGTAAATTATCGATAGTCCATATCTCGGGAACTATAAGAGATAATGCAATTTGGCAACCGGCAATGTAATTAGCATGCCGAATATTACTTGGAATGTGTATTGGAACGAAATCGCCAATAGATAAGACCATTTTACAATTTGGGCCCAAGTTAGAAGCAGAGCCTAAGGTGTAAATTATTGATAGTCCATATCTCGGAAACTATAAGAGATAATGCAATTTCGCAACCGGCAATGTAATTAGCATGCCGAATATCACTTGGAATGTGAATTGGGACGAAATCGCCAATAGATAAGACCATTTTACAATTTGGGCCCAAGTTAGAAGCAGAGCCTAAGGTGTAAATTATCGATAGTCCATATCTCGGAAACTATAAGAGATAATGCAATTTGGCAACCGGCAATGTAATTAGCATGCCGAATATTACTTGGAATGTGAATTGGAACGAAATCGCCAATAGGTAAGACCATTTTACAATTTGGGCCCAAGTTAGAAGCAGAGCCTAAGGTGTAAATTATCGATAGTCCATATCTCGGAAACTATAAGAGATAATTCAAATTGGCAACCGGCAATGTAATTAGCATGCCGAATATTACTTGGAATGTGAATTGGAACGAAATCGCCAATAGATAAGACCATTTTACAATTTGGGCCCAAGTTAGAAGCAGAGCCTAAGGTGTAAATTATCGATAGTCCATATCTCGGAAACTATAAGAGATAATGCAATTTGGCAACCGGCAATGTAATTAGCATGCCGAATATTACTTGGAATGTGAATTGGAACGAAATCGCCAATAGATAAGACCATTTTACAATTTGGGCCCAAGTTAGAAGCAGAGCCTAAGGTGTAAATTATCGATAGTCCATATCTCGGAAACTATAAGAGATAATGCAATTTGGCAACCGGCAATGTAATTAGCATGCCGAATATTACATGGAATGTGAATTGGAACGAAATCGCCAATAGATAAGACCATTTTACAATTTGGGCCCAAGTTAGAAGCAGAGCCAAAGGTGTAAATTATCGATAGTCCATATCTCGGAAACTATAAGAGATAATGCAATTTGGCAACCGGCAATGTAATTAGCATGCCAAATATTACTTGGAATGTGAATTGCAACTAAATCGCCAATAGATAAGACCATTTTACAATTTGGGCCCAAGTTAGAAGCAGAGCCTAAGGTGTAAATTATCGATAGTCCATATCTCGGGAACTATAAGAGATAATGCAATTTGGCAACCGGCAATGTAATTAGCATGCCGAATATTACTTGGAATGTGAATTGGAACGAAATCGCCAATAGATAAGACCATTTTACAATTTGGGCCCAAGTTAGAAGCAGAGCCTAAGGTGTAAATTATTGATATTCCATATCTCGGAAACTATAAGAGATAATGCAATTTCGCAACCGGCAATGTAATTAGCATGCCGAATATCACTTGGAATGTGAATTGGGACGAAATCGCCAATAGATAAGACCATTTTACAATTTGGGCCCAAGTTAGAAGCAGAGCCTAAGGTGTAAATTATCGATAGTCCATATCTCGGAAACTATAAGAGATAATGCAATTTGGCAACCGGCAATGTAATTAGCATGCCGAATATTACTTGGAATGTGAATTGGAACGAAATCGCCAATAGGTAAGACCATTTTACAATTTGGGCCCAAGTTAGAAGCAGAGCCTAAGGTGTAAATTATCGATAGTCCATATCTCGGAAACTATAAGAGATAATTCAATTTGGCAACCGGCAATGTAATTAGCATGCCGAATATTACTTGGAATGTGAATTGGAACGAAATCGCCAATAGATAAGACCATTTTACAATTTGGGCCCAAGTTAGAAGCAGAGCCTAAGGTGTAAATTATCGATAGTCCATATCTCGGAAACTATAAGAGATAATGCAATTTGGCAACCGGCAATGTAATTAGCATGCCGAATATTACTTGGAATGTGAATTGGAACGAAATCGCCAATAGATAAGACCATTTTGCAATTTGGGCCCAAGTTAGAAGCAGAGCCTAAGGTGTAAATTATCGATAGTCCATAACTCGGAAACTATAAGAGATAATGCAATTTGGCAACCGGCAATGTAATTAGCATGCCGAATATTACTTGGAATGTGAATTGGAACGAAATCGCCAATAGATAAGGCCATTTTACAATTTGGGCCCAAGTTAGAAGCAGAGCCTATGGTGTAAATTATCGATAGTCCATATCTCGGAAACTATAAGAGATAATGCAATTTGGCAACCGGAAATGTAATTAGCATGCCGAATATTACTTGGAATGTGAATTGGAACGAAATCGCCAATAGATAAGACCATTTTACAATTTGGGCCCAAGTTAGAAGCAGAGCCTAAGGTGTAAATTATGGATAGTCCATATCTCTGAAACTATAAGAGATAATGCAATTTCGCAACCGGCAATGTAATTAGCATGCCGAATATTACTTGGAATGTGAATTGGGACGAAATCGCCAATAGATAAGGCCATTTTACAATTTGGGCCCAAGTTAGAAGCAGAGCCTAAGGTGTAAATTATCGATAGTCCATATCTCGGAAACTATAAGAGATAATGCAATTTGGCAACCGGCAATGTAATTAGCATGCCGAATATTACTTGGAATGTGAATTGGAACGAAATCGCCAATAGATAAGACCATTTTACAATTTGGGCCCAAGTTAGAAGCAGAGCCTAAGGTGTAAATTATTGATAGTCCATATCTCGGAAACTATAAGAGATAATGCAATTTCGCAACCGGCAATGTAATTATCATGCCGAATATTACTAGGAGTGTTAATTGGAACGAAATCGCCAATAGATAAGACCATTTTACAATTTGGGCCCAAGTTAGAAGCAGAGCCTAAGGTGTAAATTATCGATAGTCCATATCTCGGAAACTATAAGAGATAATGCAATTTGGCAACCGGCAATGTAATTAGCATGCCGAATATTACTTGGAATGTGAATTGGAACGAAATCGCCAATAGATAAGAATATTTTACAATTTGTGCCCAAGTTAGAAGCAGAGCCTAAGGTGTAAATTATCGATAGTCCATATCTCGGAAACTATAAGAGATAATGCAATTTGGCAACCGGCAATGTAATTAGCATGCCGAATATTACTTGGAATGTGAATTGGAACGAAATCGCCAATAGGTAAGACCATTTTACAATTTGGGCCCAAGTTAGAAGCAGAGCCTAAGGTGTAAATTATCGATAGTCCATATCTCGGAAACTATAAGAGATAATTCAATTTGGCAACCGGCAATGTAATTAGCATGCCGAATATTACTTGGAATGTGAATTGGAACGAAATCGCCAATAGATAAGACCATTTTACAATTTGGGCTCAAGTTAGAAGCAGAGCCTAAGGTGTAAATTATCGATAGTCCATATCTCGGAAACTATAAGAGATAATGCAATTTGGCAACCGGCAATGTAATTAGCATGCCGAATATTACTTGGAATGTGAATTGGAACGAAATCGCCAATAGATAAGACCATTTTACAATTTGGGCCCAAGTTAGAAGCAGAGCCTAAGGTGTAAATTATCGATAGTCCATATCTCGGAAACTATAAGAGATAATGCAATTTGGCAACCGGCAATGTAATTAGCATGCCGAATATTACTTGGAATGTGAATTGGAACGAAATCGCCAATAGATAAGACCATTTTACAATTTGGGCCCAAGTTAGAAGCAGAGCCTAAGGTGTAAATTATCGATAGTCCATATCTCGGAAACTATAAGAGATAATGCAGTTTGGCAACCGGCAATGTAATTAGCATGCCGAATATTACTTGGAATGTGAATTGGAACGAAATCGCCAATAGATAAGACTATTTTACAATTTGATCCCAAGTTAGAAGCGGAGCCTAAGGTGTAAATTATCGATAGTCCATATCTCGGAAACTATAAGAGATAATGCAATTTGGCAACCGGCAATGTAATTAGCATGCCGAATATTACTTGGAATGTGAATTGGAACGAAATAGCCAATAGATAAGACCATTTTACAATTTGGGCCCAAGTTAGAAGCAGAGCCTAAGGTGTAAATTATCGATAGTCCATATCTCGGAAACTATAAGAGATAATGCAATTTGGCAACCGGCAATGTAATTAGCATGCCGAATATTACTTGGAATGTGAATTGGAACGAAATCGCCAATAGATAAGACCATTTTACAATTTGGGCCCAAGTTAGAAGCAGAGCCTAAGGTGTAAATTATCGATAGTCCATATCTCGGAAACTATAAGAGATAATGCAATTTGGCAACCGGCAATGTAATTAGCATGCCGAATATTACTTGGAATGTGAATTGCAACTAAATCGCCAATAGATAAGACCATTTTACAATTTGGGCCCAAGTTAGAAGCAGAGCCTAAGGTGTAAATTTTCGATAGTCCATATCTCGGAAACTATAAGAGATAATGCAATTTGGCAACCGGCAATGTAATTAGCATGCCGAATATTACTTGGATTGTGAATTGGAACGAAATCGCCAATAGATAAGACCATTTTTCAATTTGGGCCCAAGTTAGAAGCAGAGCCTAAGGTGTAAATTATCGATAGTCCATATCTCGGAAACTATAAGAGATAATGCAATTTGGCAACCGGCAATGTAATTAGCATGCCGAATATTACTTGGAATGTGAATTGCAACTAAATCGCCAATAGATAAGACCATTTTACAATTTGGGAACAAGTTAGAAGCAGAGCCTAAGGTGTAAATTATCGATAGTCCATATCTCGGAAACTATAAGAGATAATGCAATTTGGCAACCGGCAATGTAATTAGCATGCCGAATATTACTTGGAATGTGAATTGGAACGAAATCGCCAATAGATAAGACCATTTTACAATTTGGGCCCAAGTTAGAAGCAGAGCCTAAGGTGTAAATTATCGATAGTCCATATCTCGGAAACTATAAGAGATAATGCAATTTCGCAACCGGCAATGTAATTAGCATGCCGAATATCACTTGGAATGTGAATTGGGACGAAATCGCCAATAGATAAGACCATTTTACAATTTGGGCCCAAGTTAGAAGCAGAGCCTAAGGTGTAAATTATCGATAGTCCATATCTCGGAAACTATAAGAGATAATGCAATTTGGCAACCGGCAATGTAATTAGCATGCCGAATATTACTTGGAATGTGAATTGGAACGAAATCGCCAATAGATAAGACCATTTTACAATTTGGGCCCAAGTTAGAAGCAGAGCCTAAGGTGTAAATTATCGATAGTCCATATCTCGGAAACTATAAGAGATAATGCAATTTGGCAACCGGCAATGTAATTAGCATGCCGAATATTACTTGGAATGTGAATTGGAACGAAATCGCCAATAGGTAAGACCATTTTACAATTTGTGCCCAAGTTAGAAGCAGAGCCTAAGGTGTAAATTATCGATAGTCCATATCTCGGAAACTATAAGAGATAATTCAATTTGGCAAACGGCAATGTAATTAGCATGCCGAATATTACTTGGAATGTGAATTGGAACGAAATCGCCAATAGATAAGACCATTTTACAATTTGGGCCCAAGTTAGAAGCAGAGCCTAAGGTGTAAATTATCGATAGTCCATATCTCGGAAACTATAAGAGATAATGCAATTTGGCAACCGGCAATGTAATTAGCATGCCGAATATTACTTGGAATGTGAATTGGAACGAAATCGCCAATAGATAAGACCATTTTACAATTTGGGCCCAAGTTAGAAGCAGAGCCTAAGGTGTAAATTATCGATAGTCCATATCTCGGAAACTATAAGGGATAATGCAATTTGGCAACCGGCAATGTAATTAGCATGCCGAATATTACTTGGAATGTGAATTGGAACGAAATCGCCAATAGATAAGACCATTTTACAATTTGGGCCCAAGTTAGAAGCAGAGCCTATGGTGTAAATTATCGATAGTCCATATCTCGGAAACTATAAGAGATAATGCAATTTGGCAACCGGCAATGTAATTAGCATGCCGAATATTACTTGGAATGTGAATTGGAACGGAATCGCCAATAGATAAGACCATTTTACAATTTGGGCCCAAGTTAGAAGCAGAGCCAAAGGTGTAAATTTTCGATAGTCCATATCTCGGAAACTATAAGAGATAATGCAATTTGGCAACCGGCAATGTAATTAGCATGCCGAATATTACTTGGAATGTGAATTGGAACGAAATCGCCAATAGATAAGACCATTTTTCAATTTGGGCCCAAGTTAGAAGCAGAGCCTAAGGTGTAAATTATCGATAGTCCATATCTCGGAAACTATAAGAGATAATGCAATTTGGCAACCGGCAATGTAATTAGCATGCCGAATATTACTTGGAATGTGAATTGCAACTAAATCGCCAATAGATAAGACCATTTTACAATTTGGGAACAAGTTAGAAGCAGAGCCTAAGGTGTAAATTATCGATAGTCCATATCTCGGAAACTATAAGAGATAATGCAATTTGGCAACCGGCAATGTAATTAGCATGCCGAATATTACTTGGAATGTGAATTGGAACGAAATCGCCAATAGATAAGACCATTTTACAATTTGGGCCCAAGTTAGAAGCAGAGCCTAAGGTGTAAATTATCGATAGTCCATATCTCGGAAACTATAAGAGATAATGCAATTTCGCAACCGGCAATATAATTAGCATGCCGAATATCACTTGGAATGTGAATTGGGACGAAATCGCCAATAGATAAGACCATTTTACAATTTGGGCCCAAGTTAGAAGCAGAGCCTAAGGTGTAAATTATCGATAGTCCATATCTCGGAAACTATAAGAGATAATGCAATTTGGCAACCGGCAATGTAATTAGCATGCCGAATATTACTTGGAATGTGAATTGGAACGAAATCGCCAATAGATAAGACCATTTTACAATTTGGGCCCAAGTTAGAAGCAGAGCCTAAGGTGTAAATTATCGATAGTCCATATCTCGGAAACTATAAGAGATAATGCAATTTGGCAACCGGCAATGTAATTAGCATGCCGAATATTACTTGGAATGTGAATTGGAACGAAATCGCCAATAGGTAAGACCATTTTACAATTTGTGCCCAAGTTAGAAGCAGAGCCTAAGGTGTAAATTATCGATAGTCCATATCTCGGAAACTATAAGAGATAATTCAATTTGGCAAACGGCAATGTAATTAGCATGCCGAATATTACTTGGAATGTGAATTGGAACGAAATCGCCAATAGATAAGACCATTTTACAATTTGGGCCCAAGTTAGAAGCAGAGCCTAAGGTGTAAATTATCGATAGTCCATATCTCGGAAACTATAAGAGATAATGCAATTTGGCAACCGGCAATGTAATTAGCATGCCGAATATTACTTGGAATGTGAATTGGAACGAAATCGCCAATAGATAAGACCATTTTACAATTTGGGCCCAAGTTAGAAGCAGAGCCTAAGGTGTAAATTATCGATAGTCCATATCTCGGAAACTATAAGAGATAATGCAATTTGGCAACCGGCAATGTAATTAGCATGCCGAATATTACTTGGAATGTGAATTGGAACGAAATCGCCAATAGATAAGACCATTTTACAATTTGGGCCCAAGTTAGAAGCAGAGCCTATGGTGTAAATTATCGATAGTCCATATCTCGGAAACTATAAGAGATAATGCAATTTGGCAACCGGCAATGTAATTAGCATGCCGAATATTACTTGGAATGTGAATTGGAACGGAATCGCCAATAGATAAGACCATTTTACAATTTGGGCCCAAGTTAGAAGCAGAGCCTAAGGTGTAAATTATCGATAGTCCATATCTCGGAAACTATAAGAGTTAATGCAATTTGGCAACCGGCAATGTAATTAGCATGCCGAATATTACTTGGAATGTGAATTGGAACGAAATCGCCAATAGATAAGACCATTTTACAATTTGGGCCCAAGTTAGAAGCAGAGCCTAAGGTGTAAATTATCGATAGTCCATATCTCGGAAACTATAAGAGATAATGCAATTTGGCAACCGGCAATGTAATTAGCATGCCGAATATTACTTGGAATGTGAATTGGAACGAAATTGCCAATAGATAAGACCATTTTACAATTTGGGCCCAAGTTAGAAGCAGAGCCTAAGGTGTAAATTATCGATAGTCCATATCTCTGAAACTATAAGAGATAATGCAATTTCGCAACCGGCAATGTAATTAGCATGCCGAATATTACTTGGAATGTGAATTGGGACGAAATCGCCAATAGATAAGGCCATTTTACAATTTGGGCCCAAGTTAGAAGCAGAGCCTAAGGTGTAAATTATCGATAGTCCATATCTCGGAAACTATAAGGGATAATGCAATTTGGCAACCGGCAATGTAATTAGCATGCCGAATATTACTTGGAATGTGAATTGGAACGAAATCGCCAATAGATAAGACCATTTTACAATTTGGGCCCAAGTTAGAAGCAGAGCCTAAGGTGTAAATTATTGATAGTCCATATCTCGGAAACTATAAGAGATAATGCAATTTGGCAACCGGCAATGTAATTAGCATGCCGAATATTACTTGGAATGTGAATTGGAACGAAATCGCCAATAGATAAGACCATTTTACAATTTGGGCCCAAGTTAGAAGCAGAGCCTAAGGTGTAAATTATCGATAGTCCATATCTCGGAAACTATAAGAGATAATGCAATTTGCCAACCGTCAATGTAATTAGCATGCCGAATATTACTTGGAATGTGAATTGGAACGAAATCGCCAATAGATAAGACCATTTTACAATTTGGGCCCAAGTTAGAAGCAGAGCCTAAGGTGTAAATTATCGATAGTCCATATCTCGCAAACTATAAGAGATAATGCAATTTCGCAACCGGCAATGTAATTAGGATGCCGAATATTACTTGGAGTGTGAATTGGAACGAAATCGCCAATAGATAAGACCATTTTACAATTTGGGCCCAAGTTAGAAGCAGAGCCTAAGGTGTAAATTATCGATAGTCCATATCTCGGAAACTATAAGAGATAATGCAATTTGGCAACCGGCAATGTAATTAGCATGCCGAATATTACTTGGAATGTGAATTGGAACGAAATCGCCAATAGATAAGACCATTTTACAATTTGGGCCCAAGTTAGAAGCAGAGCCTAAGGTGTAAATTATCGATAGTCCATATCTCGGAAACTATAAGAGATAATGCAATTTGGCAACCGGCAATGTAACTAGCATGCCAAATATTACTTGGAATGTGAATTGGAACGAAATCGCCAATAGATAAGACCATTTTACAATTTGGGCCCAAGTTAGAAGCAGAGCCTAAGGTGTAAATTATCGATAGTCCATATCTCGGAAACTATAAGAGATAATGCAATTTGGCAACCGGCAATGTAATTAGCATGCCGAATATTACTTGGAATGTGAATTGCAACTAAATCGCCAATAGATAAGACCATTTTACAATTTGGGCCCAAGTTAGAAGCAGAGCCTAAGGTGTAAATTATCGATAGTCCATATCTCGGAAACTATAAGAGATAATGCAATTTGGCAACCGGCAATGTAATTAGCATGCCGAATATTACTTGGAATGTGAATTGGAACGAAATCGCCAATAGATAAGACCATTTTACAATTTGGGCCCAAGTTAGAAGCAGAGCCTAAGGTGTAAATTATCGATAGTCCATATCTCGGAAACTATAAGAGATAATGCAATTTGGCAACCGGCAATGTAATTAGCATGCCGAATATTACTTGGAATGTGAATTGGAACGAAATCGCCAATAGATAAGACCATTTTACAATTTGGGCCCAAGTTAGAAGCAGAGCCTAAGGTGTAAATTATCGATAGTCCATATCTCGGAAACTATAAGAGATAATGCAATTTGGCAACCGGCAATGTAATTACCATGCCGAATATTACTTGGAATGTGAATTGGAACGAAATCGCCAATAGATAAGACCATTTTACAATTTGGGCCCAAGTTAGAAGCAGAGCCTAAGGTGTAAATTATTGATAGTCCATATCTTGGAAACTATAAGAGATAATGCAATTTCGCAACCGGCAATGTAATTAGCATGCCGAATATCACTTGGAATGTGAATTGGGACGAAATCGCCAATAGATAAGACCATTTTACAAGTTGGGCCCAAGTTAGAAGCAGAGCCTAAGGTGTAAATTATCGATAGTCCATATCTCGGAAACTATAAGAGATAATGCAATTTGGCAACCGGCAATGTAATTAGCATGCCGAATATTACTTGGAATGTGAATTGGAACGAAATCGCCAATAGATAAGACCATTTTACAATTTGGGCCCAAGTTAGAAGCAGAGCCTAAGGTGTAAATTATCGATAGTCCATATCTCGGAAACTATAAGAGATAATGCAATTTGGCAACCGGCAATGTAATTAGCATGCCGAATATTACTTGGAATGTGAATTGGAACGAAATCGACAATAGATAAGACCATTTTACAATTTGGGCCCAAGTTAGAAGCAGAACCTAAGGTGTAAATTATCGATAGTCCATATCTCGGAAACTATAAGAGATAATGCAATTTCGCAACCGGCAATGTAATTAGCATGCCGAATATTACTTGGAGTGTGAATTGGAACGAAATCGCCAATAGATAAGACCATTTTACAATTTGGGCCCAAGTTAGAAGCACAGCCTAAGGTGTAAATTATCGATAGTCCATATCTCGGAAACTATAAGAGATAATGCAATTTGGCAACCGGCAATGTAATTAGCATGCCGAATATTACTTGGAATGTGAATTGGAACGAAATCGCCAATAGATAAGACCATTTTACAATTTGGGCCCAAGTTAGAAGCAGAGCCTAAGGTGTAAATTATCGATAGTCCATATCTCGGAAACTATAAGAGATAATGCAATTTGGCAACCGGCAATGTAATTAGCATGCCGAATATTACTTGGAATGTGAATTGCAACTAAATCGCCAATAGATAAGACCATTTTACAATTTGGGCCCAAGTTAGAAGCAGAGCCTAAGGTGTAAATTATCGATAGTCCATATCTCGGAAACTATAAGAGATAATGCAATTTGGCAACCGGCAATGTAATTAGCATGCCGAATATTACTTGGAATGTGAATTGGAACGAAATCGCCAATAGATAAGACCATTTTACAATTTGGGCCCAAGTTAGAAGCAGAGCCTAAGGTGTAAATTATCGATAGTCCATATCTCGGAAACTATAAGAGATAATGCAATTTCGCAACCGGCAATGAAATTAGCATGCCGAATATCACTTGGAATGTGAATTGAGACGAAATCGCCAATAGATAAGACCATTTTACAATTTGGGCCCAAGTTAGAAGCAGAGCCTAAGGTGTAAATTATCGATAGTCCATATCTCGGAAACTATAAGAGATAATGCAATTTGCAATGTAATTAGCATGCCGAATATTACTTGGAATGTGAATTGGAACGAAATCGCCAATAGATAAGACCATTTTACAATTTGGGCCCAAGTTAGAAGCAGAGCCTAAGGTGTAAATTATCGATAGTCCATATCTCGGAAACTATAAGAGATAATGCAATTTGGCAACCGGCAATGTAATTAGCATGCCGAATATTACTTGGAATGTGAATTGGAACGAAATCGCCAATAGGTAAGACCATTTTACAATTTGGGCCCAAGTTAGAAGCAGAGCCTAAGGTGTAAATTATCGATAGTCCATATCTCGGAAACTAGAAGAGATAATTCAATTTGGCAACCGGCAATGTAATTAGCATGCCGAATATTACTTGGAATGTGAATTGGAACGAAATCGCCAATAGATAAGACCATTTTACAATTTGGGCCCAAGTTAGAAGCAGAGCCTAAGGTGTAAATTATCGATAGTCCATATCTCGGAAACTATAAGAGATAATTCAATTTGGCAACCGGCAATGTAATTAGCATGCCGAATATTACTTGGAATGTGAATTGGAACGAAATCGCCAATAGATAAGACCTTTTTACAATTTGGGCCCAAGTTAGAAGCAGAGCCTAAGGTGTAAATTATCGTTAGTCCATATCTCGGAAACTATAAGATATAATGCAATTTGGCAACCGGCAATGTAATTAGCATGCCGAATATTACTTGGAATGTGAATTGGAACGAAATCGCCAATAGATAAGACCATTTTACAATTTGGGCCCAAGTTAGAAGCAGAACCTAAGGTGTAAATTATCGATAGTCCATATCTCGGAAACTATAAGAGATAATGCAATTTGGCAACCGGCAATGTAATTAGCATGCCGAATATTACTTGGAATGTGAATTGGAACGAAATCGCCAATAGATAAGACCATTTTACAATTTGGGCCCAAGTTAGAAGCTGAGCCTAAGGTGTAAATTATTGATAGTCCATATCTCGGAAACTATAAGAGATAATGCAATTTCGCAACCGGCAATGTAATTAGCATGCCGAATATCACTTGGAATGTGAATTGGGACGAAATCGCCAATAGATAAGACCATTTTACAATTTGGGCCCAAGTTAGAAGCAGAGCCTAAGGTGTAAATTATCGATAGTCCATATCTCGGAAACTATAAGAGATAATGCAATTTGGCAACCGGCAATGTAATTAGCATGCCGAATATTACTTCGAATGTGAATTGGAACGAAATCGCCAATAGATAAGACCATTTTACAATTTGGGCCCAAGTTAGAAGCAGAGCTTAAGGTGTAAATAATCGATAGTCCATATCTCGGAAACTATAAGAGATAATGCAATTTGGCAACCGGCAATGTAATTAGCATGCCGAATATTACTTGGAATGTGAATTGGAACGAAATCGCCAATAGATAAGACCATTTTACAATTTGGGAGCAAGTTAGAAGCAGAGCCTAAGGTGTAAATTATCGATAGTCCATATCTCGGGAACTATAAGAGATAATGCAATTTGGCAACCGGCAATGTAATTAGCATGCCGAATATTACTTGGAATGTGAATTGGAACGAAATCGCCAATAGATAAGACCATTTTACAATTTGGGCCCAAGTTAGAAGCAGAGCCTAAGGTGTAAATTATCGATAGTCCATATCTCGGAAACTATAAGAGATAATGCAATTTGGCAACCGGCAATGTAATTAGCATGCCGAATATTACTTGGAATGTGAATTGGAACGAAATCGCCAATAGATAAGACCATTTTACAATTTGTTCCCAAGTTAGAAGCAGAGCCTAAGGTGTAAATTATCGATAGTCCATATCTCGGAAACTATAAGAGATAATGCAATTTGGCAACCGGCAATGTAATTAGCATGCCGAATATTACTTGGAATGTGAATTGGAACGAATTCGCCAATAGATAAGACCATTTTACAATTTGGGCCCAAGTTAGAAGCAGAGCCTAAGGTGTAAATTATCGATAGTCCATATCTCGGAAACTATAAGAGATAATGCAATTTGGCAACCGGCAATGTAATTAGCATGCCGAATATTACTTGGAATGTGAATTGGAACGAAATCGCCAATAGATAAGACCATTTTACAATTTGGGCCCAAGTTAGAAGCAGAGCCTAAGGTGTAAATTATCGATAGTCCATATCTCGGAAACTATAAGAGATAATGCAATTTGGCAACCGGCGATGTAATTAGCATGCCGAATATTACTTGGAATGTGAATTGAAACGAAATCGCCAATAGATAAGACCATTTTACAATTTGGACCCAAGTTAGAAGCAGAGCCTAAGGTGTAAATTATTGATAGTCCATATCTCGGAAACTATAAGAGATAATGCAATTTCGCAACCGGCAATGTAATTAGCATGCCGAATATCACTTGGAATGTGAATTGGGACGAAATCGCCAATAGATAAGACCATTTTACAATTTGGGCCCAAGTTAGAAGCAGAGCCTAAGGTGTAAATTATCGATAGTCCATATCTCGGAAACTATAAGAGATAATGCAATTTGGCAACCGGCAATGTAATTAGCATGCCGAATATTACTTGGAATGTGAATTGGAACGAAATCGCCAATAGATAAGACCATTTTACAATTTGGGCCCAAGTTAGAAGCAGAGCCTAAGGTGTAAATTATCGATAGTCCATATCTCGGAAACTATAAGAGATAATGCAATTTGGCAACCGGCAATGTAATTAGCATGCCGAATATTACTTGGAATGTGAATTGGAACGAAATCGCCAATAGGTAAGACCATTTTACAATTTGGGCCCAAGTTAGAAGCAGAGCCTAAGGTGTAAATTATCGATAGTCCATATCTCGGAAACTATAAGAGATAATGCAATTTGGCAACCGGCAATGTAATTAGCATGCCGAATATTACTTGGAATGTGAATTGGAACGAAATCGCCAATAGATAAGACCATTTTACAATTTGGGAGCAAGTTAGAAGCAGAGCCTAAGGTGTAAATTATCGATAGTCCATATCTCGGAAACTATAAGAGATAATGCAATTTGGCAACCGGCAATGTAATTAGCATGCCGAATATTACTTCGAATGTGAATTGGAACGAAATCGCCAATAGATAAGACCATTTTACAATTTGGGCCCAAGTTAGAAGCAGAGCCTAAGGTGTAAATTATCGATAGTCCATATCTCGGAAACTATAAGAGATAATGCAATTTGGCAACCGGCAATGTAATTAGCATGCCGAATATTACTTGGAATGTGAATTGGAACGAAATCGCCAATAGATAAGACCATTTTACAATTTGGGCCCAAGTTAGAAGCAGAGCCTAAGGTGTAAATTATCGATAGTCCATATCTCGGAAACTATAAGAGATAATTCAATTTGGCAACCGGCAATGTAATTAGCATGCCGAATATTACTTGGAATGTGAATTGGAACGAAATCGCCAATAGATAAGACCATTTTACAATTTGGGCCCAAGTTAGAAGCAGAGCCTAAGGTGTAAATTATCGATAGTCCATATCTCGGAAACTATATGAGATAATGCAATTTGGCAACCGGCAATGTAATTAGCATGCCGAATATTACTTGGAATGTGAATTGGAATGAAATCGCCAATAGATAAGACGATTTTACAATTTGGGCCCAAGTTAGAAGCAGAGCCTAAGGTGTAAATTATCGATAGTCCATATCTCGGAAACTATAAGAAATAATGCAATTTGGCAACCGGCAATGTAATTAGCATGCCGAATATTACTTGGAATGTGAATTGGAACGAAATCGCCAATAGATAAGACCATTTTACAATTTGGGCCCAAGTTAGAAGCAGAGCCTAAGGTGTAAATTATCGATAGTCCATATCTCGGAAACTATAAGAGATAATGCAATTTGGCAACCGGCAATGTAATTAGCATGCCGAATATTACTTGGAATGTGAATTGGAACGAAATCGCCAATAGATAAGGCCATTTTACAATTTGGGCCCAAGTTAGAAGCAGAGCCTAAGGTGTAAATTATCGATAGTCCATATCTCGGGAACTATAAGAGATAATGCAATTTGGCAACCGGCAATGTAATTAGCATGCCGAATATTACTTGGAATGTGAATTGGAACGAAATCGCCAATAGATAAGACCATTTTACAATTTGGGCCCAAGTTAGAAGCAGAGCCTAAGGTGTAAATTATCGATAGTCCATATCTCGGAAACTATAAGAGATAATTCAATTTGGCAACCGGCAATGTAATTAGCATGCCGAATATTACTTGGAATGTGAATTGGAACGAAATCGCCAATAGATAAGACCATTTTACAATTTGGGCCCAAGTTAGAAGCAGAGCCTAAGGTGTAAATTATCGATAGTCCATATCTCGGGAACTATAAGAGATAATGCAATTTGGCAACCGGCAATGTAATTAGCATGCCGAATATTACTTGGAATGTGAATTGGAACGAAATCGCCAATAGATAAGACCATTTTACAATTTGGGCCCAAGTTAGAAGCAGAGCCTAAGGTGTAAATTATCGATAGTCCATATCTCGGAAACTATAAGAGATAATGCAATTTGGCAACCGGCAATGTAATTAGCATGCCGAATATTACTTGGAATGTGAATTGGTACGAAATCGCCAATAGATAAGACCATTTTACAATTTGTTCCCAAGTTAGAAGCAGAGCCTAAGGTGTAAATTATCGATAGTCCATATCTCGGAAACTATAAGAGATAATGCAATTTGGCAACCGGCAATGTAATTAGCATGCCAAATATTACTTGGAATGTGAATTGGAACGAAATCGCCAATAGATAAGACCATTTTATAATTTGGGCCCAAGTTAGAAGCAGAGCCTATGGTGTAAATTATCGATAGTCCATATCTCGGAAATTATAAGAGATAATGCAATTTGGCAACCGGCAATGTAATTAGCATGCCGAATATTACTTGGAATGTGAATTGGAACGAAATCGCCAATAGATAAGACCATTTTACAATTTGGGCCCAAGTTAGAAGCAGAGCCTAAGGTGTAAATTATCGATAGTCCATATCTCGGAAACTATAAGAGATAATGCAATTTGGCAACCGGCAATGTAATTAGCATTCCGAATATTACTTGGAATGTGAATTGGAACGAAATCGCCAATAGATAAGACCATTTTACAATTTGGGCCCAAGTTAGAAGCAGAGCCTATGGTGTAAATTATCGATAGTCCATATCTCGGAAACTATAAGAGATAATGCAATTTGGCAACCGGCAATGTAATTAGCATGCCCAATATTACTTGGAATGTGAATTGGAACGAAATCGCCAATAGATAAGACCATTTTACAATTTGGGCCCAAGTTAGAAGCAGAGCCTAAGGTGTAAATTATCGATAGTCCATATCTCGGAAACTATAAGAGATAATGCAATTTGGCAACCGGCAATGTAATTAGCATGCCGAATATTACTTGGAATGTGAATTGGAACGAAATCGCCAATAGATAAGACCATTTTACAATTTGGGCCCAAGTTAGAAGCAGAGCCTAAGGTGTAAATTATCGATAGTCCATATCTCGGAAACTATAAGAGATAATGCAATTTGGCAACCGGCAATGTAATTAGCATGCCGAATATTACTTGGAATGTGAATTGGAACGAAATCGCCAATAGGTAAGACCATTTTACAATTTGGGCCCAAGTTAGAAGCAGAGCCTAAGGTGTAAATTATCGATAGTCCATATCTCGGAAACTATAAGAGATAATTCAATTTGGCAACCGGCAATGTAATTAGCATGCCGAATATTACTTGGAATGTGAATTGGAACGAAATCGCCAATAGATAAGACCATTTTACAATTTGGGCCCAAGTTAGAAGCAGAGCCTAAGGTGTAAATTATCGATAGTCCATATCACGGAAACTATAAGAGATAATGCAATTTGGCAACCGGCAATGTAATTAGCATGCCGAATATTACTTGGAAAGTGAATTGGAACGAAATTGCCAATAGATAAGACCATTTTACAATTTGGGCCCAAGTTAGAAGCAGAGCCTAAGGTGTAAATTATCGATTGTCCATATCTCTGAAACTATAAGAGATAATGCAATTTCGCAACCGGCAATGTAATTAGCATGCCGAAAATTACTTGGAATGTGAATTGGGACGAAATCGCCAATAGATAAGGCAATTTTACAATTTGGGCCCAAGTTAGAAGCAGAGCCTAAGGTGTAAATTATCGATAGTCCATATCTCGGAAACTATAAGAGATAATGCAATTTGGCAACCGGCAATGTAATTAGCATGCCGAATATTACTTGGAATGTGAATTGGAACAAAATCGCCAATAGATAAGACCATTTTACAATTTGGGCTCAAGTTAGAAGCAGAGCCTAAGGTGTAAATTATTGATAGTCCATATCTCGGAAACTATAAGAGATAATGCAATTTCGCAACCGGCAATGTAATTAGCATGCCGAATATTACTAGGAGTGTTAATTGGAACGAAATCGCCAATAGATAAGACCATTTTACAATTTGGGCCCAAGTTAGAAGCAGAGCCTAAGGTGTAAATTATCGATAGTCCATATCTCGTAAACTATAAGAGATAATGCAATTTGGCAACCGGCAATGTAATTAGCATGCCGAATATTACTTGGAATGTGAATTGGAACGAAATCGCCAATAGATAAGACCATTTTACAATTTGGGCCCAAGTTAGAAGCAGAGCCTAAGGTGTAAATTATCGATAGTCCATATCTCGGAAACTATAATAGATAATGCAATTTGGCAACCGGCAATGTAATTAGCATGCCGAATATTACTTGGAATGTGAATTGGAACGAAATCGCCAATAGATAAGACCATTTTACAATTTGGGCCCAAGTTAGAAGCAGAGCCTAAGGTGTAAATTATCGATAGTCCATATCTCGGAAACTATAAGAGATAATGCAATTTGGCAACCGGCAATGTAATTAGCATGCCGAATATTACTTGGAATGTGAATTGGAACGAAATCGCCAATAGATAAGACCATTTTACAATTTGGGCCCACGTTAGAAGCAGAGCCTAAGGTGTAAATTATTGATAGTCCATATCTCGGAAACTATAAGAGATAATGCAATTTCGCAACCGGCAATGTAATTAGCATGCCGAATATCACTTGGAATGTGAATTGGGACGAAATCGCCAATAGATAAGACCATTTTACAATTTGGGCCCAAGTTATAAGCAGAGCCTAAGGTGTAAATTATCGATAGTCCATATCTCGGAAACTATAAGAGATAATGCAATTTGGCAACCGGCAATGTAATTAGCATGCCGAATATTACTTGGAATGTGAATTGGAACGAAATCGCCAATAGATAAGACCATTTTACAATTTGGGCCCAAGTTAGAAGCAGAGCCTAAGGTGTAAATTATCGATAGTCCATATCTCGGAAACTATAAGAGATAATGCAATTTGGCAACCGGCAATGTAATTAGCATGCCGAATATTACTTGGAATGTGAATTGGAACGAAATCGCCAATAGATAAGACCATTTTACAATTTGGGCCCAAGTTAGAAACAGAGCCTAAGGTGTAAATTATCGATAGTCCATATCTCGGAAACTATAAGAGATAATGCAATTTGGCAACCGGCAATGTAATTAGCATGCCGAATATTACTTGGAATGTGAATTGGAACGAAATCGCCAATAGGTAAGACCATTTTACAATTTGGGCCCAAGTTAGAAGCAGAGCCTATGGTGTAAATTATCGATAGTCCATATCTCGGAAACTATAAGAGATAATGCAATTTGGCAACCGGCAATGTAATTAGCATGCCCAATATTACTTGGAATGTGAATTGGAACGAAATCGCCAATAGATAAGACCATTTTACAATTTGGGCCCAAGTTATAAGCAGAGCCTAAGGTGTAAATTATCGATAGTCCATATCTCGGAAACTATAAGAGATAATGCAATTTGGCAACCGGCAATGTAATTAGCATGCCGAATATTACTTGGAATGTGAATTGGAACGAAATCGCCAATAGATAAGACCATTTTACAATTTGGGCCCAAGTTATAAGCAGAGCCTAAGGTGTAAATTATCGATAGTCCATATCTCGGATACTATAAGAGATAATGCAATTTGGCAACCGGCAATGTAATTAGCATGCCGAATATTACTTGGAATGTGAATTGGAACGAAATCGCCAATAGATAAGACCATTTTACAATTTGGGCCCAAGTTAGAAGCAGAGCCTAAGGTGTAAATTATCGATAGTCCATATCTCGGAAACTATAAGAGATAATGCAATTTGGCAACCGGCAATGTAATTAGCATGCCGAATATTACTTGGAAAGTGAATTGGAACGAAATTGCCAATAGATAAGACCATTTTACAATTTGGGCCCAAGTTAGAAGCAGAGCCTAAGGTGTAAATTATCGATAGTCCATATCTCTGAAACTATAAGAGATAATGCAATTTCGCAACCGGCAATGTAATTAGCATGCCGAAAATTACTTGGAATGTGAATTGGGACGAAATCGCCAATAGATAAGGCAATTTTACAATTTGGGCCCAAGTTAGAAGCAGAGCCTAAGGTGTAAATTATCGATAGTCCATATCTCGGAAACTATAAGAGATAATGCAATTTGGCAACCGGCAATGTAATTAGCATGCCGAATATTACTTGGAATGTGAATTGGAACAAAATCGCCAATAGATAAGACCATTTTACAATTTGGGCCCAAGTTAGAAGCAGAGCCTAAGGTGTAAATTATTGATAGTCCATATCTCGGAAACTATAAGAGATAATGCAATTTCGCAACCGGCAATGTAATTAGCATGCCGAATATTACTAGGAGTGTTAATTGGAACGAAATCGCCAATAGATAAGACCATTTTACAATTTGGGCCCAAGTTAGAAGCAGAGCCTAAGGTGTAAATTATCGATAGTCCATATCTCGTAAACTATAAGAGATAATGCAATTTGGCAACCGGCAATGTAATTAGCATGCCGAATATTACTTGGAATGTGAATTGGAACGAAATCGCCAATAGATAAGACCATTTTACAATTTGGGCCCAAGTTAGAAGCAGAGCCTAAGGTGTAAATTATCGATAGTCCATATCTCGGAAACTATAATAGATAATGCAATTTGGCAACCGGCAATGTAATTAGCATGCCGAATATTACTTGGAATGTGAATTGGAACGAAATCGCCAATAGATAAGACCATTTTACAATTTGGGCCCAAGTTAGAAGCAGAGCCTAAGGTGTAAATTATCGATAGTCCATATCTCGGAAACTATAAGAGATAATGCAATTTGGCAACCGGCAATGTAATTAGCATGCCGAATATTACTTGGAATGTGAATTGGAACGAAATCGCCAATAGATAAGACCATTTTACAATTTGGGCCCAAGTTAGAAGCAGAGCCTAAGGTGTAAATTATCGATAGTCCATATCTCGGAAACTATAAGAGATAATGCAATTTGGCAACCGGCAATGTAATTAGCATGCCGAATATTACTTGGAATGTGAATTGGAACGAAATCGCCAATAGATAAGACCATTTTACAATTTGGGCCCAAGTTATAAGCAGAGCCTAAGGTGTAAATTATCGATAGTCCATATCTCGGAAACTATAAGAGATAATGCAATTTGGCAACCGGCAATGTAATTAGCATGCCGAATATTACTTGGAATGTGAATTGGAACGAAATCGCCAATAGATAAGACCATTTTACAATTTGGGCCCAAGTTAGAAGCAGAGCCTAAGGTGTAAATTATCGATAGTCCATATCTCGGAAACTATAAGAGATAATGCAATTTGGCAACCGGCAATGTAATTAGCATGCCGAATATTACTTGGAATGTGAATTGGAACGAAATCGCCAATAGATAAGACCATTTTACAATTTGGGCCCACGTTAGAAGCAGAGCCTAAGGTGTAAATTATTGATAGTCCATATCTCGGAAACTATAAGAGATAATGCAATTTCGCAACCGGCAATGTAATTAGCATGCCGAATATCACTTGGAATGTGAATTGGGACGAAATCGCCAATAGATAAGACCATTTTACAATTTGGGCCCAAGTTATAAGCAGAGCCTAAGGTGTAAATTATCGATAGTCCATATCTCGGAAACTATAAGAGATAATGCAATTTGGCAACCGGCAATGTAATTAGCATGCCGAATATTACTTGGAATGTGAATTGGAACGAAATCGCCAATAGATAAGACCATTTTACAATTTGGGCCCAAGTTAGAAGCAGAGCCTAAGGTGTAAATTATCGATAGTCCATATCTCGGAAACTATAAGAGATAATGCAATTTGGCAACCGGCAATGTAATTAGCATGCCGAATATTACTTGGAATGTGAATTGGAACGAAATCGCCAATAGATAAGACCATTTTACAATTTGGGCCCAAGTTAGAAGCAGAGCCTAAGGTGTAAATTATCGATAGTCCATATCTCGGAAACTATAAGAGATAATGCAATTTGGCAACCGGCAATGTAATTAGCATGCCGAATATTACTTGGAATGTGAATTGGAACGAAATCGCCAATAGGTAAGACCATTTTACAATTTGGGCCCAAGTTAGAAGCAGAACCTATGGTGTAAATTATCGATAGTCCATATCTCGGAAACTATAAGAGATAATGCAATTTGGCAACCGGCAATGTAATTAGCATGCCCAATATTACTTGGAATGTGAATTGGAACGAAATCGCCAATAGATAAGACCATTTTACAATTTGGGCTCAAGTTAGAAGCAGAGCCTAAGGTGTAAATTATTGATAGTCCATATCTCGGAAACTATAAGAGATAATGCAATTTCGCAACCGGCAATGTAATTAGCATGCCGAATATTACTAGGAGTGTTAATTGGAACGAAATCGCCAATAGATAAGACCATTTTACAATTTGGGCCCAAGTTAGAAGCAGAGCCTAAGGTGTAAATTATCGATAGTCCATATCTCGTAAACTATAAGAGATAATGCAATTTGGCAACCGGCAATGTAATTAGCATGCCGAATATTACTTGGAATGTGAATTGGAACGAAATCGCCAATAGATAAGACCATTTTACAATTTGGGCCCAAGTTAGAAGCAGAGCCTAAGGTGTAAATTATCGATAGTCCATATCTCGGAAACTATAATAGATAATGCAATTTGGCAACCGGCAATGTAATTAGCATGCCGAATATTACTTGGAATGTGAATTGGAACGAAATCGCCAATAGATAAGACCATTTTACAATTTGGGCCCAAGTTAGAAGCAGAGCCTAAGGTGTAAATTATCGATAGTCCATATCTCGGAAACTATAAGAGATAATGCAATTTGGCAACCGGCAATGTAATTAGCATGCCGAATATTACTTGGAATGTGAATTGGAACGAAATCGCCAATAGATAAGACCATTTTACAATTTGGGCCCACGTTAGAAGCAGAGCCTAAGGTGTAAATTATTGATAGTCCATATCTCGGAAACTATAAGAGATAATGCAATTTCGCAACCGGCAATGTAATTAGCATGCCGAATATCACTTGGAATGTGAATTGGGACGAAATCGCCAATAGATAAGACCATTTTACAATTTGGGCCCAAGTTATAAGCAGAGCCTAAGGTGTAAATTATCGATAGTCCATATCTCGGAAACTATAAGAGATAATGCAATTTGGCAACCGGCAATGTAATTAGCATGCCGAATATTACTTGGAATGTGAATTGGAACGAAATCGCCAATAGATAAGACCATTTTACAATTTGGGCCCAAGTTAGAAACAGAGCCTAAGGTGTAAATTATCGATAGTCCATATCTCGGAAACTATAAGAGATAATGCAATTTGGCAACCGGCAATGTAATTAGCATGCCGAATATTACTTGGAATGTGAATTGGAACGAAATCGCCAATAGGTAAGACCATTTTACAATTTGGGCCCAAGTTAGAAGCAGAGCCTATGGTGTAAATTATCGATAGTCCATATCTCGGAAACTATAAGAGATAATGCAATTTGGCAACCGGCAATGTAATTAGCATGCCCAATATTACTTGGAATGTGAATTGGAACGAAATCGCCAATAGATAAGACCATTTTACAATTTGGGCCCAAGTTATAAGCAGAGCCTAAGGTGTAAATTATCGATAGTCCATATCTCGGAAACTATAAGAGATAATGCAATTTGGCAACCGGCAATGTAATTAGCATGCCGAATATTACTTGGAATGTGAATTGGAACGAAATCGCCAATAGATAAGACCATTTTACAATTTGGGCCCAAGTTATAAGCAGAGCCTAAGGTGTAAATTATCGATAGTCCATATCTCGGATACTATAAGAGATAATGCAATTTGGCAACCGGCAATGTAATTAGCATGCCGAATATTACTTGGAATGTGAATTGGAACGAAATCGCCAATAGATAAGACCATTTTACAATTTGGGCCCAAGTTAGAAGCAGAGCCTAAGGTGTAAATTATCGATAGTCCATATCTCGGAAACTATAAGAGATAATGCAATTTGGCAACCGGCAATGTAATTAGCATGCCGAATATTACTTGGAAAGTGAATTGGAACGAAATTGCCAATAGATAAGACCATTTTACAATTTGGGCCCAAGTTAGAAGCAGAGCCTAAGGTGTAAATTATCGATAGTCCATATCTCTGAAACTATAAGAGATAATGCAATTTCGCAACCGGCAATGTAATTAGCATGCCGAAAATTACTTGGAATGTGAATTGGGACGAAATCGCCAATAGATAAGGCAATTTTACAATTTGGGCCCAAGTTAGAAGCAGAGCCTAAGGTGTAAATTATCGATAGTCCATATCTCGGAAACTATAAGAGATAATGCAATTTGGCAACCGGCAATGTAATTAGCATGCCGAATATTACTTGGAATGTGAATTGGAACAAAATCGCCAATAGATAAGACCATTTTACAATTTGGGCCCAAGTTAGAAGCAGAGCCTAAGGTGTAAATTATTGATAGTCCATATCTCGGAAACTATAAGAGATAATGCAATTTCGCAACCGGCAATGTAATTAGCATGCCGAATATTACTAGGAGTGTTAATTGGAACGAAATCGCCAATAGATAAGACCATTTTACAATTTGGGCCCAAGTTAGAAGCAGAGCCTAAGGTGTAAATTATCGATAGTCCATATCTCGTAAACTATAAGAGATAATGCAATTTGGCAACCGGCAATGTAATTAGCATGCCGAATATTACTTGGAATGTGAATTGGAACGAAATCGCCAATAGATAAGACCATTTTACAATTTGGGCCCAAGTTAGAAGCAGAGCCTAAGGTGTAAATTATCGATAGTCCATATCTCGGAAACTATAATAGATAATGCAATTTGGCAACCGGCAATGTAATTAGCATGCCGAATATTACTTGGAATGTGAATTGGAACGAAATCGCCAATAGATAAGACCATTTTACAATTTGGGCCCAAGTTAGAAGCAGAGCCTAAGGTGTAAATTATCGATAGTCCATATCTCGGAAACTATAAGAGATAATGCAATTTGGCAACCGGCAATGTAATTAGCATGCCGAATATTACTTGGAATGTGAATTGGAACGAAATCGCCAATAGATAAGACCATTTTACAATTTGGGCCCAAGTTAGAAGCAGAGCCTAAGGTGTAAATTATCGATAGTCCATATCTCGGAAACTATAAGAGATAATGCAATTTGGCAACCGGCAATGTAATTAGCATGCCGAATATTACTTGGAATGTGAATTGGAACGAAATCGCCAATAGATAAGACCATTTTACAATTTGGGCCCAAGTTATAAGCAGAGCCTAAGGTGTAAATTATCGATAGTCCATATCTCGGAAACTATAAGAGATAATGCAATTTGGCAACCGGCAATGTAATTAGCATGCCGAATATTACTTGGAATGTGAATTGGAACGAAATCGCCAATAGATAAGACCATTTTACAATTTGGGCCCAAGTTAGAAGCAGAGCCTAAGGTGTAAATTATCGATAGTCCATATCTCGGAAACTATAAGAGATAATGCAATTTGGCAACCGGCAATGTAATTAGCATGCCGAATATTACTTGGAATGTGAATTGGAACGAAATCGCCAATAGATAAGACCATTTTACAATTTGGGCCCACGTTAGAAGCAGAGCCTAAGGTGTAAATTATTGATAGTCCATATCTCGGAAACTATAAGAGATAATGCAATTTCGCAACCGGCAATGTAATTAGCATGCCGAATATCACTTGGAATGTGAATTGGGACGAAATCGCCAATAGATAAGACCATTTTACAATTTGGGCCCAAGTTATAAGCAGAGCCTAAGGTGTAAATTATCGATAGTCCATATCTCGGAAACTATAAGAGATAATGCAATTTGGCAACCGGCAATGTAATTAGCATGCCGAATATTACTTGGAATGTGAATTGGAACGAAATCGCCAATAGATAAGACCATTTTACAATTTGGGCCCAAGTTAGAAGCAGAGCCTAAGGTGTAAATTATCGATAGTCCATATCTCGGAAACTATAAGAGATAATGCAATTTGGCAACCGGCAATGTAATTAGCATGCCGAATATTACTTGGAATGTGAATTGGAACGAAATCGCCAATAGATAAGACCATTTTACAATTTGGGCCCAAGTTAGAAGCAGAGCCTAAGGTGTAAATTATCGATAGTCCATATCTCGGAAACTATAAGAGATAATGCAATTTGGCAACCGGCAATGTAATTAGCATGCCGAATATTACTTGGAATGTGAATTGGAACGAAATCGCCAATAGGTAAGACCATTTTACAATTTGGGCCCAAGTTAGAAGCAGAACCTATGGTGTAAATTATCGATAGTCCATATCTCGGAAACTATAAGAGATAATGCAATTTGGCAACCGGCAATGTAATTAGCATGCCCAATATTACTTGGAATGTGAATTGGAACGAAATCGCCAATAGATAAGACCATTTTACAATTTGGGCCCAAGTTAGAAGCAGAGCCTAAGGTGTAAATAATCGATAGTCCATATCTCGGAAACTATAAGAGATAATTCAATTTGGCAACCGGCAATGTAATTAGCATGCCGAATATTACTTGGAATGTGAATTGGAACGAAATCGCCAATAGATAAGACCATTTTACAATTTGGGCCCAAGTTAGAAGCAGAGCCTAAGGTGTAAATTATCGATAGTCCATATCTCGGAAACTATAAGAGATAATGCAATTTGGCAACCGGCAATGTAATTAGCATGCCGAATATTACTTGGAATGTGAATTGGAACGAAATCGCCAATAGATAAGACCATTTTACAATTTGGGCCCAAGTTATAAGCAGAGCCTAAGGTGTAAATTATCGATAGTCCATATCTCGGATACTATAAGAGATAATGCAATTTGGCAACCGGCAATGTAATTAGCATGCCGAATATTACTTGGAATGTGAATTGGAACGAAATCGCCAATAGATAAGACCATTTTACAATTTGGGCCCAAGTTAGAAGCAGAGCCTAAGGTGTAAATTATCGATAGTCCATATCTCGGAAACTATAAGAGATAATGCAATTTGGCAACCGGCAATGTAATTAGCATGCCGAATATTACTTGGAAAGTGAATTGGAACGAAATTGCCAATAGATAAGACCATTTTACAATTTGGGCCCAAGTTAGAAGCAGAGCCTAAGGTGTAAATTATCGATAGTCCATATCTCTGAAACTATAAGAGATAATGCAATTTCGCAACCGGCAATGTAATTAGCATGCCGAAAATTACTTGGAATGTGAATTGGGACGAAATCGCCAATAGATAAGGCAATTTTACAATTTGGGCCCAAGTTAGAAGCAGAGCCTAAGGTGTAAATTATCGATAGTCCATATCTCGGAAACTATAAGAGATAATGCAATTTGGCAACCGGCAATGTAATTAGCATGCCGAATATTACTTGGAATGTGAATTGGAACAAAATCGCCAATAGATAAGACCATTTTACAATTTGGGCCCAAGTTAGAAGCAGAGCCTAAGGTGTAAATTATTGATAGTCCATATCTCGGAAACTATAAGAGATAATGCAATTTCGCAACCGGCAATGTAATTAGCATGCCGAATATTACTAGGAGTGTTAATTGGAACGAAATCGCCAATAGATAAGACCATTTTACAATTTGGGCCCAAGTTAGAAGCAGAGCCTAAGGTGTAAATTATCGATAGTCCATATCTCGTAAACTATAAGAGATAATGCAATTTGGCAACCGGCAATGTAATTAGCATGCCGAATATTACTTGGAATGTGAATTGGAACGAAATCGCCAATAGATAAGACCATTTTACAATTTGGGCCCAAGTTAGAAGCAGAGCCTAAGGTGTAAATTATCGATAGTCCATATCTCGGAAACTATAATAGATAATGCAATTTGGCAACCGGCAATGTAATTAGCATGCCGAATATTACTTGGAATGTGAATTGGAACGAAATCGCCAATAGATAAGACCATTTTACAATTTGGGCCCAAGTTAGAAGCAGAGCCTAAGGTGTAAATTATCGATAGTCCATATCTCGGAAACTATAAGAGATAATGCAATTTGGCAACCGGCAATGTAATTAGCATGCCGAATATTACTTGGAATGTGAATTGGAACGAAATCGCCAATAGATAAGACCATTTTACAATTTGGGCCCAAGTTAGAAGCAGAGCCTAAGGTGTAAATTATCGATAGTCCATATCTCGGAAACTATAAGAGATAATGCAATTTGGCAACCGGCAATGTAATTAGCATGCCGAATATTACTTGGAATGTGAATTGGAACGAAATCGCCAATAGATAAGACCATTTTACAATTTGGGCCCAAGTTATAAGCAGAGCCTAAGGTGTAAATTATCGACAGTCCATATCTCGGAAACTATAAGAGATAATGCAATTTGGCAACCGGCAATGTAATTAGCATGCCGAATATTACTTGGAATGTGAATTGGAACGAAATCGCCAATAGATAAGACCATTTTACAATTTGGGCCCAAGTTAGAAGCAGAGCCTAAGGTGTAAATTATCGATAGTCCATATCTCGGAAACTATAAGAGATAATGCAATTTGGCAACCGGCAATGTAATTAGCATGCCGAATATTACTTGGAATGTGAATTGGAACGAAATCGCCAATAGATAAGACCATTTTACAATTTGGGCCCACGTTAGAAGCAGAGCCTAAGGTGTAAATTATTGATAGTCCATATCTCGGAAACTATAAGAGATAATGCAATTTCGCAACCGGCAATGTAATTAGCATGCCGAATATCACTTGGAATGTGAATTGGGACGAAATCGCCAATAGATAAGACCATTTTACAATTTGGGCCCAAGTTATAAGCAGAGCCTAAGGTGTAAATTATCGATAGTCCATATCTCGGAAACTATAAGAGATAATGCAATTTGGCAACCGGCAATGTAATTAGCATGCCGAATATTACTTGGAATGTGAATTGGAACGAAATCGCCAATAGATAAGACCATTTTACAATTTGGGCCCAAGTTAGAAGCAGAGCCTAAGGTGTAAATTATCGATAGTCCATATCTCGGAAACTATAAGAGATAATGCAATTTGGCAACCGGCAATGTAATTAGCATGCCGAATATTACTTGGAATGTGAATTGGAACGAAATCGCCAATAGATAAGACCATTTTACAATTTGGGCCCAAGTTAGAAGCAGAGCCTAAGGTGTAAATTATCGATAGTCCATATCTCGGAAACTATAAGAGATAATGCAATTTGGCAACCGGCAATGTAATTAGCATGCCGAATATTACTTGGAATGTGAATTGGAACGAAATCGCCAATAGGTAAGACCATTTTACAATTTGGGCCCAAGTTAGAAGCAGAGCCTATGGTGTAAATTATCGATAGTCCATATCTCGGAAACTATAAGATATAATGCAATTTGGCAACCGGCAATGTAATTAGCATGCCCAATATTACTTGGAATGTGAATTGGAACGAAATCGCCAATAGATAAGACCATTTTACAATTTGGGCCCAAGTTAGAAGCAGAGCCTAAGGTGTAAATAATCGATAGTCCATATCTCGGAAACTATAAGAGATAATTCAATTTGGCAACCGGCAATGTAATTAGCATGCCGAATATTACTTGGAATGTGAATTGGAACGAAATCGCCAATAGATAAGACCATTTTACAATTTGGGCCCAAGTTAGAAGCAGAGCCTAAGGTGTAAATTATCGATAGTCCATATCTCGGAAACTATAAGAGATAATGCAATTTGGCAACCGGCAATGTAATTAGCATGCCGAATATTACTTGGAATGTGAATTGGAACGAAATCGCCAATAGATAAGACCATTTTACAATTTGGGCCCAAGTTTGAAGCAGAGAATAAGGTGTAAATTATTGATAGTCCATATCTCGGAAACTATAAGAGATAATGCAATTTCGCAACTGGCAATGTAATTAGCATGCCGAATATCACTTGGAATGTGAATTGGGACGAAATCGCCAATAGATAAGACCATTTTACAATTTGGGCCCAAGTTAGAAGCAGAGCCTAAGGTGTAAATTATCGATAGTCCATATCTCGGAAACTATAAGAGATAATGCAATTTGGCAACCGGCAATGTAATTAGCATGCCGAATATTACTTGGAATGTGAATTGGAACGAATTCGCCAATAGATAAGACCATTTTACAATTTGGGCCCAAGTTAGAAGCAGAGCCTAAGGTGTAAATTATCGATAGTCCATATCTCGGAAACTATAATAGATAATGCAATTTCGCAACCGGCAATGTAATTAGCATGCCGAATATTACTTGGAGTGTGAATTGGAACGAAATCGCCAATAGATAAGACCATTTTACAATTAGGGCCCAAGTTAGAAGCAGAGCCTAAGGTGTAAATTATCGATAGTCCATATCTCGGAAACTATAAGAGATAATGCAATTTGGCAACCGGCAATGTAATTAGCATGCCGAATATTACTTGGAATGTGAATTGGAACGAAATCGCCAATAGATAAGACCATTTTACAATTTGGGCCCAAGTTAGAAGCAGAGCCTAAAGTGTAAATTATCGATAGTCCATATCTCGGAAACTATAAGAGATAATGCAATTTGGCAACCGGCAATGTAATTAGCATGCCGAATATTACTTGGAATGTGAATTGGAACGAAATCGCCAATAGATAAGACCATTTTACAATTTGGGCCCAAGTTAGAAGCAGAGCCTAAGGTGTAAATTATCGATAGTCCATATCTCGGAAACTATAAGAGATAATGCAATTTGGCAACCGGCAATGTAATTAGCATGCCGAATATTACTTGGAATGTGAATTGCAACTAAATCGCCAATAGATAAGACCATTTTACAATTTGGGCCCAAGTTAGAAGCATAGCCTAAGGTGTAAATTATCGATAGTCCATATCTCGGAAACTATAAGAGATAATGCAATTTGGCAACCGGCAATGTAATTAGCATGCCGAATATTACTTGGAATGTGAATTGGAACGAAATCGCCAATAGATAAGACCATTTTACAATTTGGGCCCAAGTTAGAAGCAGAGCCTAAGGTGTAAATTATCGATAGTCCATATCTCGGAAACTATAAGAGATAATGCAATTTCGCAACCGGCAATGTAATTAGCATGCCGAATATCACTTGGAATGTGAATTGGGACGAAATCGCCAATAGATAAGACCATTTTACAATTTGGGCCCAAGTTAGAAGCAGAGCCTAAGGTGTAAATTATCGATAGTCCATATCTCGGAAACTATAATAGATAATGCAATTTGGCAACCGGCAATGTAATTAGCATGCCGAATATTACTTGGAATGTGAATTGGAACGAAATCGCCAATAGATAAGACCATTTTACAATTTGGGCCCACGTTAGAAGCAGAGCCTAAGGTGTAAATTATTGATAGTCCATATCTCGGAAACTATAAGAGATAATGCAATTTCGCAACCGGCAATGTAATTAGCATGCCGAATATCACTTGGAATGTGAATTGGGACGAAATCGCCAATAGATAAGACCATTTTACAATTTGGGCCCAAGTTATAAGCAGAGCCTAAGGTGTAAATTATCGATAGTCCATATCTCGGAAACTATAAGAGATAATGCAATTTGGCAACCGGCAATGTAATTAGCATGCCGAATATTACTTGGAATGTGAATTGGAACGAAATCGCCAATAGATAAGACCATTTTACAATTTGGGCCCAAGTTAGAAGCAGAGCCTAAGGTGTAAATTATCGATAGTCCATATCTCGGAAACTATAAGAGATAATGCAATTTGGCAACCGGCAATGTAATTAGCATGCCGAATATTACTTGGAATGTGAATTGGAACGAAATCGCCAATAGATAAGACCATTTTACAATTTGGGCCCAAGTTAGAAGCAGAGCCTAAGGTGTAAATTATCGATAGTCCATATCTCGGAAACTATAAGAGATAATGCAATTTGGCAACCGGCAATGTAATTAGCATGCCGAATATTACTTGGAATGTGAATTGGAACGAAATCGCCAATAGGTAAGACCATTTTACAATTTGGGCCCAAGTTAGAAGCAGAGCCTATGGTGTAAATTATCGATAGTCCATATCTCGGAAACTATAAGAGATAATGCAATTTGGCAACCGGCAATGTAATTAGCATGCCCAATATTACTTGGAATGTGAATTGGAACGAAATCGCCAATAGATAAGACCATTTTACAATTTGGGCCCAAGTTAGAAGCAGAGCCTAAGGTGTAAATAATCGATAGTCCATATCTCGGAAACTATAAGAGATAATTCAATTTGGCAACCGGCAATGTAATTAGCATGCCGAATATTACTTGGAATGTGAATTGGAACGAAATCGCCAATAGATAAGACCATTTTACAATTTGGGCCCAAGTTAGAAGCAGAGCCTAAGGTGTAAATTATCGATAGTCCATATCTCGGAAACTATAAGAGATAATGCAATTTGGCAACCGGCAATGTAATTAGCATGCCGAATATTACTTGGAATGTGAATTGGAACGAAATCGCCAATAGATAAGACCATTTTACAATTTGGGCCCAAGTTTGAAGCAGAGAATAAGGTGTAAATTATTGATAGTCCATATCTCGGAAACTATAAGAGATAATGCAATTTCGCAACTGGCAATGTAATTAGCATGCCGAATATCACTTGGAATGTGAATTGGGACGAAATCGCCAATAGATAAGACCATTTTACAATTTGGGCCCAAGTTAGAAGCAGAGCCTAAGGTGTAAATTATCGATAGTCCATATCTCGGAAACTATAAGAGATAATGCAATTTGGCAACCGGCAATGTAATTAGCATGCCGAATATTACTTGGAATGTGAATTGGAACGAATTCGCCAATAGATAAGACCATTTTACAATTTGGGCCCAAGTTAGAAGCAGAGCCTAAGGTGTAAATTATCGATAGTCCATATCTCGGAAACTATAATAGATAATGCAATTTCGCAACCGGCAATGTAATTAGCATGCCGAATATTACTTGGAGTGTGAATTGGAACGAAATCGCCAATAGATAAGACCATTTTACAATTAGGGCCCAAGTTAGAAGCAGAGCCTAAGGTGTAAATTATCGATAGTCCATATCTCGGAAACTATAAGAGATAATGCAATTTGGCAACCGGCAATGTAATTAGCATGCCGAATATTACTTGGAATGTGAATTGGAACGAAATCGCCAATAGATAAGACCATTTTACAATTTGGGCCCAAGTTAGAAGCAGAGCCTAAAGTGTAAATTATCGATAGTCCATATCTCGGAAACTATAAGAGATAATGCAATTTGGCAACCGGCAATGTAATTAGCATGCCGAATATTACTTGGAATGTGAATTGGAACGAAATCGCCAATAGATAAGACCATTTTACAATTTGGGCCCAAGTTAGAAGCAGAGCCTAAGGTGTAAATTATCGATAGTCCATATCTCGGAAACTATAAGAGATAATGCAATTTGGCAACCGGCAATGTAATTAGCATGCCGAATATTACTTGGAATGTGAATTGCAACTAAATCGCCAATAGATAAGACCATTTTACAATTTGGGCCCAAGTTAGAAGCAGAGCCTAAGGTGTAAATTATCGATAGTCCATATCTCGGAAACTATAAGAGATAATGCAATTTCGCAACCGGCAATGTAATTAGCATGCCGAATATCACTTGGAATGTGAATTGGGACGAAATCGCCAATAGATAAGACCATTTTACAATTTGGGCCCAAGTTAGAAGCAGAGCCTAAGGTGTAAATTATCGATAGTCCATATCTCGGAAACTATAATAGATAATGCAATTTGGCAACCGGCAATGTAATTAGCATGCCGAATATTACTTGGAATGTGAATTGGAACGAAATCGCCAATAGATAAGACCATTTTACAATTTGGGCCCAAGTTAGAAGCAGAGCCTAAGGTGTAAATTATCGATAGTCCATATCTCGGAAACTATAAGAGATAATGCAATTTGGCAACCGGCAATGTAATTAGCATGCCGAATATTACTTGGAATGTGAATTGGAACGAAATCGCCAATAGATAAGACCATTTTACAATTTGGGCCCAAGTTAGAAGCAGAGCCTAAGGTGTAAATTATCGATAGTCCATATCTCGGAAACTATAAGAGATAATGCAATTTGGCAACCGGCAATGTAATTAGCATGCCGAATATTACTTGGAATGTGAATTGGAACGAAATCGCCAATAGATAAGACCATTTTACAATTTGGGCCCAAGTTATAAGCAGAGCCTAAGGTGTAAATTATCGATAGTCCATATCTCGGAAACTATAAGAGATAATGCAATTTGGCAACCGGCAATGTAATTAGCATGCCGAATATTACTTGGAATGTGAATTGGAACGAAATCGCCAATAGATAAGACCATTTTACAATTTGGGCCCAAGTTAGAAGCAGAGCCTAAGGTGTAAATTATCGATAGTCCATATCTCGGAAACTATAAGAGATAATGCAATTTGGCAACCGGCAATGTAATTAGCATGCCGAATATTACTTGGAATGTGAATTGGAACGAAATCGCCAATAGATAAGACCATTTTACAATTTGGGCCCACGTTAGAAGCAGAGCCTAAGGTGTAAATTATTGATAGTCCATATCTCGGAAACTATAAGAGATAATGCAATTTCGCAACCGGCAATGTAATTAGCATGCCGAATATCACTTGGAATGTGAATTGGGACGAAATCGCCAATAGATAAGACCATTTTACAATTTGGGCCCAAGTTATAAGCAGAGCCTAAGGTGTAAATTATCGATAGTCCATATCTCGGAAACTATAAGAGATAATGCAATTTGGCAACCTGCAATGTAATTAGCATGCCGAATATTACTTGGAATGTGAATTGGAACGAAATCGCCAATAGATAAGACCATTTTACAATTTGGGCCCAAGTTAGAAGCAGAGCCTAAGGTGTAAATTATCGATAGTCCGTATCTCGGAAACTATAAGAGATAATGCAATTTGGCAACCGGCAATGTAATTAGCATGCCGAATATTACTTGGAATGTGAATTGGAACGAAATCGCCAATAGATAAGACCATTTTACAATTTGGGCCCAAGTTAGAAGCAGAGCCTAAGGTGTAAATTATCGATAGTCCATATCTCGGAAACTATAAGAGATAATGCAATTTGGCAACCGGCAATGTAATTAGCATGCCGAATATTACTTGGAATGTGAATTGGAACGAAATCGCCAATAGGTAAGACCATTTTACAATTTGGGCCCAAGTTAGAAGCAGAGCCTATGGTGTAAATTATCGATAGTCCATATCTCGGAAACTATAAGAGATAATGCAATTTGGCAACCGGCAATGTAATTAGCATGCCCAATATTACTTGGAATGTGAATTGGAACGAAATCGCCAATAGATAAGACCATTTTACAATTTGGGCCCAAGTTAGAAGCAGAGCCTAAGGTGTAAATAATCGATAGTCCATATCTCGGAAACTATAAGAGATAATTCAATTTGGCAACCGGCAATGTAATTAGCATGCCGAATATTACTTGGAATGTGAATTGGAACGAAATCGCCAATAGATAAGACCATTTTACAATTTGGGCCCAAGTTAGAAGCAGAGCCTTAGGTGTAAATTATCGATAGTCCATATCTCGGAAACTATAAGAGATAATGCAATTTGGCAACCGGCAATGTAATTAGCATGCCGAATATTACTTGGAATGTGAATTGGAACGAAATCGCCAATAGATAAGACCATTTTACAATTTGGGCCCAAGTTAGAAGCAGAGAATAAGGTGTAAATTATTGATAGTCCATATCTCGGAAACTATAAGAGATAATGCAATTTCGCAACTGGCAATGTAATTAGCATGCCGAATATCACTTGGAATGTGAATTGGGACGAAATCGCCAATAGATAAGACCATTTTACAATTTGGGCCCAAGTTAGAAGCAGAGCCTAAGGTGTAAATTATCGATAGTCCATATCTCGGAAACTATAAGAGATAATGCAATTTGGCAACCGGCAATGTAATTAGCATGCCGAATATTACTTGGAATGTGAATTGGAACGAATTCGCCAATAGATAAGACCATTTTACAATTTGGGCCCAAGTTAGAAGCAGAGCCTAAGGTGTAAATTATCGATAGTCCATATCTCGGAAACTATAATAGATAATGCAATTTCGCAACCGGCAATGTAATTAGCATGCCGAATATTACTTGGAGTGTGAATTGGAACGAAATCGCCAATAGATAAGACCATTTTACAATTAGGGCCCAAGTTAGAAGCAGAGCCTAAGGTGTAAATTATCGATAGTCCATATCTCGGAAACTATAAGAGATAATGCAATTTGGCAACCGGCAATGTAATTAGCATGCCGAATATTACTTGGAATGTGAATTGGAACGAAATAGCCAATAGATAAGACCATTTTACAATTTGGGCCCAAGTTAGAAGCAGAGCCTAAGGTGTAAATTATCGATAGTCCATATCTCGGAAACTATAAGAGATAATGCAATTTGGCAACCGGCAATGTAATTAGCATGCCGAATATTACTTGGAATGTGAATTGGAACGAAATAGCCAATAGATAAGACCATTTTACAATTTGGGCCCAAGTTAGAAGCAGAGCCTAAGGTGTAAATTATCGATAGTCCATATCTCGGAAACTATAAGAGATAATGCAATTTGGCAACCGGCAATGTAATTAGCATGCCGAATATTACTTGGAATGTGAATTGGAACGAAATCGCCAATAGATAAGACCATTTTACAATTTGGGCCCAAGTTAGAAGCAGAGCCTAAGGTGTAAATTATCGATAGTCCATATCTCGGAAACTATAAGAGATAATGCAATTTGGCAACCGGCAATGTAATTAGCATGCCGAATATTACTTGGAATGTGAATTGGAACGAAATCGCCAATAGATAAGACCATTTTACAATTTGGGCCCAAGTTAGAAGCAGAGCCTAAGGTGTAAATTATCGATAGTCCATATCTCGGAAACTATAAGAGATAATGCAATTTGGCAACCGGCAATGTAATTAGCATGCCGAATATTACTTGGAATGTGAATTGCAACTAAATCGCCAATAGATAAGACCATTTTACAATTTGGGCCCAAGTTAGAAGCAGAGCCTAAGGTGTAAATTATCGATAGTCCATATCTCGGAAACTATAAGAGATAATGCAATTTGGCAACCGGCAATGTAATTAGCATGCCGAATATTACTTGGATTGTGAATTGGAACGAAATCGCCAATAGATAAGACCATTTTACAATTTGGGCCCAAGTTAGAAGCAGAGCCTAAGGTGTAAATTATCGATAGTCCATATCTCGGAAACTATAAGAGATAATGCAATTTGGCAACCGGCAATGTAATTAGCATGCCGAATATTACTCGGAATGTGAATTGGAACGAAATCGCCAATAGGTAAGCCGATTTTACAATTTGGGCCCAAGTTAGAAGCAGAGCCTAAGGTGTAAATTATCGATAGTCCATATCTCGGAAACTATAAGAGATAATTCAATTTGGCAACCGGCAATGTAATTAGCATGCCGAATATTACTTGGAATGTGAATTGGAACGAAATCGCCAATAGATAAGACCATTTTACTATTTGGGCCCAAGTTAGAAGCAGAGCCTAAGGTGTAAATTATCGATAGTCCATATCTCGGAAACTATAAGAGATAATGCAATTTGGCAACCGGCAATGTAATTAGCATGCCGAATATTACTTGGAATGTGAATTGGAACGAAATCGCCAATAGATAAGACCATTTTACAATTTGGGCCCAAGTTAGAAGCAGAGCCTAAGGTGTAAATTATCGATAGTCCATATCTCGGAAACTATAAGAGATAATGCAATTTGGCAACCGGCAATGTAATTAGCATGCCGAATATTACTTGGAATGTGAATTGGAACGAAATCGCCAATAGATAAGACCATTTTACAATTTGGGCCCAAGTTAGAAGCAGAGCCTAAGGTGTAAATTATCGATAGTCCATATCTCGGAAACTATAAGAGATAATGCAATTTGGCAACCGGCAATGTAATTAGCATGCCGAATATTACTTGGAATGTGAATTGCAACTAAATCGCCAATAGATAAGACCATTTTACAATTTGGGCCCAAGTTAGAAGCAGAGCCTAAGGTGTAAATTATCGATAGTCCATATCTCGGAAACTATAAGAGATAATGCAATTTGGCAACCGGCAATGTAATTAGCATGCCGAATATTACTTGGAATGTGAATTGGAACGAAATCGCCAATAGATAAGACCATTTTACAATTTGGGCCCAAGTTAGAAGCAGAGCCTAAGGTGTAAATTATCGATAGTCCATATCTCGGAAACTATAAGAGATAATGCAATTTCGCAACCGGCAATGTAATTAGCATGCCGAATATCACTTGGAATGTGAATTGGGACGAAATCGCCAATAGATAAGACCATTTTACAATTTGGGCCCAAGTTAGAAGCAGAGCCTAAGGTGTAAATTATCGATAGTCCATATCTCGGAAACTATAATAGATAATGCAATTTGGCAACCGGCAATGTAATTAGCATGCCGAATATTACTTGGAATGTGAATTGGAACGAAATCGCCAATAGATAAGACCATTTTACAATTTGGGCCCAAGTTAGAAGCAGAGCCTAAGGTGTAAATTATCGATAGTCCATATCTCGGAAACTATAAGAGATAATGCAATTTGGCAACCGGCAATGTAATTAGCATGCCGAATATTACTTGGAATGTGAATTGGAACGAAATCGCCAATAGATAAGACCATTTTACAATTTGGGCCCAAGTTAGAAGCAGAGCCTAAGGTGTAAATTATCGATAGTCCATATCTCGGAAACTATAAGAGATAATGCAATTTGGCAACCGGCAATGTAATTAGCATGCCGAATATTACTTGGAATGTGAATTGGAACGAAATCGCCAATAGATAAGACCATTTTACAATTTGGGCCCAAGTTAGAAGCAGAGCCTAAGGTGTAAATTATCGATAGTCCATATCTCGGAAACTATAAGAGATAATGCAATTTGGCAACCGGCAATGTAATTAGCATGCCGAATATTACTTGGAATGTGAATTGCAACTAAATCGCCAATAGATAAGACCATTTTACAATTTGGGCCCAAGTTAGAAGCAGAGCCTAAGGTGTAAATTATCGATAGTCCATATCTCGGAAACTATAAGAGATAATGCAATTTGGCAACCGGCAATGTAATTAGCATGCCGAATATTACTTGGATTGTGAATTGGAACGAAATCGCCAATAGATAAGACCATTTTACAATTTGGGCCCAAGTTAGAAGCAGAGCCTAAGGTGTAAATTATCGATAGTCCATATCTCGGAAACTATAAGAGATAATGCAATTTGGCAACCGGCAATGTAATTAGCATGCCGAATATTACTCGGAATGTGAATTGGAACGAAATCGCCAATAGGTAAGACCATTTTACAATTTGGGCCCAAGTTAGAAGCAGAGCCTAAGGTGTAAATTATCGATAGTCCATATCTCGGAAACTATAAGAGATAATTCAATTTGGCAACCGGCAATGTAATTAGCATGCCGAATATTACTTGGAATGTGAATTGGAACGAAATCGCCAATAGATAAGACCATTTTACTATTTGGGCCCAAGTTAGAAGCAGAGCCTAAGGTGTAAATTATCGATAGTCCATATCTCGGAAACTATAAGAGATAATGCAATTTGGCAACCGGCAATGTAATTGGCATGCCGAATATTACTTGGAATGTGAATTGGAACGAAATCGCCAATAGATAAGACCATTTTACAATTTGGGCCCAAGTTAGAAGCAGAGCCTAAGGTGTAAATTATCGATAGTCCATATCTCGGAAACTATAAGAGATAATGCAATTTGGCAACCGGCAATGTAATTAGCATGCCGAATATTACTTGGAATGTGAATTGGAACGAAATCGCCAATAGATAAGACCATTTTACAATTTGGGCCCAAGTTAGAAGCAGAGCCTAAGGTGTAAATTATCGATAGTCCATATCTCGGAAACTATAAGAGATAATGCAATTTGGCAACCGGCAATGTAATTAGCATGCCGAATATTACTTGGAATGTGAATTGCAACTAAATCGCCAATAGATAAGACCATTTTACAATTTGGGCCCAAGTTAGAAGCAGAGCCTAAGGTGTAAATTATCGATAGTCCATATCTCGGAAACTATAAGAGATAATGCAATTTGGCAACCGGCAATGTAATTAGCATGCCGAATATTACTTGGAATGTGAATTGGAACGAAATCGCCAATAGATAAGACCATTTTACAATTTGGGCCCAAGTTAGAAGCAGAGCCTAAGGTGTAAATTATCGATAGTCCATATCTCGGAAACTATAAGAAATAATGCAATTTCGCAACCGGCAATGTAATTAGCATGCCGAATATCACTTGGAATGTGAATTGGGACGAAATCGCCAATAGATAAGACCATTTTACAATTTGGGCCCAAGTTAGAAGCAGAGCCTAAGGTGTAAATTATCGATAGTCCATATCTCGGAAACTATAATAGATAATGCAATTTGGCAACCGGCAATGTAATTAGCATGCCGAATATTACTTGGAATGTGAATTGGAACGAAATCGCCAATAGATAAGACCATTTTACAATTTGGGCCCAAGTTAGAAGCAGAGCCTAAGGTGTAAATTATCGATAGTCCATATCTCGGAAACTATAAGAGATAATGCAATTTGGCAACCGGCAATGTAATTAGCATGCCGAATATTACTTGGAATGTGAATTGGAACGAAATCGCCAATAGATAAGACCATTTTACAATTTGGGCCCAAGTTAGAAGCAGAGCCTAAGGTGTAAATTATCGATAGTCCATATCTCGGAAACTATAAGAGATAATGCAATTTGGCAACCGGCAATGTAATTAGCATGCCGAATATTACTTGGAATGTGAATTGGAACGAAATCGCCAATAGATAAGACCATTTTACAATTTGGGCCCAAGTTATAAGCAGAGCCTAAGGTGTAAATTATCGATAGTCCATATCTCGGAAACTATAAGAGATAATGCAATTTGGCAACCGGCAATGTAATTAGCATGCCGAATATTACTTGGAATGTGAATTGGAACGAAATCGCCAATAGATAAGACCATTTTACAATTTGGGCCCAAGTTAGAAGCAGAGCCTAAGGTGTAAATTATCGATAGTCCATATCTCGGAAACTATAAGAGATAATGCAATTTGGCAACCGGCAATGTAATTAGCATGCCGAATATTACTTGGAATGTGAATTGGAACGAAATCGCCAATAGATAAGACCATTTTACAATTTGGGCCCACGTTAGAAGCAGAGCCTAAGGTGTAAATTATTGATAGTCCATATCTCGGAAACTATAAGAGATAATGCAATTTCGCAACCGGCAATGTAATTAGCATGCCGAATATCACTTGGAATGTGAATTGGGACGAAATCGCCAATAGATAAGACCATTTTACAATTTGGGCCCAAGTTATAAGCAGAGCCTAAGGTGTAAATTATCGATAGTCCATATCTCGGAAACTATAAGAGATAATGCAATTTGGCAACCGGCAATGTAATTAGCATGCCGAATATTACTTGGAATGTGAATTGGAACGAAATCGCCAATAGATAAGACCATTTTACAATTTGGGCCCAAGTTAGAAGCAGAGCCTAAGGTGTAAATTATCGATAGTCCGTATCTCGGAAACTATAAGAGATAATGCAATTTGGCAACCGGCAATGTAATTAGCATGCCGAATATTACTTGGAATGTGAATTGGAACGAAATCGCCAATAGATAAGACCATTTTACAATTTGGGCCCAAGTTAGAAGCAGAGCCTAAGGTGTAAATTATCGATAGTCCATATCTCGGAAACTATAAGAGATAATGCAATTTGGCAACCGGCAATGTAATTAGCATGCCGAATATTACTTGGAATGTGAATTGGAACGAAATCGCCAATAGGTAAGACCATTTTACAATTTGGGCCCAAGTTAGAAGCAGAGTCTATGGTGTAAATTATCGATAGTCCATATCTCGGAAACTATAAGAGATAATGCAATTTGGCAACCGGCAATGTAATTAGCATGCCCAATATTACTTGGAATGTGAATTGGAACGAAATCGCCAATAGATAAGACCATTTTACAATTTGGGCCCAAGTTAGAAGCAGAGCCTAAGGTGTAAATAATCGATAGTCCATATCTCGGAAACTATAAGAGATAATGCAATTTGGCAACCGGCAATGTAATTAGCATGCCGAATATTACTTGGAATGTGAATTGGAACGAAATCGCCAATAGGTAAGACCATTTTACAATTTGGGCCCAAGTTAGAAGCAGAGCCTATGGTGTAAATTATCGATAGTCCATATCTCGGAAACTATAAGAGATAATGCAATTTGGCAACCGGCAATGTAATTAGCATGCCCAATATTACTTGGAATGTGAATTGGAACGAAATCGCCAATAGATAAGACCATTTTACAATTTGGGCCCAAGTTATAAGCAGAGCCTAAGGTGTAAATTATCGATAGTCCATATCTCGGAAACTATAAGAGATAATGCAATTTGGCAACCGGCAATGTAATTAGCATGCCGAATATTACTTGGAATGTGAATTGGAACGAAATCGCCAATAGATAAGACCATTTTACAATTTGGGCCCAAGTTATAAGCAGAGCCTAAGGTGTAAATTATCGATAGTCCATATCTCGGATACTATAAGAGATAATGCAATTTGGCAACCGGCAATGTAATTAGCATGCCGAATATTACTTGGAATGTGAATTGGAACGAAATCGCCAATAGATAAGACCATTTTACAATTTGGGCCCAAGTTAGAAGCAGAGCCTAAGGTGTAAATTATCGATAGTCCATATCTCGGAAACTATAAGAGATAATGCAATTTGGCAACCGGCAATGTAATTAGCATGCCGAATATTACTTGGAAAGTGAATTGGAACGAAATTGCCAATAGATAAGACCATTTTACAATTTGGGCCCAAGTTAGAAGCAGAGCCTAAGGTGTAAATTATCGATAGTCCATATCTCTGAAACTATAAGAGATAATGCAATTTCGCAACCGGCAATGTAATTAGCATGCCGAAAATTACTTGGAATGTGAATTGGGACGAAATCGCCAATAGATAAGGCAATTTTACAATTTGGGCCCAAGTTAGAAGCAGAGCCTAAGGTGTAAATTATCGATAGTCCATATCTCGGAAACTATAAGAGATAATGCAATTTGGCAACCGGCAATGTAATTAGCATGCCGAATATTACTTGGAATGTGAATTGGAACAAAATCGCCAATAGATAAGACCATTTTACAATTTGGGCCCAAGTTAGAAGCAGAGCCTAAGGTGTAAATTATTGATAGTCCATATCTCGGAAACTATAAGAGATAATGCAATTTCGCAACCGGCAATGTAATTAGCATGCCGAATATTACTAGGAGTGTTAATTGGAACGAAATCGCCAATAGATAAGACCATTTTACAATTTGGGCCCAAGTTAGAAGCAGAGCCTAAGGTGTAAATTATCGATAGTCCATATCTCGTAAACTATAAGAGATAATGCAATTTGGCAACCGGCAATGTAATTAGCATGCCGAATATTACTTGGAATGTGAATTGGAACGAAATCGCCAATAGATAAGACCATTTTACAATTTGGGCCCAAGTTAGAAGCAGAGCCTAAGGTGTAAATTATCGATAGTCCATATCTCGGAAACTATAATAGATAATGCAATTTGGCAACCGGCAATGTAATTAGCATGCCGAATATTACTTGGAATGTGAATTGGAACGAAATCGCCAATAGATAAGACCATTTTACAATTTGGGCCCAAGTTAGAAGCAGAGCCTAAGGTGTAAATTATCGATAGTCCATATCTCGGAAACTATAAGAGATAATGCAATTTGGCAACCGGCAATGTAATTAGCATGCCGAATATTACTTGGAATGTGAATTGGAACGAAATCGCCAATAGATAAGACCATTTTACAATTTGGGCCCAAGTTAGAAGCAGAGCCTAAGGTGTAAATTATCGATAGTCCATATCTCGGAAACTATAAGAGATAATGCAATTTGGCAACCGGCAATGTAATTAGCATGCCGAATATTACTTGGAATGTGAATTGGAACGAAATCGCCAATAGATAAGACCATTTTACAATTTGGGCCCAAGTTATAAGCAGAGCCTAAGGTGTAAATTATCGATAGTCCATATCTCGGAAACTATAAGAGATAATGCAATTTGGCAACCGGCAATGTAATTAGCATGCCGAATATTACTTGGAATGTGAATTGGAACGAAATCGCCAATAGATAAGACCATTTTACAATTTGGGCCCAAGTTAGAAGCAGAGCCTAAGGTGTAAATTATCGATAGTCCATATCTCGGAAACTATAAGAGATAATGCAATTTGGCAACCGGCAATGTAATTAGCATGCCGAATATTACTTGGAATGTGAATTGGAACGAAATCGCCAATAGATAAGACCATTTTACAATTTGGGCCCACGTTAGAAGCAGAGCCTAAGGTGTAAATTATTGATAGTCCATATCTCGGAAACTATAAGAGATAATGCAATTTCGCAACCGGCAATGTAATTAGCATGCCGAATATCACTTGGAATGTGAATTGGGACGAAATCGCCAATAGATAAGACCATTTTACAATTTGGGCCCAAGTTATAAGCAGAGCCTAAGGTGTAAATTATCGATAGTCCATATCTCGGAAACTATAAGAGATAATGCAATTTGGCAACCGGCAATGTAATTAGCATGCCGAATATTACTTGGAATGTGAATTGGAACGAAATCGCCAATAGATAAGACCATTTTACAATTTGGGCCCAAGTTAGAAGCAGAGCCTAAGGTGTAAATTATCGATAGTCCATATCTCGGAAACTATAAGAGATAATGCAATTTGGCAACCGGCAATGTAATTAGCATGCCGAATATTACTTGGAATGTGAATTGGAACGAAATCGCCAATAGATAAGACCATTTTACAATTTGGGCCCAAGTTAGAAGCAGAGCCTAAGGTGTAAATTATCGATAGTCCATATCTCGGAAACTATAAGAGATAATGCAATTTGGCAACCGGCAATGTAATTAGCATGCCGAATATTACTTGGAATGTGAATTGGAACGAAATCGCCAATAGGTAAGACCATTTTACAATTTGGGCCCAAGTTAGAAGCAGAGCCTATGGTGTAAATTATCGATAGTCCATATCTCGGAAACTATAAGAGATAATGCAATTTGGCAACCGGCAATGTAATTAGCATGCCCAATATTACTTGGAATGTGAATTGGAACGAAATCGCCAATAGATAAGACCATTTTACAATTTGGGCCCAAGTTAGAAGCAGAGCCTAAGGTGTAAATAATCGATAGTCCATATCTCGGAAACTATAAGAGATAATTCAATTTGGCAACCGGCAATGTAATTAGCATGCCGAATATTACTTGGAATGTGAATTGGAACGAAATCGCCAATAGATAAGACCATTTTACAATTTGGGCCCAAGTTAGAAGCAGAGCCTAAGGTGTAAATTATCGATAGTCCATATCTCGGAAACTATAAGAGATAATGCAATTTGGCAACCGGCAATGTAATTAGCATGCCGAATATTACTTGGAATGTGAATTGGAACGAAATCGCCAATAGATAAGACCATTTTACAATTTGGGCCCAAGTTTGAAGCAGAGAATAAGGTGTAAATTATTGATAGTCCATATCTCGGAAACTATAAGAGATAATGCAATTTCGCAACTGGCAATGTAATTAGCATGCCGAATATCACTTGGAATGTGAATTGGGACGAAATCGCCAATAGATAAGACCATTTTACAATTTGGGCCCAAGTTAGAAGCAGAGCCTAAGGTGTAAATTATCGATAGTCCATATCTCGGAAACTATAAGAGATAATGCAATTTGGCAACCGGCAATGTAATTAGCATGCCGAATATTACTTGGAATGTGAATTGGAACGAATTCGCCAATAGATAAGACCATTTTACAATTTGGGCCCAAGTTAGAAGCAGAGCCTAAGGTGTAAATTATCGATAGTCCATATCTCGGAAACTATAATAGATAATGCAATTTCGCAACCGGCAATGTAATTAGCATGCCGAATATTACTTGGAGTGTGAATTGGAACGAAATCGCCAATAGATAAGACCATTTTACAATTAGGGCCCAAGTTAGAAGCAGAGCCTAAGGTGTAAATTATCGATAGTCCATATCTCGGAAACTATAAGAGATAATGCAATTTGGCAACCGGCAATGTAATTAGCATGCCGAATATTACTTGGAATGTGAATTGGAACGAAATCGCCAATAGATAAGACCATTTTACAATTTGGGCCCAAGTTAGAAGCAGAGCCTAAAGTGTAAATTATCGATAGTCCATATCTCGGAAACTATAAGAGATAATGCAATTTGGCAACCGGCAATGTAATTAGCATGCCGAATATTACTTGGAATGTGAATTGGAACGAAATCGCCAATAGATAAGACCATTTTACAATTTGGGCCCAAGTTAGAAGCAGAGCCTAAGGTGTAAATTATCGATAGTCCATATCTCGGAAACTATAAGAGATAATGCAATTTGGCAACCGGCAATGTAATTAGCATGCCGAATATTACTTGGAATGTGAATTGCAACTAAATCGCCAATAGATAAGACCATTTTACAATTTGGGCCCAAGTTAGAAGCAGAGCCTAAGGTGTAAATTATCGATAGTCCATATCTCGGAAACTATAAGAGATAATGCAATTTGGCAACCGGCAATGTAATTAGCATGCCGAATATTACTTGGAATGTGAATTGGAACGAAATCGCCAATAGATAAGACCATTTTACAATTTGGGCCCAAGTTAGAAGCAGAGCCTAAGGTGTAAATTATCGATAGTCCATATCTCGGAAACTATAAGAGATAATGCAATTTCGCAACCGGCAATGTAATTAGCATGCCGAATATCACTTGGAATGTGAATTGGGACGAAATCGCCAATAGATAAGACCATTTTACAATTTGGGCCCAAGTTAGAAGCAGAGCCTAAGGTGTAAATTATCGATAGTCCATATCTCGGAAACTATAATAGATAATGCAATTTGGCAACCGGCAATGTAATTAGCATGCCGAATATTACTTGGAATGTGAATTGGAACGAAATCGCCAATAGATAAGACCATTTTACAATTTGGGCCCAAGTTAGAAGCAGAGCCTAAGGTGTAAATTATCGATAGTCCATATCTCGGAAACTATAAGAGATAATGCAATTTGGCAACCGGCAATGTAATTAGCATGCCGAATATTACTTGGAATGTGAATTGGAACGAAATCGCCAATAGATAAGACCATTTTACAATTTGGGCCCAAGTTAGAAGCAGAGCCTAAGGTGTAAATTATCGATAGTCCATATCTCGGAAACTATAAGTGATAATGCAATTTGGCAACCGGCAATGTAATTAGCATGCCGAATATTACTTGGAATGTGAATTGGAACGAAATCGCCAATAGATAAGACCATTTTACAATTTGGGCCCAAGTTATAAGCAGAGCCTAAGGTGTAAATTATCGATAGTCCATATCTCGGAAACTATAAGAGATAATGCAATTTGGCAACCGGCAATGTAATTAGCATGCCGAATATTACTTGGAATGTGAATTGGAACGAAATCGCCAATAGATAAGACCATTTTACAATTTGGGCCCAAGTTAGAAGCAGAGCCTAAGGTGTAAATTATCGATAGTCCATATCTCGGAAACTATAAGAGATAATGCAATTTGGCAACCGGCAATGTAATTAGCATGCCGAATATTACTTGGAATGTGAATTGGAACGAAATCGCCAATAGATAAGACCATTTTACAATTTGGGCCCACGTTAGAAGCAGAGCCTAAGGTGTAAATTATTGATAGTCCATATCTCGGAAACTATAAGAGATAATGCAATTTCGCAACCGGCAATGTAATTAGCATGCCGAATATCACTTGGAATGTGAATTGGGACGAAATCGCCAATAGATAAGACCATTTTACAATTTGGGCCCAAGTTATAAGCAGAGCCTAAGGTGTAAATTATCGATAGTCCATATCTCGGAAACTATAAGAGATAATGCAATTTGGCAACCGGCAATGTAATTAGCATGCCGAATATTACTTGGAATGTGAATTGGAACGAAATCGCCAATAGATAAGACCATTTTACAATTTGGGCCCAAGTTAGAAGCAGAGCCTAAGGTGTAAATTATCGATAGTCCGTATCTCGGAAACTATAAGAGATAATGCAATTTGGCAACCGGCAATGTAATTAGCATGCCGAATATTACTTGGAATGTGAATTGGAACGAAATCGCCAATAGATAAGACCATTTTACAATTTGGGCCCAAGTTAGAAGCAGAGCCTAAGGTGTAAATTATCGATAGTCCATATCTCGGAAACTATAAGAGATAATGCAATTTGGCAACCGGCAATGTAATTAGCATGCCGAATATTACTTGGAATGTGAATTGGAACGAAATCGCCAATAGGTAAGACCATTTTACAATTTGGGCCCAAGTTAGAAGCAGAGCCTATGGTGTAAATTATCGATAGTCCATATCTCGGAAACTATAAGAGATAATGCAATTTGGCAACCGGCAATGTAATTAGCATGCCCAATATTACTTGGAATGTGAATTGGAACGAAATCGCCAATAGATAAGACCATTTTACAATTTGGGCCCAAGTTAGAAGCAGAGCCTAAGGTGTAAATAATCGATAGTCCATATCTCGGAAACTATAAGAGATAATTCAATTTGGCAACCGGCAATGTAATTAGCATGCCGAATATTACTTGGAATGTGAATTGGAACGAAATCGCCAATAGATAAGACCATTTTACAATTTGGGCCCAAGTTAGAAGCAGAGCCTAAGGTGTAAATTATCGATAGTCCATATCTCGGAAACTATAAGAGATAATGCAATTTGGCAACCGGCAATGTAATTAGCATGCCGAATATTACTTGGAATGTGAATTGGAACGAAATCGCCAATAGATAAGACCATTTTACAATTTGGGCCCAAGTTAGAAGCAGAGAATAAGGTGTAAATTATTGATAGTCCATATCTCGGAAACTATAAGAGATAATGCAATTTCGCAACTGGCAATGTAATTAGCATGCCGAATATCACTTGGAATGTGAATTGGGACGAAATCGCCAATAGATAAGACCATTTTACAATTTGGGCCCAAGTTAGAAGCAGAGCCTAAGGTGTAAATTATCGATAGTCCATATCTCGGAAACTATAAGAGATAATGCAATTTGGCAACCGGCAATGTAATTAGCATGCCGAATATTACTTGGAATGTGAATTGGAACGAATTCGCCAATAGATAAGACCATTTTACAATTTGGGCCCAAGTTAGAAGCAGAGCCTAAGGTGTAAATTATCGATAGTCCATATCTCGGAAACTATAATAGATAATGCAATTTCGCAACCGGCAATGTAATTAGCATGCCGAATATTACTTGGAGTGTGAATTGGAACGAAATCGCCAATAGATAAGACCATTTTACAATTAGGGCCCAAGTTAGAAGCAGAGCCTAAGGTGTAAATTATCGATAGTCCATATCTCGGAAACTATAAGAGATAATGCAATTTGGCAACCGGCAATGTAATTAGCATGCCGAATATTACTTGGAATGTGAATTGGAACGAAATAGCCAATAGATAAGACCATTTTAAAATTTGGGCCCAAGTTAGAAGCAGAGCCTAAGGTGTAAATTATCGATAGTCCATATCTCGGAAACTATAAGAGATAATGCAATTTGGCAACCGGCAATGTAATTAGCATGCCGAATATTACTTGGAATGTGAATTGGAACGAAATAGCCAATAGATAAGACCATTTTACAATTTGGGCCCAAGTTAGAAGCAGAGCCTAAGGTGTAAATTATCGATAGTCCATATCTCGGAAACTATAAGAGATAATGCAATTTGGCAACCGGCAATGTAATTAGCATGCCGAATATTACTTGGAATGTGAATTGGAACGAAATCGCCAATAGATAAGACCATTTTACAATTTGGGCCCAAGTTAGAAGCAGAGCCTAAGGTGTAAATTATCGATAGTCCATATCTCGGAAACTATAAGAGATAATGCAATTTGGCAACCGGCAATGTAATTAGCATGCCGAATATTACTTGGAATGTGAATTGGAACGAAATCGCCAATAGATAAGACCATTTTACAATTTGGGCCCAAGTTAGAAGCAGAGCCTAAGGTGTAAATTATCGATAGTCCATATCTCGGAAACTATAAGAGATAATGCAATTTGGCAACCGGCAATGTAATTAGCATGCCGAATATTACTTGGAATGTGAATTGGAACGAAATCGCCAATAGATAAGACCATTTTACAATTTGGGCCCAAGTTAGAAGCAGAGCCTAAGGTGTAAATTATCGATAGTCCATATCTCGGAAACTATAAGAGATAATGCAATTTGGCAACCGGCAATGTAATTAGCATGCCGAATATTACTTGGAATGTGAATTGCAACTAAATCGCCAATAGATAAGACCATTTTACAATTTGGGCCCAAGTTAGAAGCAGAGCCTAAGGTGTAAATTATCGATAGTCCATATCTCGGAAACTATAAGAGATAATGCAATTTGGCAACCGGCAATGTAATTAGCATGCCGAATATTACTTGGAATGTGAATTGGAACGAAATCGCCAATAGATAAGACCATTTTACAATTTGGGCCCAAGTTAGAAGCAGAGCCTAAGGTGTAAATTATCGATAGTCCATATCTCGGAAACTATAAGAGATAATGCAATTTGGCAACCGGCAATGTAATTAGCATGCCGAATATTACTTGGAATGTGAATTGGAACGAAATCGCCAATAGATAAGACCATTTTACAATTTGGGCCCAAGTTAGAAGCAGAGCCTAAGGTGTAAATTATCGATAGTCCATATCTCGGAAACTATAAGAGATAATGCAATTTGGCAACCGGCAATGTAATTAGCATGCCGAATATTACTTGGAATGTGAATTGGAACGAAATCGCCAATAGATAAGACCATTTTACAATTTGGGCCCAAGTTAGAAGCAGAGCCTAAGGTGTAAATTATCGATAGTCCATATCTCGGAAACTATAAGAGATAATGCAATTTGGCAACCGGCAATGTAATTAGCATGCCGAATATTACTTGGAATGTGAATTGCAACTAAATCGCCAATAGATAAGACCATTTTACAATTTGGGCCCAAGTTAGAAGCAGAGCCTAAGGTGTAAATTATCGATAGTCCATATCTCGGAAACTATAAGAGATAATGCAATTTGGCAACCGGCAATGTAATTAGCATGCCGAATATTACTTGGAATGTGAATTGGAACGAAATCGCCAATAGATAAGACCATTTTACAATTTGGGCCCAAGTTAGAAGCAGAGCCTAAGGTGTAAATTATCGATAGTCCATATCTCGGAAACTATAAGAGATAATGCAATTTCGCAACCGGCAATGTAATTAGCATGCCGAATATCACTTGGAATGTGAATTGGGACGAAATCGCCAATAGATAAGACCATTTTACAATTTGGGCCCAAGTTAGAAGCAGAGCCTAAGGTGTAAATTATCGATAGTCCATATCTCGGAAACTATAATAGATAATGCAATTTGGCAACCGGCAATGTAATTAGCATGCCGAATATTACTTGGAATGTGAATTGGAACGAAATCGCCAATAGATAAGACCATTTTACAATTTGGGCCCAAGTTAGAAGCAGAGCCTAAGGTGTAAATTATCGATAGTCCATATCTCGGAAACTATAAGAGATAATGCAATTTGGCAACCGGCAATGTAATTAGCATGCCGAATATTACTTGGAATGTGAATTGGAACGAAATCGCCAATAGATAAGACCATTTTACAATTTGGGCCCAAGTTAGAAGCAGAGCCTAAGGTGTAAATTATCGATAGTCCATATCTCGGAAACTATAAGAGATAATGCAATTTGGCAACCGGCAATGTAATTAGCATGCCGAATATTACTTGGAATGTGAATTGGAACGAAATCGCCAATAGATAAGACCATTTTACAATTTGGGCCCAAGTTAGAAGCAGAGCCTAAGGTGTAAATTATCGATAGTCCATATCTCGGAAACTATAAGAGATAATGCAATTTGGCAACCGGCAATGTAATTAGCATGCCGAATATTACTTGGAATGTGAATTGCAACTAAATCGCCAATAGATAAGACCATTTTACAATTTGGGCCCAAGTTAGAAGCAGAGCCTAAGGTGTAAATTATCGATAGTCCATATCTCGGAAACTATAAGAGATAATGCAATTTGGCAACCGGCAATGTAATTAGCATGCCGAATATTACTTGGATTGTGAATTGGAACGAAATCGCCAATAGATAAGACCATTTTACAATTTGGGCCCAAGTTAGAAGCAGAGCCTAAGGTGTAAATTATCGATAGTCCATATCTCGGAAACTATAAGAGATAATGCAATTTGGCAACCGGCAATGTAATTAGCATGCCGAATATTACTCGGAATGTGAATTGGAACGAAATCGCCAATAGGTAAGACCATTTTACAATTTGGGCCCAAGTTAGAAGCAGAGCCTAAGGTGTAAATTATCGATAGTCCATATCTCGGAAACTATAAGAGATAATTCAATTTGGCAACCGGCAATGTAATTAGCATGCCGAATATTACTTGGAATGTGAATTGGAACGAAATCGCCAATAGATAAGACCATTTTACTATTTGGGCCCAAGTTAGAAGCAGAGCCTAAGGTGTAAATTATCGATAGTCCATATCTCGGAAACTATAAGAGATAATGCAATTTGGCAACCGGCAATGTAATTGGCATGCCGAATATTACTTGGAATGTGAATTGGAACGAAATCGCCAATAGATAAGACCATTTTACAATTTGGGCCCAAGTTAGAAGCAGAGCCTAAGGTGTAAATTATCGATAGTCCATATCTCGGAAACTATAAGAGATAATGCAATTTGGCAACCGGCAATGTAATTAGCATGCCGAATATTACTTGGAATGTGAATTGGAACGAAATCGCCAATAGATAAGACCATTTTACAATTTGGGCCCAAGTTAGAAGCAGAGCCTAAGGTGTAAATTATCGATAGTCCATATCTCGGAAACTATAAGAGATAATGCAATTTGGCAACCGGCAATGTAATTAGCATGCCGAATATTACTTGGAATGTGAATTGCAACTAAATCGCCAATAGATAAGACCATTTTACAATTTGGGCCCAAGTTAGAAGCAGAGCCTAAGGTGTAAATTATCGATAGTCCATATCTCGGAAACTATAAGAGATAATGCAATTTGGCAACCGGCAATGTAATTAGCATGCCGAATATTACTTGGAATGTGAATTGGAACGAAATCGCCAATAGATAAGACCATTTTACAATTTGGGCCCAAGTTAGAAGCAGAGCCTAAGGTGTAAATTATCGATAGTCCATATCTCGGAAACTATAAGAGATAATGCAATTTCGCAACCGGCAATGTAATTAGCATGCCGAATATCACTTGGAATGTGAATTGGGACGAAATCGCCAATAGATAAGACCATTTTACAATTTGGGCCCAAGTTAGAAGCAGAGCCTAAGGTGTAAATTATCGATAGTCCATATCTCGGAAACTATAATAGATAATGCAATTTGGCAACCGGCAATGTAATTAGCATGCCGAATATTACTTGGAATGTGAATTGGAACGAAATCGCCAATAGATAAGACCATTTTACAATTTGGGCCCAAGTTAGAAGCAGAGCCTAAGGTGTAAATTATCGATAGTCCATATCTCGGAAACTATAAGAGATAATGCAATTTGGCAACCGGCAATGTAATTAGCATGCCGAATATTACTTGGAATGTGAATTGGAACGAAATCGCCAATAGATAAGACCATTTTACAATTTGGGCCCAAGTTAGAAGCAGAGCCTAAGGTGTAAATTATCGATAGTCCATATCTCGGAAACTATAAGAGATAATGCAATTTGGCAACCGGCAATGTAATTAGCATGCCGAATATTACTTGGAATGTGAATTGGAACGAAATCGCCAATAGATAAGACCATTTTACAATTTGGGCCCAAGTTATAAGCAGAGCCTAAGGTGTAAATTATCGATAGTCCATATCTCGGAAACTATAAGAGATAATGCAATTTGGCAACCGGCAATGTAATTAGCATGCCGAATATTACTTGGAATGTGAATTGGAACGAAATCGCCAATAGATAAGACCATTTTACAATTTGGGCCCAAGTTAGAAGCAGAGCCTAAGGTGTAAATTATCGATAGTCCATATCTCGGAAACTATAAGAGATAATGCAATTTGGCAACCGGCAATGTAATTAGCATGCCGAATATTACTTGGAATGTGAATTGGAACGAAATCGCCAATAGATAAGACCATTTTACAATTTGGGCCCACGTTAGAAGCAGAGCCTAAGGTGTAAATTATTGATAGTCCATATCTCGGAAATTATAAGAGATAATGCAATTTCGCAACCGGCAATGTAATTAGCATGCCGAATATCACTTGGAATGTGAATTGGGACGAAATCGCCAATAGATAAGACCATTTTACAATTTGGGCCCAAGTTATAAGCAGAGCCTAAGGTGTAAATTATCGATAGTCCATATCTCGGAAACTATAAGAGATAATGCAATTTGGCAACCGGCAATGTAATTAGCATGCCGAATATTACTTGGAATGTGAATTGGAACGAAATCGCCAATAGATAAGACCATTTTACAATTTGGGCCCAAGTTAGAAGCAGAGCCTAAGGTGTAAATTATCGATAGTCCGTATCTCGGAAACTATAAGAGATAATGCAATTTGGCAACCGGCAATGTAATTAGCATGCCGAATATTACTTGGAATGTGAATTGGAACGAAATCGCCAATAGATAAGACCATTTTACAATTTGGGCCCAAGTTAGAAGCAGAGCCTAAGGTGTAAATTATCGATAGTCCATATCTCGGAAACTATAAGAGATAATGCAATTTGGCAACCGGCAATGTAATTAGCATGCCGAATATTACTTGGAATGTGAATTGGAACGAAATCGCCAATAGGTAAGACCATTTTACAATTTGGGCCCAAGTTAGAAGCAGAGCCTATGGTGTAAATTATCGATAGTCCATATCTCGGAAACTATAAGAGATAATGCAATTTGGCAACCGGCAATGTAATTAGCATGCCCAATATTACTTGGAATGTGAATTGGAACGAAATCGCCAATAGATAAGACCATTTTACAATTTGGGCCCAAGTTAGAAGCAGAGCCTAAGGTGTAAATAATCGATAGTCCATATCTCGGAAACTATAAGAGATAATTCAATTTGGCAACCGGCAATGTAATTAGCATGCCGAATATTACTTGGAATGTGAATTGGAACGAAATCGCCAATAGATAAGACCATTTTACAATTTGGGCCCAAGTTAGAAGCAGAGCCTAAGGTGTAAATTATCGATAGTCCATATCTCGGAAACTATAAGAGATAATGCAATTTGGCAACCGGCAATGTAATTAGCATGCCGAATATTACTTGGAATGTGAATTGGAACGAAATCGCCAATAGATAAGACCATTTTACAATTTGGGCCCAAGTTAGAAGCAGAGAATAAGGTGTAAATTATTGATAGTCCATATCTCGGAAACTATAAGAGATAATGCAATTTCGCAACTGGCAATGTAATTAGCATGCCGAATATCACTTGGAATGTGAATTGGGACGAAATCGCCAATAGATAAGACCATTTTACAATTTGGGCCCAAGTTAGAAGCAGAGCCTAAGGTGTAAATTATCGATAGTCCATATCTCGGAAACTATAAGAGATAATGCAATTTGGCAACCGGCAATGTAATTAGCATGCCGAATATTACTTGGAATGTGAATTGGAACGAATTCGCCAATAGATAAGACCATTTTACAATTTGGGCCCAAGTTAGAAGCAGAGCCTAAGGTGTAAATTATCGATAGTCCATATCTCGGAAACTATAATAGATAATGCAATTTCGCAACCGGCAATGTAATTAGCATGCCGAATATTACTTGGAGTGTGAATTGGAACGAAATCGCCAATAGATAAGACCATTTTACAATTAGGGCCCAAGTTAGAAGCAGAGCCTAAGGTGTAAATTATCGATAGTCCATATCTCGGAAACTATAAGAGATAATGCAATTTGGCAACCGGCAATGTAATTAGCATGCCGAATATTACTTGGAATGTGAATTGGAACGAAATAGCCAATAGATAAGACCATTTTACAATTTGGGCCCAAGTTAGAAGCAGAGCCTAAGGTGTAAATTATCGATAGTCCATATCTCGGAAACTATAAGAGATAATGCAATTTGGCAACCGGCAATGTAATTAGCATGCCGAATATTACTTGGAATGTGAATTGGAACGAAATAGCCAATAGATAAGACCATTTTACAATTTGGGCCCAAGTTAGAAGCAGAGCCTAAGGTGTAAATTATCGATAGTCCATATCTCGGAAACTATAAGAGATAATGCAATTTGGCAACCGGCAATGTAATTAGCATGCCGAATATTACTTGGAATGTGAATTGGAACGAAATCGCCAATAGATAAGACCATTTTACAATTTGGGCCCAAGTTAGAAGCAGAGCCTAAGGTGTAAATTATCGATAGTCCATATCTCGGAAACTATAAGAGATAATGCAATTTGGCAACCGGCAATGTAATTAGCATGCCGAATATTACTTGGAATGTGAATTGGAACGAAATCGCCAATAGATAAGACCATTTTACAATTTGGGCCCAAGTTAGAAGCAGAGCCTAAGGTGTAAATTATCGATAGTCCATATCTCGGAAACTATAAGAGATAATGCAATTTGGCAACCGGCAATGTAATTAGCATGCCGAATATTACTTGGAATGTGAATTGCAACTAAATCGCCAATAGATAAGACCATTTTACAATTTGGGCCCAAGTTAGAAGCAGAGCCTAAGGTGTAAATTATCGATAGTCCATATCTCGGAAACTATAAGAGATAATGCAATTTGGCAACCGGCAATGTAATTAGCATGCCGAATATTACTTGGATTGTGAATTGGAACGAAATCGCCAATAGATAAGACCATTTTACAATTTGGGCCCAAGTTAGAAGCAGAGCCTAAGGTGTAAATTATCGATAGTCCATATCTCGGAAACTATAAGAGATAATGCAATTTGGCAACCGGCAATGTAATTAGCATGCCGAATATTACTCGGAATGTGAATTGGAACGAAATCGCCAATAGGTAAGACCATTTTACAATTTGGGCCCAAGTTAGAAGCAGAGCCTAAGGTGTAAATTATCGATAGTCCATATCTCGGAAACTATAAGAGATAATTCAATTTGGCAACCGGCAATGTAATTAGCATGCCGAATATTACTTGGAATGTGAATTGGAACGAAATCGCCAATAGATAAGACCATTTTACTATTTGGGCCCAAGTTAGAAGCAGAGCCTAAGGTGTAAATTATCGATAGTCCATATCTCGGAAACTATAAGAGATAATGCAATTTGGCAACCGGCAATGTAATTAGCATGCCGAATATTACTTGGAATGTGAATTGGAACGAAATCGCCAATAGATAAGACCATTTTACAATTTGGGCCCAAGTTAGAAGCAGAGCCTAAGGTGTAAATTATCGATAGTCCATATCTCGGAAACTATAAGAGATAATGCAATTTGGCAACCGGCAATGTAATTAGCATGCCGAATATTACTTGGAATGTGAATTGGAACGAAATCGCCAATAGATAGGACCATTTTACAATTTGGGCCCAAGTTAGAAGCAGAGCCTAAGGTGTAAATTATCGATAGTCCATATCTCGGAAACTATAAGAGATAATGCAATTTGGCAACCGGCAATGTAATTAGCATGCCGAATATTACTTGGAATGTGAATTGCAACTAAATCGCCAATAGATAAGACCATTTTACAATTTGGGCCCAAGTTAGAAGCAGAGCCTAAGGTGTAAATTATCGATAGTCCATATCTCGGGAACTATAAGAGATAATGCAATTTGGCAACCGGCAATGTAATTAGCATGCCGAATATTACTTGGAATGTGAATTGGTACGAAATCGCCAATAGATAAGACCATTTTACAATTTGGGCCCAAGTTAGAAGCAGAGCCTAAGGTGTAAATTATTGATAGTCCATATCTCGGAAACTATAAGAGATAATGCAATTTCGCAACCGGCAATGTAATTAGCATGCCGAATATCACTTGGAATGTGAATTGGGACGAAATCGCCAATAGATAAGACCATTTTACAATTTGGGCCCAAGTTAGAAGCAGAGCCTAAGGTGTAAATTATCGATAGTCCATATCTCGGAAACTATAAGAGATAATGCAATTTGGCAACCGGCAATGTAATTAGCATGCCGAATATTACTTGGAATGTGAATTGGAACGAAATCGCCAATAGGTAAGACCATTTTACAATTTGGGCCCAAGTTAGAAGCAGAGCCTAAGGTGTAAATTATCGATAGTCCATATCTCGGAAACTATAAGAGATAATTCAATTTGGCAACCGGCAATGTAATTAGCATGCCGAATATTACTTGGAATGTGAATTGGAACGAAATCGCCAATAGATAAGACCATTTTACAATTTGGGCCCAAGTTAGAAGCAGAGCCTAAGGTGTAAATTATCGATAGTCCATATCACGGAAACTATAAGAGATAATGCAATTTGGCAACCGGCAATGTAATTAGCATGCCGAATATTACTTGGAATGTGAATTGGAACGAAATTGCCAATAGATAAGACCATTTTACAATTTGGGCCCAAGTTAGAAGCAGAGCCTAAGTTGTAAATTATCGATAGCCCATATCTCTGAAACTATAAGAGATAATGCAATTTCGCAACCGGCAATGTAATTAGCATGCCGAATATTACTTGGAATGTGAATTGGGACGAAATCGCCAATAGATAAGGCCATTTTACAATTTGGGCCCAAGTTAGAAGCAGAGCCTAAGGTGTAAATTATCGATAGTCCATATCTCGGAAACTATAAGAGATAATGCAATTTGGCAACCGGCAATGTAATTAGCATGCCGAATATTACTTGGAATGTGAATTGGAACAAAATCGCCAATAGATAAGACCATTTTACAATTTGGGCCCAAGTTAGAAGCAGAGCCTAAGGTGTAAATTATTGATAGTCCATATCTCGGAAACTATAAGAGATAATGCAATTTCGCAACCGGCAATGTAATTAGCATGCCGAATATTACTAGGAGTGTTAATTGGAACGAAATCGCCAATAGATAAGACCATTTTACAATTTGGGCCCAAGTTAGAAGCAGAGCCTAAGGTGTAAATTATCGATAGTCCATATCTCGGAAATTATAAGAGATAATGCAATTTGGCAACCGGCAATGTAATTAGCATGCCGAATATTACTTGGAATGTGAATTGGAACGAAATCGCCAATAGATAAGACCATTTTACAATTTGGGCCCAAGTTAGAAGCAGAGCCTAAGGTGTAAATTATCGATAGTCCATATCTCGGAAACTATAATAGATAATGCAATTTGGCAACCGGCAATGTAATTAGCATGCCGAATATTACCTGGAATGTGAATTGGAACGAAATCGCCAATAGATAAGACCATTTTACAATTTGGGCCCAAGTTAGAAGCAGAGCCTAAGGTGTAAATTATCGATAGTCCATATCTCGGAAACTATAAGAGATAATACAATTTGGCAACCGGCAATGTAATTAGCATGCCGAATATTACTTGGAATGTGAATTGGAACGAAATCGCCAATAGATAAGACCATTTTACAATTTGGGCCCAAGTTAGAAGCAGAGCCTAAGGTGTAAATTATCGATAGTCCATATCTCGGAAACTATAAGAGATAATGCAATTTCGCAACCGGCAATGTAATTAGCATGCCGAATATCACTTGGAATGTGAATTGGGACGAAATCGCCAATAGATAAGACCATTTTACAATTTGGGCCCAAGTTATAAGCAGAGCCTAAGGTGTAAATTATCGATAGTCCATATCTCGGAAACTATAAGAGATAATGCAATTTGGCAACCGGCAATGTAATTAGCATGCCGAATATTACTTGGAATGTGAATTGGAACGAAATCGCCAATAGATAAGACCATTTTACAATTTGGGCCCAAGTTAGAAGCAGAGCCTAAGGTGTAAATTATCGATAGTCCATATCTCGGAGACTATAAGAGATAATGCAATTTGGCAACCGGCAATGTAATTAGCATGCCGAATATTACTTGGAATGTGAATTGGAACGAAATCGCCAATAGATAAGACCATTTTACAATTTGGGCCCAAGTTAGAAGCAGAGAATAAGGTGTAAATTATTGATAGTCCATATCTCGGAAACTATAAGAGATAATGCAATTTCGCAACTGGCAATGTAATTAGCATGCCGAATATCACTTGGAATGTGAATTGGGACGAAATCGCCAATAGATAAGACCATTTTACAATTTGGGCCCAAGTTAGAAGCAGAGCCTAAGGTGTAAATTATCGATAGTCCATATCTCGGAAACTATAAGAGATAATGCAATTTGGCAACCGGCAATGTAATTAGCATGCCGAATATTACTTGGAATGTGAATTGGAACGAATTCGCCAATAGATAAGACCATTTTACAATTTGGGCCCAAGTTAGAAGCAGAGCCTAAGGTGTAAATTATCGATAGTCCATATCTCGGAAACTATAAGAGATAATGCAATTTGGCAACCGGCAATGTAATTAGCATGCCGAATATTACTTGGAATGTGAATTGGAACGAAATCGCCAATAGATAAGACCATTTTACAATTTGGGCCCAAGTTAGAAGCAGAGCCTAAGGTGTAAATTATCGATAGTCCATATCTCGGAAACTATAAGAGATAATGCAATTTGGCAACCGGCAATGTAATTAGCATGCCGAATATTACTTGGAATGTGAATTGGAACGAAATAGCCAATAGATAAGACCATTTTACAATTTGGGCCCAAGTTAGAAGCAGAGCCTAAGGTGTAAATTATCGATAGTCCATATCTCGGAAACTATAAGAGATAATGCAATTTGGCTACCGGCAATGTAATTAGCATGCCGAATATTACTTGGAATGTGAATTGGAACGAAATCGCCAATAGATAAGACCATTTTACAATTTGGGCCCAAGTTAGAAGCAGAGCCTAAGGTGTAAATTATCGATAGTCCATATCTCGGAAACTATAAGAGATAATGCAATTTGACAACCGGCAATGTAATTAGCATGCCGAATATTACTTGGAATGTGAATTGCAACTAAATCGCCAATAGATAAGACCATTTTACAATTTGGGCCCAAGTTAGAAGCAGAGCCTAAGGTGTAAATTATCGATAGTCCATATCTCGGAAACTATAAGAGATAATGCAATTTGGCAACCGGCAATGTAATTAGCATGCCGAATATTACTTGGAATGTGAATTGGAACGAAATCGCCAATAGATAAGACCATTTTACAATTTGGGCCCAAGTTAGAAGCAGAGCCTAAGGTGTAAATTATCGATAGTCCATATCTCGGAAACTATAAGAGATAATGCAATTTGGCAACCGGCAATGTAATTAGCATGCCGAATATTACTTGGAATGTGAATTGGAACGAAATCGCCAATAGATAAGACCATTTTACAATTTGGGCCCAAGTTAGAAGCAGAGCCTAAGGTGTAAATTATCGATAGTCCATATCTCGGAAACTATAAGAGATAATGCAATTTGGCAACCGGCAATGTAATTAGCATGCCGAATATTACTTGGAATGTGAATTGCAACTAAATCGCCAATAGATAAGACCATTTTACAATTTGGGCCCAAGTTAGAAGCAGAGCCTAAGGTGTAAATTATCGATAGTCCATATCTCGGAAACTATAAGAGATAATGCAATATGGCAACCGGCAATGTAATTAGCATGCCGAATATTACTTGGAATGTGAATTGGAACGAAATCGCCAATAGATAAGACCATTTTACAATTTGGGCCCAAGTTAGAAGCAGAGCCTAAGGTGTAAATTATCGATAGTCCATATTTCGGAAACTATAAGAGATAATGCAATTTCGCAACCGGCAATGTAATTAGCATGCCGAATATCACTTGGAATGTGAATTGGGACGAAATCGCCAATAAATAAGACCATTTTACAATTTGGGCCCAAGTTAGAAGCAGAGCCTAAGGTGTAAATTATCGATAGTCCATATCTCGGAAACTATAAGAGATAATGCAATTTGGCAACCGGCAATGTAATTAGCATGCCGAATATTACTTGGAATGTGAATTGGAACGAAATCGCCAATAGATAAGACCATTTTACAATTTGGGCCCAAGTTAGAAGCAGAGCCTAAGGTGTAAATTATCGATAGTCCATATCTCGGAAACTATAAGAGATAATGCAATTTGGCAACCGGCAATGTAATTAGCATGCCGAATATTACTTGGAATGTGAATTGGAACGAAATCGCCAATAGGTAAGACCATTTTACAATTTGGGCCCAAGTTAGAAGCAGAGCCTAAGGTGTAAATTATCGATAGTCCATATCTCGGAAACTATAAGAGATAATTCAATTTGGCAACCGGCAATGTAATTAGCATGCCGAATATTACTTGGAATGTGAATTGGAACGAAATCGCCAATAGATAAGACCATTTTACAATTTGGGCCCAAGTTAGAAGCAGAGCCTAAGGTGTAAATTATCGATAGTCCATATCTCGGAAACTATAAGAGATAATGCAATTTGGTAACCGGCAATGTAATTAGCATGCCGAATATTACTTGGAATGTGAATTGGAACGAAATCGCCAATAGATAAGACCATTTTACAATTTGGGCCCAAGTTAGAAGCAGAGCCTAAGGTGTAAATTATCGATAGTCCATATCTCGGAAACTATAAGAGATAATGCAATTTGGCAACCGGCAATGTAATTAGCATGCCGAATATTACTTGGAATGTGAATTGGAACGAAATCGCCAATAGATAAGACCATTTTACAATTTGGGCCCAAGTTAGAAGCAGAGCCTATGGTGTAAATTATCGATAGTCCATATCTCGGAAACTATAAGAGATAATGCAATTTGGCAACCGGCAATGTAATTAGCATGCCGCATATTACTTGGAATGTGAATTGGAACGAAATCGCCAATAGATAAGACCATTTTACAATTTGGGCCCAAGTTAGAAGCAGAGCCTAAGGTGTAAATTATCGATAGTCCATATCTCGGAAACTATAAGAGTTAATGCAATTTGGCAACCGGCAATGTAATTAGCATGCCGAATATTACTTGGAATGTGAATTGGAACGAAATCGCCAATAGATAAGACCATTTTACAATTTGGGCCCAAGTTAGAAGCAGAGCCTAAGGTGTAAATTATCGATAGTCCATATCTCGGAAACTATAAGAGATAATGCAATTTGGCAACCGGCAATGTAATTACCATGCCGAATATTACTTGGAATGTGAATTGGAACGAAATCGCCAATAGATAAGACCATTTTACAATTTGGGCCCAAGTTAGAAGCAGAGCCTAAGGTGTAAATTATCGATAGTCCATATCACGGAAACTATAAGAGATAATGCAATTTGGCAACCGGCAATGTAATTAGCATGCCGAATATTACTTGGAATGTGAATTGGAACGAAATTGCCAATAGATAAGACCATTTTACAATTTGGGCCCAAGTTAGAAGCAGAGCCTAAGGTGTAAATTATCGATAGCCCATATCTCTGAAACTATAAGAGATAATGCAATTTCGCAACCGGCAATGTAATTAGCATGCCGAATATTACTTGGAATGTAAATTGGGACGAAATCGCCAATAGATAAGGCCATTTTACAATTTGGGCCCAAGTTAGAAGCAGAGCCTAAGGTGTAAATTATCGATAGTCCATATCTCGGAAACTATAAGAGATAATGCAATTTGGCAACCGGCAATGTAATTAGCATGCCGAATATTACTTGGAATGTGAATTGGAACAAAATCGCCAATAGATAAGATCATTTTACAATTTGGGCCCAAGTTAGAAGCAGAGCCTAAGGTGTAAATTATTGATAGTCCATATCTCGGAAACTATAAGAGATAATGCAATTTCGCAACCGGCAATGTAATTAGCATGCCGAATATTACTAGGAGTGTTAATTGGAACGAAATCGCCAATAGATAAGACCATTTTACAATTTGGGCCCAAGTTAGAAGCAGAGCCTAAGGTGTAAATTATCGATAGTCCATATCTCGGAAATTATAAGAGATAATGCAATTTGGCAACCGGCAATGTAATTAGCATGCCGAATATTACTTGGAATGTGAATTGGAACGAAATCGCCAATAGATAAGACCATTTTACAATTTGGGCCCAAGTTAGAAGCAGAGCCTAAGGTGTAAATTATCGATAGTCCATATCTCGGAAACTATAAGAGATAATGCAATTTGGCAACCGGCAATGTAATTAGCATGCCGAATATTACTTGGAATGTGAATTGGAACGAAATCGCCAATAGATAAGACCATTTTACAATTTGGGCCCAAGTTAGAAGCAGAGCCTAAGGTGTAAATTATCGATAGTCCATATCTCGGAAACTATAAGAGATAATGCAATTTCGCAACCGGCAATGTAATTAGCATGCCGAATATTACTAGGAGTGTTAATTGGAACGAAATCGCCAATAGATAAGACCATTTTACAATTTGGGCCCAAGTTAGAAGCAGAGCCTAAGGTGTAAATTATCGATAGTCCATATCTCGGAAATTATAAGAGATAATGCAATTTGGCAACCGGCAATGTAATTAGCATGCCGAATATTACTTGGAATGTGAATTGGAACGAAATCGCCAATAGATAAGACCATTTTACAATTTGGGCCCAAGTTAGAAGCAGAGCCTAAGGTGTAAATTATCGATAGTCCATATCTCGGAAACTATAATAGATAATGCAATTTGGCAACCGGCAATGTAATTAGCATGCCGAATATTACCTGGAATGTGAATTGGAACGAAATCGCCAATAGATAAGACCATTTTACAATTTGGGCCCAAGTTAGAAGCAGAGCCTAAGGTGTAAATTATCGATAGTCCATATCTCGGAAACTATAAGAGATAATGCAATTTGGCAACCGGCAATGTAATTAGCATGCCGAATATTACTTGGAATGTGAATTGGAACGAAATCGCCAATAGATAAGACCATTTTACAATTTGGGCCCAAGTTAGAAGCAGAGCCTAAGGTGTAAATTATCGATAGTCCATATCTCGGAAACTATAAGAGATAATGCAATTTCGCAACCGGCAATGTAATTAGCATGCCGAATATCACTTGGAATGTGAATTGGGACGAAATCGCCAATAGATAAGACCATTTTACAATTTGGGCCCAAGTTATAAGCAGAGCCTAAGGTGTAAATTATCGATAGTCCATATCTCGGAAACTATAAGAGATAATGCAATTTGGCAACCGGCAATGTAATTAGCATGCCGAATATTACTTGGAATGTGAATTGGAACGAAATCGCCAATAGATAAGACCATTTTACAATTTGGGCCCAAGTTAGAAACAGAGCCTAAGGTGTAAATTATCGATAGTCCATATCTCGGAGACTATAAGAGATAATGCAATTTGGCAACCGGCAATGTAATTAGCATGCCGAATATTACTTGGAATGTGAATTGGAACGAAATCGCCAATAGATAAGACCATTTTACAATTTGGGCCCAAGTTAGAAGCAGAGCCTAAGGTGTAAATTATCGATAGTCCATATCTCGGAAACTATAAGAGATAATGCAATTTGGCAACCGGCAATGTAATTAGCATGCCGAATATTACTTGGAATGTGAATTGGAACGAAATCGCCAATAGGTAAGACCATTTTACAATTTGGGCCCAAGTTAGAAGCAGAGCCTATGGTGTAAATTATCGATAGTCCATATCTCGGAAACTATAAGAGATAATGCAATTTGGCAACCGGCAATGTAATTAGCATGCCCAATATTACTTGGAATGTGAATTGGAACGAAATCGCCAATAGATAAGACCATTTTACAATTTGGGCCCAAGTTAGAAGCAGAGCCTAAGGTGTAAATAATCGATAGTCCATATCTCGGAAACTATAAGAGATAATTCAATTTGGCAACCGGCAATGTAATTAGCATGCCGAATATTACTTGGAATGTGAATTGGAACGACATCGCCAATAGATAAGACCATTTTACAATTTGGGCCCAAGTTAGAAGCAGAGCCTAAGGTGTAAATTATCGATAGTCCATATCTCGGAAACTATAAGAGATAATGCAATTTGGCAACCGGCAATGTAATTAGCATGCCGAATATTACTTGGAATGTGAATTGGAACGAAATCGCCAATAGATAAGACCATTTTACAATTTGGGCCCAAGTTAGAAGCAGAGAATAAGGTGTAAATTATTGATAGTCCATATCTCGGAAACTATAAGAGATAATGCAATTTCGCAACTGGCAATGTAATTAGCATGCCGAATATCACTTGGAATGTGAATTGGGACGAAATCGCCAATAGATAAGACCATTTTACAATTTGGGCCCAAGTTAGAAGCAGAGCCTAAGGTGTAAATTATCGATAGTCCATATCTCGGAAACTATAAGAGATAATGCAATTTGGCAACCGGCAATGTAATTAGCATGCCGAATATTACTTGGAATGTGAATTGGAACGAATTCGCCAATAGATAAGACCATTTTACAATTTGGGCCCAAGTTAGAAGCAGAGCCTAAGGTGTAAATTATCGATAGTCCATATCTCGGAAACTATAAGAGATAATGCAATTTGGCAACCGGCAATGTAATTAGCATGCCGAATATTACTTGGAATGTGAATTGGAACGAAATCGCCAATAGATAAGACCATTTTACAATTTGGGCCCAAGTTAGAAGCAGAGCCTAAGGTGTAAATTATCGATAGTCCATATCTCGGAAACTATAAGAGATAATGCAATTTGGCAACCGGCAATGTAATTAGCATGCCGAATATTACTTGGAATGTGAATTGGAACGAAATAGCCAATAGATAAGACCATTTTACAATTTGGGCCCAAGTTAGAAGCAGAGCCTAAGGTGTAAATTATCGATAGTCCATATCTCGGAAACTATAAGAGATAATGCAATTTGGCTACCGGCAATGTAATTAGCATGCCGAATATTACTTGGAATGTGAATTGGAACGAAATCGCCAATAGATAAGACCATTTTACAATTTGGGCCCAAGTTAGAAGCAGAGCCTAAGGTGTAAATTATCGATAGTCCATATCTCGGAAACTATAAGAGATAATGCAATTTGACAACCGGCAATGTAATTAGCATGCCGAATATTACTTGGAATGTGAATTGCAACTAAATCGCCAATAGATAAGACCATTTTACAATTTGGGCCCAAGTTAGAAGCAGAGCCTAAGGTGTAAATTATCGATAGTCCATATCTCGGAAACTATAAGAGATAATGCAATTTGGCAACCGGCAATGTAATTAGCATGCCGAATATTACTTGGAATGTGAATTGGAACGAAATCGCCAATAGATAAGACCATTTTACAATTTGGGCCCAAGTTAGAAGCAGAGCCTAAGGTGTAAATTATCGATAGTCCATATCTCGGAAACTATAAGAGATAATGCAATTTGGCAACCGGCAATGTAATTAGCATGCCGAATATTACTTGGAATGTGAATTGGAACGAAATCGCCAATAGATAAGACCATTTTACAATTTGGGCCCAAGTTAGAAGCAGAGCCTAAGGTGTAAATTATCGATAGTCCATATCTCGGAAACTATAAGAGATAATGCAATTTGGCAACCGGCAATGTAATTAGCATGCCGAATATTACTTGGAATGTGAATTGCAACTAAATCGCCAATAGATAAGACCATTTTACAATTTGGGCCCAAGTTAGAAGCAGAGCCTAAGGTGTAAATTATCGATAGTCCATATCTCGGAAACTATAAGAGATAATGCAATTTGGCAACCGGCAATGTAATTAGCATGCCGAATATTACTTGGAATGTGAATTGGAACGAAATCGCCAATAGATAAGACCATTTTACAATTTGGGCCCAAGTTAGAAGCAGAGCCTAAGGTGTAAATTATCGATAGTCCATATCTCGGAAACTATAAGAGATAATTCAATTTGGCAACCGGCAATGTAATTAGCATGTCGAATATTACTTGGAATGTGAATTGGAACGAAATAGCCAATAGATAAGACCATTTTACAATTTGGGCCCAAGTTAGAAGCAGAGCCTAATGTGTAAATTATCGATAGTCCATATCTCGGAAACTATAAGAGATAATGCAATTTGGCTACCGGCAATGTAATTAGCATGCCGAATATTACTTGGAATGTGAATTGGAACGAAATCGCCAATAGATAAGACCATTTTACAATTTGGGCCCAAGTTAGAAGCAGAGCCTAAGGTGTAAATTATCGATAGTCCATATCTCGGAAACTATAAGAGATAATGCAATTTGACAACCGGCAATGTAATTAGCATGCCGAATATTACTTGGAATGTGAATTGCAACTAAATCGCCAATAGATAAGACCATTTTACAATTTGGGCCCAAGTTAGAAGCAGAGCCTAAGGTGTAAATTATCGATAGTCCATATCTCGGAAACTATAAGAGATAATGCAATTTGGCAACCGGCAATGTAATTAGCATGCCGAATATTACTTGGAATGTGAATTGGAACGAAATCGCCAATAGATAAGACCATTTTACAATTTGGGCCCAAGTTAGAAGCAGAGCCTAAGGTGTAAATTATCGATAGTCCATATCTCGGAAACTATAAGAGATAATGCAATTTGGCAACCGGCAATGTAATTAGCATGACGAATATTACTTGGAATGTGAATTGGAACGAAATCGCCAATAGATAAGACCATTTTACAATTTGGGCCCAAGTTAGAAGCAGAGCCTAAGGTGTAAATTATCGATAGTCCATATCTCGGAAACTATAAGAGATAATGCAATTTGGCAACCGGCAATGTAATTAGCATGCCGAATATTACTTGGAATGTGAATTGCAACTAAATCGCCAATAGATAAGACCATTTTACAATTTGGGCCCAAGTTAGAAGCAGAGCCTAAGGTGTAAATTATCGATAGTCCATATCTCGGAAACTATAAGAGATAATGCAATTTGGCAACCGGCAATGTAATTAGCATGCCGAATATTACTTGGAATGTGAATTGGAACGAAATCGCCAATAGATAAGACCATTTTACAATTTGGGCCCAAGTTAGAAGCAGAGCCTAAGGTGTAAATTATCGATAGTCCATATTTCGGAAACTATAAGAGATAATGCAATTTCGCAACCGGCAATGTAATTAGCATGCCGAATATCACTTGGAATGTGAATTGGGACGAAATCGCCAATAGATAAGACCATTTTACAATTTGGGCCCAAGTTAGAAGCAGAGCCTAAGGTGTAAATTATCGATAGTCCATATCTCGGAAACTATAAGAGATAATGCAATTTGGCAACCGGCAATGTAATTAGCATGCCGAATATTACTTGGAATGTGAATTGGAACGAAATCGCCAATAGATAAGACCATTTTACAATTTGGGCCCAAGTTAGAAGCAGAGCCTAAGGTGTAAATTATCGATAGTCCATATCTCGGAAACTATAAGAGATAATGCAATTTGGCAACCGGCAATGTAATTAGCATGCCGAATATTACTTGGAATGTGAATTGGAACGAAATCGCCAATAGGTAAGACCATTTTACAATTTGGGCCCAAGTTAGAAGCAGAGCCTAAGGTGTAAATTATCGATAGTCCATATCTCGGAAACTATAAGAGATAATTCAATTTGGCAACCGGCAATGTAATTAGCATGCCGAATATTACTTGGATTGTGAATTGGAACGAAATCGCCAATAGATAAGACCATTTTACAATTTGGGCCCAAGTTAGAAGCAGAGCCTAAGGTGTAAATTATCGATAGTCCATATCTCGGAAACTATAAGAGATAATGCAATTTGGCAACCGGCAATGTAATTAGCATGCCGAATATTACTTGGAATGTGAATTGGAACGAAATCGCCAATAGATAAGACCATTTTACAATTTGGGCCCAAGTTAGAAGCAGAGCCTAAGGTGTAAATTATCGATAGTCCATATCTCGGAAACTATAAGAGATAATGCAATTTGGCAACCGGCAATGTAATTAGCATGCCGAATATTACTTGGAATGTAAATTGGAACGAAATCGCCAATAGATAAGACCATTTTACAATTTGGGCCCAAGTTAGAAGCAGAGCCTATGGTGTAAATTATCGATAGTCCATATCTCGGAAACTATAAGAGATAATGCAATTTGGCAACCGGCAATGTAATTAGCATGCCGCATATTACTTGGAATGTGAATTGGAACGAAATCGCCAATAGATAAGACCATTTTACAATTTGGGCCCAAGTTAGAAGCAGAGCCTAAGGTGTAAATTATCGATAGTCCATATCTCGGAAACTATAAGAGTTAATGCAATTTGGCAACCGGCAATGTAATTAGCATGCCGAATATTACTTGGAATGTGAATTGGAACGAAATCGCCAATAGATAAGACCATTTTACAATTTGGGCCCAAGTTAGAAGCAGAGCCTAAGGTGTAAATTATCGATAGTCCATATCTCGGAAACTATAAGAGATAATGCAATTTGGCAACCGGCAATGTAATTACCATGCCGAATATTACTTGGAATGTGAATTGGAACGAAATCGCCAATAGATAAGACCATTTTACAATTTGGGCCCAAGTTAGAAGCAGAGCCTAAGGTGTAAATTATTGATAGTCCATATCTCGGAAACTATAAGAGATAATGCAATTTCGCAACCGGCAATGTAATTAGCATGCCGAATATCACTTGGAATGTGAATTGGGACGAAATCGCCAATAGATAAGACCATTTTACAATTTGGGCCCAAGTTAGAAGCAGAGCCTAAGGTGTAAATTATCGATAGTCCATATCTCGGAAACTATAAGAGATAATGCAATTTGGCAACCGGCAATGTAATTAGCATGCCGAATATTACTTGGAATGTGAATTGGAACGAAATCGCCAATAGATAAGACCATTTTACAATTTGGGCCCAAGTTAGAAGCAGAGCCTAAGGTGTAAATTATCGATAGTCCATATCTCGGAAACTATAAGAGATAATGCAATTTGGCAACCGGCAATGTAATTAGCATGCCGAATATTACTTGGAATGTGAATTGGAACGAAATCGCCAATAGATAAGACCATTTTACAATTTGGGCCCAAGTTAGAAGCAGAGCCTAAGGTGTAAATTATCGATAGTCCATATCTCGGAAACTATAAGAGTTAATGCAATTTGGCAACCGGCAATGTAATTAGCATGCCGAATATTACTTGGAATGTGAATTGGAACGAAATCGCCAATAGATAAGACCATTTTACAATTTGGGCCCAAGTTAGAAGCAGAGCCTAAGGTGTAAATTATCGATAGTCCATATCTCGGAAACTATAAGAGATAATGCAATTTGGCAACCGGCAATGTAATTACCATGCCGAATATTACTTGGAATGTGAATTGGAAAGAAATCGCCAATAGATAAGACCATTTTACAATTTGGGCCCAAGTTAGAAGCAGAGCCTAAGGTGTAAATTATCGATAGTCCATATCTCGAAAACTATAAGAGATAATGCAATTTGGCAACCGGCAATGTAATTAGCATGCCGAATATTACTTGGAATGTGAATTGGAACGAACTCGCCAATAGATAAGACCATTTTACAATTTGGGCTCAAGTTAGAAGCAGAGTCTAAGGTGTAAATTATTGATAGTCCATATCTCGGAAACTATAAGAGATAATGCAATTTCGCAACCGGCAATGTAATTAGCATGCCGAATATCACTTGGAATGTGAATTGGGACGAAATCGCCAATAGATAAGACCATTTTACAATTTGGGCCCAAGTTAGAAGCAGAGCCTAAGGTGTAAATTATCGATAGTCCATATCTCGGAAACTATAAGAGATAATGCAATTTGGCAACCGGCAATGTAATTAGCATGCCGAATATTACTTGGAATGTGAATTGGAACGAAATCGCCAATAGATAAGACCATTTTACAATTTGGGCCCAAGTTAGAAGCAGAGCCTAAGGTGTAAATTATCGATAGTCCATATCTCGGAAACTATAAGAGATAATGCAATTTGGCAACCGGCAATGTAATTACCATGCCGAATATTACTTGGAATGTGAATTGGAACGAAATCGCCAATAGATAAGACCATTTTACAATTTGGGCCCAAGTTAGAAGCAGAGCCTAAGGTGTAAATTATTGATAGTCCATATCTCGGAAACTATAAGAGATAATGCAATTTCGCAACCGGCAATGTAATTAGCATGCCGAATATCACTTGGAATGTGAATTGGGACGAAATCGCCAATAGATAAGACCATTTTACAATTTGGGCCCAAGTTAGAAGCAGAGCCTAAGGTGTAAATTATCGATAGTCCATATCTCGGAAACTATAAGAGATAATGCAATTTGGCAACCGGCAATGTAATTAGCATGCCGAATATTACTTGGAATGTGAATTGGAACGAAATCGCCAATAGATAAGACCATTTTACAATTTGGGCCCAAGTTAGAAGCAGAGCCTAAGGTGTAAATTATCGATAGTCCATATCTCGGAAACTATAAGAGATAATGCAATTTGGCAACCGGCAATGTAATTAGCATGCCGAATATTACTTGGAATGTGAATTGGAACGAAATCGCCAATAGATAAGACCATTTTACAATTTGGGCCCAAGTTAGAAGCAGAGCCTAAGGTGTAAATTATCGATAGTCCATATCTCGGAAACTATAAGAGTTAATGCAATTTGGCAACCGGCAATGTAATTAGCATGCCGAATATTACTTGGAATGTGAATTGGAACGAAATCGCCAATAGATAAGACCATTTTACAATTTGGGCCCAAGTTAGAAGCAGAGCCTAAGGTGTAAATTATCGATAGTCCATATCTCGGAAACTATAAGAGATAATGCAATTTGGCAACCGGCAATGTAATTACCATGCCGAATATTACTTGGAATGTGAATTGGAACGAAATCGCCAATAGATAAGACCATTTTACAATTTGGGCCCAAGTTAGAAGCAGAGCCTAAGGTGTAAATTATCGATAGTCCATATCTCGAAAACTATAAGAGATAATGCAATTTGGCAACCGGCAATGTAATTAGCATGCCGAATATTACTTGGAATGTGAATTGGAACGAACTCGCCAATAGATAAGACCATTTTACAATTTGGGCTCAAGTTAGAAGCAGAGTCTAAGGTGTAAATTATTGATAGTCCATATCTCGGAAACTATAAGAGATAATGCAATTTCGCAACCGGCAATGTAATTAGCATGCCGAATATCACTTGGAATGTGAATTGGGACGAAATCGCCAATAGATAAGACCATTTTACAATTTGGGCCCAAGTTAGAAGCAGAGCCTAAGGTGTAAATTATCGATAGTCCATATCTCGGAAACTCTAAGAGATAATGCAATTTGGCAACCGGCAATGTAATTAGCATGCCGAATATTACTTGGAATGTGAATTGGAACGAAATCGCCAATAGATAAGACCATTTTACAATTTGGGCCCAAGTTAGAAGCAGAGCCTAAGGTGTAAATTATCGATAGTCCATATCTCGGAAACTATAAGAGATAATGCAATTTCGCAACCGGCAATGTAATTAGCATGCCGAATATTACTTGGAGTGTGAATTGGAACAAAATCGCCAATAGATAAGACCATTTTACAATTTGGGCCCAAGTTAGAAGCAGAGCCTAAGGTGTAAATTATCGATAGTCCATATCTCGGAAACTATAAGAGATAATTCAATTTGGCAACCGGCAATGTAATTAGCATGCCGAATATTACTTGGAATGTGAATTGGAACGAAATCGCCAATAGATAAGACCATTTTACAATTTGGGCCCAAGTTAGAAGCAGAGCCTAAGGTGTAAATTATCGATAGTCCATATCTCGGAAACTATAAGAGATAATGCAATTTGGCAACCGGCAATGTAATTAGCATGCCGAATATTACTTGGAATGTGAATTGGAACGAAATCGCCAATAGATAAGACCATTTTACAATTTGGGCCCAAGTTAGAAGCAGAGCCTAAGGTGTAAATTATCGATAGTCCATATCTCGGAAACTATAAGAGATAATGCAATTTGGCAACCGGCAATGTAATTAGCATGCCGAATATTACTTGGAATGTGAATTGGAACGAAATCGCCAATAGATAAGACCATTTTACAATTTGGGCCCAAGTTAGAAGCAGAGCCTATGGTGTAAATTATCGATAGTCCATATCTCGGAAACTATAAGAGATAATGCAATTTGGCAACCGGCAATGTAATTAGCATGCCGCATATTACTTGGAATGTGAATTGGAACGAAATCGCCAATAGATAAGACCATTTTACAATTTGGGCCCAAGTTAGAAGCAGAGCCTAAGGTGTAAATTATCGATAGTCCATATCTCGGAAACTATAAGAGTTAATGCAATTTGGCAACCGGCAATGTAATTAGCATGCCGAATATTACTTGGAATGTGAATTGGAACGAAATCGCCAATAGATAAGACCATTTTACAATTTGGGCCCAAGTTAGAAGCAGAGCCTAAGGTGTAAATTATCGATAGTCCATATCTCGGAAACTATAAGAGATAATGCAATTTGGCAACCGGCAATGTAATTACCATGCCGAATATTACTTGGAATGTGAATTGGAACGAAATCGCCAATAGATAAGACCATTTTACAATTTGGGCCCAAGTTAGAAGCAGAGCCTAAGGTGTAAATTATCGATAGTCCATATCTCGAAAACTATAAGAGATAATGCAATTTGGCAACCGGCAATGTAATTAGCATGCCGAATATTACTTGGAATGTGAATTGGAACGAAATCGCCAATAGATAAGACCATTTTACAATTTGGGCCCAAGTTAGAAGCAGAGCCTAAGGTGTAAATTATTGATAGTCCATATCTCGGAAACTATAAGAGATAATGCAATTTCGCAACCGGCAATGTAATTAGCATGCCGAATATCACTTGGAATGTGAATTGGGACGAAATCGCCAATAGATAAGACCATTTTACAATTTGGGCCCAAGTTAGAAGCAGAGCCTAAGGTGTAAATTATCGATAGTCCATATCTCGGAAACTATAAGAGATAATGCAATTTGGCAACCGGCAATGTAATTAGCATGCCGAATATTACTTGGAATGTGAATTGGAACGAAATCGCCAATAGATAAGACCATTTTACAATTTGGGCCCAAGTTAGAAGCAGAGCCTAAGGTGTAAATTATCGATAGTCCATATCTCGGAAACTATAAGAGATAATGCAATTTCGCAACCGGCAATGTAATTAGCATGCCGAATATTACTTGGAGTGTGAATTGGAACGAAATCGCCAATAGATAAGACCATTTTACAATTTGGGCCCAAGTTAGAAGCAGAGCCTAAGGTGTAAATTATCGATAGTCCATATCTCGGAAACTATAAGAGATAATGCAATTTGGCAACCGGCAATGTAATTAGCATGCCGAATATTACTTGGAATGTGAATTGGAACGAAATCGCCAATAGATAAGACCATTTTACAATTTGGGCCCAAGTTAGAAGCAGAGCCTAAGGTGTAAATTATCGATAGTCCATATCTCGGAAACTATAAGAGTTAATGCAATTTGGCAACCGGCAATGTAATTAGCATGCCGAATATTACTTGGAATGTGAATTGGAACGAAATCGCCAATAGATAAGACCATTTTACAATTTGGGCCCAAGTTAGAAGCAGAGGCTAAGGTGTAAATTATCGATAGTCCATATCTCGAAAACTATAAGAGATAATGCAATTTGGCAACCGGCAATGTAATTAGCATGCCGAATATTACTTGGAATGTGAATTGGAACGAACTCGCCAATAGATAAGACCATTTTACAATTTGGGCCCAAGTTAGAAGCAGAGCCTAAGGTGTAAATTATTGATAGTCCATATCTCGGAAACTATAAGAGATAATGCAATTTCGCAACCGGCAATGTAATTAGCATGCCGAATATCACTTGGAATGTGAATTGGGACGAAATCGCCAATAGATAAGACCATTTTACAATTTGGGCCCAAGTTAGAAGCAGAGCCTAAGGTGTAAATTATCGATAGTCCATATCTCGGAAACTATAAGAGATAATGCAATTTGGCAACCGGCAATGTAATTAGCATGCCGAATATTACTTGGAATGTGAATTGGAACGAAATCGCCAATAGATAAGACCATTTTACAATTTGGGCCCAAGTTAGAAGCAGAGCCTAAGGTGTAAATTATCGATAGTCCATATCTCGGAAACTATAAGAGATAATGCAATTTCGCAACCGGCAATGTAATTAGCATGCCGAATATTACTTGGAGTGTGAATTGGAACGAAATCGCCAATAGATAAGACCATTTTACAATTTGGGCCCAAGTTAGAAGCAGAGCCTAAGGTGTAAATTATCGATAGTCCATATCTCGGAAACTATAAGAGATAATGCAATTTGGCAACCGGCAATGTAATTAGCATGCCGAATATTACTTGGAATGTGAATTGGAACGAAATCGCCAATAGATAAGACCATTTTACAATTTGGGCCCAAGTTAGAAGCAGAGCCTAAGGTGTAAATTATCGATAGTCCATATCTCGGAAACTATAAGAGATAATGCAATTTGGCAACCGGCAATGTAATTACCATGCCGAATATTACTTGGAATGTGAATTGGAACGAAATCGCCAATAGATAAGACCATTTTACAATTTGGGCCCAAGTTAGAAGCAGAGCCTAAGGTGTAAATTATTGATAGTCCATATCTCGGAAACTATAAGAGATAATGCAATTTCGCAACCGGCAATGTAATTAGCATGCCGAATATCACTTGGAATGTGAATTGGGACGAAATCGCCAATAGATAAGACCATTTTACAATTTGGGCCCAAGTTAGAAGCAGAGCCTAAGGTGTAAATTATCGATAGTCCATATCTCGGAAACTATAAGAGATAATGCAATTTGGCAACCGGCAATGTAATTAGCATGCCGAATATTACTTGGAATGTGAATTGGAACGAAATCGCCAATAGATAAGACCATTTTACAATTTGGGCCCAAGTTAGAAGCAGAGCCTAAGGTGTAAATTATCGATAGTCCATATCTCGGAAACTATAAGAGATAATGCAATTTGGCAACCGGCAATGTAATTAGCATGCCGAATATTACTTGGAATGTGAATTGGAACGAAATCGCCAATAGATAAGACCATTTTACAATTTGGGCCCAAGTTAGAAGCAGAGCCTAAGGTGTAAATTATCGATAGTCCATATCTCGGAAACTATAAGAGTTAATGCAATTTGGCAACCGGCAATGTAATTAGCATGCCGAATATTACTTGGAATGTGAATTGGAACGAAATCGCCAATAGATAAGACCATTTTACAATTTGGGCCCAAGTTAGAAGCAGAGCCTAAGGTGTAAATTATCGATAGTCCATATCTCGGAAACTATAAGAGATAATGCAATTTGGCAACCGGCAATGTAATTACCATGCCGAATATTACTTGGAATGTGAATTGGAACGAAATCGCCAATAGATAAGACCATTTTACAATTTGGGCCCAAGTTAGAAGCAGAGCCTAAGGTGTAAATTATCGATAGTCCATATCTCGAAAACTATAAGAGATAATGCAATTTGGCAACCGGCAATGTAATTAGCATGCCGAATATTACTTGGAATGTGAATTGGAACGAACTCGCCAATAGATAAGACCATTTTACAATTTGGGCTCAAGTTAGAAGCAGAGTCTAAGGTGTAAATTATTGATAGTCCATATCTCGGAAACTATAAGAGATAATGCAATTTCGCAACCGGCAATGTAATTAGCATGCCGAATATCACTTGGAATGTGAGTTGGGACGAAATCGCCAATAGATAAGACCATTTTACAATTTGGGCCCAAGTTAGAAGCAGAGCCTAAGGTGTAAATTATCGATAGTCCATATCTCGGAAACTATAAGAGATAATGCAATTTGGCAACCGGCAATGTAATTAGCATGCCGAATATTACTTGGAATGTGAATTGGAACGAAATCGCCAATAGATAAGACCATTTTACAATTTGGGCCCAAGTTAGAAGCAGAGCCTAAGGTGTAAATTATCGATAGTCCATATCTCGGAAACTATAAGAGATAATGCAATTTCGCAACCGGCAATGTAATTAGCATGCCGAATATTACTTGGAGTGTGAATTGGAACAAAATCGCCAATAGATAAGACCATTTTACAATTTGGGCCCAAGTTAGAAGCAGAGCCTAAGGTGTAAATTATCGATAGTCCATATCTCGGAAACTATAAGAGATAATTCAATTTGGCAACCGGCAATGTAATTAGCATGCCGAATATTACTTGGAATGTGAATTGGAACGAAATCGCCAATAGATAAGACCATTTTACAATTTGGGCCCAAGTTAGAAGCAGAGCCTAAGGTGTAAATTATCGATAGTCCATATCTCGGAAACTATAAGAGATAATGCAATTTGGCAACCGGCAATGTAATTAGCATGCCGAATATTACTTGGAATGTGAATTGGAACGAAATCGCCAATAGATAAGACCATTTTACAATTTGGGCCCAAGTTAGAAGCAGAGCCTAAGGTGTAAATTATCGATAGTCCATATCTCGGAAACTATAAGAGATAATGCAATTTGGCAACCGGCAATGTAATTAGCATGCCGAATATTACTTGGAATGTGAATTGGAACGAAATCGCCAATAGATAAGACCATTTTACAATTTGGGCCCAAGTTAGAAGCAGAGCCTATGGTGTAAATTATCGATAGTCCATATCTCGGAAACTATAAGAGATAATGCAATTTGGCAACCGGCAATGTAATTAGCATGCCGCATATTACTTGGAATGTGAATTGGAACGAAATCGCCAATAGATAAGACCATTTTACAATTTGGGCCCAAGTTAGAAGCAGAGCCTAAGGTGTAAATTATCGATAGTCCATATCTCGGAAACTATAAGAGTTAATGCAATTTGGCAACCGGCAATGTAATTAGCATGCCGAATATTACTTGGAATGTGAATTGGAACGAAATCGCCAATAGATAAGACCATTTTACAATTTGGGCCCAAGTTAGAAGCAGAGCCTAAGGTGTAAATTATCGATAGTCCATATCTCGGAAACTATAAGAGATAATGCAATTTGGCAACCGGCAATGTAATTACCATGCCGAATATTACTTGGAATGTGAATTGGAACGAAATCGCCAATAGATAAGACCATTTTACAATTTGGGCCCAAGTTAGAAGCAGAGCCTAAGGTGTAAATTATCGATAGTCCATATCTCGAAAACTATAAGAGATAATGCAATTTGGCAACCGGCAATGTAATTAGCATGCCGAATATTACTTGGAATGTGAATTGGAACGAAATCGCCAATAGATAAGACCATTTTACAATTTGGGCCCAAGTTAGAAGCAGAGCCTAAGGTGTAAATTATTGATAGTCCATATCTCGGAAACTATAAGAGATAATGCAATTTCGCAACCGGCAATGTAATTAGCATGCCGAATATCACTTGGAATGTGAATTGGGACGAAATCGCCAATAGATAAGACCATTTTACAATTTGGGCCCAAGTTAGAAGCAGAGCCTAAGGTGTAAATTATCGATAGCCCATATCTCGGAAACTATAAGAGATAATGCAATTTGGCAACCGGCAATGTAATTAGCATGCCGAATATTACTTGGAATGTGAATTGGAACGAAATCGCCAATAGATAAGACCATTTTACAATTTGGGCCCAAGTTAGAAGCAGAGCCTAAGGTGTAAATTATCGATAGTCCATATCTCGGAAACTATAAGAGATAATGCAATTTCGCAACCGGCAATGTAATTAGCATGCCGAATATTACTTGGAGTGTGAATTGGAACGAAATCGCCAATAGATAAGACCATTTTACAATTTGGGCCCAAGTTAGAAGCAGAGCCTAAGGTGTAAATTATCGATAGTCCATATCTCGGAAACTATAAGAGATAATGCAATTTGGCAACCGGCAATGTAATTAGCATGCCGAATATTACTTGGAATGTGAATTGGAACGAAATCGCCAATAGATAAGACCATTTTACAATTTGGGCCCAAGTTAGAAGCAGAGCCTAAGGTGTAAATTATCGATAGTCCATATCTCGGAAACTATAAGAGATAATGCAATTTGGCAACCGGCAATGTAATTAGCATGCCGAATATTACTTGGAATGTGAATTGGAACGAAATCGCCAATAGATAAGACCATTTTACAATTTGGGCCCAAGTTAGAAGCAGAGCCTAAGGTGTAAATTATCGATAGTCCATATCTCGGAAACTATAAGAGTTAATGCAATTTGGCAACCGGCAATGTAATTAGCATGCCGAATATTACTTGGAATGTGAATTGGAACGAAATCGCCAATAGATAAGACCATTTTACAATTTGGGCCCAAGTTAGAAGCAGAGGCTAAGGTGTAAATTATCGATAGTCCATATCTCGAAAACTATAAGAGATAATGCAATTTGGCAACCGGCAATGTAATTAGCATGCCGAATATTACTTGGAATGTGAATTGGAACGATCTCGCCAATAGATAAGACCATTTTACAATTTGGGCCCAAGTTAGAAGCAGAGCCTAAGGTGTAAATTATTGATAGTCCATATCTCGGAAACTATAAGAGATAATGCAATTTCGCAACCGGCAATGTAATTAGCATGCCGAATATCACTTGGAATGTGAATTGGGACGAAATCGCCAATAGATAAGACCATTTTACAATTTGGGCCCAAGTTAGAAGCAGAGCCTAAGGTGTAAATTATCGATAGTCCATATCTCGGAAACTATAAGAGATAATGCAATTTGGCAACCGGCAATGTAATTAGCATGCCGAATATTACTTGGAATGTGAATTGGAACGAAATCGCCAATAGATAAGACCATTTTACAATTTGGGCCCAAGTTAGAAGCAGAGCCTAAGGTGTAAATTATCGATAGTCCATATCTCGGAAACTATAAGAGATAATGCAATTTCGCAACCGGCAATGTAATTAGCATGCCGAATATTACTTGGAGTGTGAATTGGAACGAAATCGCCAATAGATAAGACCATTTTACAATTTGGGCCCAAGTTAGAAGCAGAGCCTAAGGTGTAAATTATCGATAGTCCATATCTCGGAAACTATAAGAGATAATGCAATTTGGCAACCGGCAATGTAATTAGCATTCCGAATATTACTTGGAATGTGAATTGGAACGAAATCGCCAATAGATAAGACCATTTTACAATTTGGGCCCAAGTTAGAAGCAGAGCCTAAGGTGTAAATTATCGATAGTCCATATCTCGGAAACTATAAGAGATAATGCAATTTGGCAACCGGCAATGTAATTAGCATGCCAAATATTACTTGGAATGTGAATTGGAACGAAATCGCCAATAGATAAGACCATTTTACAATTTGGGCCCAAGTTAGAAGCAGAACCTAAGGTGTAAATTATCGATAGTCCGTATCTCGGAAACTATAAGAGATAATGCAATTTGGCAACCGGCAATGTAATTAGCATGCCGACTATTACTTGGAATGTGAATTGCAACTAAATCGCCAATAGATAAGACCATTTTACAATTTGGGCCCAAGTTAGAAGCAGAGCCTAAGGTGTAAATTATCGATAGTCCATATCTCGGAAACTATAAGAGATAATGCAATTTGGCAACCGGCAATGTAATTAGCATACCGAATATTACTTGGAATGTGAATTGGAACGAAATCGCCAATAGATAAGACCATTTTACAATTTGGGCCCAAGTTAGAAGCAGAGCCTAAGGTGTAAATTATCGATAGTCCATATCTCGGAAACTATAAGAGATAATGCAATTTGGCAACCGGCAATGTAATTAGCATGCCGAATATTACTTGGAATGTGAATTGGAACGAAATCGCCAATAGATAAGGCCATTTAACAATTTGGGCCCAAGTTAGAAGCAGAGCCTAAGGTGTAAATTATTGATAGTCCATATCTCGGAAACTATAAGAGATAATGCAATTTCGCAACCGGCAATGTAATTAGCATGCCGAATATCACTTGGAATGTGAATTGGGACGAAATCGCCAATAGATAAGACCATTTTACAATTTGGGCCCAAGTTAAAAGCAGAGCCTAAGGTGTAAATTATCGATAGTCCATATCTCGGAAACTATAAGAGATAATGCAATTTGGCAACCGGCAATGTAATTAGCATGCCGAATATTACTTGGAATGTGAATTGGAACGAAATCGCCAATGGATAAGACCATTTTACAATTTGGGCCCAAGTTAGAAGCAGAGCCTAAGGTGTAAATTATCGATAGTCCATATCTCGGAAACTATAAGAGATAATGCAATTTGGCAACCGGCAATGTAATTAGCATGCCGAATATTACTTGGAATGTGAATTGGAACGAAATCGCCAATAGATAAGACCATTTTACAATTTGGGCCCAAGTTAGAAGCAGAGCCTAAGGTGTAAATTATCGATAGTCCATATCTCGGAAACTATAAGAGATAATGCAATTTGGCAACCGGCAATGTAATTAGCATGCCGAATATTACTTGGAATGTGAATTGCAACTAAATCGCCAATAGATAAGACCATTTTACAATTTGGGCCCAAGTTAGAAGCAGAGCCTAAGGTGTAAATTATCGATAGTCCATATCTCGGAAACTATAAGAGATAATGCAATTTGGCAACCGGCAATGTAATTAGCATGCCGAATATTACTTGGAATGTGAATTGGAACGAAATCGCCAATTGATAAGACCATTTTACAATTTGGGCCCAAGTTAGAAGCAGAGCCTAAGGTGTAAATTATCGATAGTCCATATCTCGGAAACTATAAGAGATAATGCAATTTGGCAACCGGCAATGTAATTAGCATGCCGAATATTACTTGGAATGTGAATTGGAACGAAATCGCCAATAGATAAGACCATTTTACAATTTGGGCCCAAGTTAGAAGCAGAGCCTAAGGTGTAAATTATCGATAGTCCATATCTCGGAAACTATAAGAGATAATGCAATTTGGCAACCGGCAATGTAATTAGCATGCCGAATATTACTTGGAATGTGAATTGCAACTAAATCGCCAATAGAAAAGACCATTTTACAATTTGGGCCCAAGTTAGAAGCAGAGCCTAAGGTGTAAATTATCGATAGTCCATATCTCGGAAACTATAAGAGATAATGCTATTTGGCAACCGGCAATGTAATTAGCATGCCGAATATTACTTGGAATGTGAATTGGAACGAAATCGCCAATAGATAAGACCATTTTACAATTTGGGCCCAAGTTAGAAGCAGAGCCTAATGTGTAAATTATCGATAGTCCATATCTCGGAAACTATAAGAGATAATGCAATTTGGCAACCGGCAATGTAATTAGCATGCCAAATATTACTTGGAATGTGAATTGGAACGAAATCGCCAATAGATAAGACCATTTTACAATTTGGGCCCAAGTTAGAAGCAGAGCCTAAGGTGTAAATTATCGATAGTCCATATCTCGGAAACTATAAGAGATAATGCTATTTGGCAACCGGCAATGTAATTAGCATGCCGAATATTACTTGGAATGTGAATTGCAACTAAATCGCCAATAGATAAGACCATTTTACAATTTGGGCCCAAGTTAAAAGCAGAGCCTAAGGTGTAAATTATCGATAGTCCATATCTCGGAAACTATAAGAGATAATGCAATTTGGCAACCGGCAATGTAATTAGCATGCCGAATATTACTTGGAATGTGAATTGGAACGAAATCGCCAATAGATAAGACCATTTTACAATTTGGGCCCAAGTTAGAAGCAGAGCCTAAGGTGTAAATTATCGATAGTCCATATCTCGGAAACTATAAGAGATAATGCAATTTGGCAACCGGCAATGTAATTAGCATGCCGAATATTACTTGGAATGTGAATTGGAACGAAATCGCCAATAGATAAGGCCATTTTACAATTTGGGCCCAAGTTAGAAGCAGAGCCTAAGGTGTAAATTATCGATAGTCCATATCTCGGAAACTATAAGAGATAATGCAATTTGGCAACCGGCAATGTAATTAGCATGCCGAATATTACTTGGAATGTGAATTGGAACGAAATCGCCAATAGATAAGACCATTTTACAATTTGGGCCCAAGTTAGAAGCAGAGCCTAAGGTGTAAATTATTGATAGTCCATATCTCGGAAACTATAAGAGAAAATCCAATTTCGCAACCGGCAATGTAATTAGCATGCCGAATATCACTTGGAATGTGAATTGGGACGAAATCGCCAATAGATAAAACCATTTTACAATTTGGGCCCAAGTTAGAAGCAGAGCCTAAGGTGTAAATTATCGATAGTCCATATCTCGGAAACTATAAGAGATAATGCAATTTGGCAACCGGCAATGTAATTAGCATGCCGAATATTACTTGGAATGTGAATTGGAACGAAATCGCCAATAGATAAGACCATTTTACCATTTGGGCCCAAGTTAGAAGCAGAGCCTCAGGTGTAAATTATCGATAGTCCATATCTCGGAAACTATAAGAGATAATGCAATTTGGCAACCGGCAATGTAATTAGCATGCCGAATATTACTTGGAATGTGAATTGGAACGAAATCGCCAATAGATAAGACCATTTTACAATTTGGGCCCAAGTTAGAAGCAGAGCCTAAGGTGTAAATTATCGATAGTCCATATCTCGGAAACTATAAGAGATAATGCAATTTCGCAACCGGCAATGTAATTAGCATGCCGAATATTACTTGGAGTGTGAATTTGAACGAAATCGCCAATAGATAAGACCATTTTACAATTTGGGCCCAAGTTAGAAGCAGAGCCTAAGGTGTAAATTATCGATAGTCCATATCTCGGAAACTATAAGAGATAATGCAATTTGGCAACCGGCAATGTAATTAGCATGCCGAATATTACTTGGAATGTGAATTGGAACGAAATCGCCAATAGATAAGACCATTTTACAATTTGGGCCCAAGTTAGAAGCAGAGCCTAAGGTGTAAATTATCGATAGTCCATATCTCGGAAACTATAAGAGATAATGCAATTTGGCAACCGGCAATGTAATTAGCATGCCGAATATTACTTGGAATGTGAATTGGAACGAAATCGCCAATAGATAAGACCATTTTACAATTTGGGCCCAAGTTAGAAGCAGAGCCTAAGGTGTAAATTATCGATAGTCCATATCTCGGAAACTATAAGAGATAATGCAATTTGGCAACCGGCAATGTAATTAGCATGCCGAATATTACTTGGAATGTGAATTGGAACGAAATCGCCAACCATTTTACAATTTGGGCCCAAGTTAGAAGCAGAGCCTAAGGTGTAAATTATCGATAGTCCATATCTCGGAAACTATAACAGATAATGCAATTTGGCAACCGGCAATGTAATTAGCATGCCGAATATTACTTGGAATGTGAATTGGAACGAAATCGCCAATTGATAAGACCATTTTACAATTTGGGCCCAAGTTAGAAGCAGAGCCTAAGGTGTAAATTATCGATAGTCCATATCTCGGAAACTATAAGAGATAATGCAATTTGGCAACCGGCAATGTAATTAGCATGCCGAATATTACTTGGAATGTGAATTGGAACGAAATCGCCAATAGAAAAGACCATTTTACAATTTGGGCCCAATTTAGAAGCAGAGCCTAAGGTGTAAATTATCGATAGTCCATATCTCGGAAACTATAAGAGATAATGCAATTTGGCAACCGGCAATGTAATTAGCATGCCGAATATTACTTGGAATGTGAATTGGAACGAAATCGCCAATAGATAAGACCATTTTACAATTTGGGCCCTAGTTAGAAGCAGAGCCTAAGGTGTAAATTATCGATAGTCCATATCTCGGAAACTATAAGAGATAATGCAATTTGGCAACCGGCAATGTAATTAGCATGCCGAATATTACTTGGAATGTGAATTGGAACGAAATCGCCAATAGATAAGACCATTTTACAATTTGGGCCAAAGTTAGAAGCAGAGCCTAAGGTGTAAATTATTGATAGTCCATATCTCGGAAACTATAAGAGATAATGCAATTTCGCAACCGGCAATGTAATTAGCATGCCGAATATCACTTGGAATGTGAATTGGGACGAAATCGCCAATAGATAAGACCATTTTACAATTTGGGCCCAAGTTAGAAGCAGAGCCTAAGGTGTAAATTATCGATAGTCCATATCTCGGAAACTATAAGAGATAATGCAATTTGGCAACCGGCAATGTAATTAGCATGCCGAATATTACTTGGAATGTGAATTGAAACGAAATCGCCAATAGATAAGACCATTTTACAATTTGGGCCCAAGTTAGAAGCAGAGCCTAAGGTGTAAATTATCGATAGTCCATATCTCGGAAACTATAAGAGATAATGCAATTTGGCAACCGGCAATGTAATTAGCATGCCGAATATTACTTGGAATGTGAATTGGAACGAAATCGCCAATAGATAAGACCATTTTACAATTTGGGCCCAAGTTAGAAGCAGAGCCTAAGGTGTAAATTATCGATAGTCCATATCTCGGAAACTATAAGAGATAATGCAATTTCGCAACCGGCAATGTAATTAGCATGCCGAATATTACTTGGAGTGTGAATTGGAACGAAATCGCCAATAGATAAGACCATTTTACAATTTGGGCCCAAGTTAGAAGCAGAGCCTAAGGTGTAAATTATCGATAGTCCATATCTCGGAAACTATAAGAGATAATGCAATTTGGCAACCGGCAATGTAATTAGCATGCCGAATATTACTTGGAATGTGAATTGGAACGAAATCGCCAATAGATAAGACCATTTTACAATTTGGGCCCAAGTTAGAAGCAGAGCCTAAGGTGTAAATTATCGATAGTCCATATCTCGGAAACTATAAGAGATAATGCAATTTGGCAACCGGCAATGTAATTAGCATGCCGAATATTACTTGGAATGTGAATTGGAACGAAATCGCCAATAGATAAGACCATTTTACAATTTGGGCCCAAGTTAGAAGCAGAGCCTAAGGTGTAAATTATCGATAGTCCATATCTCGGAAACTATAAGAGATAATGCAATTTGGCAACAGGCAATGTAATTAGCATGCCGAATATTACTTGGAATTTGAATTGCAACTAAATCGCCAATAGATAAGACCATTTTACAATTTGGGCCCAAGTTAGAAGCAGAGCCTAAGGTGTAAATAATCGATAGTCCATATCTCGGAAACTATAAGAGATAATGCAATTTGGCAACCGGCAATGTAATTAGCATGCCGAATATTACTTGGAATGTGAATTGGAACGAAATCGCCAATTGATAAGAACATTTTACAATTTGGGCCCAAGTTAGAAGCAGAGCCTAAGGTGTAAATTATCGATAGTCCATATCTCGGAAACTATAAGAGATAATGCAATTTGGCAACCGGCAATGTAATTAGCATGCCGAATATTACTTGGAATGTGAATTGGAACGAAATCACCAATAGATAAGACCATTTTACAATTTGGGCCCAAGTTAGAAGCAGAGCCTAAGGTGTAAATTATCGATAGTCCATATCTCGGAAACTATAAGAGATAATGCAATTTGGCAACCGGCAATGTAATTAGCATGCCGAATATTACTTGGAATGTGAATTGCAACTAAATCGCCAATAGATAAGACCATTTTACAATTTGGGCCCAAGTTAGAAGCAGAGCCTAAGGTGTAAATTATCGATAGTCCATATCTCGGAAACTATAAGAGATAATGCAATTTGGCAACCGGCAATGTAATTAGCATGCCGAATATTACTTGGAATGTGAATTGGAACGAAATCGCCAATAGATAAGACCATTTTACAATTTGGGCCCAAGTTAGAAGCAGAGCCTAAGGTGTAAATTATCGATAGTCCATATCTCGGAAACTATAAGAGATAATGCAATTTCGCAACCGGCAATGTAATTAGCATGCCGAATATCACTTGGAATGTGAATTGGGACGAAATCGCCAATAGATAAGACCATTTTACAATTTGGGCCCAGTTAGAAGCAGAGCCTAAGGTGTAAATTATCGATAGTCCATATCTCGGAAACTATAAGAGATAATGCAATTTGGCAACCGGCAATGTAATTAGCATGCCGAATATTACTTGGAATGTGAATTGGAATGAAATCGCCAATAGATAAGACCATTTTACAATTTGGGCCCAAGTTAGAAGCAGAGCCTAAGGTGTAAATTAACGATATTCCATATCTCGGAAACTATAAGAGATAATGCAATTTGGCAACCGGCAATGTAATTAGCATGCCGAATATTACTTGGAATGTGAATTGGAACGAATTCGCCAATAGATAAGACCATTTTACAATTTGGGCCCAAGTTAGAAGCAGAGCCTAAGGTGTAAATTATCGATAGTCCATATCACGGAAACTATAAGAGATAATGCAATTTGGCAAACGGCAATGTAATTAGCATGCCGAATATTACTTGGAATGTGAATTGGAACGAAATCGCCAATAGATAAGACCATTTTACAATTTGGGCCCAAGTTAGAAGCAGAGCCTAAGGTGTAAATTATTGATAGTCCATATCTCGGAAACTATAAGAGATAATGCAATTTCGCAACCGGCAATGTAATTAGCATGCCGAATATCACTTGGAATGTGAATTGGGACGAAATCGCCAATAGATAAGACCATTTTACAATTTGGGCCCAAGTTAGAAGCAGAGCCTAAGGTGTAAATTATCGATAGTCCATATCTCGGAAACTATAAGAGATAATGCAATTTGGCAACCGGCAATGTAATTAGCATGCCGAATATTACTTGGAATGTGAATTGGAACGAAATCGCCAATAGACAAGACCATTTTACAATTTGGGCCCAAGTTAGAAGCAGAGCCTAAGGTGTAAATTCTCGATAGTCTATATCTCGGAAACTATAAGAGATAATGCAATTTGGCAACCGGCAATGTAATTAGCATGCCGAATATTACTTGGAATGTGAATTGGAACGAAATCGCCAATAGATAAGACCATTTTACAATTTGGGCCCAAGTTAGAAGCAGAGCCTAAGGTGTAAATTATCGATAGTCCATATCTCGGAAACTATAAGAGATAATGCAATTTCGCAACCGGCAATGTAATTAGCATGCCGAATATTACTTGGAGTGTGAATTGGAACGAAATCGCCAATAGATAAGACCATTTTACAATTTGGGCCCAAGTTAGAAGCAGAGCCTAAGGTGTAAATTATCGATAGTCCATATCTCGGAAACTATAAGAGATAATGCAATTTGGCAACCGGCAATGTAATTAGCATGCCGAATATTACTTGGAATGTGAATTGGAACGAAATCGCCAATAGATAAGACCATTTTACAATTTGGGCCCAAGTTAGAAGCAGAGCCTAAGGTGTAAATTATCGATAGTCCGTATCTCGGAAACTATAAGAGATAATGCAATTTGGCAACCGGCAATGTAATTAGCATGCCGAATATTACTTGGAATGTGAATTGGAACGAAATCGCCAATAGATAAGACCATTTTACAATTTGGGCCCAAGTTAGAAGCAGAGCCTAAGGTGTAAATTATCGATAGTCCATATCTCGGAAACTATAAGAGATAATGCAATTTCGCAACCGGCAATGTAATTAGCATGCCGAATATCACTTGGAATGTGAATTGGGACGAAATCGCCAATAGATAAGACCATTTTACAATTTGGGCCCAAGTTAGAAGCAGAGCCTAAGGTGTAAATTATCGATAGTCCATATCTCGGAAACTATAAGAGATAATGCAATTTGGCAACCGGCAATGTAATTAGCATGCCGAATATTACTTGGAATGTGAATTGGAACGAAATCGCCAATAGATAAGACCATTTTACAATTTGGGCCCAAGTTAGAAGCAGAGCCTAAGGTGTAAATTATCGATAGTCCATATATCGGAAACTATAAGAGATAATGCAATTTGGCAACCGGCAATGTAATTAGCATGCCGAATATTACTTGGAATGTGAATTGGAACGAAATCGCCAATAGATAAGACCATTTTACAATTTGGGCCCAAGTTAGAAGCAGAGCCTAAGTTGTAAATTATCGATAGTCCATATCTCGGAAACTATAAGAGATAATGCAATTTGGCAACCGGCAATGTAATTAGCATGCCGAATATTACTTGGAATGTGAATTGGAACGAATTCGCCAATAGATAAGACCATTTTACAATTTGGGCCCAAGTTAGAAGCAGAGCCTAAGGTGTAAATTATCGATAGTCCATATCACGGAAACTATAAGAGATAATGCAATTTGGCAACCGGCAATGTAATTAGCATGCCGAATATTACTTGGAATGTGAATTGGAACGAAATCGCCAATAGATAAGACCATTTTACAATTTGGGCCCAAGTTAGAAGCAGAGCCTAAGGTGTAAATTATTGATAGTCCATATCTCGGAAACTATAAGAGATAATGCAATTTCCCAACCGGCAATGTAATTAGCATGCCGAATATCACTTGGAATGTGAATTGGGACGAAATCGCCAATAGATAAGACCATTTTACAATTTGGGCCCAAGTTAGAAGCAGAGCCTAAGGTGTAAATTATCGATAGTCCATATCTCGGAAACTATAAGAGATAATGCAATTTGGCAACCGGCAATGTAATTAGCATGCCGAATATTACTTGGAATGTGAATTGGAACGAAATCGCCAATAGATAAGACCATTTTACAATTTGGGCCCAAGTTAGAAGCAGAGCCTAAGGTGTAAATTATCGATAGTCTATATCTCGGAAACTATAAGAGATAATGCAATTTGGCAACCGGCAATGTAATTAGCATGCCGAATATTACTTGGAATGTGAACTGGAACGAAATCGCCAATAGATAAGACCATTTTACAATTTGGGCCCAAGTTAGAAGCAGAGCCTAAGGTGTAAATTATCGATAGTCCATATCTCGGAAACTATAAGAGATAATGCAATTTCGCAACCGGCAATGTAATTAGCATGCCGAATATTACTTGGAGTGTGAATTGGAACGAAATCGCCAATAGATAAGACCATTTTACAATTTGGGCCCAAGTTAGAAGCAGAGCCTAAGGTGTAAATTATCGATAGTCCATATCTCGGAAACTATAAGAGATAATGCAATTTGGCAACCGGCAATGTAATTAGCATGCCGAATATTACTTGGAATGTGAATTGCAACTAAATCGCCAATAGATAAGACCATTTTACAATTTGGGCCCAAGTTAGAAGCAGAGCCTAAGGTGTAAATTATCGATAGTCCATATCTCGGAAACTATAAGAGATAATGCAATTTGGCAACCGGCAATGTAATTAGCATGCCGAATATTACTTGGAATGTGAATTGCAACTAAATCGCCAATAGATAAGACCATTTTACAATTTGGGCCCAAGTTAGAAGCAGAGCCTAAGGTGTAAATTATCGATAGTCCATATCTCGGAAACTATAAGAGATAATGCAATTTGGCAACCGGCAATGTAATTAGCATGCCGAATATTACTTGGAATGTGAATTGGAACGAAATCGCCAATAGATAAGACCATTTTACAATTTGGGCCCAAGTTAGAAGCAGAGCCTAAGGTGTAAATTATCGATAGTCCATATCTCGGAAACTATAAGAGATAATGCAATTTCGCAACCGGCAATGTAATTAGCATGCCGAATATCACTTGGAATGTGAATTGGGACGAAATCGCCAATAGATAAGACCATTTTACAATTTGGGCCCTGTTAGAAGCAGAGCCTAAGGTGTAAATTATCGATAGTCCATATCTCGGAAACTATAAGAGATAATGCAATTTGGCAACCGGCAATGTAATTAGCATGCCGAATATTACTTGGAATGTGAATTGGAATGAAATCGCCAATAGATAAGACCATTTTACAATTTGGGCCCAAGTTAGAAGCAGAGCCTAAGGTGTAAATTAACGATAGTCCATATCTCGGAAACTATAAGAGATAATGCAATTTGGCAACCGGCAATGTAATTAGCATGCCGAATATTACTTGGAATGTGAATTGGAACGAATTCGCCAATAGATAAGACCATTTTACAATTTGGGCCCAAGTTAGAAGCAGAGCCTAAGGTGTAAATTATCGATAGTCCATATCACGGAAACTATAAGAGATAATGCAATTTGGCAAACGGCAATGTAATTAGCATGCCGAATATTACTTGGAATGTGAATTGGAACGAAATCGCCAATAGATAAGACCATTTTACAATTTTGGGCCCAAGTTAGAAGCAGAGCCTAAGGTGTAAATTATTGATAGTCCATATCTCGGAAACTATAAGAGATAATGCAATTTCGCAACCGGCAATGTAATTAGCATGCCGAATATCACTTGGAATGTGAATTGGGACGAAATCGCCAATAGATAAGACCATTTTACAATTTGGGCCCAAGTTAGAAGCAGAGCCTAAGGTGTAAATTATCGATAGTCCATATCTCGGAAACTATAAGAGATAATGCAATTTGGCAACCGGCAATGTAATTAGCATGCCGAATATTACTTGGAATGTCAATTGGAACGAAATCGCCAATAGATAAGACCATTTTACAATTTGGGCCCAAGTTAGAAGCAGAGCCTAAGGTGTAAATTCTCGATAGTCTATATCTCGGAAACTATAAGAGATAATGCAATTTGGCAACCGGCAATGTAATTAGCATGCCGAATATTACTTGGAATGTGAATTGGAACGAAATCGACAATAGATAAGACCATTTTACAATTTGGGCCCAAGTTAGAAGCAGAGCCTAAGGTGTAAATTATCGATAGTCCATATCTCGGAAACTATAAGAGATAATGCAATTTCGCAACCGGCAATGTAATTAGCATGCCGAATATTACTTGGAGTGTGAATTGGAACGAAATCGCCAATAGATAAGACCATTTTACAATTTGGGCCCAAGTTAGAAGCAGAGCCTAAGGTGTAAATTATCGATAGTCCATATCTCGGAAACTATAAGAGATAATGCAATTTCGCAACCGGCAATGTAATTAGCATGCCGAATATTACTTGGAGTGTGAATTGGAACGAAATCGCCAATAGATAAGACCATTTTACAATTTGGGCCCAAGTTAGAAGCAGAGCCTAAGGTGTAAATTATCGATAGTCCATATCTCGGAAACTATAAGAGATAATGCAATTTGGCAACCGGCAATGTAATTAGCATGCCGAATATTACTTGGAATGTGAATTGGAACGAAATCGCCAATAGATAAGACCATTTTACAATTTGGGCCCAAGTTAGAAGCAGAGCCTAAGGTGTAAATTATCGATAGTCCATATCTCGGAAACTATAAGAGATAATGCAATTTGGCAACCGGCAATGTAATTAGCATGCCAAATATTACTTGGAATGTGAATTGGAACGAAATCGCCAATAGATAAGACCATTTTACAATTTGGGCCCAAGTTAGAAGCAGAACCTAAGGTGTAAATTATCGATAGTCCATATCTCGGAAACTATAAGAGATAATGCAATTTGGCAACCGGCAATGTAATTAGCATGCCGACTATTACTTGGAATGTGAATTGCAACTAAATCGCCAATAGATAAGACCATTTTACAATTTGGGCCCAAGTTAGAAGCAGAGCCTAAGGTGTAAATTATCGATAGTCCATATCTCGGAAACTATAAGAGATAATGCAATTTGGCAACCGGCAATGTAATTAGCATACCGAATATTACTTGGAATGTGAATTGGAACGAAATCGCCAATAGATAAGACCATTTTACAATTTGGGCCCAAGTTAGAAGCAGAGCCTAAGGTGTAAATTATCGATAGTCCATATCTCGGAAACTATAAGAGATAATGCAATTTGGCAACCGGCAATGTAATTAGCATGCCGAATATTACTTGGAATGTGAATTGGAACGAAATCGCCAATAGATAAGGCCATTTAACAATTTGGGCCCAAGTTAGAAGCAGAGCCTAAGGTGTAAATTATTGATAGTCCATATCTCGGAAACTATAAGAGATAATGCAATTTCGCAACCGGCAATGTAATTAGCATGCCGAATATCACTTGGAATGTGAATTGGGACGAAATCGCCAATAGATAAGACCATTTTACAATTTGGGCCCAAGTTAGAAGCAGAGCCTAAGGTGTAAATTATCGATAGTCCATATCTCGGAAACTATAAGAGATAATGCAATTTGGCAACCGGCAATGTAATTAGCATGCCGAATATTACTTGGAATGTGAATTGGAACGAAATCGCCAATGGATAAGACCATTTTACAATTTGGGCCCAAGTTAGAAGCAGAGCCTAAGGTGTAAATTATCGATAGTCCATATCTCGGAAACTATAAGAGATAATGCAATTTGGCAACCGGCAATGTAATTAGCATGCCGAATATTACTTGGAATGTGAATTGGAACGAAATCGCCAATAGATAAGACCATTTTACAATTTGGGCCCAAGTTAGAAGCAGAGCCTAAGGTGTAAATTATCGATAGTCCATATCTCGGAAACTATAAGAGATAATGCAATTTGGCAACCGGCAATGTAATTAGCATGCCGAATATTACTTGGAATGTGCATTGCAACTAAATCGCCAATAGATAAGACCATTTTACAATTTGGGCCCAAGTTAGAAGCAGAGCCTAAGGTGTAAATTATCGATAGTCCATATCTCGGAAACTATAAGAGATAATGCAATTTGGCAACCGGCAATGTAATTAGCATGCCGAATATTACTTGGAATGTGAATTGGAACGAAATCGCCAATTGATAAGACCATTTTACAATTTGGGCCCAAGTTAGAAGCAGAGCCTAAGGTGTAAATTATCGATAGTCCATATCTCGGAAACTATAAGAGATAATGCAATTTGGCAACCGGCAATGTAATTAGCATGCCGAATATTACTTGGAATGTGAATTGGAACGAAATCGCCAATAGATAAGACCATTTTACAATTTGGGCCCAAGTTAGAAGCAGAGCCTAAGGTGTAAATTATCGATAGTCCATATCTCGGAAACTATAAGAGATAATGCAATTTGGCAACCGGCAATGTAATTAGCATGCCGAATATTACTTGGAATGTGAATTGCAACTAAATCGCCAATAGAAAAGACCATTTTACAATTTGGGCCCAAGTTAGAAGCAGAGCCTAAGGTGTAAATTATCGATAGTCCATATCTCGGAAACTATAAGAGATAATGCTATTTGGCAACCGGCAATGTAATTAGCATGCCGAATATTACCTGGAATGTGAATTGGAACGAAATCGCCAATAGATAAGACCATTTTACAATTTGGGCCCAAGTTAGAAGCAGAGCCTTATGTGTAAATTATCGATAGTCCATATCTCGGAAACTATAAGAGATAATGCAATTTGGCAACCGGCAATGTAATTAGCATGCCAAATATTACTTGGAATGTGAATTGGAACGAAATCGCCAATAGATAAGACCATTTTACAATTTGGGCCCAAGTTAGAAGCAGAGCCTAAGGTGTAAATTATCGATAGTCCATATCTCGGAAACTATAAGAGATAATGCTATTTGGCAACCGGCAATGTAATTAGCATGCCGAATATTACTTGGAATGTGAATTGCAACTAAATCGCCAATAGATAAGACCATTTTACAATTTGGGCCCAAGTTAAAAGCAGAGCCTAAGGTGTAAATTATCGATAGTCCATATCTCGGAAACTATAAGAGATAATGCAATTTGGCAACCGGCAATGTAATTAGCATGCCGAATATTACTTGGAATGTGAATTGGAACGAAATCGCCAATAGATAAGACCATTTTACAATTTGGGCCCAAGTTAGAAGCAGAGCCTAAGGTGTAAATTATCGATAGTCCATATCTCGGAAACTATAAGAGATAATGCAATTTGGCAACCGGCAATGTAATTAGCATGCCGAATATTACTTGGAATGTGAATTGGAACGAAATCGCCAATAGATAAGGCCATTTTACAATTTGGGCCCAAGTTAGAAGCAGAGCCTAAGGTGTAAATTATCGATAGTCCATATCTCGGAAACTATAAGAGATAATGCAATTTGGCAACCGGCAATGTAATTAGCATGCCGAATATTACTTGGAATGTGAATTGGAACGAAATCGCCAATAGATAAGACCATTTTACAATTTGGGCCCAAGTTAGAAGCAGAGCCTAAGGTGTAAATTATTGATAGTCCATATCTCGGAAACTATAAGAGAAAATCCAATTTCGCAACCGGCAATGTAATTAGCATGCCGAATATCACTTGGAATGTGAATTGGGACGAAATCGCCAATAGATAAAACCATTTTACAATTTGGGCCCAAGTTAGAAGCAGAGCCTAAGGTGTAAATTATCGATAGTCCATATCTCGGAAACTATAAGAGATAATGCAATTTGGCAACCGGCAATGTAATTAGCATGCCGAATATTACTTGGAATGTGAATTGGAACGAAATCGCCAATAGATAAGACCATTTTACCATTTGGGCCCAAGTTAGAAGCAGAGCCTCAGGTGTAAATTATCGATAGTCCATATCTCGGAAACTATAAGAGATAATGCAATTTGGCAACCGGCAATGTAATTAGCATGCCGAATATTACTTGGAATGTGAATTGGAACGAAATCGCCAATAGATAAGACCATTTTACAATTTGGGCCCAAGTTAGAAGCAGAGCCTAAGGTGTAAATTATCGATAGTCCATATCTCGGAAACTATAAGAGATAATGCAATTTCGCAACCGGCAATGTAATTAGCATGCCGAATATTACTTGGAGTGTGAATTTGAACGAAATCGCCAATAGATAAGACCATTTTACAATTTGGGCCCAAGTTAGAAGCAGAGCCTAAGGTGTAAATTATCGATAGTCCATATCTCGGAAACTATAAGAGATAATGCAATTTGGCAACCGGCAATGTAATTAGCATGCCGAATATTACTTGGAATGTGAATTGGAACGAAATCGCCAATAGATAAGACCATTTTACAATTTGGGCCCAAGTTAGAAGCAGAGCCTAAGGTGTAAATTATCGATAGTCCATATCTCGGAAACTATAAGAGATAATGCAATTTGGCAACCGGCAATGTAATTAGCATGCCGAATATTACTTGGAATGTGAATTGGAACGAAATCGCCAATAGATAAGACCATTTTACAATTTGGGCCCAAGTTAGAAGCAGAGCCTAAGGTGTAAATTATCGATAGTCCATATCTCGGAAACTATAAGAGATAATGCAATTTGGCAACCGGCAATGTAATTAGCATGCCGAATATTACTTGGAATGTGAATTGCAACCATTTTACAATTTGGGCCCAAGTTAGAAGCAGAGCCTAAGGTGTAAATTATCGATAGTCCATATCTCGGAAACTATAACAGATAATGCAATTTGGCAACCGGCAATGTAATTAGCATGCCGAATATTACTTGGAATGTGAATTGGAACGAAATCGCCAATTGATAAGACCATTTTACAATTTGGGCCCAAGTTAGAAGCAGAGCCTAAGGTGTAAATTATCGATAGTCCATATCTCGGAAACTATAAGAGATAATGCAATTTGGCAACCGGCAATGTAATTAGCATGCCGAATATTACTTGGAATGTGAATTGGAACGAAATCGCCAATAGAAAAGACCATTTTACAATTTGGGCCCAATTTAGAAGCAGAGCCTAAGGTGTAAATTATCGATAGTCCATATCTCGGAAACTATAAGAGATAATGCAATTTGGCAACCGGCAATGTAATTAGCATGCCGAATATTACTTGGAATGTGAATTGGAACGAAATCGCCAATAGATAAGACCATTTTACAATTTGGGCCCTAGTTAGAAGCAGAGCCTAAGGTGTAAATTATCGATAGTCCATATCTCGGAAACTATAAGAGATAATGCAATTTGGCAACCGGCAATGTAATTAGCATGCCGAATATTACTTGGAATGTGAATTGGAACGAAATCGCCAATAGATAAGACCATTTTACAATTTGGGCCAAAGTTAGAAGCAGAGCCTAAGGTGTAAATTATTGATAGTCCATATCTCGGAAACTATAAGAGATAATGCAATTTCGCAACCGGCAATGTAATTAGCATGCCGAATATCACTTGGAATGTGAATTGGGACGAAATCGCCAATAGATAAGACCATTTTACAATTTGGGCCCAAGTTAGAAGCAGAGCCTAAGGTGTAAATTATCGATAGTCCATATCTCGGAAACTATAAGAGATAATGCAATTTGGCAACCGGCAATGTAATTAGCATGCCGAATATTACTTGGAATGTGAATTGAAACGAAATCGCCAATAGATAAGACCATTTTACAATTTGGGCCCAAGTTAGAAGCAGAGCCTAAGGTGTAAATTATCGATAGTCCATATCTCGGAAACTATAAGAGATAATGCAATTTGGCAACCGGCAATGTAATTAGCATGCCGAATATTACTTGGAATGTGAATTGGAACGAAATCGCCAATAGATAAGACCATTTTACAATTTGGGCCCAAGTTAGAAGCAGAGCCTAAGGTGTAAATTATCGATAGTCCATATCTCGGAAACTATAAGAGATAATGCAATTTCGCAACCGGCAATGTAATTAGCATGCCGAATATTACTTGGAGTGTGAATTGGAACGAAATCGCCAATAGATAAGACCATTTTACAATTTGGGCCCAAGTTAGAAGCAGAGCCTAAGGTGTAAATTATCGATAGTCCATATCTCGGAAACTATAAGAGATAATGCAATTTGGCAACCGGCAATGTAATTAGCATGCCGAATATTACTTGGAATGTGAATTGGAACGAAATCGCCAATAGATAAGACCATTTTACAATTTGGGCCCAAGTTAGAAGCAGAGCCTAAGGTGTAAATTATCGATAGTCCATATCTCGGAAACTATAAGAGATAATGCAATTTGGCAACCGGCAATGTAATTAGCATGCCGAATATTACTTGGAATGTGAATTGGAACGAAATCGCCAATAGATAAGACCATTTTACAATTTGGGCCCAAGTTAGAAGCAGAGCCTAAGGTGTAAATTATCGATAGTCCATATCTCGGAAACTATAAGAGATAATGCAATTTGGCAACAGGCAATGTAATTAGCATGCCGAATATTACTTGGAATTTGAATTGCAACTAAATCGCCAATAGATAAGACCATTTTACAATTTGGGCCCAAGTTAGAAGCAGAGCCTAAGGTGTAAATAATCGATAGTCCATATCTCGGAAACTATAAGAGATAATGCAATTTGGCAACCGGCAATGTAATTAGCATGCCGAATATTACTTGGAATGTGAATTGGAACGAAATCGCCAATTGATAAGACCATTTTACAATTTGGGCCCAAGTTAGAAGCAGAGCCTAAGGTGTAAATTATCGATAGTCCATATCTCGGAAACTATAAGAGATAATGCAATTTGGCAACCGGCAATGTAATTAGCATGCCGAATATTACTTGGAATGTGAATTGGAACGAAATCACCAATAGATAAGACCATTTTACAATTTGGGCCCAAGTTAGAAGCAGAGCCTAAGGTGTAAATTATCGATAGTCCATATCTCGGAAACTATAAGAGATAATGCAATTTGGCAACCGGCAATGTAATTAGCATGCCGAATATTACTTGGAATGTGAATTGCAACTAAATCGCCAATAGATAAGACCATTTTACAATTTGGGCCCAAGTTAGAAGCAGAGCCTAAGGTGTAAATTATCGATAGTCCATATCTCGGAAACTATAAGAGATAATGCAATTTGGCAACCGGCAATGTAATTAGCATGCCGAATATTACTTGGAATGTGAATTGGAACGAAATCGCCAATAGATAAGACCATTTTACAATTTGGGCCCAAGTTAGAAGCAGAGCCTAAGGTGTAAATTATCGATAGTCCATATCTCGGAAACTATAAGAGATAATGCAATTTCGCAACCGGCAATGTAATTAGCATGCCGAATATCACTTGGAATGTGAATTGGGACGAAATCGCCAATAGATAAGACCATTTTACAATTTGGGCCCAAGTTAGAAGCAGAGCCTAAGGTGTAAATTATCGATAGTCCATATCTCGGAAACTATAAGAGATAATGCAATTTGGCAACCGGCAATGTAATTAGCATGCCGAATATTACTTGGAATGTGAATTGGAACGAAATCGCCAATAGACAAGACCATTTTACAATTTGGGCCCAAGTTAGAAGCAGAGCCTAAGGTGTAAATTCTCGATAGTCTATATCTCGGAAACTATAAGAGATAATGCAATTTGGCAACCGGCAATGTAATTAGCATGCCGAATATTACTTGGAATGTGAATTGGAACGAAATCGCCAATAGATAAGACCATTTTACAATTTGGGCCCAAGTTAGAAGCAGAGCCTAAGGTGTAAATTATCGATAGTCCATATCTCGGAAACTATAAGAGATAATGCAATTTCGCAACCGGCAATGTAATTAGCATGCCGAATATTACTTGGAGTGTGAATTGGAACGAAATCGCCAATAGATAAGACCATTTTACAATTTGGGCCCAAGTTAGAAGCAGAGCCTAAGGTGTAAATTATCGATAGTCCATATCTCGGAAACTATAAGAGATAATGCAATTTGGCAACCGGCAATGTAATTAGCATGCCGAATATTACTTGGAATGTGAATTGGAACGAAATCGCCAATAGATAAGACCATTTTACAATTTGGGCCCAAGTTAGAAGCAGAGCCTAAGGTGTAAATTATCGATAGTCCATATCTCGGAAACTATAAGAGATAATGCAATTTGGCAACCGGCAATGTAATTAGCATGCCGAATATTACTTGGAATGTGAATTGGAACGAAATCGCCAATAGATAAGACCATTTTACAATTTGGGCCCAAGTTAGAAGCAGAGCCTAAGGTGTAAATTATCGATAGTCCATATCTCGGAAACTATAAGAGATAATGCAATTTCGCAACCGGCAATGTAATTAGCATGCCGAATATCACTTGGAATGTGAATTGGGACGAAATCGCCAATAGATAAGACCATTTTACAATTTGGGCCCAAGTTAGAAGCAGAGCCTAAGGTGTAAATTATCGATAGTCCATATCTCGGAAACTATAAGAGATAATGCAATTTGGCAACCGGCAATGTAATTAGCATGCCGAATATTACTTGGAATGTGAATTGGAACGAAATCGCCAATAGATAAGACCATTTTACAATTTGGGCCCAAGTTAGAAGCAGAGCCTAAGGTGTAAATTATCGATAGTCCATATATCGGAAACTATAAGAGATAATGCAATTTGGCAACCGGCAATGTAATTAGCATGCCGAATATTACTTGGAATGTGAATTGGAACGAAATCGCCAATAGATAAGACCATTTTACAATTTGGGCCCAAGTTAGAAGCAGAGCCTAAGTTGTAAATTATCGATAGTCCATATCTCGGAAACTATAAGAGATAATGCAATTTGGCAACCGGCAATGTAATTAGCATGCCGAATATTACTTGGAATGTGAATTGGAACGAATTCGCCAATAGATAAGACCATTTTACAATTTGGGCCCAAGTTAGAAGCAGAGCCTAAGGTGTAAATTATCGATAGTCCATATCACGGAAACTATAAGAGATAATGCAATTTGGCAACCGGCAATGTAATTAGCATGCCGAATATTACTTGGAATGTGAATTGGAACGAAATCGCCAATAGATAAGACCATTTTACAATTTGGGCCCAAGTTAGAAGCAGAGCCTAAGGTGTAAATTATTGATAGTCCATATCTCGGAAACTATAAGAGATAATGCAATTTCCCAACCGGCAATGTAATTAGCATGCCGAATATCACTTGGAATGTGAATTGGGACGAAATCGCCAATAGATAAGACCATTTTACAATTTGGGCCCAAGTTAGAAGCAGAGCCTAAGGTGTAAATTATCGATAGTCCATATCTCGGAAACTATAAGAGATAATGCAATTTGGCAACCGGCAATGTAATTAGCATGCCGAATATTACTTGGAATGTGAATTGGAACGAAATCGCCAATAGATAAGACCATTTTACAATTTGGGCCCAAGTTAGAAGCAGAGCCTAAGGTGTAAATTATCGATAGTCTATATCTCGGAAACTATAAGAGATAATGCAATTTGGCAACCGGCAATGTAATTAGCATGCCGAATATTACTTGGAATGTGAATTGGAACGAAATCGCCAATAGATAAGACCATTTTACAATTTGGGCCCAAGTTAGAAGCAGAGCCTAAGGTGTAAATTATCGATAGTCCATATCTCGGAAACTATAAGAGATAATGCAATTTCGCAACCGGCAATGTAATTAGCATGCCGAATATTACTTGGAGTGTGAATTGGAACGAAATCGCCAATAGATAAGACCATTTTACAATTTGGGCCCAAGTTAGAAGCAGAGCCTAAGGTGTAAATTATCGATAGTCCATATCTCGGAAACTATAAGAGATAATGCAATTTGGCAACCGGCAATGTAATTAGCATGCCGAATATTACTTGGAATGTGAATTGCAACTAAATCGCCAATAGATAAGACCATTTTACAATTTGGGCCCAAGTTAGAAGCAGAGCCTAAGGTGTAAATTATCGATAGTCCATATCTCGGAAACTATAAGAGATAATGCAATTTGGCAACCGGCAATGTAATTAGCATGCCGAATATTACTTGGAATGTGAATTGCAACTAAATCGCCAATAGATAAGACCATTTTACAATTTGGGCCCAAGTTAGAAGCAGAGCCTAAGGTGTAAATTATCGATAGTCCATATCTCGGAAACTATAAGAGATAATGCAATTTGGCAACCGGCAATGTAATTAGCATGCCGAATATTACTTGGAATGTGAATTGGAACGAAATCGCCAATAGATAAGACCATTTTACAATTTGGGCCCAAGTTAGAAGCAGAGCCTAAGGTGTAAATTATCGATAGTCCATATCTCGGAAACTATAAGAGATAATGCAATTTCGCAACCGGCAATGTAATTAGCATGCCGAATATCACTTGGAATGTGAATTGGGACGAAATCGCCAATAGATAAGACCATTTTACAATTTGGGCCCAGTTAGAAGCAGAGCCTAAGGTGTAAATTATCGATAGTCCATATCTCGGAAACTATAAGAGATAATGCAATTTGGCAACCGGCAATGTAATTAGCATGCCGAATATTACTTGGAATGTGAATTGGAATGAAATCGCCAATAGATAAGACCATTTTACAATTTGGGCCCAAGTTAGAAGCAGAGCCTAAGGTGTAAATTATCGATAGTCCATATCTCGGAAACTATAAGAGTTAATGCAATTTGGCAACCGGCAATGTAATTAGCATGCCGAATATTACTTGGAATGTGAATTGGAACGAATTCGCCAATAGATAAGACCATTTTACAATTTGGGCCCAAGTTAGAAGCAGAGCCTAAGGTGTAAATTATCGATAGTCCATATCACGGAAACTATAAGAGATAATGCAATTTGGCAAACGGCAATGTAATTAGCATGCCGAATATTACTTGGAATGTGAATTGGAACGAAATCGCCAATAGATAAGACCATTTTACAATTTTGGGCCCAAGTTAGAAGCAGAGCCTAAGGTGTAAATTATTGATAGTCCATATCTCGGAAACTATAAGAGATAATGCAATTTCGCAACCGGCAATGTAATTAGCATGCCGAATATCACTTGGAATGTGAATTGGGACGAAATCGCCAATAGATAAGACCATTTTACAATTTGGGCCCAAGTTAGAAGCAGAGCCTAAGGTGTAAATTATCGATAGTCCATATCTCGGAAACTATAAGAGATAATGCAATTTGGCAACCGGCAATGTAATTAGCATGCCGAATATTACTTGGAATGTCAATTGGAACGAAATCGCCAATAGATAAGACCATTTTACAATTTGGGCCCAAGTTAGAAGCAGAGCCTAAGGTGTAAATTCTCGATAGTCTATATCTCGGAAACTATAAGAGATAATGCAATTTGGCAACCGGCAATGTAATTAGCATGCCGAATATTACTTGGAATGTGAATTGGAACGAAATCGCCAATAGATAAGACCATTTTACAATTTGGGCCCAAGTTAGAAGCAGAGCCTAAGGTGTAAATTATCGATAGTCCATATCTCGGAAACTATAAGAGATAATGCAATTTCGCAACCGGCAATGTAATTAGCATGCCGAATATTACTTGGAGTGTGAATTGGAACGAAATCGCCAATAGATAAGACCATTTTACAATTTGGGCCCAAGTTAGAAGCAGAGCCTAAGGTGTAAATTATCGATAGTCCATATCTCGGAAACTATAAGAGATAATGCAATTTGGCAACCGGCAATGTAATTAGCATGCCGAATATTACTTGGAATGTGAATTGGAACGAAATCGCCAATAGATAAGACCATTTTACAATTTGGGCCCAAGTTAGAAGCGGAGCCTAAGGTGTAAATTATCGATAGTCCATATCTCGGAAACTATAAGAGATAATGCAATTAGGCGATCGGCAATGTAATTAGCATGCTGAATATTACTTGGAATGTGAATTGGAACGAAATCGCCAATAGATAAGACCATTTTACAATTTGGGCCCAAGTTAGAAGCAGAGCCTAAGGTGTAAATTATCGATAGTCCATATCTCGGAAACTATAAGAGATAATGCAATTTCGCAACCGGCAATGTAATTAGCATGCCGAATATCACTTGGAATGTGAATTGGGACGAAATCGCCAATAGATAAGACCATTTTACAATTTGGGCCCAAGTTAGAAGCAGAGCCTAAGGTGTAAATTATCGATAGTCCATATCTCGGAAACTATAAGAGATAATGCAATTTGGCAACCGGCAATGTAATTAGCATGCCGAATATTACTTGGAATGTGAATTGGAACGAAATCGCCAATAGATAAGACCATTTTACAATTTGGGCCCAAGTTAGAAGCAGAGCCTAAGGTGTAAATTATCGATAGTCCATATATCGGAAACTATAAGAGATAATGCAATTTGGCAACCGGCAATGTAATTAGCATGCCGAATATTACTTGGAATGTGAATTGGAACGAAATCGCCAATAGATAAGACCATTTTACAATTTGGGCCCAAGTTAGAAGCAGAGCCTAAGTTGTAAATTATCGATAGTCCATATCTCGGAAACTATAAGAGATAATGCAATTTGGCAACCGGCAATGTAATTAGCATGCCGAATATTACTTGGAATGTGAATTGGAACGAATTCGCCAATAGATAAGACCATTTTACAATTTGGGCCCAAGTTAGAAGCAGAGCCTAAGGTGTAAATTATCGATAGTCCATATCACGGAAACTATAAGAGATAATGCAATTTGGCAACCGGCAATGTAATTAGCATGCCGAATATTACTTGGAATGTGAATTGGAACGAAATCGCCAATAGATAAGACCATTTTACAATTTGGGCCCAAGTTAGAAGCAGAGCCTAAGGTGTAAATTATTGATAGTCCATATCTCGGAAACTATAAGAGATAATGCAATTTCGCAACCGGCAATGTAATTAGCATGCCGAATATCACTTGGAATGTGAATTGGGACGAAATCGCCAATAGATAAGACCATTTTACAATTTGGGCCCAAGTTAGAAGCAGAGCCTAAGGTGTAAATTATCGATAGTCCATATCTCGGAAACTATAAGAGATAATGCAATTTGGCAACCGGCAATGTAATTAGCATGCCGAATATTACTTGGAATGTGAATTGGAACGAAATCGCCAATAGATAAGACCATTTTACAATTTGGGCCCAAGTTAGAAGCAGAGCCTAAGGTGTAAATTATCGATAGTCTATATCTCGGAAACTATAAGAGATAATGCAATTTGGCAACCGGCAATGTAATTAGCATGCCGAATATTACTTGGAATGTGAATTGGAACGAAATCGCCAATAGATAAGACCATTTTACAATTTGGGCCCAAGTTAGAAGCAGAGCCTAAGGTGTAAATTATCGATAGTCCATATCTCGGAAACTATAAGAGATAATGCAATTTCGCAACCGGCAATGTAATTAGCATGCCGAATATTACTTGGAGTGTGAATTGGAACGAAATCGCCAATAGATAAGACCATTTTACAATTTGGGCCCAAGTTAGAAGCAGAGCCTAAGGTGTAAATTATCGATAGTCCATATCTCGGAAACTATAAGAGATAATGCAATTTGGCAACCGGCAATGTAATTAGCATGCCGAATATTACTTGGAATGTGAATTGGAACGAAATCGCCAATAGATAAGACCATTTTACAATTTGGGCCCAAGTTAGAAGCAGAGCCTAAGGTGTAAATTATCGATAGTCCATATCTCGGAAACTATAAGAGATAATGCAATTTGGCAACCGGCAATGTAATTAGTATGCCAAATATTACTTGGAATGTGAATTGGAACGAAATCGCCAATAGATAAGACCATTTTACAATTTGGGCCCAAGTTAGAAGCAGAGCCTAAGGTGTAAATTATCGATAGTCCATATCTCGGAAACTATAAGAGATAATGCAATTTGGCAATCGGCAATGTAATTAGCATGCCGAATATTACTTGGAATGTGAATTGCAACTAAATCGCCAATAGATAAGACCATTTTACAATTTGGGCCCAAGTTAGAAGCAGAGCCTAAGGTGTAAATTATCGATAGTCCATATCTCGGAAACTATAAGAGATAATGCAATTTGGCAACCGGCAATGTAATTAGCATGCCGAATATTACTTGGAATGTGAATTGGAACGAAATCGCCAATAGATAAGACCATTTTACAATTTGGGCCCAAGTTAGAAGCAGAGCCTAAGGTGTAAATTATCGATAATCCATATCTCGGAAACTATAAGAGATAATGCAATTTGGCAACCGGCAATGTAATTAGCATGCCGAATATTACTTGGATTGTGAATTGGAACGAAATCGCCAATAGATAAGACCATTTTACAATTTGGGCCCAAGTTAGAAGCAGAGCCTAAGGAGTAAATTATTGATAGTCCATATCTTGGAAACTATAAGAGATAATGCAATTTCGCAACCGGCAATGTAATTAGCATGCCGAATATCACTTGGAATGTGAATTGGGACGAAATCGCCAATAGATAAGACCATTTTACAATTTGGGCCCAAGTTAGAAGCAGAGCCTAAGGTGTAAATTATCGATAGTCCATATCTCGGAAACTATAAGAGATAATGCAATTTGGCAACCGGCAATGTAATTAGCATGCCGAATATTACTTGGAATGTGAATTGGAACGAAATCGCCAATAGATAAGACCATTTTACAATTTGGGCCCAAGTTAGAAGCAGAGCCTAAGGTGTAAATTATCGATAGTCCATATCTCGGAAACTATAAGAGATAATGCAATTTGGCAACCGGCAATGTAATTAGCATGCCGAATATTACTTGGAATGTGAATTGGAACGAAATCGCCAATAGATAAGACCATTTTACTATTTGGGCCCAAGTTAGAAGCAGAGCCTAAGGTGTAAATTATCGATAGTCCATATCTCGGAAACTATAAGAGATAATGCAATTTGGCAACCGGCAATGTAATTAGCATGCCGAATATTACTTGGAATGTGAATTGGAACGAAATCGCCAATAGATAAGACCATTTTACAATTTGGGCCCAAGTTAGAAGCAGAGCCTAAGGTGTAAATTATCGATAGTCCATATCTCGGAAACTATAAGAGATAATGCAATTTGGCAACCGGCAATGTAATTAGCATGCCGAATATTACTTGGAATGTGAATTGGAACGAAATCGCCAATAGATAAGACCATTTTACAATTTGGGCCCAAGTTAGAAGCAGAGCCTAAGGTGTAAATTATCGATAGTCCATATCTCGGAAACTATAAGAGTTAATGCAATTTGGCAACCGGCAATGTAATTAGCATGCCGAATATTACTTGGAATGTGAATTGGAACGAAATCGCCAATAGATAAGACCATTTTACAATTTGGGCCCAAGTTAGAAGCAGAGCCTAAGGTGTAAATTATCGATAGTCCATATCTCGGAAACTATAAGAGATAATGCAATTTGGCAACCGGCAATGTAATTAGCATGCCGAATATTACTTGGAATGTGAATTGGAACGAAATCGCCAATAGATAAGACCATTTTACAATTTGGGCCCAAGTTAGAAGCAGAGCCTAAGGTGTAAATTATCGATAGTCCATATCTCGGAAACTATAAGAGATAATGCAATTTGGCAACCGGCAATGTAATTAGCATGCCGAATATTACTTGGAATGTGAATTGGAACGATATCGCCAATAGATAAGACCATTTTACAATTTGGGCCCAAGTTAGAAGCAGAGCCTAAGGTGTAAATTATCGATAGTCCATATCTCGGAAACTATAAGAGATAATGCAATTTGGCAACCGGCAATGTAATTAGCATGCCGAATATTACTTGGAATGTGAATTGCAACTAAATCGCCAATAGGTAAGACCATTTTACAATTTGGGCCCAAGTTAGAAGCAGAGCCTAAGGTGTAAATTATCGATAGTCCATATCTCGGAAACTATAAGAGATAATGCAATTTGGCAACCGGCAATGTAATTAGCATGCCGAATATTACTTGGAATGTGAATTGGAACGAAATCGCCAATAGATAAGACCATTTTACAATTTGGGCCCAAGTTAGAAGCAGAGCCTAAGGTGTAAATTATCGATAGTCCATATCTCGGAAACTATAAGAGATAATGCAATTTCGCAACCGGCAATGTAATTAGCATGCCGAATATCACTTGGAATGTGAATTGGGACGAAATCGCCAATAGATAAGACCATTTTACAATTTGGGCCCAAGTTAGAAGCAGAGCCTAAGGTGTAAATTATCGATAGTCCATATCTCGGAAACTATAAGAGATAATGCAATTTGGCAACCGGCAATGTAATTAGCATGCCGAATATTACTTGGAATGTGAATTGGAACGAAATCGCCAATAGATAAGACCATTTTACAATTTGGGCCCAAGTTAGAAGCAGAGCCTAAGGTGTAAATTATCGATAGTCCATATCTCGGAAACTATAAGAGATAATGCAATTTGGCAACCGGCAATGTAATTAGCATGCCGAATATTACTTGGAATGTTAATTGGAACGAAATCGCCAATAGATAAGACCATTTTACAATTTGGGCCCAAGTTATAAGCAGAGCCTATGGTGTAAATTATCGATAGTCCATATCTCGGAAACTATAAGAGATAATGCAATTTGGCAACCGGCAATGTAATTAGCATGCCGAATATTACTTGGAATGTGAATTGGAACGAAATCGCCAATAGATAAGACCATTTTACAATTTGGGCCCAAGTTAGAAGCAGAGCCTAAGGTGTAAATTATCGATAGTCCATATCTCGGAAACTATAAGAGATAATGCAATTTGGCAACCGGCAATGTAATTAGCATGCCGAATATTACTTGGAATGTTAATTGGAACGAAATCGCCAATAGATAAGACCATTTTACAATTTGGGCCCAAGTTAGAAGCAGAGCCTAAGGTGTAAATTATCGATAGTCCATATCTCGGAAACTATAAGAGATAATGCAATTTGGCAACCGGTCCATATCTCGGAAACTATAAGAGATAATGCAATTTGGCAACCGGCAATGTAATTAGCATGCCGAATATTACTTAGAATGTGAATTGGAACGAAATTGCCAATAGATAAGACCATTTTACAATTTGGGCCCAAGTTAGAAGCAGAGCCTAAGGTGTAAATTATCGATAGTCCATATCTCTGAAACTATAAGAGATAATGCAATTTCGCAACCGGCAATGTAATTAGTATGCCGAATATTACTTGGAATGTGAATTGGGACGAAATCGCCAATAGATAAGGCCATTTTACAATTTGGGCCCAAGTTAGAAGCAGAGCCTAAGGTGTAAATTATCGATAGTCCATATCTCGGAAACTATAAGAGATAATGCAATTTGGCAACCGGCAATGTAATTAGCATGCCGAATATTACTTGGAATGTGAATTGGAACGAAATCGCCAATAGATAAGACCATTTTACAATTTGGGCCCAAGTTAGAAGCAGAGCCTAAGGTGTAAATTATCGATAGTCCATATCGCTGAAACTATAAGAGATAATGCAATTTCGCAACCGGCAATGTAATTAGCATGCCGAATATTACTTGGAATGTGAATTGAGACGAAATCGCCAATAGATAAGGCCATTTTACAATTTGGGCCCAAGTTAGAAGCAGAGCCTAAGGTGTAAATTATCGATAGTCCATATCTCGGAAACTATAAGAGATAATGCAATTTGGCAACCGGCAATGTAATTAGCATGCCGAATATTACTTGGAATGTTAATTGGAACGAAATCGCCAATAGATAAGACCATTTTACAATTTGGGCCCAAGTTATAAGCAGAGCCTATGGTGTAAATTATCGATAGTCCATATCTCGGAAACTATAAGAGATAATGCAATTTGGCAACCGGCAATGTAATTAGCATGCCGAATATTACTTGGAATGTGAATTGGAACGAAATCGCCAATAGATAAGACCATTTTACTATTTGGGCCCAAGTTAGAAGCAGAGCCTAAGGTGTAAATTATCGATAGTCCATATCTCGGAAACTATAAGAGATAATGCAATTTGGCAACCGGCAATGTAATTAGCATGCCGAATATTACTTGGAATGTGAATTGGAACGAAATCGCCAATAGATAAGACCATTTTACAATTTGGGCCCAAGTTAGAAGCAGAGCCTAAGGTGTAAATTATCGATAGTCCATATCTCGGAAACTATAAGAGATAATGCAATTTGGCAACCGGCAATGTAATTAGCATGCCGAATATTACTTGGAATGTGAATTGGAACGAAATCGCCAATAGATAAGACCATTTTACAATTTGGGCCCAAGTTAGAAGCAGAGCCTAAGGTGTAAATTATCGATAGTCCATATCTCGGAAACTATAAGAGTTAATGCAATTTGGCAACCGGCAATGTAATTAGCATGCCGAATATTACTTGGAATGTGAATTGGAACGAAATCGCCAATAGATAAGACCATTTTACAATTTGGGCCCAAGTTAGAAGCAGAGCCTAAGGTGTAAATTATCGATAGTCCATATCTCGGAAACTATAAGAGATAATGCAATTTGGCAACCGGCAATGTAATTAGCATGCCGAATATTACTTGGAATGTGAATTGGAACGAAATCGCCAATAGATAAGACCATTTTACAATTTGGGCCCAAGTTAGAAGCAGAGCCTAAGGTGTAAATTATCGATAGTCCATATCTCGGAAACTATAAGAGATAATGCAATTTGGCAACCGGCAATGTAATTAGCATGCCGAATATTACTTGGAATGTGAATTGGAACGAAATCGCCAATAGATAAGACCATTTTACAATTTGGGCCCAAGTTAGAAGCAGAGCCTAAGGTGTAAATTATCGATAGTCCATATCTCGGAAACTATAAGAGATAATGCAATTTGGCAACCGGCAATGTAATTAGCATGCCGAATATTACTTGGAATGTGAATTGCAACTAAATCGCCAATAGATAAGACCATTTTACAATTTGGGCCCAAGTTAGAAGCAGAGCCTAAGGTGTAAATTATCGATAGTCCATATCTCGGAAACTATAAGAGATAATGCAATTTGGCAACCGGCAATGTAATTAGCATGCCGAATATTACTTGGAATGTGAATTGGAACGAAATCGCCAATAGATAAGACCATTTTACAATTTGGGCCCAAGTTAGAAGCAGAGCCTAAGGTGTAAATTATCGATAGTCCATATCTCGGAAACTATAAGAGATAATGCAATTTCGCAACCGGCAATGTAATTAGCATGCCGAATATCACTTGGAATGTGAATTGGGACGAAATCGCCAATAGATAAGACCATTTTACAATTTGGGCCCAAGTTAGAAGCAGAGCCTAAGGTGTAAATTATTGATAGTCCATATCTCGGAAACTATAAGAGATAATGCAATTTGGCAACCGGCAATGTAATTAGCATGCCGAATATTACTTGGAATGTGAATTGGAACGAAATCGCCAATAGATAAGACCATTTTACAATTTGGGCCCAAGTTAGAAGCAGAGCCTAAGGTGTAAATTATCGATAGTCCATATCTCGGAAACTATAAGAGATAATGCAATTTGGCAACCGGCAATGTAATTAGCATGCCGAATATTACTTGGAATGTTAATTGGAACGAAATCGCCAATAGATAAGACCATTTTACAATTTGGGCCCAAGTTATAAGCAGAGCCTATGGTGTAAATTATCGATAGTCCATATCTCGGAAACTATAAGAGATAATGCAATTTGGCAACCGGCAATGTAATTAGCATGCCGAATATTACTTGGAATGTGAATTGGAACGAAATCGCCAATAGATAAGACCATTTTACAATTTGGGCCCAAGTTAGAAGCAGAGCCTAAGGTGTAAATTATCGATAGTCCATATCTCGGAAACTATAAGAGTTAATGCAATTTGGCAACCGGCAATGTAATTAGCATGCCGAATATTACTTGGAATGTGAATTGGAACGAAATCGCCAATAGATAAGACCATTTTACAATTTGGGCCCAAGTTAGAAGCAGAGCCTAAGGTGTAAATTATCGATAGTCCATATCTCGGAAACTATAAGAGATAATGCAATTTGGCAACCGGCAATGTAAATAGCATGCCGAATATTACTTGGAATGTGAATTGGAACGAAATTGCCAATAGATAAGACCATTTTACAATTTGGGCCCAACTTAGAAGCAGAGCCTAAGGTGTAAATTATCGATAGTCCATATCTCTGAAACTATAAGAGATAATGCAATTTCGCAACCGGCAATGTAATTAGCATGCCGAATATTACTTGGAATGTGAATTGGGACGAAATCGCCAATAGATAAGGCCATTTTACAATTTGGGCCCAAGTTAGAAGCAGAGCCTAAGGTGTAAATTATCGATAGTCCATATCTCGGAAACTATAAGAGATAATGCAATTTGGCAACCGGCAATGTAATTAGCATGCCGAATATTACTTGGAATGTGAATTGGAACGAAATCGCCAATAGATAAGACCATTTTACAATTTGGGCCCAAGTTAGAAGCAGAGCCTAAGGTGTAAATTATCGATAGTCCATATCGCTGAAACTATAAGAGATAATGCAATTTCGCAACCGGCAATGTAATTAGCATGCCGAATATTACTTGGAATGTGAATTGGGACGAAATCGCCAATAGATAAGGCCATTTTACAATTTGGGCCCAAGTTAGAAGCAGAGCCTAAGGTGTAAATTATCGATAGTCCATATCTCGGAAACTATAAGAGATAATGCAATTTGGCAACCGGCAATGTAATTAGCATGCCGAATATTACTTGGAATGTGAATTGGAACGAAATCGCCAATAGATAAGACCATTTTACAATTTGGGCCCAAGTTAGAAGCAGAGCCTAAGGTGTAAATTATTGATAGTCCATATCTCGGAAACTATAAGAGATAATGCAATTTCGCAACCGGCAATGTAATTAGCATGCCGAATATTACTTGGAGTGTGAATTGGAACGAAATCCCCAATAGATAAGACCATTTTACAATTTGGGCCCAAGTTATAAGCAGAGCATATGGTGTAAATTATCGATAGTCCATATCTCGGAAACTATAAGAGATAATGCAATTTGGCAACCGGCAATGTAATTAGCATGCCGAATATTACTTGGAATGTGAATTGGAACGAAATCGCCAATAGATAAGACCATTTTACAATTTGGGCCCAAGTTAGAAGCAGAGCCTAAAGTGTAAATTATCGATAGTCCATATCTCGGAAACTATAAGAGTTAATGCAATTTGGCAACCGGCAATGTAATTAGCATGCCGAATATTACTTGGAATGTGAATTGGAACGAAATCGCCAATAGATAAGACCATTTTACAATTTGGGCCCAAGTTAGAAGCAGAGCCTAAGGTGTAAATTATCGATAGTCCATATCTCGGAAACTATAAGAGATAATGCAATTTGGCAACCGGCAATGTAATTAGCATGCCGAATATTACTTGGAATGTGAATTGGAACGAAATTGCCAATAGATAAGACCATTTTACAATTTGGGCCCAAGTTAGAAGCAGAGCCTAAGGTGTAAATTATCGATAGTCCATATCTCTGAAACTATAAGAGATAATGCAATTTCGCAACCGGCAATGTAATTAGCATGCCGAATATTACTTGGAATGTGAATTGGGACGAAATCGCCAATAGATAAGGCCATTTTACAATTTGGGCCCAAGTTAGAAGCAGAGCCTAAGGTGTAAATTATCGATAGTCCATATCTCGGAAACTATAAGAGATAATGCAATTTGGCAAACGGCAATGTAATTAGCATGCCGAATATTACTTGGAATGTGAATTGGAACGAAATCGCCAATAGATAAGACCATTTTACAATTTGGGCCCAAGTTAGAAGCTGAGCCTAAGGTGTAAATTATTGATAGTCCATATCTCGGAAACTATAAGAGATAATGCAATTTCGCAACCGGCAATGTAATTAGCATGCCGAATATTACTTGGAGTGTGAATTGGAACGAAATCGCCAATAGATAAGACCATTTTACAATTTGGGCCCAAGTTAGAAGCAGAGCCTAAGGTGTAAATTATCGATAGACCATATCTCGGAAACTATAAGAGATAATGCAATTTGGCAACCGGCAATGTAATTAGCATGCCGAATATTACTTGGAATGTGAATTGGAACGAAATCGCCAATAGATAAGACCATTTTACAATTTGGGCCCAAGTTAGAAGCAGAGCCTAAGGTGTAAATTATCGATAGTCCATATCTCGGAAACTATAAGAGATAATGCAATTTGGCAACCGGCAATGTAATTAGCATGCCGAATATTACTTGGAATGTGAATTGGAACGAAATCGCCAATAGATAAGGCCATTTTACAATTTGAGCCCAAGTTAGAAGCAGAGCCTAAGGTGTAAATTATCGATAGTCCATATCTCGGAAACTATAAGAGATAATGCAATTTGGCAACCGGCAATGTAATTAGCATGCCGAATATTACTTGGAATGTGAATTGGAACGAAATCGCCAATAGATCAGACCATTTTACAATTTGGGCCCAAGTTAGAAGCAGAGCCTAAGGTGTAAATTATTGATAGTCCATATCTCGGAAACTATAAGAGATAATGCAATTTCGCAACCGGCAATGTAATTAGCATGCCGAATATCACTTGGAATTTGAATTGGGACGAAATCGCCAATAGATAAGACCATTTTACAATTTGGGCCCAAGTTAGAAGCAGAGCCTAAGGTGTAAATAATCGATAGTCCATATCTCGGAAACTATAAGAGATAATGCAATTTGGCAACCGGCAATGTAATTAGCATGCCGAATATTACTTGGAATGTGAATTGGAACGAAATCGCCAATAGATAAGACCATTTTACAATTTGGGCCCAAGTTAGAAGCAGAGCCTAAGGTGTAAATTATCGATAGTCCATATCTCGGAAACTATAAGAGATAATGCAATTTGGCAACCGGCAATGTAATTAGCATGCCGAATATTACTTGGAATGTGAATTGGAACGAAATCGCCAATAGGTAAGACCATTTTACAATTTGGTCCCAAGTTAGAAGCAGAGCCTAAGGTGTAAATTATCGATAGTCCATATCTTGGAAACTATAAGAGATAATTCAATTTGGCAACCGGAAATGTAATTAGCATGCCGAATATTACTTGGAATGTGAATTGGAACGAAATCGCCAATAGATAAGACCATTTTACAATTTGGGCCCAAGTTAGAAGCAGAGCCTAAGGTGTAAATTATCGATAGTCCATATCTCGGAAACTATAAGAGATAATGCAATTTGGCAACCGGCAATGTAATTAGCATGCCGAATATTACTTGGAATGTGAATTGGAACGAAATCGTCAATAGATAAGACCATTTTACAATTTGGGCCCAAGTTAGAAGCAGAGCCTAAGGTGTAAATTATCGATAGTCCATATCTCGGAAACTATAAGAGAAAATGCAATTTGGCAACCGGCAATGTAATTAGCATGCCGAATATTACTTGGAATGTGAATTGGAACGAAATCGCCAATAGATAAGACCATTTTACAATTTGGGCCCAAGTTAGAAGCAGAGCCTAAGGTGTAAATTATCGATAGTCCATATCTCGGAAACTATAAGAGATAATGCAATTTGGCAACCGGCAGTGTAATTAGCATGCCGAATATTACTTGGAATGTGAATTGGAACGAAATCGCCAATAGATAAGACCATTTTACAATTTGGGCCCAAGTTAGAAGCAGAGCCTAAGGTGTAAATTATCGATAGTCCATATCTCGGAAACTATAAGAGATAATGCAATTTGGCAACCGGCAATGTAGTTAGCATGCCGAATATTACTTGGAATGTGAATTGGAACGAAATCGCCAATAGATAAGACCATTTTACAATTTGGGCCCAAGTTAGAAGCAGAGCCTAAGGTGTAAATTATCGATAGTCCATATCTCGGAAACTATAAGAGATAATGCAATTTGGCAACCGGCAATGTAATTAGCATGCCGAATATTACTTGGAATGTGAATTGGAACGAAATCGCCAATAGGTAAGACCATTTTACAATTTGGGCCCAAGTTAGAAGCAGAGCCTAAGGTGTAAATTATCGATAGTCCATATCTCGGAAACTATAAGAGATAATTCAATTTGGCAACCGGCAATGTAATTAGCATGCCGAATATTACTTGGAATGTGAATTGGAACGAAATCGCCAATAGATAAGGCCATTTTACAATTTGGGCCCAAGTTAGAAGAAGAGCCTAAGGTGTAAATTATCGATAGTCCATATCTCGGAAACTATAAGAGATAATGCAATTTGGCAACCGGCAATGTAATTAGCATGCCGAATATTACTTGGAATGTGAATTGGAACGAAATCGCCAATAGATAAGACCATTTTACAATTTGGGCCCAAGTTAGAAGCAGAGCCTAAGGTGTAAATTATCGATAGTCCATATCTCGGAAACTATAAGAGATAATGCAATTTGGCAACCGGCAATGTAATTAGCATGCCGAATATTACTTGGAATGTGAATTGGAACGAAATCGTCAATAGATAAGACCATTTTACAATTTGGGCCCAAGTTAGAAGCAGAGCCTAAGGTGTAAATTATCGATAGTCCATATCTCGGAAACTATAAGAGATAATGCAATTTGGCAACCGGCAATGTAATTAGCATGCCGAATATTACTTGGAATGTGAATTGGAACGAAATCGCCAATAGATAAGACCATTTTACAATTTGGGCCCAAGTTAGAAGCAGAGCCTAAGGTGTAAATTATCGATAGTCCATATCTCGGAAACTATAAGAGATAATGCAATTTGGCAACCGGCAGTGTAATTAGCATGCCGAATATTACTTGGAATGTGAATTGGAACGAAATCGCCAATAGATAAGACCATTTTACAATTTGGGCCCAAGTTAGAAGCAGAGCCTAAGGTGTAAATTATCGATAGTCCATATCTCGGAAACTATAAGAGATAATGCAATTTGGCAACCGGCAATGTAGTTAGCATGCCGAATATTACTTGGAATGTGAATTGGAACGAAATCGCCAATAGATAAGACCATTTTACAATTTGGGCCCAAGTTAGAAGCAGAGCCTAAGGTGTAAATTATCGATAGTCCATATCTCGGAAACTATAAGAGATAATGCAATTTGGCAACCGGCAATGTAATTAGCATGCCGAATATTACTTGGAATGTGAATTGGAACGAAATCGCCAATAGGTAAGACCATTTTACAATTTGGGCCCAAGTTAGAAGCAGAGCCTAAGGTGTAAATTACCGATAGTCCATATCTCGGAAACTATAAGAGATAATTCAATTTGGCAACCGGCAATGTAATTAGCATGCCGAATATTACTTGGAATGTGAATTGGAACGAAATCGCCAATAGATAAGACCATTTTACAATTTGGGCCCAAGTTAGAACAAGAGCCTAAGGTGTAAATTATCGATAGTCCATATCTCGGAAACTATAAGAGATAATGCAATTTGGCAACCGGCAATGTAATTAGCATGCCGAATATTACTTGGAATGTGAATTGGAACGAAATCGCCAATAGATAAGACCATTTTACAATTTGGGCCCAAGTTAGAAGCAGAGCCTAAGGTGTAAATTATCGATAGTCCATATCTCGGAAACTATAAGAGATAATGCAATTTGGCAACCGGCAATGTAATTAGCATGCCGAATATTACTTGGAATGTGAATTGGAACGAAATCGCCAATAGATAAGACCATTTTACAATTTGGGCCCAAGTTAGAAGCAGAGCCTAAGGTGTAAATTATCGATAGTCCATATCTCGGAAACTATAAGAGATAATGCAATTTGGCAACCGGCAATGTAATTAGCATGCCGAATATTACTTGGTATGTGAATTGGAACGAAATCGCCAATAGATAAGACCATTTTACAATTTGGGCCCAAGTTAGAAGCAGAGCCTAAGGTGTAAATTATTGATAGTCCATATCTCGGAAACTATAAGAGATAATGCAATTTCGCAACCGGCAATGTAATTAGCATGCCGAATATTACTTGGAGTGTGAATTGGAACGAAATCGCCAATAGATAAGACCATTTTACAATTTGGGCCCAAGTTAGAAGCAGAGCCTAAGGTGTAAATTATCGATAGTCCATATCTCGGAAACTATAAGAGATAATGCAATTTGGCAACCGGCAATGTAATTAGCATGCCGAATATTACTTGGAATGTGAATTGGAACGAAATCGCCAATAGATAAGACCATTTTACAATTTGGGCCCAAGTTAGAAGCAGAGCCTAAGGTGTAAATTATCGATAGTCCATATCGCGGAAACTATAAGAGATAATGCAATTTGGCAACCGGCAATGTAATTAGCATGCCGAATATTACTTGGAATGTGAATTGGAACGAAATCGCCAATAGATAAGACCATTTTACAATTTGGGCCCAAGTTAGAAGCAGAGCCTAAGGTGTAAATTATCGATAGTCCATATCTCGGAAACTATAAGAGATAATGCAATTTGGCAACCGGCAATGTAATTAGCATGCCGAATATTACTTGGAATGTGAATTGGAACGAAATCGCCAATAGGTAAGACCATTTTACAATTTGGGCCCAAGTTAGAAGCAGAGCCTAAGGTGTAAATTACCGATAGTCCATATCTCGGAAACTATAAGAGATAATTCAATTTGGCAACCGGCAATGTAATTAGCATGCCGAATATTACTTGGAATGTGAATTGGAACGAAATCGCCAATAGATAAGACCATTTTACAATTTGGGCCCAAGTTAGAACAAGAGCCTAAGGTGTAAATTATCGATAGTCCATATCTCGGAAACTATAAGAGATAATGCAATTTGGCAACCGGCAATGTAATTAGCATGCCGAATATTACTTGGAATGTGAATTGGAACGAAATCGCCAATAGATAAGACCATTTTACAATTTGGGCCCAAGTTAGAAGCAGAGCCTAAGGTGTAAATTATCGATAGTCCATATCTCGGAAACTATAAGAGATAATGCAATTTGGCAACCGGCAATGTAATTAGCATGCCGAATATTACTTGGAATGTGAATTGGAACGAAATCGCCAATAGATAAGACCATTTTACAATTTGGGCCCAAGTTAGAAGCAGAGCCTAAGGTGTAAATTATCGATAGTCCATATCTCGGAAACTATAAGAGATAATGCAATTTGGCAACCGGCAATGTAATTAGCATGCCGAATATTACTTGGTATGTGAATTGGAACGAAATCGCCAATAGATAAGACCATTTTACAATTTGGGCCCAAGTTAGAAGCAGAGCCTAAGGTGTAAATTATTGATAGTCCATATCTCGGAAACTATAAGAGATAATGCAATTTCGCAACCGGCAATGTAATTAGCATGCCGAATATTACTTGGAGTGTGAATTGGAACGAAATCGCCAATAGATAAGACCATTTTACAATTTGGGCCCAAGTTAGAAGCAGAGCCTAAGGTGTAAATTATCGATAGTCCATATCTCGGAAACTATAAGAGATAATGCAATTTGGCAACCGGCAATGTAATTAGCATGCCGAATATTACTTGGAATGTGAATTGGAACGAAATCGCCAATAGATAAGACCATTTTACAATTTGGGCCCAAGTTAGAAGCAGAGCCTAAGGTGTAAATTATCGATAGTCCATATCGCGGAAACTATAAGAGATAATGCAATTTGGCAACCGGCAATGTAATTAGCATGCCGAATATTACTTGGAATGTGAATTGGAACGAAATCGCCAATAGATAAGACCATTTTACAATTTGGGCCCAAGTTAGAAGCAGAGCCTAAGGTGTAAATTATCGATAGTCCATATCTCGGAAACTATAAGAGATAATGCAATTTGGCAACCGGCAAAGTAATTAACATGCCGAATATTACTTGGAATGTGAATTGGAACGAAATCGCCAATAGATAAGACCATTTTACAATTTGGGCCCAAGTTAGAAGCAGAGCCTAAGGTGTAAATTATCGATAGTCCATATCTCGGAAACTATAAGAGATAATGCAATTTGGCAACCGGCAATGTAATTAGCATGCCGAATATTACTTGGAATGTGAATTGCAACTAAATCGCCAATAGATAAGACCATTTTACAATTTGGGCCCAAGTTAGAAGCAGAGCCTAAGGTGTAAATTATCGATAGTCCATATCTCGGAAACTATAAGAGATAATGCAATTTGGCAACCGGCAATGTAATTAGCATGCCGAATATTACTTGGTATGTGAATTGGAACGAAATCGCCAATAGATAAGACCATTTTACAATTTGGGCCCAAGTTAGAATCAGAGCCTAAGGTGTAAATTATTGATAGTCCATATCTCGGAAACTATAAGAGATAATGCAATTTCGCAACCGGCAATGTAATTAGCATGCCGAATATTACTTGGAGTGTGAATTGGAACGAAATCGCCAATAGATAAGACCATTTTACAATTTGGGCCCAAGTTAGAAGCAGAGCCTAAGGTGTAAATTATCGATAGTCCATATCTCGGAAACTATAAGAGATAATGCAATTTGGCAACCGGCAATGTAATTAGCATGCCGAATATTACTTGGAATGTGAATTGGAACGAAATCGCCAATAGATAAGACCATTTTACAATTTGGGCCCAAGTTAGAAGCAGAGCCTAAGGTGTAAATTATCGATAGTCCATATCTCGGAAACTATAAGAGATAATGCAATTTGGCAACCGGCAATGTAATTAGCATGCCGAATATTACTTGGAATGTGAATTGGAACGAAATCGCCAATAGATAAGACCATTTTACAATTTGGGCCCAAGTTAGAAGCAGAGCCTAAGGTGTAAATTATCGATAGTCCATATCTCGGAAACTATAAGAGATAATGCAATTTGGCAACCGGCAAAGTAATTAGCATGCCGAATATTACTTGGAATGTGAATTGGAACGAAATCGCCAATAGATAAGACCATTTTACAATTTGGGCCCAAGTTAGAAGCAGAGCCTAAGGTGTAAATTATCGATAGTCCATATCTCGGAAACTATAAGATATAATGCAATTTGGCAACCGGCAATGTAATTAGCATGCCGAATATTACTTGGAATGTGAATTGCAACTAAATCGCCAATAGATAAGACCATTTTACAATTTGGGCCCAAGTTAGAAGCAGAGCCTAAGGTGTAAATTATCGATAGTCCATATCTCGGAAACTATAAGAGATAATGCAATTTGGCAACCGGCAATGTAATTAGCATGCCGAATATTACATGGAATGTGAATTGGAACGAAATCCCCAATAGATAAGACCATTTTACAATTTGGGCCCAAGTTAGAAGCAGAGCCTAAGGTGTAAATTATCGATAGTCCATATCTCGGAAACTATAAGAGATAATGCAATTTGGCAACCGGCAATGTAATTAGCATGCCGAATATTACTTGGAATGTGAATTGGAACGAAATCGCCAATAGATAAGACCATTTTACAATTTGGGCCCAAGTTAGAAGCAGAGCCTAAGGTGTAAATTATCGATAATCCATATCTCGGAAACTATAAGAGATAATGCAATTTGGCAAACGGCAATGTAATTAGCATGCCGAATATTACTTGGAATGTGAATTGGAACGAAATAGCCAATAGATAAGACCATTTTACAATTTGGGCCCAAGTTAGAAGCAGAGCCTAAGGTGTAAATTATCGATAGTCCATATCTCTGAAACTATAAGAGATAATGCAATTTCGCAACCGGCAATGTAATTAGCATGCCGAATATTACTTGGAATGTGAATTGGAACGAAATCGCCAATAGATAAGGCAATTTTACAATTTGGGCCCAAGTTAGAAGCAGAGCCTAAGGTGTAAATTATCGATAGTCCATATCTCGGAAACTATAAGAGATAATGCAATTTAGCAACCGGCAATGTAATTAGCATGCCGAATATTACTTGGAATGTGAATTGGAACGAAATCGCCAATAGATAAGACCATTTTACAATTTGGGCCCAAGTTAGAAGCAGAGCCTAAGGTGTAAATTATTGATAGTCCATATCTCGGAAACTATAAGAGATAATGCAATTTCGCAACCGGCAATGTAATTAGCATGCCGAATATTACTTGGAGTGTGAATTGGAACGAAATCGCCAATAGATAAGACCATTTTACAATTTGGGCCCAAGTTAGAAGCAGAGCCTAAGGTGTAAATTATCGATAGACCATATCTCGGAAACTATAAGAGATAATGCAATTTGGCAACCGGCAATGTAATTAGCATGCCGAATATTACTTGGAATGTGAATTGGAACGAAATTGCCAATAGATAAGACCATTTTACAATTTGGGCCCAAGTTAGAAGCAGAGCCTAAGGTGTAAATTATCGATAGTCCATATCTCGGAAACTATAAGAGATAATGCAATTTGGCAACCGGCAATGTAATTAGCATGCCGAATATTACTTGGAATGTGAATTGGAACGAAATCGCCAATAGATAAGACCATTTTACAATTTGGGCCCAAGTTAGAAGCAGAGCCTAAGGTATAAATTATTGATAGTCCATATCTCGGAAACTATAAGAGATAATGCAATTTCGCAACCGGCAATGTAATTAGCATGCCGAATATCACTTGGAATGTGAATTGGGACGAAATCGCCAATAGATAAGACCATTTTACAATTTGGGCCCAAGTTAGAAGCAGAGCCTAAGGTGTAAATTATCGATAGTCCATATCTCGGAAACTATAAGAGATAATGCAATTTGGCAACCGGCAATGTAATTAGCATGCCGAATATTACTTGGAATGTGAATTGGAACGAAATCGCCAATAGATAAGACCATTTTACAATTTGGGCCCAAGTTAGAAGCAGAGCCTAAGGTGTAAATTATCGATAGTCCATATCTCGGAAACTATAAGAGATAATGCAATTTGGCAACCGGCAATGTAATTAGCATGCCGAATATTACTTGGAATGTGAATTGGAACGAAATCGCCAATAGGTAAGACCATTTTACAATTTGGGCCCAAGGTAGAAGCAGAGCCTAAGGTGTAAATTATCGATAGTCCATATCTCGGAAACTATACGAGATAATTCAATTTGGCAACCGGCAATGTAATTAGCATGCCGAATATTACTTGGAATGTGAATTGGAACGAAATCGCCAATAGATAAGACCATTTTACAATTTGGGCCCAAGTTAGAAGCAGAGCCTAAGGTGTAAATTATCGATAGTCCATATCTCGGAAACTATAAGAGATAATGCAATTTGGCAACCGGCAATGTAATTAGCATGCCGAATATTACTTGGAATGTGAATTGGAACGAAATCGTCAATAGATAAGACCATTTTACAATTTGGGCCCAAGTTAGAAGCAGAGCCTAAGGTGTAAATTATCGATAGTCCATATCTCGGAAACTATAAGAGAAAATGCAATTTGGCAACCGGCAATGTAATTAGCATGCCGAATATTACTTGGAATGTGAATTGGAACGAAATCGCCAATAGATAAGACCATTTTACAATTTGGGCCCAAGTTAGAAGCAGAGCCTAAGGTGTAAATTATCGATAGTCCATATCTCGGAAACTATAAGAGATAATGCAATTTGGCAACCGGCAGTGTAATTAGCATGCCGAATATTACTTGGAATGTGAATTGGAACGAAATCGCCAATAGATAAGACCATTTTACAATTTGGGCCCAAGTTAGAAGCAGAGCCTAAGGTGTAAATTATCGATAGTCCATATCTCGGAAACTATAAGAAATAATGCAATTTGGCAACCGGCAATGTAGTTAGCATGCCGAATATTACTTGGAATGTGAATTGGAACGAAATCGCCAATAGATAAGACCATTTTACAATTTGGGCCCAAGTTAGAAGCAGAGCCTAAGGTGTAAATTATCGATAGTCCATATCTCGGAAACTATAAGAGATAATGCAATTTGGCAACCGGCAATGTAATTAGCATGCCGAATATTACTTGGAATGTGAATTGGAACGAAATCGCCAATAGGTAAGACCATTTTACAATTTGGGCCCAAGTTAGAAGCAGAGCCTAAGGTGTAAATTATCGATAGTCCATATCTCGGAAACTATAAGAGATAATTCAATTTGGCAACCGGCAATGTAATTAGCATGCCGAATATTACTTGGAATGTGAATTGGAACGAAATCGCCAATAGATAAGACCATTTTACAATTTGGGCCCAAGTTAGAAGAAGAGCCTAAGGTATAAATTATCGATAGTCCATATCTCGGAAACTATAAGAGATAATGCAATTTGGCAACCGGTAATGTAATTAGCATGCCGAATATTACTTGGAATGTGAATTGGAACGAAATCGCCAATAGATAAGACCATTTTACAATTTGGGCCCCAGTTAGAAGCAGAGCCTAAGGTGTAAATTATCGATAGTCCATATCTCGGAAACTATAAGAGATAATGCAATTTGGCAACCGGCAATGTAATTAGCATGCCGAATATTACTTGGAATGTGAATTGGAACGAAATCGCCAATAGATAAGACCATTTTACAATTTGGGCCCAAGTTAGAAGCAGAGCCTAAGGTGTAAATTATCGATAGTCCATATCTCGGAAACTATAAGAGATAATGCAATTTGGCAACCGGCAATGTAATTAGCATGCCGAATATTAATTGGAATGTGAATTGGAACGAAATCGCCAATAGATAAGACCATTTTACAATTTGGGCCCAAGTTAGAAGCAGAGCCTAAGGTGTAAATTATCGATAGTCCATATCTCGGAAACTATAAGAGATAATGCAATTTGGCAACCGGCAATGTAATTAGCATGCCGAATATTACTTGGAATGTGAATTGGAACGAAATCGCCAATAGGTAAGACCATTTTACATTTTGGGCCCAAGTTAGAAGCAGAGCCTAAGGTGTAAATTATCGATAGTCCATATCTCGGAAACTATAAGAGATAATTCAATTTGGCAACTGGCAATGTAATTAGCATGCCGAATATTACTTGGAATGTGAATTGGAACGAAATCGCCAATAGATAAGACCATTTTACAATTTGGGCCCAAGTTAAAAGCAGAGCCTAAGGTGTAAATTATTGATAGTCCATATCTCGGAAACTATAAGAGATAATGCAATTTGGCAACCGGCAATGTAATTAGCATGCCGAATATTACTTGGAATGTGAATTGGAACGAAATCGCCAATAGAGAAGACCATTTTACAATTTGGGCCCAAGTTAGAAGCAGAGCCTAAGGTGTAAATTATCGATAGTCCATATCTCGGAAACTATAAGAGATAATGCAATTTGGCAATCGGCAATGTAATTAACATGCCGAATATTACTTGGAATGTGAATTGGAACGAAATCGCCAATAGATAAGACCATTTTACAATTTGGGCCCAAGTTAGAAGCAGAGCCTAAGGTGTAAATTATCGATAGTCCATATCTCGGAAACTATAAGAGGTAATGCAATTTGGCAACCGGCAATGTAATTAGCATGCCGAATATTACTTGGAATGTGAATTGGAACGAAATCGCCAATAGACAAGACCATTTTACAATTTGGGCCCAAGTTAGAAGCAGAGCCTAAGGTGTAAATTATCGATAGTCCATATCTCGGAAACTATAAGAGATAATACAATTTGGCAACCGGCAATGTAATTAGCATGCCGAATATTACTTGGAATGTGAATTGGAACGAAATCGCCAATAGATAAGACCATTTTACAATTTGGGCCCAAGTTAGAAGCAGAGCCTAAGGTGTAAATTATCGATAGTCCATATCTCGGAAACTATAAGAGATAATGCAATTTGGCAACCGGCAATGTAATTAGCATGCCGAATATTACTTGGAATGTGAATTGGAACGAAATCGCCAATAGATAAGACCATTTTACAATTTGGGCCCAAGTTAGAAGCAGAGCCTAAGGTGTAAATTATCGATAGTCCATATCTCGGAAACTATAAGAGATAATGCAATTTGGCAACCGGCAATGTAATTAGCATGCCGAATATTACTTGGTATGTGAATTGGAACGAAATCGCCAATAGATAAGACCATTTTACAATTTGGGCCCAAGTTAGAAGCAGAGCCTAAGGTGTAAATTATTGATAGTCCATATCTCGGAAACTATAAGAGATAATGCAATTTCGCAACCGGCAATGTAATTAGCATGCCGAATATTACTTGGAGTGTGAATTGGAACGAAATCGCCAATAGATAAGACCATTTTACAATTTGGGCCCAAGTTAGAAGCAGAGCCTAAGGTGTAAATTATCGATAGTCCATATCTCGGAAACTATAAGAGATAATGCAATTTGGCAACCGGCAATGTAATTAGCATGCCGAATATTACTTGGAATGTGAATTGGAACGAAATCGCCAATAGATAAGACCATTTTACAATTTGGGCCCAAGTTAGAAGCAGAGCCTAAGGTGTAAATTATCGATAGTCCATATCTCGGAAACTATAAGAGATAATGCAATTTGGCAACCGGCAATGTAATTAGCATGCCGAATATTATTTGGAATGTGAATTGGAACGAAATCGCCAATAGATAAGACCATTTTACAATTTGGGCCCAAGTTAGAAGCAGAGCCTAAGGTGTAAATTATCGATAGTCCATATCTCGGAAACTATAAGAGATAATGCAATTTGGCAACCGGCAAAGTAATTAGCATGCCGAATATTACTTGGAATGTGAATTGGAACGAAATCGCCAATAGATAAGACCATTTTACAATTTGGGCCCAAGTTAGAAGCAGAGCCTAAGGTGTAAATTATCGATAGTCCATATCTCGGAAACTATAAGAGATAATGCAATTTGGCAACCGGCAATGTAATTAGCATGCCGAATATTACTTGGAATGTGAATTGCAACTAAATCGCCAATAGATAAGACCATTTTACAATTTGGGCCCAAGTTAGAAGCAGAGCCTAAGGTGTAAATTATCGATAGTCCATATCTCGGAAACTATAAGAGATAATGCAATTTGGCAACCGGCAATGTAATTAGCATGCCGAATATTACTTGGAATGTGAATTGGAACGAAATCGCCAATAGATAAGACCATTTTACAATTTGGGCCCAAGTTAGAAGCAGAGCCTAAGGTGTAAATTATCGATAGTCCATATCTCGGAAACTATAAGAGATAATGCAATTTGGCAACCGGCAATGTAATTAGCATGCCGAATATTACTTGGAATGTGAATTGGAACGAAATCGCCAATAGATAAGACCATTTTACAATTTGGGCCCAAGTTAGAAGCAGAGCCTAAGGTGTAAATTATCGATAATCCATATCTCGGAAACTATAAGAGATAATGCAATTTGGCAGCCGGCAATGTAATTAGCATGCCGAATATTACTTGGAATGTGAATTGGAACGAAATCGCCAATAGATAAGACCATTTTACAATTTGGGCCCAAGTTAGAAGCAGAGCCTAAGGTGTAAATTATTGATAGTCCATATCTCGGAAACTATAAGAGCTAATGCAATTTCGCAACCGGCAATGTAATTAGCATGCCGAATATCACTTGGAATGTGAATTGGGACGAAATCGCCAATAGATAAGACCATTTTACAATTTGGGCCCAAGTTAGAAGCAGAGCCTAAGGTGTAAATTATCGATAGTCCATATCTCGGAAACTATAAGAGATAATGCAATTTGGCAACCGGCAATGTAATTAGCATGCCGAATATTACTTGGAATGTGAATTGGAACGAAATCGCCAATAGATAAGACCATTTTACAATTTGGGCCCAAGTTAGAAGCAGAGCCTAAGGTGTAAATTATCGATAGTCCATATCTCGGAAACTATAAGAGATAATGCAATTTGGCAACCGGCAATGTAATTAGCATGCCGAATATTACTTGGAATGTGAATTGGAACGAAATCGCCAATAGATAAGACCATTTTACAATTTGGGCCCAAGTTAGAAGCAGAGCCTAAGGTGTAAATTATCGATAGTCCATATCTCGGAAACTATAAGAGATAATGCAATTTGGCAACCGGCAATGTAATTAGCATGCCGAATATTACTTGGAATGTGAATTGGAACGAAATCGCCAATAGATAAGACCATTTTACAATTTGGGCCCAAGTTAGAAGCAGAGCCTAAGGTGTAAATTATCGATAGTCCATATCTCGGAAACTATAAGAGATAATGCAATTTGGCAACCGGCAATGTAATTAGCATGCCGAATATTACTTGGAATGTGAATTGGAACGAAATCGCCAATAGATAAGACCATTTTACAATTTGGGCCCAAGTTAGAAGCAGAGCCTAAGGTGTAAATTATCGATAGTCCATATCTCGGAAACTATAAGAGATAATGCAATTTGGCAACCGGCAATGTAATTAGCATGCCGAATATTACTTGGAATGTGAATTGGAACGAAATCGCCAATAGATAAGACCATTTTACAATTTGGGCCCAAGTTAGAAGCAGAGCCTAAGGTGTAAATTATCGATAGTCCATATCTCGGAAACTATAAGAGATAATGCAATTTGGCAACCGGCAATGTAATTAGCATGCCGAATATTACTTGGAATGTGAATTGCAACTAAATCGCCAATAGATAAGACCATTTTACAATTTGGGCCCAAGTTAGAAGCAGAGCCTAAGGTGTAAATTATCGATAGTCCATATCTCGGAAACTATAAGAGATAATGCAATTTGGCAACCGGCAATGTAATTAGCATGCCGAATATTACTTGGAATGTGAATTGGAACGAAATCGCCAATAGATAAGACCATTTTACAATTTGGGCCCAAGTTAGAAGCAGAGCCTAAGGTGTAAATTATCGATAGTCCATATCTCGGAAACTATAAGAGATAATGCAATTTGGCAACCGGCAATGTAATTAGCATGCCGAATATTACTTGGAATGTGAATTGGAACGAAATCGCCAATAGATAAGACCATTTTACAATTTGGGCCCAAGTTAGAAGCAGAGCCTAAGGTGTAAATTATCGATAGTCCATATCTCGGAAACTATAAGAGATAATGCAATTTGGCAACCGGCAATGTAATTAGCATGCCGAATATTACTTGGAATGTGAATTGGAACGAAATCGCCAATAGATAAGACCATTTTACAATTTGGGCCCAAGTTAGAAACAGAGCCTAAGGTGTAAATTATCGATAGTCCATATCTCGGAAACTATAAGAGTTAATGCAATTTGGCAACCGGCAATGTAATTAGCATGCCGAATATTACTTGGAATGTGAATTGGAACGAAATCGCCAATAGATAAGACCATTTTACAATTTGGGCCCAAGTTAGAAGCAGAGCCTAAGGTGTAAATTATCGATAGTCCATATCTCGGAAACTATAAGAGTTAATGCAATTTGGCAACCGGCAATGTAATTAGCATGCCGAATATTACTTGGAATGTGAATTGGAACGAAATCGCCAATAGATAAGACCATTTTACAATTTGGGCCCAAGTTAGAAGAAGAGCCTAAGGTGTAAATTATCGATAGTCCATATCTCGGAAACTATAAGAGATAATGCAATTTGGCAACCGGCAATGTAATTAGCATGCCGAATATTACTTGGAATGTGAATTGGAACGAAATCGCCAATAGATAAGACCATTTTACAATTTGGGCCCAAGTTAGAAGCAGAGCCTAAGGTGTAAATTATTGATAGTCCATATCTCGGAAACTATAAGAGATAATGCAATTTCGCAACCGGCAATGTAATTAGCATGCCGAATATCACTTGGAATGTGAATTGGGACGAAATCGCCAATAGATAAGACCATTTTACAATTTGGGCCCAAGTTAGAAGCAGAGCCTAAGGTGTAAATTATCGATAGTCCATATCTCGGAAACTATAAGAGATAATGCAATTTGGCAACCGGCAATGTAATTAGCATGCCGAATATTACTTGGAATGTGAATTGGAACGAAATCGCCAATAGATAAGACCATTTTACAATTTGGGCCCCAGTTAGAAGCAGAGCCTAAGGTGTAAATTATCGATAGTCCATATCTCGGAAACTATAAGAGATAATGCAATTTGGCAACCGGCAATGTAATTAGCATGCCGAATATTACTTGGAATGTGAATTGGAACGAAATCGCCAATAGATAAGACCATTTTACAATTTGGGCCCAAGTTAGAAGCAGAGCCTAAGGTGTAAATTATCGATAGTCCATATCTCGGAAACTATAAGAGATAATGCAATTTGGCAACCGGCAATGTAATTAGCATGCCGAATATTACTTGGAATGTGAATTGGAACGAAATCGCCAATAGATAAGACCATTTTACAATTTGGGCCCAAGTTAGAAGCAGAGCCTAAGGTGTAAATTATCGATAGTCCATATCTCGGAAACTATAAGAGATAATGCAATTTGGCAACCGGCAATGTAATTAGCATGCCGAATATTACTTGGAATGTGAATTGGAACGAAATCGCCAATAGATAAGACCATTTTACAATTTGGGCCCAAGTTAGAAGCAGAGCCTAAGGTGTAAATTATCGATAGTCCATATCTCGGAAACTATAAGAGATAATGCAATTTGGCAACCGGCAATGTAATTAGCATGCCGAATATTACTTGGAATGTGAATTGGAACGAAATCGCCAATAGATAAGACCATTTTACAATTAGGGCCCAAGTTAGAAGCAGAGCCTAAGGTGTAAATTATCGATAGTCCATATCTCGGAAACTATAAGAGATAATGCAATTTGGCAACCGGCAATGTAATTAGCATGCCGAATATTACTTGGAATGTGAATTGGAACGAAATCGCCAATAGATGAGACCATTTTACAATTTGGGCCCAAGTTAGAAGCAGAGCCTAAGGTGTAAATTATCGATAGTCCATATCTCGGAAACTATAAGAGATAATGCAATTTGGCAACCGGCAATGTAATTAGCATGCCGAATATTACTTGGAATGTGAATTGGAACGAAATCGCCAATAGATAAGACCATTTTACAATTTGGGCCCAAGTTAGAAGCAGAGCCTAAGGTGTAAATTATCGATAGTCCATATCTCGGAAACTATAAGAGATAATGCAATTTGGCAACCGGCAATGTAATTAGCATGCCGAATATTACTTGGAATGTGAATTGGAACGAAATCGCCAATAGATAAGACCATTTTACAATTTGGGCCCAAGTTAGAAGCAGAGCCTAAGGTGTAAATTATCGATAGTCCATATCTCGGAAACTATAAGAGATAATGCAATTTGGCAACCGGCAATGTAATTAGCATGCCGAATATTACTTGGAATGTGAATTGCAACTAAATCGCCAATAGATAAGACCATTTTACAATTTGGGCCCAAGTTAGAAGCAGAGCCTAAGGTGTAAATTATCGATAGTCCATATCTCGGAAACTATAAGAGATAATGCAATTTGGCAACCGGCAATGTAATTAGCATGCCGAATATTACTTGGAATGTGAATTGGAACGAAATCGCCAATAGATAAGACCATTTTACAATTTGGGCCCAAGTTAGAAGCAGAGCCTAAGGTGTAAATTATCGATAGTCCATATCTCGGAAACTATAAGAGATAATGCAATTTGGCAACCGGCAATGTAATTAGCATGCCGAATATTACTTGGAATGTGAATTGGAACGAAATCGCCATTAGATAAGACCATTTTACAATTTGGGCCCAAGTTAGAAGCAGAGCCTAAGGTGTAAATTATCGATAGTCCATATCTCGGAAACTATAAGAGATAATGCAATTTGGCAACCGGCAATGTAATTAGCATGCCGAATATTACTTGGAATGTGAATTGGAACGAAATCGCCAATAGATAAGACCATTTTACAATTTGGGCCCAAGTTAGAAACAGAGCCTAAGGTGTAAATTATCGATAGTCCATATCTCGGAAACTATAAGAGTTAATGCAATTTGGCAACCGGCAATGTAATTAGCATGCCGAATATTACTTGGAATGTGAATTGGAACGAAATCGCCAATAGATAAGACCATTTTACAATTTGGGCCCAAGTTAGAAGCAGAGCCTAAGGTGTAAATTATCGATAGTCCATATCTCGGAAACTATAAGAGTTAATGCAATTTGGCAACCGGCAATGTAATTAGCATGCCGAATATTACTTGGAATGTGAATTGGAACGAAATCGCCAATAGATAAGACCATTTTACAATTTGGGCCCAAGTTAGAAGAAGAGCCTAAGGTGTAAATTATCGATAGTCCATATCTCGGAAACTATAAGAGATAATGCAATTTGGCAACCGGCAATGTAATTAGCATGCCGAATATTACTTGGAATGTGAATTGGAACGAAATCGCCAATAGATAAGACCATTTTACAATTTGGGCCCAAGTTAGAAGCAGAGCCTAAGGTGTAAATTATTGATAGTCCATATCTCGGAAACTATAAGAGATAATGCAATTTCGCAACCGGCAATGTAATTAGCATGCCGAATATCACTTGGAATGTGAATTGGGACGAAATCGCCAATAGATAAGACCATTTTACAATTTGGGCCCAAGTTAGAAGCAGAGCCTAAGGTGTAAATTATCGATAGTCCATATCTCGGAAACTATAAGAGATAATGCAATTTGGCAACCGGCAATGTAATTAGCATGCCGAATATTACTTGGAATGTGAATTGGAACGAAATCGCCAATAGATAAGACCATTTTACAATTTGGGCCCCAGTTAGAAGCAGAGCCTAAGGTGTAAATTATCGATAGTCCATATCTCGGAAACTATAAGAGATAATGCAATTTGGCAACCGGCAATGTAATTAGCATGCCGAATATTACTTGGAATGTGAATTGGAACGAAATCGCCAATAGATAAGACCATTTTACAATTTGGGCCCAAGTTAGAAGCAGAGCCTAAGGTGTAAATTATCGATAGTCCATATCTCGGAAACTATAAGAGATAATGCAATTTGGCAACCGGCAATGTAATTAGCATGCCGAATATTACTTGGAATGTGAATTGGAACGAAATCGCCAATAGATAAGACCATTTTACAATTTGGGCCCAAGTTAGAAGCAGAGCCTAAGGTGTAAATTATCGATAGTCCATATCTCGGAAACTATAAGAGATAATGCAATTTGGCAACCGGCAATGTAATTAGCATGCCGAATATTACTTGGAATGTGAATTGGAACGAAATCGCCAATAGATAAGACCATTTTACAATTTGGGCCCAAGTTAGAAGCAGAGCCTAAGGTGTAAATTATCGATAGTCCATATCTCGGAAACTATAAGAGATAATGCAATTTGGCAACCGGCAATGTAATTAGCATGCCGAATATTACTTGGAATGTGAATTGGAACGAAATCGCCAATAGATAAGACCATTTTACAATTTGGGCCCAAGTTAGAAGCAGAGCCTAAGGTGTAAATTATCGATAGTCCATATCTCGGAAACTATAAGAGATAATGCAATTTGGCAACCGGCAATGTAATTAGCATGCCGAATATTACTTGGAATGTGAATTGCAACTAAATCGCCAATAGATAAGACCATTTTACAATTTGGGCCCAAGTTAGAAGCAGAGCCTAAGGTGTAAATTATCGATAGTCCATATCTCGGAACCTATAAGAGATAATGCAATTTCGCAACCGGCAATGTAATTAGCATGCCGAATATCACTTGGAATGTGAATTGGGACGAAATCGCCAATAGATAAGACCATTTTACAATTTGGGCCCAAGTTAGAAGCAGAGCCTAAGGTGTAAATTATCGATAGTCCATATCTCGGAAACTATAAGAGATAATGCAATTTGGCAACCGGCAATGTAATTAGCATGCCGAATATTACTTGGAATGTGAATTGGAACGAAATCGCCAATAGATAAGACCATTTTACAATTTGGGCCCAAGTTAGAAGCAGAGCCTAAGGTGTAAATTATCGATAGTCCATATCTCGGAAACTATAAGAGATAATGCAATTTGGCAACCGGCAATGTAATTAGCATGCCGAATATTACTTGGAATGTGAATTGGAACGAAATCGCCAATAGATAAGACCATTTTACAATTTGGGCCCAAGTTAGAAGCAGAGCCTAAGGTGTAAATTATCGATAGTCCATATCTCGGAAACTATAAGAGTTAATGCAATTTGGCAACCGGCAATGTAATTAGCATGCCGAATATTACTTGGAATGTGAATTGGAACGAAATCGCCAATAGATAAGACCATTTTACAATTTGGGCCCAAGTTAGAAGAAGAGCCTAAGGTGTAAATTATCGATAGTCCATATCTCGGAAACTATAAGAGATAATGCAATTTGGCAACCGGCAATGTAATTAGCATGCCGAATATTACTTGGAATGTGAATTGGAACGAAATTGCCAATAGATAAGACCATTTTACAATTTGGGCCCAAGTTAGAAGCAGAGCCTAAGGTGTAAATTATCGATAGTCCATATCTCTGAAACTATAAGAGATAATGCAATTTCGCAACCGGCAATGTAATTAGCATGCCGAATATTAATTGGAATGTGAATTGGAACGAAATCGCCAATAGATAAGACCATTTTACAATTTGGGCCCAAGTTAGAAGCAGAGCCTAAGGTGTAAATTATCGATAGTCCATATCTCGGAAACTATAAGAGATAATGCAATTTGGCAACCGGCAATGTAATTAGCATGCCGAATATTACTTGGAATGTGAATTGGAACGAAATCGCCAATAGGTAAGACCATTTTACAATTTGGGCCCAAGTTAGAAGCAGAGCCTAAGGTGTAAATTATCGATAGTCCATATCTCGGAAACTATAAGACATAATTCAATTTGGCAACTGGAAATGTAATTAGCATGCCGAATATTACTTGGACTGTGAATTGGAACGAAATCGCCAATAGATAAAACCATTTTACAATTTGGGCCCAAGTTAAAAGCAGAGCCTAAGGTGTAAATTATTGATAGTCCATATCTCGGAAACTATAAGAGATAATGCAATTTGGCAACCGGCAATGTAATTAGCATGCCGAATATTACTTGGAATGTGAATTGGAACGAAATCGCCAATAGAGAAGACCATTTTACAATTTGGGCCCAAGTTAGAAGCAGAGCCTAAGGTGTAAATTATCGATAGTCCATATCTCGGAAACTATAAGAGATAATGCAATTTGGCAACCGGCAATGTAATTAACATGCCGAATATTACTTGGAATGTGAATTGGAACGAAATCGCCAATAGATAAGACCATTTTACAATTTGGGCCCAAGTTAGAAGCAGAGCCTAAGGTGTAAATTATCGATAGTCCATATCTCGGAAACTATAAGAGGTAATGCAATTTGGCAACCGGCAATGTAATTAGCATGCCGAATATTACTTGGAATGTGAATTGGAACGAAATCGCCAATAGAGAAGACCATTTTACAATTTGGGCCCATGTTAGAAGCAGAGCCTAAGGTGTAAATTATCGATAGTCCATATCTCGGAAACTATAAGAGATAATGCAATTTGGCAACCGGCAATGTAATTAGCATGCCGAATATTACTTGGAATGTGAATTGGAACGAAATCGCCAATAGATAAGACCATTTTACAATTTGGGCCCAAGTTAGAAGCAGAGCCTAAGGTGTAAATTATCGATAGTCCATATCTCGGAAACTATAAGAGATAATGCAATTTGGCAACCGGCAATGTAATTAGCATGCCGAATATTACTTGGAATGTGAATTGGAACGAAATCGCCAATAGATAAGACCATTTTACAATTTGGGCCCAAGTTAGAAGCAGAGCCTAAGGTGTAAATTATCGATAGTCCATATCTCGGAAACTATAAGAGATAATGCAATTTGGCAACCGGCAATGTAATTAGCATGCCGAATATTACTTGGTATGTGAATTGGAACGAAATCGCCAATAGATAAGACCATTTTACAATTTGGGCCCAAGTTAGAAGCAGAGCCTAAGGTGTAAATTATTGATAGTCCATATCTCGGAAACTATAAGAGATAATGCAATTTCGCAACCGGCAATGTAATTAGCATGCCGAATATTAATTGGAATGTGAATTGGAACGAAATCGCCAATAGATAAGACCATTTTACAATTTGGGCCCAAGTTAGAAGCAGAGCCTAAGGTGTAAATTATCGATAGTCCATATCTCGGAAACTATAAGAGATAATGCAATTTGGCAACCGGCAATGTAATTAGCATGCCGAATATTACTTGGAATGTGAATTGGAACGAAATCGCCAATAGGTAAGACCATTTTACAATTTGGGCCCAAGTTAGAAGCAGAGCCTAAGGTGTAAATTATCGATAGTCCATATCTCGGAAACTATAAGACATAATTCAATTTGGCAACTGGAAATGTAATTAGCATGCCGAATATTACTTGGACTGTGAATTGGAACGAAATCGCCAATAGATAAAACCATTTTACAATTTGGGCCCAAGTTAAAAGCAGAGCCTAAGGTGTAAATTATTGATAGTCCATATCTCGGAAACTATAAGAGATAATGCAATTTGGCAACCGGCAATGTAATTAGCATGCCGAATATTACTTGGAATGTGAATTGGAACGAAATCGCCAATAGAGAAGACCATTTTACAATTTGGGCCCAAGTTAGAAGCAGAGCCTAAGGTGTAAATTATCGATAGTCCATATCTCGGAAACTATAAGAGATAATGCAATTTGGCAACCGGCAATGTAATTAACATGCCGAATATTACTTGGAATGTGAATTGGAACGAAATCGCCAATAGATAAGACCATTTTACAATTTGGGCCCAAGTTAGAAGCAGAGCCTAAGGTGTAAATTATCGATAGTCCATATCTCGGAAACTATAAGAGGTAATGCAATTTGGCAACCGGCAATGTAATTAGCATGCCGAATATTACTTGGAATGTGAATTGGAACGAAATCGCCAATAGAGAAGACCATTTTACAATTTGGGCCCATGTTAGAAGCAGAGCCTAAGGTGTAAATTATCGATAGTCCATATCTCGGAAACTATAAGAGATAATGCAATTTGGCAACCGGCAATGTAATTAGCATGCCGAATATTACTTGGAATGTGAATTGGAACGAAATCGCCAATAGATAAGACCATTTTACAATTTGGGCCCAAGTTAGAAGCAGAGCCTAAGGTGTAAATTATCGATAGTCCATATCTCGGAAACTATAAGAGATAATGCAATTTGGCAACCGGCAATGTAATTAGCATGCCGAATATTACTTGGAATGTGAATTGGAACGAAATCGCCAATAGATAAGACCATTTTACAATTTGGGCCCAAGTTAGAAGCAGAGCCTAAGGTGTAAATTATCGATAGTCCATATCTCGGAAACTATAAGAGATAATGCAATTTGGCAACCGGCAATGTAATTAGCATGCCGAATATTACTTGGTATGTGAATTGGAACGAAATCGCCAATAGATAAGACCATTTTACAATTTGGGCCCAAGTTAGAAGCAGAGCCTAAGGTGTAAATTATTGATAGTCCATATCTCGGAAACTATAAGAGATAATGCAATTTCGCAACCGGCAATGTAATTAGCATGCCGAATATTACTTGGAGTGTGAATTGGAACGAAATCGCCAATAGATAAGACCATTTTACAATTTGGGCCCAAGTTAGAAGCAGAGCCTAAGGTGTAAATTATCGATAGTCCATATCTCGGAAACTATAAGAGATAATGCAATTTGGCAACCGGCAATGTAATTAGCATGCCGAATATTACTTGGAATGTGAATTGGAACGAAATCGCCAATAGATAAGACCATTTTACAATTTGGGCCCAAGTTAGAAGCAGAGCCTAAGGTGTAAATTATCGATAGTCCATATCTCGGAAACTATAAGAGATAATGCAATTTGGCAACCGGCAATGTAATTAGCATGCCGAATATTACTTGGAATGTGAATTGGAACGAAATCGCCAATAGATAAGACCATTTTACAATTTGGGCCCAAGTTAGAAGCAGAGCCTAAGGTGTAAATTATCGATAGTCCATATCTCGGAAACTATAAGAGTTAATGCAATTTGGCAACCGGCAATGTAATTAGCATGCCGAATATTACTTGGAATGTGAATTGGAACGAAATCGCCAATAGATAAGACCATTTTACAATTTGGGCCCAAGTTAGAAGCAGAGCCTAAGGTGTAAATTATCGATAGTCCATATCTCGGAAACTATAAGAGATAATGCAATTTGGCAACCGGCAATGTAATTAGCATGCCGAATATTACTTGGAATGTGAATTGGAACGAAATTGCCAATAGATAAGACCATTTTACAATTTGGGCCCAAGTTAGAAGCAGAGCCTAAGGTGTAAATTATCGATAGTCCATATCTCTGAAACTATAAGAGATAATGCAATTTCGCAACCGGCAATGTAATTAGCATGCCGAATATTACTTGGAATGTGAATTGGGACGAAATCGCCAATAGATAAGGCCATTTTACAATTTGGGCCCAAGTTAGAAGCAGAGCCTAAGGTGTAAATTATCGATAGTCCATATCTCGGAAACTATAAGAGATAATGCAATTTGGCAACCGGCAATGTAATTAGCATGCCGAATATTACTTGGAATGTGAATTGGAACGAAATCGCCAATAGATAAGACCATTTTACAATTTGGGCCCAAGTTAGAAGCAGAGCCTAAGGTGTAAATTATTGATAGTCCATATCTCGGAAACTATAAGAGATAATGCAATTTCGCAACCGGCAATGTAATTAGCATGCCGAATATTACTTGGAGTGTGAATTGGAACGAAATCGCCAATAGATAAGACCATTTTACAATTTGGGCCCAAGTTAGAAGCAGAGCCTAAGGTGTAAATTATCGATAGACCATATCTCGGAAACTATAAGAGATAATGCAATTTGGCAACCGGCAATGTAATTAGCATGCCGAATATTACTTGGAATGTGAATTGGAACGAAATCGCCAATAGATAAGACCATTTTACAATTTGGGCCCAAGTTAGAAGCAGAGCCTAAGGTGTAAATTATCGATAGTCCATATCTCGGAAACTATAAGAGATAATGCAATTTGGCAACCGGCAATGTAATTAGCATGCCGAATATTACTTGGAATGTGAATTGGAACGAAATCGCCAATAGATAAGACCATTTTACAATTTGGGCCCAAGTTAGAAGCAGAGCCTAAGGTGTAAATTATCGATAGTCCATATCTCGGAAACTATAAGAGATAATGCAATTTGGCAACCGGCAATGTAATTAGCATGCCGAATATTACTTGGAATGTGAATTGGAACGAAATCGCCAATAGATAAGACCATTTTACAATTTGGGCCCAAGTTAGAAGCAGAGCCTATGGTGTAAATTATTGATAGTCCATATCTCGGAAACTATAAGAGATAATGCAATTTCGCAACCGGCAATGTAATTAGCATGCCGAATATCACTTGGAATGTGAATTGGGACGAAATCGCCAATAGATAAGACCATTTTACAATTTGGGCCCAAGTTAGAAGCAGAGCCTAAGGTGTAAATAATCGATAGTCCATATCTCGGAAACTATAAGAGATAATGCAATTTGGCAACCGGCAATGTAATTAGCATGCCGAATATTACTTGGAATGTGAATTGGAACGAAATCGCCAATAGATAAGACCATTTTACAATTTGGGCCCAAGTTAGAAGCAGAGCCTAAGGTGTAAATTATCGATAGTCCATATCTCGGAAACTATAAGAGATAATGCAATTTGGCAACCGGCAATGTAATTAGCATGCCGAATATTACTTGGAATGTGAATTGGAACGAAATCGCCAATAGGTAAGACCATTTTACAATTTGGGCCCAAGTTAGAAGCAGAGCCTAAGGTGTAAATTATCGATAGTCCATATCTCGGAAACTATAAGAGATAATTCAATTTGGCAACCGGCAATGTAATTAGCATGCCGAATATTACTTGGAATGTGAATTGGAACGAAGTCGCCAATAGATAAGACCATTTTACAATTTGGGCCCAAGTTAGAAGCAGAGCCTAAGGTGTAAATTATCGATAGTCCATATCTCGGAAACTATAAGAGATAATGCAATTTGGCAACCGGCAATGTAATTAGCATGCCGAATATTACTTGGAATGTGAATTGGAACGAAATCGTCAATAGATAAGACCATTTTACAATTTGGGCCCAAGTTAGAAGCAGAGCCTAAGGTGTAAATTATCGATAGTCCATATCTCGGAAACTATAAGAGAAAATGCAATTTGGCAACCGGCAATGTAATTAGCATGCCGAATATTACTTGGAATGTGAATTGGAACGAAATCGCCAATAGATAAGACCATTTTACAATTTGGGCCCAAGTTAGAAGCAGAGCCTAAGGTGTAAATTATCGATAGTCCATATCTCGGAAACTATAAGAGATAATGCAATTTGGCAACCGGCAGTGTAATTAGCATGCCGAATATTACTTGGAATGTGAATTGGAACGAAATCGCCAATAGATAAGACCATTTTACAATTTGGGCCCAAGTTAGAAGCAGAGCCTAAGGTGTAAATTATCGATAGTCCATATCTCGGAAATTATAAGAGATAATGCAATTTGGCAAACGGCAATGTAGTTAGCATGCCGAATATTACCTGGAATGTGAATTGGAACGAAATCGCCAATAGATAAGACCATTTTACAATTTGGGCCCAAGTTAGAAGCAGAGCCTAAGGTGTAAATTATCGATAGTCCATATCTCGGAAATTATAAGAGATAATGCAATTTGGCAACCGGCAATGTAATTAGCATGCCGAATATTACTTAGAATGTGAATTGGAACGAAATCGCCAATAGGTAAGACCATTTTACAATTTGGGCCCAAGTTAGAAGCAGAGCCTAAGGTGTAAATTATCGATAGTCCATATCTCGGAAACTATAAGAGATAATGCAATTTGGCAACCGGCAATGTAATTAGCATGCCGAATATTACTTGGAATGTGAATTGGAACGAAATCGCCAATAGATAAGACCATTTTACAATTTGGGCCCAAGTTAGAAGCAGAGCCTAAGGTGTAAATTATCGATAGTCCATATCTCGGAAACTATAAGAGATAATGCAATTTGGCAACCGGCAATGTAATTAGCATGCCGAATATTACTTGGAATGTGAATTGGAACGAAATCGCCAATAGATAAGACCATTTTACAATTTGGGCCCAAGTTAGAAGCAGAGCCTAAGGTGTAAATTATCGATAGTCCATATCTCGGAAACTATAAGAGATAATGCAATTTGGCAACCGGCAATGTAATTAGCATGCCGAATATTAATTGGAATGTGAATTGGAACGAAATCGCCAATAGATAAGACCATTTTACAATTTGGGCCCAAGTTAGAAGCAGAGCCTAAGGTGTAAATTATCGATAGTCCATATCTCGGAAACTATAAGAGATAATGCAATTTGGCAACCGGCAATGTAATTAGCAATAGATAAGACCATTTTACAATTTGGGCCCAAGTTAGAAGCAGAGCCTAAGGTGTAAATTATCGATAGTCCATATCTCGGAAACTATAAGAGATAATGCAATTTGGCAACCGGCAATGTAATTAGCATGCCGAATATTACTTGGAATGTGAATTGGAACGAAATCGCCAATAGATAAGACCATTTTACAATTTGGGCCCAAGTTAGAAGCAGAGCCTAAGGTGTAAATTATCGATAGTCCATATCTCGGAAACTATAAGAGATAATGCAATTTGGCAACCGGCAAAGTAATTAGCATGCCGAATATTACCTGGAATGTGAATTGGAACGAAATCGCCAATAGATAAGACCATTTTACAATTTGGGCCCAAGTTAGAAGCAGAGCCTAAGGTGTAAATTATCGATAGTCCATATCTCGGAAACTATAAGAGATAATGCAATTTGGCAACCGGCAATGTAATTAGCATGCCGAATATTACTTGGAATGTGAATTGCAACTAAATCGCCAATAGATAAGACCATTTTACAATTTGGGCCCAAGTTAGAAGCAGAGCCTAAGGTGTAAATTATCGATAGTCCATATCTCGGAAACTATAAGAGATAATGCAATTTGGCAACCGGCAATGTAATTAGCATGCCGAATATTACATGGAATGTGAATTGGAACGAAATCGCCAATAGATAAGACCATTTTACAATTTGGGCCCAAGTTAGAAGCAGAGCCTAAGGTGTAAATTATCGATAGTCCATATCTCGGAAACTATAAGAGATAATGCAATTTGGCAACCGGCAATGTAATTAGCATGCCGAATATTACTTGGAATGTGAATTGGAACGAAATCGCCAATAGATAAGACCATTTTACAATTTGGGCCCAAGTTAGAAGCAGAGCCTAAGGTGTAAATTATCGATAATCCATATCTCGGAAACTATAAGAGATAATGCAATTTGGCAACCGGCAATGTAATTAGCATGCCGAATATTACTTGGAATGTGAATTGGAACGAAATAGCCAATAGATAAGACCATTTTACAATTTGGGCCCAAGTTAGAAGCAGAGCCTAAGGTGTAAATTATCGATAGTCCATATCTCTGAAACTATAAGAGATAATGCAATTTCGCAACCGGCAATGTAATTAGCATGCCGAATATTACTTGGAATGTGAATTGGGACGAAATCGCCAATAGATAAGGCCATTTTACAATTTGGGCCCAAGTTAGAAGCAGAGCCTAAGGTGTAAATTATCGATAGACCATATCTCGGAAACTATAAGAGATAATGCAATTTGGCAACCGGCAATGTAATTAGCATGCCGAATATTACTTGGAATGTGAATTGGAACGAAATCGCCAATAGATAAGACCATTTTACAATTTGGGCCCAAGTTAGAAGCAGAGCCTAAGGTGTAAATTATCGATAGTCCATATCTCGGAAACTATAAGAGATAATGCAATTTGGCAACCGGCAATGTAATTAGCATGCCGAATATTACTTGGAATGTGAATTGGAACGAAATCGCCAATAGATAAGACCATTTTACAATTTGGGCCCAAGTTAGAAGCAGAGCCTAAGGTGTAAATTATCGATAGTCCATATCTCGGAAACTATAAGAGATAATGCAATTTGGCAACCGGCAATGTAATTAGCATGCCGAATATTACTTGGAATGTGAATTGGAACGAAATCGCCAATAGATAAGACCATTTTACAATTTGGGCCCAAGTTAGAAGCAGAGCCTAAGGTGTAAATTATTGATAGTCCATATCTCGGAAACTATAAGAGATAATGCAATTTCGCAACCGGCAATGTAATTAGCATGCCGAATATCACTTGGAATGTGAATTGGGACGAAATCGCCAATAGATAAGACCATTTTACAATTTGGGCCCAAGTTAGAAGCAGAGCCTAAGGTGTAAATTATCGATAGTCCATATCTCGGAAACTATAAGAGATAATGCAATTTGGCAACCGGCAATGTAATTAGCATGCCGAATATTACTTGGAATGTGAATTGGAACGAAATCGCCAATAGATAAGACCATTTTACAATTTGGGCCCAAGTTAGAAGCAGAGCCTAAGGTGTAAATTATCGATAGTCCATATCTCGGAAACTATAAGAGATAATGCAATTTGGCAACCGGCAATGTAATTAGCATGCCGAATATTACTTGGAATGTGAATTGGAACGAAATCGCCAATAGGTAAGACCATTTTACAATTTGGGTCCAAGGTAGAAGCAGAGCCTAAGGTGTAAATTATCGATAGTCCATATCTGTGAAACTATAAGAGATAATTCAATTTGGCAACCGGCAATGTAATTAGCATGCCGAATATTACTTGGAATGTGAATTGGAACGAAATCGCCAATAGATAAGACCATTTTACAATTTGGGCCCAAGTTAGAAGCAGAGCCTAAGGTGTAAATTATCGATAGTCCATATCTCGGAAACTATAAGAGATAATGCAATTTGGCAACCGGCAATGTAATTAGCATGCCGAATATTACTTGGAATGTGAATTGGAACGAAATCGTCAATAGATAAGACCATTTTACAATTTGGGCCCAAGTTAGAAGCAGAGCCTAAGGTGTAAATTGTCGATAGTCCATATCTCGGAAACTATAAGAGAAAATGCAATTTGGCAACCGGCAATGTAATTAGCATGCCGAATATTACTTGGAATGTGAATTGGAACGAAATCGCCAATAGATAAGACCATTTTACAATTTGGGCCCAAGTTAGAAGCAGAGCCTAAGGTGTAAATTATCGATAGTCCATATCTCGGAAACTATAAGAGATAATGCAATTTGGCAACCGGCAGTGTAATTAGCATGCCGAATATTACTTGGAATGTGAATTGGAACGAAATCGCCAATAGATAAGACCATTTTACAATTTGGGCCCAAGTTAGAAGCAGAGCCTAAGGTGTAAATTATCGATAGTCCATATCTCGGAAACTATAAGAGATAATGCAATTTGGCAACCGGCAATGTAGTTAGCATGCCGAATATTACTTGGAATGTGAATTGGAACGAAATCGCCAATAGATAAGACCATTTTACAATTTGGGCCCAAGTTAGAAGCAGAGCCTAAGGTGTAAATTATCGATAGTCCATATCTCGGAAACTATAAGAGATAATGCAATTTGGCAACCGGCAATGTAATTAGCATGCCGAATATTACTTGGAATGTGAATTGGAACGAAATCGCCAATAGGTAAGACCATTTTACAATTTGGGCCCAAGTTAGAAGCAGAGCCTAAGGTGTAAATTATCGATAGTCCATATCTCGGAAACTATAAGAGATAATTCAATTTGGCAACCGGCAATGTAATTAGCATGCCGAATATTACTTGGAATGTGAATTGGAACGAAATCGCCAATAGATAAGACCATTTTACAATTTGGGCCCAAGTTAGAAGAAGGGCCTAAGGTGTAAATTATCGATAGTCCATATCTCGGAAACTATAAGAGATGATGCAATTTGGCAACCGGTAATGTAATTAGCATGCCGAATATTACTTGGAATGTGAATTGGAACGAAATCGCCAATAGATAAGACCATTTTACAATTTGGGCCCAAGTTAGAAGCAGAGCCTAAGGTGTAAATTATCGATAGTCCATATCTCGGAAACTATAAGAGATAATGCAATTTGGCAACCGGCAATGTAATTAGCATGCCGAATATTACTTGGAATGTGAATTGGAACGAAATCGCCAATAGATAAGACCATTTTACAATTTGGGCCCAAGTTAGAAGCAGAGCCTAAGGTGTAAATTATCGATAGTCCATATCTCGGAAACTATAAGAGATAATGCAATTTGGCAACCGGCAATGTAATTAGCATGCCGAATATTAATTGGAATGTGAATTGGAACGAAATCGCCAATAGATAAGACCATTTTACAATTTGGGCCCAAGTTAGAAGCAGAGCCTAAGGTGTAAATTATCGATAGTCCATATCTCGGAAACTATAAGAGATAATGCAATTTGTCAACCGGCAATGTAATTAGCATGCCGAATATTACTTGGAATGTGAATTGGAACGAAATCGCCAATAGGTAAGACCATTTTACAATTTGGGCCCAAGTTAGAAGCAGAGCCTAAGGTGTAAATTATCGATAGTCCATATCTCGGAAACTATAAGAGATAATTCAATTTGGCAACTGGCAATGTAATTAGCATGCCGAATATTACTTGGAATGTGAATTGGAACGAAATCGCCAATAGATAAGACCATTTTACAATTTGGGCCCAAGTTAAAAGCAGAGCCTAAGGTGTAAATTATTGATAGTCCATATCTCGGAAACTATAAGAGATAATGCAATTTGGCAACCGGCAATGTAATTAGCATGCCGAATATTACTTGGAATGTGAATTGGAACGAAATCGCCGATAGAGAAGACCATTTTACAATTTGGGCCCAAGTTAGAAGCAGAGCCTAAGGTGTAAATTATCGATAGTCCATATCTCGGAAACTATAAGAGATAATGCAATTTGGCAACCGGCAATGTAATTAACATGCCGAATATTACTTGGAATGTGAATTGGAACGAAATCGCCAATAGATAAGACCATTTTACAATTTGGGCCCAAGTTAGAAGCAGAGCCTAAGGTGTAAATTATCGATAGTCCATATCTCGGAAACTATAAGAGGTAATGCAATTTGGCAACCGGCAATGTAATTAGCATGCCGAATATTACTTGGAATGTGAATTGGAACGAAATCGCCAATAGAGAAGACCATTTTACAATTTGGGCCCAAGTTAGAAGCAGAGCCTAAGGTGTAAATTATCGATAGTCCATATCTCGGAAACTATAAGAGATAATACAATTTGGCAACCGGCAATGTAATTAGCATGCCGAATATTACTTGGAATGTGAATTGGAACGAAATCGCCAATAGATAAGACCATTTTACAATTTGGGCCCAAGTTAGAAGCAGAGCCTAAGGTGTAAATTATCGATAGTCCATATCTCGGAAACTATAAGAGATAATGCAATTTGGCAACCGGCAATGTAATTAGCATGCCGAATATTACTTGGTATGTGAATTGGAACGAAATCGCCAATAGATAAGACCATTTTACAATTTGGGCCCAAGTTAGAAGCAGAGCCTATGGTGTAAATTATCGATAGTCCATATCTCGGAAACTATAAGAGATAATGCAATTTGGCAACCGGCAATGTAATTAGCATGCCGAATATTACTTGGAATGTGAATTGGAACGAAATCGCCAATAGATAAGACCATTTTACAATTTGGGCCCAAGTTAGAAGCAGAGCCTAAGGTGTAAATTATCGATAGTCCATATCTCGGAAACTATAAGAGATAATGCAATTTGGCAACCGGCAAAGTAATTAGCATGCCGAATATTACTTGGAATGTGAATTGGAACGAAATCGCCAATAGATAAGACCATTTTACAATTTGGGCCCAAGTTAGAAGCAGAGCCTAAGGTGTAAATTATCGATAGTCCATATCTCGGAAACTATAAGAGATAATGCAATTTGGCAACCGGCAATGTAATTAGCATGCCGAATATAACTTGGAATGTGAATTGCAACTAAACCGCCAATAGATAAGACCATTTTACAATTTGGGCCCAAGTTAGAAGCAGAGCCTAAGGTGTAAATTATCGATAGTCCATATCTCGGAAACTATAAGAGATAATGCAATTTGGCAACCGGCAATGTAATTAGCATGCCGAATATTACTTGGAATGTGAATTGGAACGAAATCGCCAATAGATAAGACCATTTTACAATTTGGGCCCAAGTTAGAAGCAGAGCCTAAGGTGTAAATTATCGATAGTCCATATCTCGGAAACTATAAGAGATAATGCAATTTGGCAACCGGCAATGTAATTAGCATGCCGAATATTACTTGGAATGTGAATTGGAACGAAATCGCCAATAGATAAGACCATTTTACAATTTGGGCCCAAGTTAGAAGCAGAGCCTAAGGTGTAAATTATCGATAATCCATATCTCGGAAACTATAAGAGATAATGCAATTTGGCAACCGCCAATGTAATTAGCATGCCGAATATTACTTGGAATGTGAATTGGAACGAAATCGCCAATAGATAAGACCATTTTACAATTTGGGCCCAAGTTAGAAGCAGAGCCTAAGGTGTAAATTATTGATAGTCCATATCTCGGAAACTATAAGAGATAATGCAATTTCGCAACCGGCAATGTAATTAGCATGCCGAATATCACTTGGAATGTGAATTGGGACGAAATCGCCAATAGATAAGACCATTTTACAATTTGGGCCCAAGTTAGAAGCAGAGCCTAAGGTGTAAATTATCGATAGTCCATATCTCGGAAACTATAAGAGATAATGCAATTTGGCAACCGGCAATGTAATTAGCATGCCGAATATTACTTGGAATGTGAATTGGAACGAAATCGCCAATAGATAAGACCATTTTACAATTTGGGCCCAAGTTAGAAGCAGAGCCTAAGGTGTAAATTATCGATAGTCCATATCTCGGAAACTATAAGAGATAATGCAATTTGGCAACCGGCAATGTAATTAGCATGCCGAATATTACTTGGAATGTGAATTGGAACGAAATCGCCAATAGATAAGACCATTTTACAATTTGGGCCGAAGTTAGAAGCAGAGCCTAAGGTGTAAATTATCGATAGTCCATATCTCGGAAACTATAAGAGATAATGCAATTTGGCAACCGGCAATGTAATTAGCATGCCGAATGTTACTTGGAATTTGAATTGGAACGAAATCGCCAATAGATAAGACCATTTTACAATTTGGGCCCAAGTTAGAAGCAGAGCCTAAGGTGTAAATTATCGATAGTCCATATCTCGGAAACTATAAGAGATAATGCAATTTGGCAACCGGCAATGAAATTAGCATGCCGAATATTACTTGGAATGTGAATTGGAACGAAATCGCCAATAGATAAGACCATTTTACAATTTGGGCCCAAGTTAGAAGCAGAGCCTAAGGTGTAAATTATCGATAGTCCATATCTCGGAAACTATAAGAGATAATGCAATTTGGCAACCGGCAATGTAATTAGCATGCCGAATATTACTTGGAATGTGAATTGGAACGAAATCGCCAATAGATAAGACCATTTTACAATTTGGGCCCAAGTTAGAAGCAGAGCCTAAGGTGTAAATTATCGATAGTCCATATCTCGGAAACTATAAGAGATAATGCAATTTGACAACCGGCAATGTAATTAGCATGCCGAATATTACTTGGAATGTGAATTGGAACGAAATCGTCAATAGATAAGACCATTTTACAATTTGGGCCCAAGTTAGAAGCAGAGCCTAAGGTGTAAATTATCGATAGTCCATATCTCGGAAACTATAAGAGAAAATGCAATTTGGCAACCGGCAATGTAATTAGCATGCCGAATATTACTTGGAATGTGAATTGGAACGAAATCGCCAATAGATAAGACCATTTTACAATTTGGGTCCAAGTTAGAAGCAGAGCCTAAGGTGTAAATTATCGATAGTCCATATCTCGGAAACTATAAGAGATAATGCAATTTGGCAACCGGCAGTGTAATTAGCATGCCGAATATTACTTGGAATGTGAATTGGAACGAAATCGCCAATAGATAAGACCATTTTACAATTTGGGCCCAAGTTAGAAGCAGAGCCTAAGGTGTAAATTATCGATAGTCCATATCTCGGAAACTATAAGAGATAATGCAATTTGGCAACCGGCAATGTAGTTAGCATGCCGAATATTACTTGGAATGTGAATTGGAACGAAATCGCCAATAGATAAGACCATTTTACAATTTGGGCCCAAGTTAGAAGCAGAGCCTAAGGTGTAAATTATCGATAGTCCATATCTCGGAAACTATAAGAGATAATGCAATTTGGCAACCGGCAATGTAATTAGCATGCCGTATATTACTTGGAATGTGAATTGGAACGAAATCGCCAATAGGTAAGACCATTTTACAATTTGGGCCCAAGTTAGAAGCAGAGCCTAAGGTGTAAATTATCGATAGTCCATATCTCGGAAACTATAAGAGATAATTCAATTTGGCAACCGGCAAAGTAATTAGCATGCCGAATATTACTTGGAATGTGAATTGGAACGAAATCGCCAATAGATAAGACCATTTTACAATTTGGGCCCAAGTTAGAAGAAGAGCCTAAGGTGTAAATTATCGATAGTCCATATCTCGGAAACTATAAGAGATAATGCAATTTGGCAACCGGTAATGTAATTAGCATGCCGAATATTACTTGGAATGTGAATTGGAACGAAATCGCCAATAGATAAGACCATTTTACAATTTGGGCCCAAGTTAGAAGCAGAGCCTAAGGTGTAAATTATCGATAGTCCATATCTCGGAAACTATAAGAGATAATGCAATTTGGCAACCGGCAATGTAATTAGCATGCCGAATATTACTTGGAATGTGAATTGGAACGAAATCGCCAATAGATAAGACCATTTTACAATTTGGGCCCAAGTTAGAAGCAGAGCCTAAGGTGTAAATTATCGATAGTCCATATCTCGGAAACTATAAGAGATAATGCAATTTGGCAACCGGCAATGTAATTAGCATGCCGAATATTAATTGGAATGTGAATTGGAACGAAATCGCCAATAGATAAGACCATTTTACAATTTGGGCCCAAGTTAGAAGCAGAGCCTAAGGTGTAAATTATCGATAGTCCATATCTCGGAAACTATAAGAGATAATGCAATTTGGCAACCGGCAATGTAATTAGCATGCCGAATATTACTTGGAATGTGAATTGCAACGAAATCGCCAATAGGTAAGACCATTTTACAATTTGGGCCCAAGTTAGAAGCAGAGCCTAAGGTGTAAATTATCGATAGTCCATATCTCGGAAACTATAAGAGATAATTCAATTTGGCAACTGGCAATGTAATTAGCATGCCGAATATTACTTGGAATGTGAATTGGAACGAAATCGCCAATAGATAAGACCATTTTACAATTTGGGCCCAAGTTAAAAGCAGAGCCTAAGGTGTAAATTATTGATAGTCCATATCTCGGAAACTATAAGAGATAATGCAATTTGGCAACCGGCAATGTAATTAGCATGCCGAATATTACTTGGAATGTGAATTGGAACGAAATCGCCGATAGAGAAGACCATTTTACAATTTGGGCCCAAGTTAGAAGCAGAGCCTAAGGTGTAAATTATCGATAGTCCATATCTCGGAAACTATAAGAGATAATGCAATTTGGCAACCGGCAATGTAATTAACATGCCGAATATTACTTGGAATGTGAATTGGAACGAAATCGCCAATAGATAAGACCATTTTACAATTTGGGCCCAAGTTAGAAGCAGAGCCTAAGGTGTAAATTATCGATAGTCCATATCTCGGAAACTATAAGAGGTAATGCAATTTGGCAACCGGCAATGTAATTAGCATGCCGAATATTACTTGGAATGTGAATTGGAACGAAATCGCCAATAGAGAAGACCATTTTACAATTTGGGCCCAAATTAGAAGCAGAGCCTAAGGTGTAAATTATCGATAGTCCATATCTCGGAAACTATAAGAGATAATACAATTTGGCAACCGGCAATGTAATTAGCATGCCGAATATTACTTGGAATGTGAATTGGAACGAAATCGCCAATAGATAAGACCATTTTACAATTTGGGCCCAAGTTAGAAGCAGAGCCTAAGGTGTAAATTATCGATAGTCCATATCTCGGAAACTATAAGAGATAATGCAATTTGGCAACCGGCAATGTAATTAGCATGCCGAATATTACTTGGAATGTGAATTGGAACGAAATCGCCAATAGATAAGACCATTTTACAATTTGGGCCCAAGTTAGAAGCAGAGCCTAAGGTGTAAATTATCGATAGTCCATATCTCGGAAACTATAAGAGATAATGCAATTTGGCAACCGGCAATGTAATTAGCATGCCGAATATTACTTGGTATGTGAATTGGAACGAAATCGCCAATAGATAAGACCATTTTACAATTTGGGCCCAAGTTAGAAGCAGAGCCTAAGGTGTAAATTATCGATAGTCCATATCTCGGAAACTATAAGAGATAATGCAATTTGGCAACCGGCAATGTAATTAGCATGCCGAATATTACTTGGAATGTGAATTGGAACGAAATCGCCAATAGATAAGACCATTTTACAATTTGGGCCCAAGTTAGAAGCAGAGCCTAAGGTGTAAATTATCGATAGTCCATATCTCGGAAACTATAAGAGATAATGCAATTTGGCAACCGGCAAAGTAATTAGCATGCCGAATATTACTTGGAATGTGAATTGGAACGAAATCGCCAATAGATAAGACCATTTTACAATTTGGGCCCAAGTTAGAAGCAGAGCCTAAGGTGTAAATTATCGATAGTCCATATCTCGGAAACTATAAGAGATAATGCAATTTGGCAACCGGCAATGTAATTAGCATGCCGAATATTACTTGGAATGTGAATTGCAACTAAATCGCCAATAGATAAGACCATTTTACAATTTGGGCCCAAGTTAGAAGCAGAGCCTAAGGTGTAAATTATCGATAGTCCATATCTCGGAAACTATAAGAGATAATGCAATTTGGCAACCGGCAATGTAATTAGCATGCCGAATATTACTTGGAATGTGAATTGGAACGAAATCGCCAATAGATAAGACCATTTTACAATTTGGGCCCAAGTTAGAAGCAGAGCCTAAGGTGTAAATTATCGATAGTCCATATCTCGGAAACTATAAGAGATAATGCAATTTGGCAACCGGCAATGTAATTAGCATGCCGAATATTACTTGGAATGTGAATTGGAACGAAATCGCCAATAGATAAGACCATTTTACAATTTGGGCCCAAGTTAGAAGCAGAGCCTAAGGTGTAAATTATCGATAATCCATATCTCGGAAACTATAAGAGATAATGCAATTTGGCAACCGCCAATGTAATTAGCATGCCGAATATTACTTGGAATGTGAATTGGAACGAAATCGCCAATAGATAAGACCATTTTACAATTTGGGCCCAAGTTAGAAGCAGAGCCTAAGGTGTAAATTATTGATAGTCCATATCTCGGAAACTATAAGAGATAATGCAATTTCGCAACCGGCAATGTAATTAGCATGCCGAATATCACTTGGAATGTGAATTGGGACGAAATCGCCAATAGATAAGACCATTTTACAATTTGGGCCCAAGTTAGAAGCAGAGCCTAAGGTGTAAATTATCGATAGTCCATATCTCGGAAACTATAAGAGATAATGCAATTTGGCAACCGGCAATGTAATTAGCATGCCGAATATTACTTGGAATGTGAATTGGAACGAAATCGCCAATAGATAAGACCATTTTACAATTTGGGCCCAAGTTAGAAGCAGAGCCTAAGGTGTAAATTATCGATAGTCCATATCTCGGAAACTATAAGAGATAATGCAATTTGGCAACCGGCAATGTAATTAGCATGCCGAATATTACTTGGAATGTGAATTGGAACGAAATCGCCAATAGATAAGACCATTTTACAATTTGGGCCGAAGTTAGAAGCAGAGCCTAAGGTGTAAATTATCGATAGTCCATATCTCGGAAACTATAAGAGATAATGCAATTTGGCAACCGGCAATGTAATTAGCATGCCGAATATTACTTGGAATTTGAATTGGAACGAAATCGCCAATAGATAAGACCATTTTACAATTTGGGCCCAAGTTAGAAGCAGAGCCTAAGGTGTAAATTATCGATAGTCCATATCTCGGAAACTATAAGAGATAATGCAATTTGGCAACCGGCAATGAAATTAGCATGCCGAATATTACTTGGAATGTGAATTGGAACGAAATCGCCAATAGATAAGACCATTTTACAATTTGGGCCCAAGTTAGAAGCAGAGCCTAAGGTGTAAATTATCGATAGTCCATATCTCGGAAACTATAAGAGATAATGCAATTTGGCAACCGGCAATGTAATTAGCATGCCGAATATTACTTGGAATGTGAATTGCAACTAAATCGCCAATAGATAAGACCATTTTACAATTTGGGCCCAAGTTAGAAGCAGAGCCTAAGGTGTAAATTATAGATAGTCCATATCTCGGAAACTATAAGAGATAATGCAATTTGGCAACCGGCAATGTAATTAGCATGCCGAATATTACTTGGAATGTGAATTGGAACGAAATCGCCAATAGATAAGACCATTTTACAATTTGGGCCCAAGTTAGAAGCAGAGCCTAAGGTGTAAATTATCGATAGTCCATATCTCGGAAACTATAAGAGATAATGCAATTTCGCAACCGGCAATGTAATTAGCATGCCGAATATCACTTGGAATGTGAATTGGGACGAAATCGCCAATAGATAAGACCATTTTACAATTTGGGCCCAAGTTAGAAGCAGAGCCTAAGGTGTAAATTATCGATAGTCCATATCTCGGAAACTATAAGAGATAATGCAATTTGGCAACCGGCAATGTAATTAGCATGCCGAATATTACTTGGAATGTGAATTGGAACGAAATCGCCAATAGATAAGACCATTTTACAATTTGGGCCCAAGTTAGAAGCAGAGCCTAAGGTGTAAATTATCGATAGTCCATATCTCGGAAACTATAAGAGATAATGCAATTTGGCAACCGGCAATGTAATTAGCATGCCGAATATTACTTGGAATGTGAATTGGAACGAAATCGCCAATAGATAAGACCATTTTACAATTTGGGCCCAAGTTAGAAGCAGAGCCTAAGGTGTAAATTATCGATAGTCCATATCTCGGAAACTATAAGAGATAATGCAATTTGGCAACCGGCAATGTAATTAGCATGCCGAATATTAATTGGAATGTGAATTGGAACGAAATCGCCAATAGATAAGACCATTTTACAATTTGGGCCCAAGTTAGAAGCAGAGCCTAAGGTGTAAATTATCGATAGTCCATATCTCGGAAACTATAAGAGATAATGCAATTTGTCAACCGGCAATGTAATTAGCATGCCGAATATTACTTGGAATGTGAATTGGAACGAAATCGCCAATAGGTAAGACCATTTTACAATTTGGGCCCAAGTTAGAAGCAGAGCCTAAGGTGTAAATTATCGATAGTCCATATCTCGGAAACTATAAGAGATAATTCAATTTGGCAACTGGCAATGTAATTAGCATGCCGAATATTACTTGGAATGTGAATTGGAACGAAATCGCCAATAGATAAGACCATTTTACAATTTGGGCCCAAGTTAAAAGCAGAGCCTAAGGTGTAAATTATTGATAGTCCATATCTCGGAAACTATAAGAGATAATGCAATTTGGCAACCGGCAATGTAATTAGCATGCCGAATATTACTTGGAATGTGAATTGGAACGAAATCGCCGATAGAGAAGACCATTTTACAATTTGGGCCCAAGTTAGAAGCAGAGCCTAAGGTGTAAATTATCGATAGTCCATATCTCGGAAACTATAAGAGATAATGCAATTTGGCAACCGGCAATGTAATTAACATGCCGAATATTACTTGGAATGTGAATTGGAACGAAATCGCCAATAGATAAGACCATTTTACAATTTGGGCCCAAGTTAGAAGCAGAGCCTAAGGTGTAAATTATCGATAGTCCATATCTCGGAAACTATAAGAGGTAATGCAATTTGGCAACCGGCAATGTAATTAGCATGCCGAATATTACTTGGAATGTGAATTGGAACGAAATCGCCAATAGAGAAGACCATTTTACAATTTGGGCCCAAGTTAGAAGCAGAGCCTAAGGTGTAAATTATCGATAGTCCATATCTCGGAAACTATAAGAGATAATACAATTTGGCAACCGGCAATGTAATTAGCATGCCGAATATTACTTGGAATGTGAATTGGAACGAAATCGCCAATAGATAAGACCATTTTACAATTTGGGCCCAAGTTAGAAGCAGAGCCTAAGGTGTAAATTATCGATAGTCCATATCTCGGAAACTATAAGAGATAATGCAATTTGGCAACCGGCAATGTAATTAGCATGCCGAATATTACATGGAATGTGAATTGGAACGAAATCGCCAATAGATAAGACCATTTTACAATTTGGGCCCAAGTTAGAAGCAGAGCCTAAGGTGTAAATTATCGATAGTCCATATCTCGGAAACTATAAGAGATAATGCAATTTGGCAACCGGCAATGTAATTAGCATGCCGAATATTACTTGGTATGTGAATTGGAACGAAATCGCCAATAGATAAGACCATTTTACAATTTGGGCCCAAGTTAGAAGCAGAGCCTAAGGTGTAAATTATCGATAGTCCATATCTCGGAAACTATAAGAGATAATGCAATTTGGCAACCGGCAATGTAATTAGCATGCCGAATATTACTTGGAATGTGAATTGGAACGAAATCGCCAATAGATAAGACCATTTTACAATTTGGGCCCAAGTTAGAAGCAGAGCCTAAGGTGTAAATTATCGATAGTCCATATCTCGGAAACTATAAGAGATAATGCAATTTGGCAACCGGCAAAGTAATTAGCATGCCGAATATTACTTGGAATGTGAATTGGAACGAAATCGCCAATAGATAAGACCATTTTACAATTTGGGCCCAAGTTAGAAGCAGAGCCTAAGGTGTAAATTATCGATAGTCCATATCTCGGAAACTATAAGAGATAATGCAATTTGGCAACCGGCAATGTAATTAGCATGCCGAATATTACTTGGAATGTGAATTGCAACTAAATCGCCAATAGATAAGACCATTTTACAATTTGGGCCCAAGTTAGAAGCAGAGCCTAAGGTGTAAATTATCGATAGTCCATATCTCGGAAACTATAAGAGATAATGCAATTTGGCAACCGGCAATGTAATTAGCATGCCGAATATTACTTGGAATGTGAATTGGAACGAAATCGCCAATAGATAAGACCATTTTACAATTTGGGCCCAAGTTAGAAGCAGAGCCTAAGGTGTAAATTATCGATAGTCCATATCTCGGAAACTATAAGAGATAATGCAATTTGGCAACCGGCAATGTAATTAGCATGCCGAATATTACTTGGAATGTGAATTGGAACGAAATCGCCAATAGATAAGACCATTTTACAATTTGGGCCCAAGTTAGAAGCAGAGCCTAAGGTGTAAATTATCGATAATCCATATCTCGGAAACTATAAGAGATAATGCAATTTGGCAACCGCCAATGTAATTAGCATGCCGAATATTACTTGGAATGTGAATTGGAACGAAATCGCCAATAGATAAGACCATTTTACAATTTGGGCCCAAGTTAGAAGCAGAGCCTAAGGTGTAAATTATTGATAGTCCATATCTCGGAAACTATAAGAGATAATGCAATTTCGCAACCGGCAATGTAATTAGCATGCCGAATATCACTTGGAATGTGAATTGGGACGAAATCGCCAATAGATAAGACCATTTTACAATATGGGCCCAAGTTAGAAGCAGAGCCTAAGGTGTAAATTATCGATAGTCCATATCTCGGAAACTATAAGAGATAATGCAATTTGGCAACCGGCAATGTAATTAGCATGCCGAATATTACTTGGAATGTGAATTGGAACGAAATCGCCAATAGATAAGACCATTTTACAATTTGCGCCCAAGTTAGAAGCAGAGCCTAAGGTGTAAATTATCGATAGTCCATATCTCGGAAACTATAAGAGATAATGCAATTTGGCAACCGGCAATGTAATTAGCATGCCGAATATTACTTGGAATGTGAATTGGAACGAAATCGCCAATAGATAAGACCATTTTACAATTTGGGCCGAAGTTAGAAGCAGAGCCTAAGGTGTAAATTATCGATAGTCCATATCTCGGAAACTATAAGAGATAATGCAATTTGGCAACCGGCAATGTAATTAGCATGCCGAATGTTACTTGGAATTTGAATTGGAACGAAATCGCCAATAGATAAGACCATTTTACAATTTGGGCCCAAGTTAGAAGCAGAGCCTAAGGTGTAAATTATCGATAGTCCATATCTCGGAAACTATAAGAGATAATGCAATTTGGCAACCGGCAATGAAATTAGCATGCCGAATATTACTTGGAATGTGAATTGGAACGAAATCGCCAATAGATAAGACCATTTTACAATTTGGGCCCAAGTTAGAAGCAGAGCCTAAGGTGTAAATTATCGATAGTCCATATCTCGGAAACTATAAGAGATAATGCAATTTGGCAACCGGCAATGTAATTAGCATGCCGAATATTACTTGGAATGTGAATTGGAACGAAATCGCCAATAGATAAGACCATTTTACAATTTGGGCCCAAGTTAGAAGCAGAGCCTAAGGTGTAAATTATCGATAGTCCATATCTCGGAAACTATAAGAGATAATGCAATTTGGCAACCGGCAATGTAATTAGCATGCCGAATATTACTTGGAATGTGAATTGCAACTAAATCGCCAATAGATAAGACCATTTTACAATTTGGGCCCAAGTTAGAAGCAGAGCCTAAGGTGTAAATTATAGATAGTCCATATCTCGGAAACTATAAGAGATAATGCAATTTGGCAACCGGCAATGTAATTAGCATGCCGAATATTACTTGGAATGTGAATTGGAACGAAATCGCCAATAGATAAGACCATTTTACAATTTGGGCCCAAGTTAGAAGCAGAGCCTAAGGTGTAAATTATCGATAGTCCATATCTCGGAAACTATAAGAGATAATGCAATTTCGCAACCGGCAATGTAATTAGCATGCCGAATATCACTTGGAATGTGAATTGGGACGAAATCGCCAATAGATAAGACCATTTTACAATTTGGGCCCAAGTTAGAAGCAGAGCCTAAGGTGTAAATTATCGATAGTCCATATCTCGGAAACTATAAGAGATAATGCAATTTGGCAACCGGCAATGTAATTAGCATGCCGAATATTACTTGGAATGTGAATTGGAACGAAATCGCCAATAGATAAGACCATTTTACAATTTGGGCCCAAGTTAGAAGCAGAGCCTAAGGTGTAAATTATCGATAGTCCATATCTCGGAAACTATAAGAGATAATGCAATTTGGCAACCGGCAATGTAATTAGCATGCCGAATATTACTTGGAATGTGAATTGGAACGAAATCGCCAATAGATAAGACCATTTTACAATTTGGGCCCAAGTTAGAAGCAGAGCCTAAGGTGTAAATTATCGATAGTCCATATCTCGGAAACTATAAGAGATAATGCAATTTGGCAACCGGCAATGTAATTAGCATGCCGAATATTACTTGGAATGTGAATTGGAACGAAATCGCCAATAGGTAAGACCATTTTACAATTTGGGTCCAAGGTAGAAGCAGAGCCTAAGGTGTAAATTATCGATAGTCCATATCTGTGAAACTATAAGAGATAATTCAATTTGGCAACCGGCAATGTAATTAGCATGCCGAATATTACTTGGAATGTGAATTGGAACGAAATCGCCAATAGATAAGACCATTTTACAAATTGGGCCCAAGTTAGAAGCAGAGCCTAAGGTGTAAATTATCGATAGTCCATATCTCGGAAACTATAAGAGATAATGCAATTTGGCAACCGGCAATGTAATTAGCATGCCGAATATTACTTGGAATGTGAATTGGAACGAAATCGTCAATAGATAAGACCATTTTACAATTTGGGCCCAAGTTAGAAGCAGAGCCTAAGGTGTAAATTATCGATAGTCCATATCTCGGAAACTATAAAAGAAAATGCAATTTGGCAACCGGCAATGTAATTAGCATGCCGAATATTACTTGGAATGTGAATTGGAACGAAATCGCCAATAGATAAGACCATTTTACAATTTGGGTCCAAGTTAGAAGCAGAGCCTAAGGTGTAAATTATCGATAGTCCATATCTCGGAAACTATAAGAGATAATGCAATTTGGCAACCGGCAGTGTAATTAGCATGCCGAATATTACTTGGAATGTGAATTGGAACGAAATCGCCAATAGATAAGACCATTTTACAATTTGGGCCCAAGTTAGAAGCAGAGCCTAAGGTGTAAATTATCGATAGTCCATATCTCGGAAACTATAAGAGATAATGCAATTTGGCAACCGGCAATGTAGTTAGCATGCCGAATATTACTTGGAATGTGAATTGGAACGAAATCGCCAATAGATAAGACCATTTTACAATTTGGGCCCAAGTTAGAAGCAGAGCCTAAGGTGTAAATTATCGATAGTCCATATCTCGGAAACTATAAGAGATAATGCAATTTGGCAACCGGCAATGTAATTAGCATGCCGTATATTACTTGGAATGTGAATTGGAACGAAATCGCCAATAGGTAAGACCATTTTACAATTTGGGCCCAAGTTAGAAGCAGAGCCTAAGGTGTAAATTATCGATAGTCCATATCTCGGAAACTATAAGAGATAATTCAATTTGGCAACCGGCAATGTAATTAGCATGCCGAATATTACTTGGAATGTGAATTGGAACGAAATCGCCAATAGATAAGACCATTTTACAATTTGGGCCCAAGTTAGAAGAAGAGCCTAAGGTGTAAATTATCGATAGTCCATATCTCGGAAACTATAAGAGATAATGCAATTTGGCAACCGGTAATGTAATTAGCATGCCGAATATTACTTGGAATGTGAATTGGAACGAAATCGCCAATAGATAAGACCATTTTACAATTTGGGCCCAAGTTAGAAGCAGAGCCTAAGGTGTAAATTATCGATAGTCCATATCTCGGAAACTATAAGAGATAATGCAATTTGGCAACCGGCAATGTAATTAGCATGCCGAATATTACTTGGAATGTGAATTGGAACGAAATCGCCAATAGATAAGACCATTTTACAATTTGGGCCCAAGTTAGAAGCAGAGCCTAAGGTGTAAATTATCGATAGTCCATATCTCGGAAACTATAAGAGATAATGCAATTTGGCAACCGGCAATGTAATTAGCATGCCGAATATTAATTGGAATGTGAATTGGAACGAAATCGCCAATAGATAAGACCATTTTACAATTTGGGCCCAAGTTAGAAGCAGAGCCTAAGGTGTAAATTATCGATAGTCCATATCTCGGAAACTATAAGAGATAATGCAATTTGGCAACCGGCAATGTAATTAGCATGCCGAATATTACTTGGAATGTGAATTGCAACGAAATCGCCAATAGGTAAGACCATTTTACAATTTGGGCCCAAGTTAGAAGCAGAGCCTAAGGTGTAAATTATCGATAGTCCATATCTCGGAAACTATAAGAGATAATTCAATTTGGCAACTGGCAATGTAATTAGCATGCCGAATATTACTTGGAATGTGAATTGGAACGAAATCGCCAATAGATAAGACCATTTTACAATTTGGGCCCAAGTTAAAAGCAGAGCCTAAGGTGTAAATTATTGATAGTCCATATCTCGGAAACTATAAGAGATAATGCAATTTGGCAACCGGCAATGTAATTAGCATGCCGAATATTACTTGGAATGTGAATTGGAACGAAATCGCCGATAGAGAAGACCATTTTACAATTTGGGCCCAAGTTAGAAGCAGAGCCTAAGGTGTAAATTATCGATAGTCCATATCTCGGAAACTATAAGAGATAATGCAATTTGGCAACCGGCAATGTAATTAACATGCCGAATATTACTTGGAATGTGAATTGGAACGAAATCGCCAATAGATAAGACCATTTTACAATTTGGGCCCAAGTTAGAAGCAGAGCCTAAGGTGTAAATTATCGATAGTCCATATCTCGGAAACTATAAGAGGTAATGCAATTTGGCAACCGGCAATGTAATTAGCATGCCGAATATTACTTGGAATGTGAATTGGAACGAAATCGCCAATAGAGAAGACCATTTTACAATTTGGGCCCAAGTTAGAAGCAGAGCCTAAGGTGTAAATTATCGATAGTCCATATCTCGGAAACTATAAGAGATAATGCAATTTGGCAACCGGCAATGTAATTAGCATGCCGAATATTACTTGGAATGTGAATTGGAACGAAATCGCCAATAGATAAGACCATTTTACAATTTGGGCCCAAGTTAGAAGCAGAGCCTAAGGTGTAAATTATCGATAGTCCATATCTCGGAAACTATAAGAGATAATGCAATTTGGCAACCGGCAATGTAATTAGCATGCCGAATATTAATTGGAATGTGAATTGGAACGAAATCGCCAATAGATAAGACCATTTTACAATTTGGGCCCAAGTTAGAAGCAGAGCCTAAGGTGTAAATTATCGATAGTCCATATCTCGGAAACTATAAGAGATAATGCAATTTGTCAACCGGCAATGTAATTAGCATGCCGAATATTACTTGGAATGTGAATTGGAACGAAATCGCCAATAGGTAAGACCATTTTACAATTTGGGCCCAAGTTAGAAGCAGAGCCTAAGGTGTAAATTATCGATAGTCCATATCTCGGAAACTATAAGAGATAATTCAATTTGGCAACTGGCAATGTAATTAGCATGCCGAATATTACTTGGAATGTGAATTGGAACGAAATCGCCAATAGATAAGACCATTTTACAATTTGGGCCCAAGTTAAAAGCAGAGCCTAAGGTGTAAATTATTGATAGTCCATATCTCGGAAACTATAAGAGATAATGCAATTTGGCAACCGGCAATGTAATTAGCATGCCGAATATTACTTGGAATGTGAATTGGAACGAAATCGCCGATAGAGAAGACCATTTTACAATTTGGGCCCAAGTTAGAAGCAGAGCCTAAGGTGTAAATTATCGATAGTCCATATCTCGGAAACTATAAGAGATAATGCAATTTGGCAACCGGCAATGTAATTAACATGCCGAATATTACTTGGAATGTGAATTGGAACGAAATCGCCAATAGATAAGACCATTTTACAATTTGGGCCCAAGTTAGAAGCAGAGCCTAAGGTGTAAATTATCGATAGTCCATATCTCGGAAACTATAAGAGGTAATGCAATTTGGCAACCGGCAATGTAATTAGCATGCCGAATATTACTTGGAATGTGAATTGGAACGAAATCGCCAATAGAGAAGACCATTTTACAATTTGGGCCCAAGTTAGAAGCAGAGCCTAAGGTGTAAATTATCGATAGTCCATATCTCGGAAACTATAAGAGATAATACAATTTGGCAACCGGCAATGTAATTAGCATGCCGAATATTACTTGGAATGTGAATTGGAACGAAATCGCCAATAGATAAGACCATTTTACAATTTGGGCCCAAGTTAGAAGCAGAGCCTAAGGTGTAAATTATCGATAGTCCATATCTCGGAAACTATAAGAGATAATGCAATTTGGCAACCGGCAATGTAATTAGCATGCCGAATATTACTTGGAATGTGAATTGGAACGAAATCGCCAATAGATAAGACCATTTTACAATTTGGGCCCAAGTTAGAAGCAGAGCCTAAGGTGTAAATTATCGATAGTCCATATCTCGGAAACTATAAGAGATAATGCAATTTGGCAACCGGCAATGTAATTAGCATGCCGAATATTACTTGGTATGTGAATTGGAACGAAATCGCCAATAGATAAGACCATTTTACAATTTGGGCCCAAGTTAGAAGCAGAGCCTAAGGTGTAAATTATCGATAGTCCATATCTCGGAAACTATAAGAGATAATGCAATTTGGCAACCGGCAATGTAATTAGCATGCCGAATATTACTTGGAATGTGAATTGGAACGAAATCGCCAATAGATAAGACCATTTTACAATTTGGGCCCAAGTTAGAAGCAGAGCCTAAGGTGTAAATTATCGATAGTCCATATCTCGGAAACTATAAGAGATAATGCAATTTGGCAACCGGCAAAGTAATTAGCATGCCGAATATTACTTGGAATGTGAATTGGAACGAAATCGCCAATAGATAAGACCATTTTACAATTTGGGCCCAAGTTAGAAGCAGAGCCTAAGGTGTAAATTATCGATAGTCCATATCTCGGAAACTATAAGAGATAATGCAATTTGGCAACCGGCAATGTAATTAGCATGCCGAATATTACTTGGAATGTGAATTGCAACTAAATCGCCAATAGATAAGACCATTTTACAATTTGGGCCCAAGTTAGAAGCAGAGCCTAAGGTGTAAATTATCGATAGTCCATATCTCGGAAACTATAAGAGATAATGCAATTTGGCAACCGGCAATGTAATTAGCATGCCGAATATTACTTGGAATGTGAATTGGAACGAAATCGCCAATAGATAAGACCATTTTACAATTTGGGCCCAAGTTAGAAGCAGAGCCTAAGGTGTAAATTATCGATAGTCCATATCTCGGAAACTATAAGAGATAATGCAATTTGGCAACCGGCAATGTAATTAGCATGCCGAATATTACTTGGAATGTGAATTGGAACGAAATCGCCAATAGATAAGACCATTTTACAATTTGGGCCCAAGTTAGAAGCAGAGCCTAAGGTGTAAATTATTGATAGTCCATATCTCGGAAACTATAAGAGATAATGCAATTTCGCAACCGGCAATGTAATTAGCATGCCGAATATCACTTGGAATGTGAATTGGGACGAAATCGCCAATAGATAAGACCATTTTACAATTTGGGCCCAAGTTAGAAGCAGAGCCTAAGGTGTAAATTATCGATAGTCCATATCTCGGAAACTATAAGAGATAATGCAATTTGGCAACCGGCAATGTAATTAGCATGCCGAATATTACTTGGAATGTGAATTGGAACGAAATCGCCAATAGATAAGACCATTTTACAATTTGGGCCCAAGTTAGAAGCAGAGCCTAAGGTGTAAATTATCGATAGTCCATATCTCGGAAACTATAAGAGATAATGCAATTTGGCAACCGGCAATGTAATTAGCATGCCGAATATTACTTGGAATGTGAATTGGAACGAAATCGCCAATAGATAAGACCATTTTACAATTTGGGCCGAAGTTAGAAGCAGAGCCTAAGGTGTAAATTATCGATAGTCCATATCTCGGAAACTATAAGAGATAATGCAATTTGGCAACCGGCAATGTAATTAGCATGCCGAATGTTACTTGGAATTTGAATTGGAACGAAATCGCCAATAGATAAGACCATTTTACAATTTGGGCCCAAGTTAGAAGCAGAGCCTAAGGTGTAAATTATCGATAGTCCATATCTCGGAAACTATAAGAGATAATGCAATTTGGCAACCGGCAATGAAATTAGCATGCCGAATATTACTTGGAATGTGAATTGGAACGAAATCGCCAATAGATAAGACCATTTTACAATTTGGGCCCAAGTTAGAAGCAGAGCCTAAGGTGTAAATTATCGATAGTCCATATCTCGGAAACTATAAGAGATAATGCAATTTGGCAACCGGCAATGTAATTAGCATGCCGAATATTACTTGGAATGTGAATTGGAACGAAATCGCCAATAGATAAGACCATTTTACAATTTGGGCCCAAGTTAGAAGCAGAGCCTAAGGTGTAAATTATCGATAGTCCATATCTCGGAAACTATAAGAGATAATGCAATTTGGCAACCGGCAATGTAATTAGCATGCCGAATATTACTTGGAATGTGAATTGCAACTAAATCGCCAATAGATAAGACCATTTTACAATTTGGGCCCAAGTTAGAAGCAGAGCCTAAGGTGTAAATTATAGATAGTCCATATCTCGGAAACTATAAGAGATAATGCAATTTGGCAACCGGCAATGTAATTAGCATGCCGAATATTACTTGGAATGTGAATTGGAACGAAATCGCCAATAGATAAGACCATTTTACAATTTGGGCCCAAGTTAGAAGCAGAGCCTAAGGTGTAAATTATCGATAGTCCATATCTCGGAAACTATAAGAGATAATGCAATTTCGCAACCGGCAATGTAATTAGCATGCCGAATATCACTTGGAATGTGAATTGGGACGAAATCGCCAATAGATAAGACCATTTTACAATTTGGGCCCAAGTTAGAAGCAGAGCCTAAGGTGTAAATTATCGATAGTCCATATCTCGGAAACTATAAGAGATAATGCAATTTGGCAACCGGCAATGTAATTAGCATGCCGAATATTACTTGGAATGTGAATTGGAACGAAATCGCCAATAGATAAGACCATTTTACAATTTGGGCCCAAGTTAGAAGCAGAGCCTAAAGTGTAAATTATCGATAGTCCATATCTCGGAAACTATAAGAGATAATGCAATTTGGCAACCGGCAATGTAATTAGCATGCCGAATATTACTTGGAATGTGAATTGGAACGAAATCGCCAATAGATAAGACCATTTTACAATTTGGGCCCAAGTTAGAAGCAGAGCCTAAGGTGTAAGTTATCGATAGTCCATATCTCGGAAACTATAAGAGATAATGCAATTTGGCAACCGGCAATGTAATTAGCATGCCGAATATTACTTGGAATGTGAATTGGAACGAAATCGCCAATAGGTAAGACCATTTTACAATTTGGGTCCAAGGTAGAAGCAGAGCCTAAGGTGTAAATTATCGATAGTCCATATCTGTGAAACTATAAGAGATAATTCAATTTGGCAACCGGCAATGTAATTAGCATGCCGAATATTACTTGGAATGTGAATTGGAACGAAATCGCCAATAGATAAGACCATTTTACAAATTGGGCCCAAGTTAGAAGCAGAGCCTAAGGTGTAAATTATCGATAGTCCATATCTCGGAAACTATAAGAGATAATGCAATTTGGCAACCGGCAATGTAATTAGCATGCCGAATATTACTTGGAATGTGAATTGGAACGAAATCGTCAATAGATAAGACCATTTTACAATTTGGGCCCAAGTTAGAAGCAGAGCCTAAGGTGTAAATTATCGATAGTCCATATCTCGGAAACTATAAAAGAAAATGCAATTTGGCAACCGGCAATGTAATTAGCATGCCGAATATTACTTGGAATGTGAATTGGAACGAAATCGCCAATAGATAAGACCATTTTACAATTTGGGTCCAAGTTAGAAGCAGAGCCTAAGGTGTAAATTATCGATAGTCCATATCTCGGAAACTATAAGAGATAATGCAATTTGGCAACCGGCAGTGTAATTAGCATGCCGAATATTACTTGGAATGTGAATTGGAACGAAATCGCCAATAGATAAGACCATTTTACAATTTGGGCCCAAGTTAGAAGCAGAGCCTAAGGTGTAAATTATCGATAGTCCATATCTCGGAAACTATAAGAGATAATGCAATTTGGCAACCGGCAATGTAGTTAGCATGCCGAATATTACTTGGAATGTGAATTGGAACGAAATCGCCAATAGATAAGACCATTTTACAATTTGGGCCCAAGTTAGAAGCAGAGCCTAAGGTGTAAATTATCGATAGTCCATATCTCGGAAACTATAAGAGATAATGCAATTTGGCAACCGGCAATGTAATTAGCATGCCGTATATTACTTGGAATGTGAATTGGAACGAAATCGCCAATAGGTAAGACCATTTTACAATTTGGGCCCAAGTTAGAAGCAGAGCCTAAGGTGTAAATTATCGATAGTCCATATCTCGGAAACTATAAGAGATAATTCAATTTGGCAACCGGCAATGTAATTAGCATGCCGAATATTACTTGGAATGTGAATTGGAACGAAATCGCCAATAGATAAGACCATTTTACAATTTGGGCCCAAGTTAGAAGAAGAGCCTAAGGTGTAAATTATCGATAGTCCATATCTCGGAAACTATAAGAGATAATGCAATTTGGCAACCGGTAATGTAATTAGCATGCCGAATATTACTTGGAATGTGAATTGGAACGAAATCGCCAATAGATAAGACCATTTTACAATTTGGGCCCAAGTTAGAAGCAGAGCCTAAGGTGTAAATTATCGATAGTCCATATCTCGGAAACTATAAGAGATAATGCAATTTGGCAACCGGCAATGTAATTAGCATGCCGAATATTACTTGGAATGTGAATTGGAACGAAATCGCCAATAGATAAGACCATTTTACAATTTGGGCCCAAGTTAGAAGCAGAGCCTAAGGTGTAAATTATCGATAGTCCATATCTCGGAAACTATAAGAGATAATGCAATTTGGCAACCGGCAATGTAATTAGCATGCCGAATATTAATTGGAATGTGAATTGGAACGAAATCGCCAATAGATAAGACCATTTTACAATTTGGGCCCAAGTTAGAAGCAGAGCCTAAGGTGTAAATTATCGATAGTCCATATCTCGGAAACTATAAGAGATAATGCAATTTGGCAACCGGCAATGTAATTAGCATGCCGAATATTACTTGGAATGTGAATTGCAACGAAATCGCCAATAGGTAAGACCATTTTACAATTTGGGCCCAAGTTAGAAGCAGAGCCTAAGGTGTAAATTATCGATAGTCCATATCTCGGAAACTATAAGAGATAATTCAATTTGGCAACTGGCAATGTAATTAGCATGCCGAATATTACTTGGAATGTGAATTGGAACGAAATCGCCAATAGATAAGACCATTTTACAATTTGGGCCCAAGTTAAAAGCAGAGCCTAAGGTGTAAATTATTGATAGTCCATATCTCGGAAACTATAAGAGATAATGCAATTTGGCAACCGGCAATGTAATTAGCATGCCGAATATTACTTGGAATGTGAATTGGAACGAAATCGCCGATAGAGAAGACCATTTTACAATTTGGGCCCAAGTTAGAAGCAGAGCCTAAGGTGTAAATTATCGATAGTCCATATCTCGGAAACTATAAGAGATAATGCAATTTGGCAACCGGCAATGTAATTAACATGCCGAATATTACTTGGAATGTGAATTGGAACGAAATCGCCAATAGATAAGACCATTTTACAATTTGGGCCCAAGTTAGAAGCAGAGCCTAAGGTGTAAATTATCGATAGTCCATATCTCGGAAACTATAAGAGGTAATGCAATTTGGCAACCGGCAATGTAATTAGCATGCCGAATATTACTTGGAATGTGAATTGGAACGAAATCGCCAATAGAGAAGACCATTTTACAATTTGGGCCCAAGTTAGAAGCAGAGCCTAAGGTGTAAATTATCGATAGTCCATATCTCGGAAACTATAAGAGATAATACAATTTGGCAACCGGCAATGTAATTAGCATGCCGAATATTACTTGGAATGTGAATTGGAACGAAATCGCCAATAGATAAGACCATTTTACAATTTGGGCCCAAGTTAGAAGCAGAGCCTAAGGTGTAAATTATCGATAGTCCATATCTCGGAAACTATAAGAGATAATGCAATTTGGCAACCGGCAATGTATTTAGCATGCCGAATATTACTTGGAATGTGAATTGGAACGAAATCGCCAATAGATAAGACCATTTTACAATTTGGGCCCAAGTTAGAAGCAGAGCCTAAGGTGTAAATTATCGATAGTCCATATCTCGGAAACTATAAGAGATAATGCAATTTGGCAACCGGCAATGTAATTAGCATGCCGAATATTACTTGGAATGTGAATTAGAACGAAATCGCCAATAGATAAGACCATTTTACAATTTGGGCCCAAGTTAGAAGCAGAGCCTAAGGTGTAAATTATCGATAGTCCATATCTCGGAAACTATAAGAGATAATGCAATTTGGCAACCGGCAATGTAATTAGCATGCCGAATATTACTTGGAATGTGAATTGCAACTAAATCGCCAATAGATAAGACCATTTTACAATTTGGGCCCAAGTTAGAAGCAGAGCCTAAGGTGTAAATTATCGATAGTCCATATCTCGGAAACTATAAGAGATAATGCAATTTGGCAACCGGTAATGTAATTAGCATGCCGAATATTACTTGGAATGTGAATTGGAACGAAATCGCCAATAGATAAGACCATTTTACAATTTGGGCCCAAGTTAGAAGCAGAGCCTAAGGTGTAAATTATCGATAGTCCATATCTCGGAAACTATAAGAGATAATGCAATTTGGCAACCGGCAAAGTAATTAGCATGCCGAATATTACTTGGAATGTGAATTGGAACGAAATCGCCAATAGATAAGACCATTTTACAATTTGGGCCCAAGTTAGAAGCAGAGCCTAAGGTGTAAATTATCGATAGTCCATATCTCGGAAACTATAAGAGATAATGCAATTTGGCAACCGGCAATGTAATTAGCATGCCGAATATTACTTGGAATGTGAATTGCAACTAAATCGCCAATAGATAAGACCATTTTACAATTTGGGCCCAAGTTAGAAGCAGAGCCTAAGGTGTAAATTATCGATAGTCCATATCTCGGAAACTATAAGAGATAATGCAATTTGGCAACCGGTAATGTAATTAGCATGCCGAATATTACTTGGAATGTGAATTGGAACGAAATCGCCAATAGATAAGACCATTTTACAATTTGGGCCCAAGTTAGAAGCAGAGCCTAAGGTGTAAATTATCGATAGTCCATATCTCGGAAACTATAAGAGATAATGCAATTTGGCAACCGGCAAAGTAATTAGCATGCCGAATATTACTTGGAATGTGAATTGGAACGAAATCGCCAATAGATAAGACCATTTTACAATTTGGGCCCAAGTTAGAAGCAGAGCCTAAGGTGTAAATTATCGATAGTCCATATCTCGGAAACTATAAGAGATAATGCAATTTGGCAACCGGCAATGTAATTAGCATGCCGAATATTACTTGGAATGTGAATTGCAACTAAATCGCCAATAGATAAGACCATTTTACAATTTGGGCCCAAGTTAGAAGCAGAGCCTAAGGTGTAAATTATCGATAGTCCATATCTCGGAAACTATAAGAGATAATGCAATTTGGCAACCGGTAATGTAATTAGCATGCCGAATATTACTTGGAATGTGAATTGGAACGAAATCGCCAATAGATAAGACCATTTTACAATTTGGGCCCAAGTTAGAAGCAGAGCCTAAGGTGTAAATTATCGATAGTCCATATCTCGGAAACTATAAGAGATAATGCAATTTGGCAACCGGCAATGTAATTAGCATGCCGAATATTACTTGGAATGTGAATTGGAACGAAATCGCCAATAGATAAGACCATTTTACAATTTGGGCCCAAGTTAGAAGCAGAGCCTAAGGTGTAAATTATCGATAATCCATATCTCGGAAACTATAAGAGATAATGCAATTTGGCAACCGCCAATGTAATTAGCATGCCGAATATTACTTGGAATGTGAATTGGAACGAAATCGCCAATAGATAAGACCATTTTACAATTTGGGCCCAAGTTAGAAGCAGAGCCTAAGGTGTAAATTATTGATAGTCCATATCTCGGAAACTATAAGAGATAATGCAATTTCGCAACCGGCAATGTAATTAGCATGCCGAATATCACTTGGAATGTGAATTGGGACGAAATCGCCAATAGATAAGACCATTTTACAATTTGGGCCCAAGTTAGAAGCAGAGCCTAAGGTGTAAATTATCGATAGTCCATATCTCGGAAACTATAAGAGATAATGCAATTTGGCAACCGGCAATGTAATTAGCATGCCGAATATTACTTGGAATGTGAATTGGAACGAAATCGCCAATAGATAAGACCATTTTACAATTTGGGCCCAAGTTAGAAGCAGAGCCTAAGGTGTAAATTATCGATAGTCCATATCTCGGAAACTATAAGAGATAATGCAATTTGGCAAACGGCAATGTAATTAGCATGCCGAATATTACTTGGAATGTGAATTGGAACGAAATCGCCAATAGATAAGACCATTTTACAATTTGGGCCGAAGTTAGAAGCAGAGCCTAAGGTGTAAATTATCGATAGTCCATATCTCGGAAACTATAAGAGATAATGCAATTTGGCAACCGGCAATGTAATTAGCATGCCGAATATTACTTGGAATTTGAATTGGAACGAAATCGCCAATAGATAAGACCATTTTACAATTTGGGCCCAAGTTAGAAGCAGAGCCTAAGGTGTAAATTATCGATAGTCCATATCTCGGAAACTATAAGAGATAATGCAATTTGGCAACCGGCAATGAAATTAGCATGCCGAATATTACTTGGAATGTGAATTGGAACGAAATCGCCAATAGATAAGACCATTTTACAATTTGGGCCCAAGTTAGAAGCAGAGCCTAAGGTGTAAATTATCGATAGTCCATATCTCGGAAACTATAAGAGATAATGCAATTTGGCAACCGGCAATGTAATTAGCATGCCGAATATTTCTTGGAATGTGAATTGGAACGAAATCGCCAATAGATAAGACCATTTTACAATTTGGGCCCAAGTTAGAAGCAGAGCCTAAGGTGTAAATTATCGATAGTCCATATCTCGGAAACTATAAGAGATAATGCAATTTGGCAACCGGCAATGTAATTAGCATGCCGAATATTACTTGGAATGTGAATTGCAACTAAATCGCCAATAGATAAGACCATTTTACAATTTGGGCCCAAGTTAGAAGCAGAGCCTAAGGTGTAAATTATAGATAGTCCATATCTCGGAAACTATAAGAGATAATGCAATTTGGCAACCGGCAATGTAATTAGCATGCCGAATATTACTTGGAATGTGAATTGGAACGAAATCGCCAATAGATAAGACCATTTTACAATTTGGGCCCAAGTTAGAAGCAGAGCCTAAGGTGTAAATTATCGATAGTCCATATCTCGGAAACTATAAGAGATAATGCAATTTCGCAACCGGCAATGTAATTAGCATGCCGAATATCACTTGGAATGTGAATTGGGACGAAATCGCCAATAGATAAGACCATTTTACAATTTGGGCCCAAGTTAGAAGCAGAGCCTAAGGTGTAAATTATCGATAGTCCATATCTCGGAAACTATAAGAGATAATGCAATTTGGCAACCGGCAATGTAATTAGCATGCCGAATATTACTTGGAATGTGAATTGGAACGAAATCGCCAATAGATAAGACCATTTTACAATTTGGGCCCAAGTTAGAAGCAGAGCCTAAGGTGTAAATTATCGATAGTCCATATCTCGGAAACTATAAGAGATAATGCAATTTGGCAACCGGCAATGTAATTAGCATGCCGAATATTACTTGGAATGTGAATTGGAACGAAATCGCCAATAGATAAGACCATTTTACAATTTGGGCCCAAGTTATAAGCAGAGCCTATGGTGTAAATTATCGATAGTCCATATCTCGGAAACTATAAGAGATAATGCAATTTGGCAACCGGCAATGTAATTAGCATGCCGAATATTACTTGGAATGTGAATTGGAACGAAATCGCCAATAGATAAGACCATTTTACAATTTGGGCCCAAGTTAGAAGCAGAGCCTAAGGTGTAAATTATCGATAGTCCATATCTCGGAAACTATAAGAGTTAATGCAATTTGGCAACCGGCAATGTAATTAGCATGCCGAATATTACTTGGAATGTGAATTGGAACGAAATCGCCAATAGATAAGACCATTTTACAATTTGGGCCCAAGTTAGAAGAAGAGCCTAAGGTGTAAATTATCGATAGTCCATATCTCGGAAACTATAAGAGATAATGCAATTTGGCAACCGGCAATGTAATTAGCATGCCGAATATTACTTGGAATGTGAATTGGAACGAAATTGCCAATAGATAAGTCCATTTTACAATTTGGGCCCAAGTTAGAAGCAGAGCCTAAGGTGTAAATTATCGATAGTCCATATCTCTGAAACTATAAGAGATAATGCAATTTCGCAACCGGCAATGTAATTAGCATGCCGAATATTAATTGGAATGTGAATTGGAACGAAATCGCCAATAGATAAGACCATTTTACAATTTGGGCCCAAGTTAGAAGCAGAGCCTAAGGTGTAAATTATCGATAGTCCATATCTCGGAAACTATAAGAGATAATGCAATTTGGCAACCGGCAATGTAATTAGCATGCCGAATATTACTTGGAATGTGAATTGGAACGAAATCGCCAATAGGTAAGACCATTTTACAATTTGGGCCCAAGTTAGAAGCAGAGCCTAAGGTGTAAATTATCGATAGTCCATATCTCGGAAACTATAAGAGATAATTCAATTTGGCAACTGGCAATGTAATTAGCATGCCGAATATTACTTGGAATGTGAATTGGAACGAAATCGCCAATAGATAAAACCATTTTACAATTTGGGCCCAAGTTAAAAGCAGAGCCTAAGGTGTAAATTATTGATAGTCCATATCTCGGAAACTATAAGAGATAATGCAATTTGGCAACCGGCAATGTAATTAGCATGCCGAATATTACTTGGAATGTGAATTGGAACGAAATCGCCAATAGAGAAGACCATTTTACAATTTGGGCCCAAGTTAGAAGCAGAGCCTAAGGTGTAAATTATCGATAGTCCATATCTCGGAAACTATAAGAGATAATGCAATTTGGCAACCGGCAATGTAATTAACATGCCGAATATTACTTGGAATGTGAATTGGAACGAAATCGCCAATAGATAAGACCATTTTACAATGTGGGCCCAAGTTAGAAGCAGAGCCTAAGGTGTAAATTATCGATAGTCCATATCTCGGAAACTATAAGAGGTAATGCAATTTGGCAACCGGCAATGTAATTAGCATGCCGAATATTACTTGGAATGTGAATTGGAACGAAATCGCCAATAGAGAAGACCATTTTACAATTTGGGCCCAAGTTAGAAGCAGAGCCTAAGGTGTAAATTATCGATAGTCCATATCTCAGAAACTATAAGAGATAATGCAATTTGGCAACCGGCAATGTAATTAGCATGCCGAATATTACTTGGAATGTGAATTGCAACTAAATCGCCAATAGATAAGACCATTTTACAATTTGGGCCCAAGTTAGAAGCAGAGCCTAAGGTGTAAATTATCGATAGTCCATATCTCGGAAACTATAAGAGATAATGCAATTTGGCAACCGGCAATGTAATTAGCATGCCGAATATTACTTGGAATGTGAATTGGAACGAAATCGCCAATAGATAAGACCATTTTACAATTTGGGCCCAAGTTAGAAGCAGAGCCTAAGGTGTAAATTATCGATAGTCCATATCTCGGAAACTATAAGAGATAATGCAATTTGGCAACCGGCAATGTAATTAGCATGCCGAATATTACTTGGAATGTGAATTGGAACGAAATCGCCAATAGATAAGACCATTTTACAATTTGGGCCCAAGTTAGAAGCAGAGCCTAAGGTATAAATTATTGATAGTCCATATCTCGGAAACTATAAGAGATAATGCAATTTCGCAACCGGCAATGTAATTAGCATGCCGAATATCACTTGGAATATGAATTGGGACGAAATCGCCAATAGATAAGACCATTTTACAATTTGGGCCCAAGTTAGAAGCAGAGCCTAAGGTGTAAATTATCGATAGTCCATATCTCGGAAACTATAAGAGATAATGCAATTTGGCAACCGGCAATGTAATTAGCATGCCGAATATTACTTGGATTGTGAATTGGAACGAAATCGCCAATAGATAAGACCATTTTACAATTTGGGCCCAAGTTAGAAGCAGAGCCTAAGGTGTAAATTATCGATAGTCCATATCTCGGAAACTATAAGAGATAATGCAATTTGGCAACCGGCAATGTAATTAGCATGCCGAATATTACTTGGAATGTGAATTGGAACGAAATCGCCAATAGATAAGACCATTTTACAATTTGGGCCCAAGTTAGAAGCAGAGCCTAAGGTGTAAATTATCGATAGTCCATATCTCGGAAACTATAAGAGATAATGCAATTTGGCAACCGGCAATGTAATTAGCATGCCGAATATTACTTGGAATGTGAATTGGAACGAAATCGCCAATAGATAAGACCATTTTACAATTTGGGCCCAAGTTAGAAGCAGAGCCTAAGGTGTTAATTATCGATAGTCCATATCTCGGAAACTATAAGAGATAATGCAATTTGGCAACCGGCAATGTAATTAGCATGCCGAATATTACTTGGAATGTGAATTGGAACGAAATCGCCAATAGATAAGACCATTTTACAATTTGGGCCCAAGTTAGAAGCAGAGCCTAAGGTGTAAATTATCGATAGTCCATATCTCTGAAACTATAAGAGATAATGCAATTTGGCAACCGGCAATGTAATTAGCATGCCGAATATTACTTGGAATGTGAATTGGAACGAAATCGCCAATAGATAAGACCATTTTACAATTTGGGCCCAAGTTAGAAGCAGAGCCTAAGGTGTAAATTATCGATAGTCCATATCTCGGAAACTATAAGAGATAATGCAATTTGGCAACCGGCAATGTAATTAGCATGCCGAATATTACTTGGAATGTGAATTGCAACTAAATCGCCAATAGATAAGACCATTTTACAATTTGGGCCCAAGTTAGAAGCAGAGCCTAAGGTGTAAATTATCGATAGTCCATATCTCGGAAACTATAAGAGATAATGCAATTTGGCAACCGGCAATGTAATTAGCATGCCGAATATTACTTGGAATGTGAATTGGAACGAAATCGCCAATAGATAAGACCATTTTACAATTTGGGCCCAAGTTAGAAGCAGAGCCTAAGGTGTAAATTATCGATAGTCCATATCTCGGAAACTATAAGAGATAATGCAATTTCGCAACCGGCAATGTAATTAGCATGCCGAATATCACTTGGAATGTGAATTGGGACGAAATCGCCAATAGATAAGACCATTATACAATTTGGACCCAAGTTAGAAGCAGAGCCTAAGGTGTAAATTATCGATAGTCCATATCTCGGAAACTATAAGAGATAATGCAATTTGGCAACCGGCAATGTAATTAGCATGACGAATATTACTTGGAATGTGAATTGGAACGAAATCGCCAATAGATAAGACCATTTTACAATTTGGGCCCAAGTTAGAAGCAGAGCCTAAGGTGTAAATTATCGATAGTCCATATCTCGGAAACTATAAGAGATAATGCAATTTGGCAACCGGCAATGTAATTAGCATGCCGAATATTACTTGGAATGTGAATTGGAACGAAATCGCCAATAGATAAGACCATTTTACAATTTGGGCCCAAGTTATAAGCAGAGCCTATGGTGTAAATTATCGATAGTCCATATCTCGGAAACTATAAGAGATAATGCAATTTGGCAACCGGCAATGTAATTAGCATGCCGAATATTACTTGGAATGTGAATTGGAACGAAATCGCCAATAGATAAGACCATTTTACAATTTGGGCCCAAGTTAGAAGCAGAGCCTAAGGTGTAAATTATCGATAGTCCATATCTCGGAAACTATAAGAGTTAATGCAATTTGGCAACCGGCAATGTAATTAGCATGCCGAATATTACTTGGAATGTGAATTGGAACGAAATCGCCAATAGATAAGACCATTTTACAATTTGGGCCCAAGTTAGAAGCAGAGCCTAAGGTGTAAATTATCGATAGTCCATATCTCGGAAACTATAAGAGATAATGCAATTTGGCAACCGGCAGTGTAATTAGCATGCCGAATATTACTTGGAATGTGAATTGGAACGAAATCGCCAATAGATAAGACCATTTTACAATTTGGGCCCAAGTTAGAAGCAGAGCCTAAGGTGTAAATTATCGATAGTCCATATCTCGGAAACTATAAGAGATAATGCAATTTGGCAACCGGCAATGTAGTTAGCATGCCGAATATTACTTGGAATGTGAATTGGAACGAAATCGCCAATAGATAAGACCATTTTACAATTTGGGCCCAAGTTAGAAGCAGAGCCTAAGGTGTAAATTATCGATAGTCCATATCTCGGAAACTATAAGAGATAATGCAATTTGGCAACCGGCAATGTAATTAGCATGCCGTATATTACTTGGAATGTGAATTGGAACGAAATCGCCAATAGGTAAGACCATTTTACAATTTGGGCCCAAGTTAGAAGCAGAGCCTAAGGTGTAAATTATCGATAGTCCATATCTCGGAAACTATAAGAGATAATTCAATTTGGCAACCGGCAATGTAATTAGCATGCCGAATATTACTTGGAATGTGAATTGGAACGAAATCGCCAATAGATAAGACCATTTTACAATTTGGGCCCAAGTTAGAAGAAGAGCCTAAGGTGTAAATTATCGATAGTCCATATCTCGGAAACTATAAGAGATAATGCAATTTGGCAACCGGTAATGTAATTAGCATGCCGAATATTACTTGGAATGTGAATTGGAACGAAATCGCCAATAGATAAGACCATTTTACAATTTGGGCCCAAGTTAGAAGCAGAGCCTAAGGTGTAAATTATCGATAGTCCATATCTCGGAAACTATAAGAGATAATGCAATTTGGCAACCGGCAATGTAATTAGCATGCCGAATATTACTTGGAATGTGAATTGGAACGAAATCGCCAATAGATAAGACCATTTTACAATTTGGGCCCAAGTTAGAAGCAGAGCCTAAGGTGTAAATTATCGATAGTCCATATCTCGGAAACTATAAGAGATAATGCAATTTGGCAACCGGCAATGTAATTAGCATGCCGAATATTAATTGGAATGTGAATTGGAACGAAATCGCCAATAGATAAGACCATTTTACAATTTGGGCCCAAGTTAGAAGCAGAGCCTAAGGTGTAAATTATCGATAGTCCATATCTCGGAAACTATAAGAGATAATGCAATTTGGCAACCGGCAATGTAATTAGCATGCCGAATATTACTTGGAATGTGAATTGCAACGAAATCGCCAATAGGTAAGACCATTTTACAATTTGGGCCCAAGTTAGAAGCAGAGCCTAAGGTGTAAATTATCGATAGTCCATATCTCGGAAACTATAAGAGATAATTCAATTTGGCAACTGGCAATGTAATTAGCATGCCGAATATTACTTGGAATGTGAATTGGAACGAAATCGCCAATAGATAAGACCATTTTACAATTTGGGCCCAAGTTAAAAGCAGAGCCTAAGGTGTAAATTATTGATAGTCCATATCTCGGAAACTATAAGAGATAATGCAATTTGGCAACCGGCAATGTAATTAGCATGCCGAATATTACTTGGAATGTGAATTGGAACGAAATCGCCAATAGATAAGACCATTTTACAATTTGGGCCCAAGTTAGAAGCAGAGCCTAAGGTGTAAATTATCGATAGTCCATATCTCGGAAACTATAAGAGGTAATGCAATTTGGCAACCGGCAATGTAATTAGCATGCCGAATATTACTTGGAATGTGAATTGGAACGAAATCGCCAATAGAGAAGACCATTTTACAATTTGGGCCCAAGTTAGAAGCAGAGCCTAAGGTGTAAATTATCGATAGTCCATATCTCGGAAACTATAAGAGATAATGCAATTTGGCAACCGGCAATGTAATTAGCATGCCGAATATTACTTGGAATGTGAATTGGAACGAAATCGCCAATAGATAAGACCATTTTACAATTTGGGCCCAAGTTAGAAGCAGAGCCTAAGGTGTAAATTATCGATAGTCCATATCTCGGAAACTATAAGAGATAATGCAATTTGGCAACCGGCAATGTAATTAGCATGCCGAATATTAATTGGAATGTGAATTGGAACGAAATCGCCAATAGATAAGACCATTTTACAATTTGGGCCCAAGTTAGAAGCAGAGCCTAAGGTGTAAATTATCGATAGTCCATATCTCGGAAACTATAAGAGATAATGCAATTTGTCAACCGGCAATGTAATTAGCATGCCGAATATTACTTGGAATGTGAATTGGAACGAAATCGCCAATAGGTAAGACCATTTTACAATTTGGGCCCAAGTTAGAAGCAGAGCCTAAGGTGTAAATTATCGATAGTCCATATCTCGGAAACTATAAGAGATAATTCAATTTGGCAACTGGCAATGTAATTAGCATGCCGAATATTACTTGGAATGTGAATTGGAACGAAATCGCCAATAGATAAGACCATTTTACAATTTGGGCCCAAGTTAAAAGCAGAGCCTAAGGTGTAAATTATTGATAGTCCATATCTCGGAAACTATAAGAGATAATGCAATTTGGCAACCGGCAATGTAATTAGCATGCCGAATATTACTTGGAATGTGAATTGGAACGAAATCGCCGATAGAGAAGACCATTTTACAATTTGGGCCCAAGTTAGAAGCAGAGCCTAAGGTGTAAATTATCGATAGTCCATATCTCGGAAACTATAAGAGATAATGCAATTTGGCAACCGGCAATGTAATTAACATGCCGAATATTACTTGGAATGTGAATTGGAACGAAATCGCCAATAGATAAGACCATTTTACAATTTGGGCCCAAGTTAGAAGCAGAGCCTAAGGTGTAAATTATCGATAGTCCATATCTCGGAAACTATAAGAGGTAATGCAATTTGGCAACCGGCAATGTAATTAGCATGCCGAATATTACTTGGAATGTGAATTGGAACGAAATCGCCAATAGAGAAGACCATTTTACAATTTGGGCCCAAGTTAGAAGCAGAGCCTAAGGTGTAAATTATCGATAGTCCATATCTCGGAAACTATAAGAGATAATACAATTTGGCAACCGGCAATGTAATTAGCATGCCGAATATTACTTGGAATGTGAATTGGAACGAAATCGCCAATAGATAAGACCATTTTACAATTTGGGCCCAAGTTAGAAGCAGAGCCTAAGGTGTAAATTATCGATAGTCCATATCTCGGAAACTATAAGAGATAATGCAATTTGGCAACCGGCAATGTAATTAGCATGCCGAATATTACTTGGAATGTGAATTGGAACGAAATCGCCAATAGATAAGACCATTTTACAATTTGGGCCCAAGTTAGAAGCAGAGCCTAAGGTGTAAATTATCGATAGTCCATATCTCGGAAACTATAAGAGATAATGCAATTTGGCAACCGGCAATGTAATTAGCATGCCGAATATTACTTGGTATGTGAATTGGAACGAAATCGCCAATAGATAAGACCATTTTACAATTTGGGCCCAAGTTAGAAGCAGAGCCTAAGGTGTAAATTATCGATAGTCCATATCTCGGAAACTATAAGAGATAATGCAATTTGGCAACCGGCAATGTAATTAGCATGCCGAATATTACTTGGAATGTGAATTGGAACGAAATCGCCAATAGATAAGACCATTTTACAATTTGGGCCCAAGTTAGAAGCAGAGCCTAAGGTGTAAATTATCGATAGTCCATATCTCGGAAACTATAAGAGATAATGCAATTTGGCAACCGGCAAAGTAATTAGCATGCCGAATATTACTTGGAATGTGAATTGGAACGAAATCGCCAATAGATAAGACCATTTTACAATTTGGGCCCAAGTTAGAAGCAGAGCCTAAGGTGTAAATTATCGATAGTCCATATCTCGGAAACTATAAGAGATAATGCAATTTGGCAACCGGCAATGTAATTAGCATGCCGAATATTACTTGGAATGTGAATTGCAACTAAATCGCCAATAGATAAGACCATTTTACAATTTGGGCCCAAGTTAGAAGCAGAGCCTAAGGTGTAAATTATCGATAGTCCATATCTCGGAAACTATAAGAGATAATGCAATTTGGCAACCGGCAATGTAATTAGCATGCCGAATATTACTTGGAATGTGAATTGGAACGAAATCGCCAATAGATAAGACCATTTTACAATTTGGGCCCAAGTTAGAAGCAGAGCCTAAGGTGTAAATTATCGATAGTCCATATCTCGGAAACTATAAGAGATAATGCAATTTGGCAACCGGCAATGTAATTAGCATGCCGAATATTACTTGGAATGTGAATTGGAACGAAATCGCCAATAGATAAGACCATTTTACAATTTGGGCCCAAGTTAGAAGCAGAGCCTAAGGTGTAAATTATCGATAATCCATATCTCGGAAACTATAAGAGATAATGCAATTTGGCAACCGCCAATGTAATTAGCATGCCGAATATTACTTGGAATGTGAATTGGAACGAAATCGCCAATAGATAAGACCATTTTACAATTTGGGCCCAAGTTAGAAGCAGAGCCTAAGGTGTAAATTATTGATAGTCCATATCTCGGAAACTATAAGAGATAATGCAATTTCGCAACCGGCAATGTAATTAGCATGCCGAATATCACTTGGAATGTGAATTGGGACGAAATCGCCAATAGATAAGACCATTTTACAATTTGGGCCCAAGTTAGAAGCAGAGCCTAAGGTGTAAATTATCGATAGTCCATATCTCGGAAACTATAAGAGATAATGCAATTTGGCAACCGGCAATGTAATTAGCATGCCGAATATTACTTGGAATGTGAATTGGAACGAAATCGCCAATAGATAAGACCATTTTACAATTTGGGCCCAAGTTAGAAGCAGAGCCTAAGGTGTAAATTATCGATAGTCCATATCTCGGAAACTATAAGAGATAATGCAATTTGGCAACCGGCAATGTAATTAGCATGCCGAATATTACTTGGAATGTGAATTGGAACGAAATCGCCAATAGATAAGACCATTTTACAATTTGGGCCGAAGTTAGAAGCAGAGCCTAAGGTGTAAATTATCGATAGTCCATATCTCGGAAACTATAAGAGATAATGCAATTTGGCAACCGGCAATGTAATTAGCATGCCGAATGTTACTTGGAATTTGAATTGGAACGAAATCGCCAATAGATAAGACCATTTTACAATTTGGGCCCAAGTTAGAAGCAGAGCCTAAGGTGTAAATTATCGATAGTCCATATCTCGGAAACTATAAGAGATAATGCAATTTGGCAACCGGCAATGAAATTAGCATGCCGAATATTACTTGGAATGTGAATTGGAACGAAATCGCCAATAGATAAGACCATTTTACAATTTGGGCCCAAGTTAGAAGCAGAGCCTAAGGTGTAAATTATCGATAGTCCATATCTCGGAAACTATAAGAGATAATGCAATTTGGCAACCGGCAATGTAATTAGCATGCCGAATATTACTTGGAATGTGAATTGGAACGAAATCGCCAATAGATAAGACCATTTTACAATTTGGGCCCAAGTTAGAAGCAGAGCCTAAGGTGTAAATTATCGATAGTCCATATCTCGGAAACTATAAGAGATAATGCAATTTGGCAACCGGCAATGTAATTAGCATGCCGAATATTACTTGGAATGTGAATTGCAACTAAATCGCCAATAGATAAGACCATTTTACAATTTGGGCCCAAGTTAGAAGCAGAGCCTAAGGTGTAAATTATAGATAGTCCATATCTCGGAAACTATAAGAGATAATGCAATTTGGCAACCGGCAATGTAATTAGCATGCCGAATATTACTTGGAATGTGAATTGGAACGAAATCGCCAATAGATAAGACCATTTTACAATTTGGGCCCAAGTTAGAAGCAGAGCCTAAGGTGTAAATTATCGATAGTCCATATCTCGGAAACTATAAGAGATAATGCAATTTCGCAACCGGCAATGTAATTAGCATGCCGAATATCACTTGGAATGTGAATTGGGACGAAATCGCCAATAGATAAGACCATTTTACAATTTGGGCCCAAGTTAGAAGCAGAGCCTAAGGTGTAAATTATCGATAGTCCATATCTCGGAAACTATAAGAGATAATGCAATTTGGCAACCGGCAATGTAATTAGCATGCCGAATATTACTTGGAATGTGAATTGGAACGAAATCGCCAATAGATAAGACCATTTTACAATTTGGGCCCAAGTTAGAAGCAGAGCCTAAAGTGTAAATTATCGATAGTCCATATCTCGGAAACTATAAGAGATAATGCAATTTGGCAACCGGCAATGTAATTAGCATGCCGAATATTACTTGGAATGTGAATTGGAACGAAATCGCCAATAGATAAGACCATTTTACAATTTGGGCCCAAGTTAGAAGCAGAGCCTAAGGTGTAAATTATCGATAGTCCATATCTCGGAAACTATAAGAGATAATGCAATTTGGCAACCGGCAATGTAATTAGCATGCCGAATATTACTTGGAATGTGAATTGGAACGAAATCGCCAATAGGTAAGACCATTTTACAATTTGGGTCCAAGGTAGAAGCAGAGCCTAAGGTGTAAATTATCGATAGTCCATATCTGTGAAACTATAAGAGATAATTCAATTTGGCAACCGGCAATGTAATTAGCATGCCGAATATTACTTGGAATGTGAATTGGAACGAAATCGCCAATAGATAAGACCATTTTACAAATTGGGCCCAAGTTAGAAGCAGAGCCTAAGGTGTAAATTATCGATAGTCCATATCTCGGAAACTATAAGAGATAATGCAATTTGGCAACCGGCAATGTAATTAGCATGCCGAATATTACTTGGAATGTGAATTGGAACGAAATCGTCAATAGATAAGACCATTTTACAATTTGGGCCCAAGTTAGAAGCAGAGCCTAAGGTGTAAATTATCGATAGTCCATATCTCGGAAACTATAAAAGAAAATGCAATTTGGCAACCGGCAATGTAATTAGCATGCCGAATATTACTTGGAATGTGAATTGGAACGAAATCGCCAATAGATAAGACCATTTTACAATTTGGGTCCAAGTTAGAAGCAGAGCCTAAGGTGTAAATTATCGATAGTCCATATCTCGGAAACTATAAGAGATAATGCAATTTGGCAACCGGCAGTGTAATTAGCATGCCGAATATTACTTGGAATGTGAATTGGAACGAAATCGCCAATAGATAAGACCATTTTACAATTTGGGCCCAAGTTAGAAGCAGAGCCTAAGGTGTAAATTATCGATAGTCCATATCTCGGAAACTATAAGAGATAATGCAATTTGGCAACCGGCAATGTAGTTAGCATGCCGAATATTACTTGGAATGTGAATTGGAACGAAATCGCCAATAGATAAGACCATTTTACAATTTGGGCCCAAGTTAGAAGCAGAGCCTAAGGTGTAAATTATCGATAGTCCATATCTCGGAAACTATAAGAGATAATGCAATTTGGCAACCGGCAATGTAATTAGCATGCCGTATATTACTTGGAATGTGAATTGGAACGAAATCGCCAATAGGTAAGACCATTTTACAATTTGGGCCCAAGTTAGAAGCAGAGCCTAAGGTGTAAATTATCGATAGTCCATATCTCGGAAACTATAAGAGATAATTCAATTTGGCAACCGGCAATGTAATTAGCATGCCGAATATTACTTGGAATGTGAATTGGAACGAAATCGCCAATAGATAAGACCATTTTACAATTTGGGCCCAAGTTAGAAGAAGAGCCTAAGGTGTAAATTATCGATAGTCCATATCTCGGAAACTATAAGAGATAATGCAATTTGGCAACCGGTAATGTAATTAGCATGCCGAATATTACTTGGAATGTGAATTGGAACGAAATCGCCAATAGATAAGACCATTTTACAATTTGGGCCCAAGTTAGAAGCAGAGCCTAAGGTGTAAATTATCGATAGTCCATATCTCGGAAACTATAAGAGATAATGCAATTTGGCAACCGGCAATGTAATTAGCATGCCGAATATTACTTGGAATGTGAATTGGAACGAAATCGCCAATAGATAAGACCATTTTACAATTTGGGCCCAAGTTAGAAGCAGAGCCTAAGGTGTAAATTATCGATAGTCCATATCTCGGAAACTATAAGAGATAATGCAATTTGGCAACCGGCAATGTAATTAGCATGCCGAATATTAATTGGAATGTGAATTGGAACGAAATCGCCAATAGATAAGACCATTTTACAATTTGGGCCCAAGTTAGAAGCAGAGCCTAAGGTGTAAATTATCGATAGTCCATATCTCGGAAACTATAAGAGATAATGCAATTTGGCAACCGGCAATGTAATTAGCATGCCGAATATTACTTGGAATGTGAATTGCAACGAAATCGCCAATAGGTAAGACCATTTTACAATTTGGGCCCAAGTTAGAAGCAGAGCCTAAGGTGTAAATTATCGATAGTCCATATCTCGGAAACTATAAGAGATAATTCAATTTGGCAACTGGCAATGTAATTAGCATGCCGAATATTACTTGGAATGTGAATTGGAACAAAATCGCCAATAGATAAGACCATTTTACAATTTGGGCCCAAGTTAAAAGCAGAGCCTAAGGTGTAAATTATTGATAGTCCATATCTCGGAAACTATAAGAGATAATGCAATTTGGCAACCGGCAATGTAATTAGCATGCCGAATATTACTTGGAATGTGAATTGGAACGAAATCGCCGATAGAGAAGACCATTTTACAATTTGGGCCCAAGTTAGAAGCAGAGCCTAAGGTGTAAATTATCGATAGTCCATATCTCGGAAACTATAAGAGATAATGCAATTTGGCAACCGGCAATGTAATTAACATGCCGAATATTACTTGGAATGTGAATTGGAACGAAATCGCCAATAGATAAGACCATTTTACAATTTGGGCCCAAGTTAGAAGCAGAGCCTAAGGTGTAAATTATCGATAGTCCATATCTCGGAAACTATAAGAGGTAATGCAATTTGGCAACCGGCAATGTAATTAGCATGCCGAATATTACTTGGAATGTGAATTGGAACGAAATCGCCAATAGAGAAGACCATTTTACAATTTGGGCCCAAGTTAGAAGCAGAGCCTAAGGTGTAAATTATCGATAGTCCATATCTCGGAAACTATAAGAGATAATACAATTTGGCAACCGGCAATGTAATTAGCATGCCGAATATTACTTGGAATGTGAATTGGAACGAAATCGCCAATAGATAAGACCATTTTACAATTTGGGCCCAAGTTAGAAGCAGAGCCTAAGGTGTAAATTATCGATAGTCCATATCTCGGAAACTATAAGAGATAATGCAATTTGGCAACCGGCAATGTATTTAGCATGCCGAATATTACTTGGAATGTGAATTGGAACGAAATCGCCAATAGATAAGACCATTTTACAATTTGGGCCCAAGTTAGAAGCAGAGCCTAAGGTGTAAATTATCGATAGTCCATATCTCGGAAACTATAAGAGATAATGCAATTTGGCAACCGGCAATGTAATTAGCATGCCGAATATTACTTGGAATGTGAATTAGAACGAAATCGCCAATAGATAAGACCATTTTACAATTTGGGCCCAAGTTAGAAGCAGAGCCTAAGGTGTAAATTATCGATAGTCCATATCTCGGAAACTATAAGAGATAATGCAATTTGGCAACCGGCAATGTAATTAGCATGCCGAATATTACTTGGAATGTGAATTGCAACTAAATCGCCAATAGATAAGACCATTTTACAATTTGGGCCCAAGTTAGAAGCAGAGCCTAAGGTGTAAATTATCGATAGTCCATATCTCGGAAACTATAAGAGATAATGCAATTTGGCAACCGGTAATGTAATTAGCATGCCGAATATTACTTGGAATGTGAATTGGAACGAAATCGCCAATAGATAAGACCATTTTACAATTTGGGCCCAAGTTAGAAGCAGAGCCTAAGGTGTAAATTATCGATAGTCCATATCTCGGAAACTATAAGAGATAATGCAATTTGGCAACCGGCAAAGTAATTAGCATGCCGAATATTACTTGGAATGTGAATTGGAACGAAATCGCCAATAGATAAGACCATTTTACAATTTGGGCCCAAGTTAGAAGCAGAGCCTAAGGTGTAAATTATCGATAGTCCATATCTCGGAAACTATAAGAGATAATGCAATTTGGCAACCGGCAATGTAATTAGCATGCCGAATATTACTTGGAATGTGAATTGCAACTAAATCGCCAATAGATAAGACCATTTTACAATTTGGGCCCAAGTTAGAAGCAGAGCCTAAGGTGTAAATTATCGATAGTCCATATCTCGGAAACTATAAGAGATAATGCAATTTGGCAACCGGTAATGTAATTAGCATGCCGAATATTACTTGGAATGTGAATTGGAACGAAATCGCCAATAGATAAGACCATTTTACAATTTGGGCCCAAGTTAGAAGCAGAGCCTAAGGTGTAAATTATCGATAGTCCATATCTCGGAAACTATAAGAGATAATGCAATTTGGCAACCGGCAAAGTAATTAGCATGCCGAATATTACTTGGAATGTGAATTGGAACGAAATCGCCAATAGATAAGACCATTTTACAATTTGGGCCCAAGTTAGAAGCAGAGCCTAAGGTGTAAATTATCGATAGTCCATATCTCGGAAACTATAAGAGATAATGCAATTTGGCAACCGGCAATGTAATTAGCATGCCGAATATTACTTGGAATGTGAATTGCAACTAAATCGCCAATAGATAAGACCATTTTACAATTTGGGCCCAAGTTAGAAGCAGAGCCTAAGGTGTAAATTATCGATAGTCCATATCTCGGAAACTATAAGAGATAATGCAATTTGGCAACCGGTAATGTAATTAGCATGCCGAATATTACTTGGAATGTGAATTGGAACGAAATCGCCAATAGATAAGACCATTTTACAATTTGGGCCCAAGTTAGAAGCAGAGCCTAAGGTGTAAATTATCGATAGTCCATATCTCGGAAACTATAAGAGATAATGCAATTTGGCAACCGGCAATGTAATTAGCATGCCGAATATTACTTGGAATGTGAATTGGAACGAAATCGCCAATAGATAAGACCATTTTACAATTTGGGCCCAAGTTAGAAGCAGAGCCTAAGGTGTAAATTATCGATAATCCATATCTCGGAAACTATAAGAGATAATGCAATTTGGCAACCGCCAATGTAATTAGCATGCCGAATATTACTTGGAATGTGAATTGGAACGAAATCGCCAATAGATAAGACCATTTTACAATTTGGGCCCAAGTTAGAAGCAGAGCCTAAGGTGTAAATTATTGATAGTCCATATCTCGGAAACTATAAGAGATAATGCAATTTCGCAACCGGCAATGTAATTAGCATGCCGAATATCACTTGGAATGTGAATTGGGACGAAATCGCCAATAGATAAGACCATTTTACAATTTGGGCCCAAGTTAGAAGCAGAGCCTAAGGTGTAAATTATCGATAGTCCATATCTCGGAAACTATAAGAGATAATGCAATTTGGCAACCGGCAATGTAATTAGCATGCCGAATATTACTTGGAATGTGAATTGGAACGAAATCGCCAATAGATAAGACCATTTTACAATTTGGGCCCAAGTTAGAAGCAGAGCCTAAGGTGTAAATTATCGATAGTCCATATCTCGGAAACTATAAGAGATAATGCAATTTGGCAAACGGCAATGTAATTAGCATGCCGAATATTACTTGGAATGTGAATTGGAACGAAATCGCCAATAGATAAGACCATTTTACAATTTGGGCCGAAGTTAGAAGCAGAGCCTAAGGTGTAAATTATCGATAGTCCATATCTCGGAAACTATAAGAGATAATGCAATTTGGCAACCGGCAATGTAATTAGCATGCCGAATATTACTTGGAATTTGAATTGGAACGAAATCGCCAATAGATAAGACCATTTTACAATTTGGGCCCAAGTTAGAAGCAGAGCCTAAGGTGTAAATTATCGATAGTCCATATCTCGGAAACTATAAGAGATAATGCAATTTGGCAACCGGCAATGAAATTAGCATGCCGAATATTACTTGGAATGTGAATTGGAACGAAATCGCCAATAGATAAGACCATTTTACAATTTGGGCCCAAGTTAGAAGCAGAGCCTAAGGTGTAAATTATCGATAGTCCATATCTCGGAAACTATAAGAGATAATGCAATTTGGCAACCGGCAATGTAATTAGCATGCCGAATATTTCTTGGAATGTGAATTGGAACGAAATCGCCAATAGATAAGACCATTTTACAATTTGGGCCCAAGTTAGAAGCAGAGCCTAAGGTGTAAATTATCGATAGTCCATATCTCGGAAACTATAAGAGATAATGCAATTTGGCAACCGGCAATGTAATTAGCATGCCGAATATTACTTGGAATGTGAATTGCAACTAAATCGCCAATAGATAAGACCATTTTACAATTTGGGCCCAAGTTAGAAGCAGAGCCTAAGGTGTAAATTATAGATAGTCCATATCTCGGAAACTATAAGAGATAATGCAATTTGGCAACCGGCAATGTAATTAGCATGCCGAATATTACTTGGAATGTGAATTGGAACGAAATCGCCAATAGATAAGACCATTTTACAATTTGGGCCCAAGTTAGAAGCAGAGCCTAAGGTGTAAATTATCGATAGTCCATATCTCGGAAACTATAAGAGATAATGCAATTTCGCAACCGGCAATGTAATTAGCATGCCGAATATCACTTGGAATGTGAATTGGGACGAAATCGCCAATAGATAAGACCATTTTACAATTTGGGCCCAAGTTAGAAGCAGAGCCTAAGGTGTAAATTATCGATAGTCCATATCTCGGAAACTATAAGAGATAATGCAATTTGGCAACCGGCAATGTAATTAGCATGCCGAATATTACTTGGAATGTGAATTGGAACGAAATCGCCAATAGATAAGACCATTTTACAATTTGGGCCCAAGTTAGAAGCAGAGCCTAAGGTGTAAATTATCGATAGTCCATATCTCGGAAACTATAAGAGATAATGCAATTTGGCAACCGGCAATGTAATTAGCATGCCGAATATTACTTGGAATGTGAATTGGAACGAAATCGCCAATAGATAAGACCATTTTACAATTTGGGCCCAAGTTATAAGCAGAGCCTATGGTGTAAATTATCGATAGTCCATATCTCGGAAACTATAAGAGATAATGCAATTTGGCAACCGGCAATGTAATTAGCATGCCGAATATTACTTGGAATGTGAATTGGAACGAAATCGCCAATAGATAAGACCATTTTACAATTTGGGCCCAAGTTAGAAGCAGAGCCTAAGGTGTAAATTATCGATAGTCCATATCTCGGAAACTATAAGAGTTAATGCAATTTGGCAACCGGCAATGTAATTAGCATGCCGAATATTACTTGGAATGTGAATTGGAACGAAATCGCCAATAGATAAGACCATTTTACAATTTGGGCCCAAGTTAGAAGAAGAGCCTAAGGTGTAAATTATCGATAGTCCATATCTCGGAAACTATAAGAGATAATGCAATTTGGCAACCGGCAATGTAATTAGCATGCCGAATATTACTTGGAATGTGAATTGGAACGAAATTGCCAATAGATAAGTCCATTTTACAATTTGGGCCCAAGTTAGAAGCAGAGCCTAAGGTGTAAATTATCGATAGTCCATATCTCTGAAACTATAAGAGATAATGCAATTTCGCAACCGGCAATGTAATTAGCATGCCGAATATTAATTGGAATGTGAATTGGAACGAAATCGCCAATAGATAAGACCATTTTACAATTTGGGCCCAAGTTAGAAGCAGAGCCTAAGGTGTAAATTATCGATAGTCCATATCTCGGAAACTATAAGAGATAATGCAATTTGGCAACCGGCAATGTAATTAGCATGCCGAATATTACTTGGAATGTGAATTGGAACGAAATCGCCAATAGGTAAGACCATTTTACAATTTGGGCCCAAGTTAGAAGCAGAGCCTAAGGTGTAAATTATCGATAGTCCATATCTCGGAAACTATAAGAGATAATTCAATTTGGCAACTGGCAATGTAATTAGCATGCCGAATATTACTTGGAATGTGAATTGGAACGAAATCGCCAATAGATAAAACCATTTTACAATTTGGGCCCAAGTTAAAAGCAGAGCCTAAGGTGTAAATTATTGATAGTCCATATCTCGGAAACTATAAGAGATAATGCAATTTGGCAACCGGCAATGTAATTAGCATGCCGAATATTACTTGGAATGTGAATTGGAACGAAATCGCCAATAGAGAAGACCATTTTACAATTTGGGCCCAAGTTAGAAGCAGAGCCTAAGGTGTAAATTATCGATAGTCCATATCTCGGAAACTATAAGAGATAATGCAATTTGGCAACCGGCAATGTAATTAACATGCCGAATATTACTTGGAATGTGAATTGGAACGAAATCGCCAATAGATAAGACCATTTTACAATGTGGGCCCAAGTTAGAAGCAGAGCCTAAGGTGTAAATTATCGATAGTCCATATCTCGGAAACTATAAGAGGTAATGCAATTTGGCAACCGGCAATGTAATTAGCATGCCGAATATTACTTGGAATGTGAATTGGAACGAAATCGCCAATAGAGAAGACCATTTTACAATTTGGGCCCAAGTTAGAAGCAGAGCCTAAGGTGTAAATTATCGATAGTCCATATCTCAGAAACTATAAGAGATAATGCAATTTGGCAACCGGCAATGTAATTAGCATGCCGAATATTACTTGGAATGTGAATTGCAACTAAATCGCCAATAGATAAGACCATTTTACAATTTGGGCCCAAGTTAGAAGCAGAGCCTAAGGTGTAAATTATCGATAGTCCATATCTCGGAAACTATAAGAGATAATGCAATTTGGCAACCGGCAATGTAATTAGCATGCCGAATATTACTTGGAATGTGAATTGGAACGAAATCGCCAATAGATAAGACCATTTTACAATTTGGGCCCAAGTTAGAAGCAGAGCCTAAGGTGTAAATTATCGATAGTCCATATCTCGGAAACTATAAGAGATAATGCAATTTGGCAACCGGCAATGTAATTAGCATGCCGAATATTACTTGGAATGTGAATTGGAACGAAATCGCCAATAGATAAGACCATTTTACAATTTGGGCCCAAGTTAGAAGCAGAGCCTAAGGTATAAATTATTGATAGTCCATATCTCGGAAACTATAAGAGATAATGCAATTTCGCAACCGGCAATGTAATTAGCATGCCGAATATCACTTGGAATATGAATTGGGACGAAATCGCCAATAGATAAGACCATTTTACAATTTGGGCCCAAGTTAGAAGCAGAGCCTAAGGTGTAAATTATCGATAGTCCATATCTCGGAAACTATAAGAGATAATGCAATTTGGCAACCGGCAATGTAATTAGCATGCCGAATATTACTTGGATTGTGAATTGGAACGAAATCGCCAATAGATAAGACCATTTTACAATTTGGGCCCAAGTTAGAAGCAGAGCCTAAGGTGTAAATTATCGATAGTCCATATCTCGGAAACTATAAGAGATAATGCAATTTGGCAACCGGCAATGTAATTAGCATGCCGAATATTACTTGGAATGTGAATTGGAACGAAATCGCCAATAGATAAGACCATTTTACAATTTGGGCCCAAGTTAGAAGCAGAGCCTAAGGTGTAAATTATCGATAGTCCATATCTCGGAAACTATAAGAGATAATGCAATTTGGCAACCGGCAATGTAATTAGCATGCCGAATATTACTTGGAATGTGAATTGGAACGAAATCGCCAATAGATAAGACCATTTTACAATTTGGGCCCAAGTTAGAAGCAGAGCCTAAGGTGTTAATTATCGATAGTCCATATCTCGGAAACTATAAGAGATAATGCAATTTGGCAACCGGCAATGTAATTAGCATGCCGAATATTACTTGGAATGTGAATTGGAACGAAATCGCCAATAGATAAGACCATTTTACAATTTGGGCCCAAGTTAGAAGCAGAGCCTAAGGTGTAAATTATCGATAGTCCATATCTCTGAAACTATAAGAGATAATGCAATTTGGCAACCGGCAATGTAATTAGCATGCCGAATATTACTTGGAATGTGAATTGGAACGAAATCGCCAATAGATAAGACCATTTTACAATTTGGGCCCAAGTTAGAAGCAGAGCCTAAGGTGTAAATTATCGATAGTCCATATCTCGGAAACTATAAGAGATAATGCAATTTGGCAACCGGCAATGTAATTAGCATGCCGAATATTACTTGGAATGTGAATTGCAACTAAATCGCCAATAGATAAGACCATTTTACAATTTGGGCCCAAGTTAGAAGCAGAGCCTAAGGTGTAAATTATCGATAGTCCATATCTCGGAAACTATAAGAGATAATGCAATTTGGCAACCGGCAATGTAATTAGCATGCCGAATATTACTTGGAATGTGAATTGGAACGAAATCGCCAATAGATAAGACCATTTTACAATTTGGGCCCAAGTTAGAAGCAGAGCCTAAGGTGTAAATTATCGATAGTCCATATCTCGGAAACTATAAGAGATAATGCAATTTCGCAACCGGCAATGTAATTAGCATGCCGAATATCACTTGGAATGTGAATTGGGACGAAATCGCCAATAGATAAGACCATTATACAATTTGGACCCAAGTTAGAAGCAGAGCCTAAGGTGTAAATTATCGATAGTCCATATCTCGGAAACTATAAGAGATAATGCAATTTGGCAACCGGCAATGTAATTAGCATGACGAATATTACTTGGAATGTGAATTGGAACGAAATCGCCAATAGATAAGACCATTTTACAATTTGGGCCCAAGTTAGAAGCAGAGCCTAAGGTGTAAATTATCGATAGTCCATATCTCGGAAACTATAAGAGATAATGCAATTTGGCAACCGGCAATGTAATTAGCATGCCGAATATTACTTGGAATGTGAATTGGAACGAAATCGCCAATAGATAAGACCATTTTACAATTTGGGCCCAAGTTATAAGCAGAGCCTATGGTGTAAATTATCGATAGTCCATATCTCGGAAACTATAAGAGATAATGCAATTTGGCAACCGGCAATGTAATTAGCATGCCGAATATTACTTGGAATGTGAATTGGAACGAAATCGCCAATAGATAAGACCATTTTACAATTTGGGCCCAAGTTAGAAGCAGAGCCTAAGGTGTAAATTATCGATAGTCCATATCTCGGAAACTATAAGAGTTAATGCAATTTGGCAACCGGCAATGTAATTAGCATGCCGAATATTACTTGGAATGTGAATTGGAACGAAATCGCCAATAGATAAGACCATTTTACAATTTGGGCCCAAGTTAGAAGCAGAGCCTAAGGTGTAAATTATCGATAGTCCATATCTCGGAAACTATAAGAGATAATGTAATTTAGCAACCGGCAATGTAATTAGCATGCCGAATATTACTTGGAATGTGAATTGGAACGAAATTGCCAATAGATAAGACCATTTTACAATTTGGGCCCAAGTTAGAAGCAGAGCCTAAGGTGTAAATTATCGATAGTCCATATCTCTGAAACTATAAGAGATAATGCAATTTCGCAACCGGCAATGTAATTAGCATGCCGAATATTACTTGGAATGTGAATTGGGACGAAATCGCCAATAGATAAGGCCATTTTACAATTTGGGCCCAAGTTAGAAGCAGAGCCTAAGGTGTAAATTATCGATAGTCCATATCTCGGAAACTATAAGAGATAATGCAATTTGGCAACCGGCAATGTAATTAGCATGCCGAATATTACTTGGAATGTGAATTGGAACGAAATCGCCAATAGATAAGACCATTTTACAATTTGGGCCCAAGTTATAAGCAGAGCCTATGGTGTAAATTATCGATAGTCCATATCTCGGAAACTATAAGAGATAATGCAATTTGGCAACGGGCAATGTAATTAGCATGCCGAATATTACTTGGAATGTGAATTGGAACGAAATCGCCAATAGATAAGACCATTTTACAATTTGGGCCCAAGTTAGAAGCAGAGCCTAAGGTGTAAATTATCGATAGTCCATATCTCGGAAACTATAAGAGATAATGCAATTTGGCAACCGGCAATGTAATTAGCATGCCGAATATTACTTGGAATGTGAATTGGAACGAAATCGCCAATAGATAAGACCATTTTACAATTTGGGCCCAAGTTATAAGCAGAGCCTATGGTGTAAATTATCGATAGTCCATATCTCGGAAACTATAAGAGATAATGCAATTTGGCAACCGGCAATGTAATTAGCATGCCGAATATTACTTGGAATGTGAATTGGAACGAAATCGCCAATAGATAAGACCATTTTACAATTTGGGCCCAAGTTAGAAGCAGAGCCTAAGGTGTAAATTATCGATAGTCCATATCTCGGAAACTATAAGAGATAATGCAATTTGGCAACCGGCAATGTAATTAGCATGCCGAATATTACTTGGAATGTGAATTGGAACGAAATCGCCAATAGATAAGACCATTTTACAATTTGGGCCCAAGTTATAAGCAGAGCCTATGGTGTAAATTATCGATAGTCCATATCTCGGAAACTATAAGAGATAATGCAATTTGGCAACCGGCAATGTAATTAGCATGCCGAATATTACTTGGAATGTGAATTGGAACGAAATCGCCAATAGATAAGACCATTTTACAATTTGGGCCCAAGTTAGAAGCAGAGCCTAAGGTGTAAATTATCGATAGTCCATATCTCGGAAACTATAAGAGATAATGCAATTTGGCAACCGGCAATGTAATTAGCATGCCGAATATTACTTGGAATGTGAATTGGAACGAAATCGCCAATAGATAAGACCATTTTACAATTTGGGCCCAAGTTAGAAGCAGAGCCTAAGGTGTAAATTATCGATAGTCCATATCTCGGAAACTATAAGAGATAATGCAATTTGGCAACCGGCAAAGTAATTAGCATGCCGAATATTACTTGGAATGTGAATTGGAACGAAATCGCCAATAGATAAGACCATTTTACAATTTGGGCCCAAGTTAGAAGCAGAGCCTAAGGTGTAAATTATCGATAGTCCATATCTCGGAAACTATAAGAGATAATGCAATTTGGCAACCGGCAATGTAATTAGCATGCCGAATATTACTTGGAATGTGAATTGGAACGAAATCGCCAATAGATAAGACCATTTTACAATTTGGGCCCAAGTTAGAAGCAGAGCCTAAGGTGTAAATTATCGATAGTCCATATCTCGGAAACTATAAGAGATAATGCAATTTGGCAACCGGCAATGTAATTAGCATGCCGAATATTACTTGGAATGTGAATTGGAACGAAATCGCCAATAGATAAGACCATTTTACAATTTGGGCCCAAGTTATAAGCAGAGCCTATGGTGTAAATTATCGATAGTCCATATCTCGGAAACTATAAGAGATAATGCAATTTGGCAACCGGCAATGTAATTAGCATGCCGAATATTACTTGGAATGTGAATTGGAACGAAATCGCCAATAGATAAGACCATTTTACAATTTGGGCCCAAGTTAGAAGCAGAGCCTAAGGTGTAAATTATCGATAGTCCATATCTCGGAAACTATAAGAGTTAATGCAATTTGGCAACCGGCAATGTAATTAGCATGCCGAATATTACTTGGAATGTGAATTGGAACGAAATCGCCAATAGATAAGACCATTTTACAATTTGGGCCCAAGTTAGAAGCAGAGCCTAAGGTGTAAATTATCGATAGTCCATATCTCGGAAACTATAAGAGATAATGTAATTTAGCAACCGGCAATGTAATTAGCATGCCGAATATTACTTGGAATGTGAATTGGAACGAAATTGCCAATAGATAAGACCATTTTACAATTTGGGCCCAAGTTAGAAGCAGAGCCTAAGGTGTAAATTATCGATAGTCCATATCTCTGAAACTATAAGAGATAATGCAATTTCGCAACCGGCAATGTAATTAGCATGCCGAATATTACTTGGAATGTGAATTGGGACGAAATCGCCAATAGATAAGGCCATTTTACAATTTGGGCCCAAGTTAGAAGCAGAGCCTAAGGTGTAAATTATCGATAGTCCATATCTCGGAAACTATAAGAGATAATGCAATTTGGCAACCGGCAATGTAATTAGCATGCCGAATATTACTTGGAATGTGAATTGGAACGAAATCGCCAATAGATAAGACCATTTTACAATTTGGGCCCAAGTTATAAGCAGAGCCTATGGTGTAAATTATCGATAGTCCATATCTCGGAAACTATAAGAGATAATGCAATTTGGCAACCGGCAATGTAATTAGCATGCCGAATATTACTTGGAATGTGAATTGGAACGAAATCGCCAATAGATAAGACCATTTTACAATTTGGGCCCAAGTTAGAAGCAGAGCCTAAGGTGTAAATTATCGATAGTCCATATCTCGGAAACTATAAGAGATAATGCAATTTGGCAACCGGCAATGTAATTAGCATGCCGAATATTACTTGGAATGTGAATTGGAACGAAATCGCCAATAGATAAGACCATTTTACAATTTGGGCCCAAGTTATAAGCAGAGCCTATGGTGTAAATTATCGATAGTCCATATCTCGGAAACTATAAGAGATAATGCAATTTGGCAACCGGCAATGTAATTAGCATGCCGAATATTACTTGGAATGTGAATTGGAACGAAATCGCCAATAGATAAGACCATTTTACAATTTGGGCCCAAGTTAGAAGCAGAGCCTAAGGTGTAAATTATCGATAGTCCATATCTCGGAAACTATAAGAGATAATGCAATTTGGCAACCGGCAATGTAATTAGCATGCCGAATATTACTTGGAATGTGAATTGGAACGAAATCGCCAATAGATAAGACCATTTTACAATTTGGGCCCAAGTTATAAGCAGAGCCTATGGTGTAAATTATCGATAGTCCATATCTCGGAAACTATAAGAGATAATGCAATTTGGCAACCGGCAATGTAATTAGCATGCCGAATATTACTTGGAATGTGAATTGGAACGAAATCGCCAATAGATAAGACCATTTTACAATTTGGGCCCAAGTTAGAAGCAGAGCCTAAGGTGTAAATTATCGATAGTCCATATCTCGGAAACTATAAGAGATAATGCAATTTGGCAACCGGCAATGTAATTAGCATGCCGAATATTACTTGGAATGTGAATTGGAACGAAATCGCCAATAGATAAGACCATTTTACAATTTGGGCCCAAGTTAGAAGCAGAGCCTAAGGTGTAAATTATCGATAGTCCATATCTCGGAAACTATAAGAGATAATGCAATTTGGCAACCGGCAAAGTAATTAGCATGCCGAATATTACTTGGAATGTGAATTGGAACGAAATCGCCAATAGATAAGACCATTTTACAATTTGGGCCCAAGTTAGAAGCAGAGCCTAAGGTGTAAATTATCGATAGTCCATATCTCGGAAACTATAAGAGATAATGCAATTTGGCAACCGGCAATGTAATTAGCATGCCGAATATTACTTGGAATGTGAATTGCAACTAAATCGCCAATAGATAAGACCATTTTACAATTTGGGCCCAAGTTAGAAGCAGAGCCTAAGGTGTAAATTATCGATAGTCCATATCTCGGAAACTATAAGAGATAATGCAATTTGGCAACCGGCAATGTAATTAGCATGCCGAATATTACTTGGAATGTGAATTGGAACGAAATCGCCAATAGATAAGACCATTTTACAATTTGGGCCCAAGTTAGAAGCAGAGCCTAAGGTGTAAATTATCGATAGTCCATATCTCGGAAACTATAAGAGATAATGCAATTTGGCAACCGGCAAAGTAATTAGCATGCGGAATATTACTCGGAATGTGAATTGGAACGAAATCGCCAATAGATAAGACCATTTTACAATTTGGGCCCAAGTTAGAAGCAGAGCCTAAGGTGTAAATTATCGATAGTCCATATCTCGGAAACTATAAGAGATAATGCAATTTGGCAACCGGCAATGTAATTAGCATGCCGAATATTACTTGGAATGTGAATTGCAACTAAATCGCCAATAGATAAGACCATTTTACAATTTGGGCCCAAGTTAGAAGCAGAGCCTAAGGTGTAAATTATCGATAGTCCATATCTCGGAAACTATAAGAGATAATGCAATTTGGCAACCGGCAATGTAATTAGCATGCCGAATATTACTTGGAATGTGAATTGGAACGAAATCGCCAATAGATAAGACCATTTTACAATTTGGGCCCAAGTTAGAAGCAGAGCCTAAGGTGTAAATTATCGATAGTCCATATCTCGGAAACTATAAGAGATAATGCAATTTGGCAACCGGCAATGTAATTAGCATGCCGAATATTACTTGGAATGTGAATTGGAACGAAATCGCCAATAGATAAGACCATTTTACAATTTGGGCCCAAGTTAGAAGCAGAGCCTAAGGTGTAAATTATCGATAATCCATATCTCGGAAACTATAAGAGATAATGCAATTTGGCAACCGCCAATGTAATTAGCATGCCGAATATTACTTGGAATGTGAATTGGAACGAAATCGCCAATAGATAAGACCATTTTACAATTTGGGCCCAAGTTAGAAGCAGAGCCTAAGGTGTAAATTATTGATAGTCCATATCTCGGAAACTATAAGAGATAATGCAATTTCGCAACCGGCAATGTAATTAGCATGCCGAATATCACTTGGAATGTGAATTGGGACGAAATCGCCAATAGATAAGACCATTTTACAATTTGGGCCCAAGTTAGAAGCAGAGCCTAAGGTGTAAATTATCGATAGTCCATATCTCGGAAACTATAAGAGATAATGCAATTTGGCAACCGGCAATGTAATTAGCATGCCGAATATTACTTGGAATGTGAATTGGAACGAAATCGCCTATAGATAAGACCATTTTACAATTTGGGACCAAGTTAGAAGCAGAGCCTAAGGTGTAAATTATCGATAGTCCATATCTCGGAAACTATAAGAGATAATGCAATTTGGCAACCGGCAATGTAATTAGCATGCCGAATATTACTTGGAATGTGAATTGGAACGAAATCGCCAATAGATAAGACCATTTTACAATTTGGGCCCAAGTTAGAAGCAGAGCCTAAGGTGTAAATTATCGATAGTCCATATCTCGGAAACTATAAGAGATAATGCAATTTGGCAACCGGCAATGTAATTAGCATGCCGAATATTACTTGGAATGTGAATTGGAACGAAATCGCCAATAGATAAGACCATTTTACAATTTGGGCCCAAGTTAGAAGCAGAGCCTAAGGTGTAAATTATCGATAGTCTATATCTCGGAAACTATAAGAGATAATGCAATTTGGCAACCGGCAATGAAATTAGCATGCCGAATATTACTTGGAATGTGAATTGGAACGAAATCGCCAATAGATAAGACCATTTTACAATTTGGGCCCAAGTTAGAAGCAGAGCCTAAGGTGTAAATTATCGATAGTCCATATCTCGGAAACTATAAGAGATAATGCAATTTGGCAACCGGCAATGTAATTAGCATGCCGAATATTACTTGGAATGTGAATTGGAACGAAATCGCCAATAGATAAGACCATTTTACAATTTGGGCCCAAGTTAGAAGCAGAGCCTAAGGTGTAAATTATCGATAGTCCATATCTCGGAAACTATAAGAGATAATGCAATTTGGCAACCGGCAAAGTAATTAGCATGCCGAATATTACTTGGAATGTGAATTGGAACGAAATCGCCAATAGATAAGACCATTTTACAATTTGGGCCCAAGTTAGAAGCAGAGCCTAAGGTGTAAATTATCGATAGTCCATATCTCGGAAACTATAAGAGATAATGCAATTTGGCAACCGGCAATGTAATTAGCATGCCGAATATTACTTGGAATGTGAATTGCAACTAAATCGCCAATAGATAAGACCATTTTACAATTTGGGCCCAAGTTAGAAGCAGAGCCTAAGGTGTAAATTATCGATAGTCCATATCTCGGAAACTATAAGAGATAATGCAATTTGGCAACCGGCAATGTAATTAGCATGCCGAATATTACTTGGAATGTGAATTGGAACGAAATCGCCAATAGATAAGACCATTTTACAATTTGGGCCCAAGTTAGAAGCAGAGCCTAAGGTGTAAATTATCGATAGTCCATATCTCGGAAACTATAAGAGATAATGCAATTTGGCAACCGGCAAAGTAATTAGCATGCGGAATATTACTCGGAATGTGAATTGGAACGAAATCGCCAATAGATAAGACCATTTTACAATTTGGGCCCAAGTTAGAAGCAGAGCCTAAGGTGTAAATTATCGATAGTCCATATCTCGGAAACTATAAGAGATAATGCAATTTGGCAACCGGCAATGTAATTAGCATGCCGAATATTACTTGGAATGTGAATTGCAACTAAATCGCCAATAGATAAGACCATTTTACAATTTGGGCCCAAGTTAGAAGCAGAGCCTAAGGTGTAAATTATCGATAGTCCATATCTCGGAAACTATAAGAGATAATGCAATTTGGCAACCGGCAATGTAATTAGCATGCCGAATATTACTTGGAATGTGAATTGGAACGAAATCGCCAATAGATAAGACCATTTTACAATTTGGGCCCAAGTTAGAAGCAGAGCCTAAGGTGTAAATTATCGATAGTCCATATCTCGGAAACTATAAGAGATAATGCAATTTGGCAACCGGCAATGTAATTAGCATGCCGAATATTACTTGGAATGTGAATTGGAACGAAATCGCCAATAGATAAGACCATTTTACAATTTGGGCCCAAGTTAGAAGCAGAGCCTAAGGTGTAAATTATCGATAATCCATATCTCGGAAACTATAAGAGATAATGCAATTTGGCAACCGCCAATGTAATTAGCATGCCGAATATTACTTGGAATGTGAATTGGAACGAAATCGCCAATAGATAAGACCATTTTACAATTTGGGCCCAAGTTAGAAGCAGAGCCTAAGGTGTAAATTATTGATAGTCCATATCTCGGAAACTATAAGAGATAATGCAATTTCGCAACCGGCAATGTAATTAGCATGCCGAATATCACTTGGAATGTGAATTGGGACGAAATCGCCAATAGATAAGACCATTTTACAATTTGGGCCCAAGTTAGAAGCAGAGCCTAAGGTGTAAATTATCGATAGTCCATATCTCGGAAACTATAAGAGATAATGCAATTTGGCAACCGGCAATGTAATTAGCATGCCGAATATTACTTGGAATGTGAATTGGAACGAAATCGCCTATAGATAAGACCATTTTACAATTTGGGACCAAGTTAGAAGCAGAGCCTAAGGTGTAAATTATCGATAGTCCATATCTCGGAAACTATAAGAGATAATGCAATTTGGCAACCGGCAATGTAATTAGCATGCCGAATATTACTTGGAATGTGAATTGGAACGAAATCGCCAATAGATAAGACCATTTTACAATTTGGGCCCAAGTTAGAAGCAGAGCCTAAGGTGTAAATTATCGATAGTCCATATCTCGGAAACTATAAGAGATAATGCAATTTGGCAACCGGCAATGTAATTAGCATGCCGAATATTACTTGGAATGTGAATTGGAACGAAATCGCCAATAGATAAGACCATTTTACAATTTGGGCCCAAGTTAGAAGCAGAGCCTAAGGTGTAAATTATCGATAGTCTATATCTCGGAAACTATAAGAGATAATGCAATTTGGCAACCGGCAATGAAATTAGCATGCCGAATATTACTTGGAATGTGAATTGGAACGAAATCGCCAATAGATAAGACCATTTTACAATTTGGGCCCAAGTTAGAAGCAGAGCCTAAGGTGTAAATTATCGATAGTCCATATCTCGGAAACTATAAGAGATAATGCAATTTGGCAACCGGCAATGTAATTAGCATGCCGAATATTACTTGGAATGTGAATTGGAACGAAATCGCCAATAGATAAGACCATTTTACAATTTGGGCCCAAGTTAGAAGCAGAGCCTAAGGTGTAAATTATCGATAGTCCATATCTCGGAAACTATAAGAGATAATGCAATTTGGCAACCGGCAATGTAATTAGCATGCCGAATATTACTTGGAATGTGAATTGCAACTAAATCGCCAATAGATAAGACCATTTTACAATTTGGGCCCAAGTTAGAAGCAGAGCCTAAGGTGTAAATTATCGATAGTCCATATCTCGGAAACTATAAGAGATAATGCAATTTGGCAACCGGCAATGTAATTAGCATGCCGAATATTACTTGGAATGTGAATTGGAACGAAATCGCCAATAGATAAGACCATTTTACAATTTGGGCCCAAGTTAGAAGCAGAGCCTAAGGTGTAAATTATCGATAGTCCATATCTCGGAAACTATAAGAGATAATGCAATTTCGCAACCGGCAATGTAATTAGCATGCCGAATATCACTTGGAATGTGAATTGGGACGAAATCGCCAATAGATAAGACCATTTTACAATTTGGGCCCAAGTTAGAAGCAGAGCCTAAGGTGTAAATTATCGATAGTCCATATCTCGGAAACTATAAGAGATAATGCAATTTGGCAACCGGCAATGTAATTAGCATGCCGAATATTACTTGGAATGTGAATTGGAACGAAATCGCCAATAGATAAGACCATTTTACAATTTGGGCCCAAGTTAGAAGCAGAGCCTAAGGTGTAAATTATCGATAGTCCATATCTCGGAAACTATAAGAGATAATGCAATTTGGCAACCGGCAATGTAATTAGCATGCCGAATATTACTTGGAATGTGAATTGGAACGAAATCGCCAATAGATAAGACCATTTTACAATTTGGGCCCAAGTTATAAGCAGAGCCTATGGTGTAAATTATCGATAGTCCATATCTCGGAAACTATAAGAGATAATGCAATTTGGCAACCGGCAATGTAATTAGCATGCCGAATATTACTTGGAATGTGAATTGGAACGAAATCGCCAATAGATAAGACCATTTTACAATTTGGGCCCAAGTTAGAAGCAGAGCCTAAGGTGTAAATTATCGATAGTCCATATCTCGGAAACTATAAGAGTTAATGCAATTTGGCAACCGGCAATGTAATTAGCATGCCGAATATTACTTGGAATGTGAATTGGAACGAAATCGCCAATAGATAAGACCATTTTACAATTTGGGCCCAAGTTAGAAGAAGAGCCTAAGGTGTAAATTATCGATAGTCCATATCTCGGAAACTATAAGAGATAATGCAATTTGGCAACCGGCAATGTAATTAGCATGCCGAATATTACTTGGAATGTGAATTGGAACGAAATTGCCAATAGATAAGACCATTTTACAATTTGGGCCCAAGTTAGAAGCAGAGCCTAAGGTGTAAATTATCGATAGTCCATATCTCGGAAACTATAAGAGATAATGCAATTAGGCAACCGGCAATGTAATTAGCATGCCGAATATTACTTGGAATGTGAATTGGAACGAAATCGCCAATAGGTAAGACCATTTTACAATTTGGGCCCAGTTAGAAGCAGAGCCTAAGGTGTAAATTATCGATAGTCCATATCTCGGAAACTATAAGAGATAATTCAATTTGGCAACTGGCAATGTAATTAGCATGCCGAATATTACTTGGAATGTGAATTGGAACGAAATCGCCAATAGATAAAACCATTTTACAATTTGGGCCCAAGTTAAAAGCAGAGCCTAAGGTGTAAATTATTGATAGTCCATATCTCGGAAACTATAAGAGATAATGCAATTTGGCAACCGGCAATGTAATTAGCATGCCGAATATTACTTGGAATGTGAATTGGAACGAAATCGCCAATAGAGAAGACCATTTTACAATTTGGGCCCATGTTAGAAGCAGAGCCTAAGGTGTAAATTATCGATAGTCCATATCTCGGAAACTATAAGAGATAATGCAATTTGGCAACCGGCAATGTAATTAGCATGCCGAATATTACTTGGAATGTGAATTGGAACGAAATCGCCAATAGATAAGACCATTTTACAATTTGGGCCCAAGTTAGAAGCAGAGCCTAAGGTGTAAATTATCGATAGTCCATATCTCGGAAACTATAAGAGATAATGCAATTTGGCAACCGGCAATGTAATTAGCATGCCGAATATTACTTGGAATGTGAATTGGAACGAAATCGCCAATAGATAAGACCATTTTACAATTTGGGCCCAAGTTAGAAGCAGAGCCTAAGGTGTAAATTATCGATAGTCCATATCTCGGAAACTATAAGAGATAATGCAATTTGGCAACCGGCAATGTAATTAGCATGCCGAATATTACTTGGTATGTGAATTGGAACGAAATCGCCAATAGATAAGACCATTTTACAATTTGGGCCCAAGTTAGAAGCAGAGCCTAAGGTGTAAATTATTGATAGTCCATATCTCGGAAACTATAAGAGATAATGCAATTTCGCAACCGGCAATGTAATTAGCATGCCGAATATTACTTGGAGTGTGAATTGGAACGAAATCGCCAATAGATAAGACCATTTTACAATTTGGGCCCAAGTTAGAAGCAGAGCCTAAGGTGTAAATTATCGATAGTCCATATCTCGGAAACTATAAGAGATAATGCAATTTGGCAACCGGCAATGTAATTAGCATGCCGAATATTACTTGGAATGTGAATTGGAACGAAATCGCCAATAGATAAGACCATTTTACAATTTGGGCCCAAGTTAGAAGCAGAGCCTAAGGTGTAAATTATCGATAGTCCATATCTCGGAAACTATAAGAGATAATGCAATTTGGCAACCGGCAATGTAATTAGCATGCCGAATATTACTTGGAATGTGAATTGGAACGAAATCGCCAATAGATAAGACCATTTTACAATTTGGGCCCAAGTTAGAAGCAGAGCCTAAGGTGTAAATTATCGATAGTCCATATCTCGGAAACTATAAGAGATAATGCAATTTGGCAACCTTCAAAGTAATTAGCATGCCGAATATTACTTGGAATGTGAATTGGAACGAAATCGCCAATAGATAAGACCATTTTACAATTTGGGCCCAAGTTAGAAGCAGAGCCTAAGGTGTAAATTATCGATAGTCCATATCTCGGAAACTATAAGAGATAATGCAATTTGGCAACCGGCAATGTAATTAGCATGCCGAATATTACTTGGAATGTGAATTGCAACTAAATCGCCAATAGATAAGACCATTTTACAATTTGGGCCCAAGTTAGAAGCAGAGCCTAAGGTGTAAATTATCGATAGTCCATATCTCGGAAACTATAAGAGATAATGCAATTTGGCAACCGGCAATGTAATTAGCATGCCGAATATTACTTGGAATGTGAATTGGAACGAAATCGCCAATAGATAAGACCATTTTACAATTTGGGCCCAAGTTAGAAGCAGAGCCTAAGGTGTAAATTATCGATAGTCCATATCTCGGAAACTATAAGAGATAATGCAATTTGGCAACCGGCAATGTAATTAGCATGCCGAATATTACTTGGAATGTGAATTGGAACGAAATCGCCAATAGATAAGACCATTTTACAATTTGGGCCCAAGTTAGAAGCAGAGCCTAAGGTATAAATTATTGATAGTCCATATCTCGGAAACTATAAGAGATAATGCAATTTCGCAACCGGCAATGTAATTAGCATGCCGAATATCACTTGGAATATGAATTGGGACGAAATCGCCAATAGATAAGACCATTTTACAATTTGGGCCCAAGTTAGAAGCAGAGCCTAAGGTGTAAATTATCGATAGTCCATATCTCGGAAACTATAAGAGATAATGCAATTTGGCAACCGGCAATGTAATTAGCATGCCGAATATTACTTGGATTGTGAATTGGAACGAAATCGCCAATAGATAAGACCATTTTACAATTTGGGCCCAAGTTAGAAGCAGAGCCTAAGGTGTAAATTATCGATAGTCCATATCTCGGAAACTATAAGAGATAATGCAATTTGGCAACCGGCAATGTAATTAGCATGCCGAATATTACTTGGAATGTGAATTGGAACGAAATCGCCAATAGATAAGACCATTTTACAATTTGGGCCCAAGTTAGAAGCAGAGCCTAAGGTGTAAATTATCGATAGTTCATATCTCGGAAACTATAAGAGATAATGCAATTTGGCAACCGGCAATGTAATTAGCATGCCGAATATTACTTGGAATGTGAATTGGAACGAAATCGCCAATAGATAAGACCATTTTACAATTTGGGCCCAAGTTAGAAGCAGAGCCTAAGGTGTTAATTATCGATAGTCCATATCTCGGAAACTATAAGAGATAATGCAATTTGGCAACCGGCAATGTAATTAGCATGCCGAATATTACTTGGAATGTGAATTGGAACGAAATCGCCAATAGATAAGACCATTTTACAATTTGGGCCCAAGTTAGAAGCAGAGCCTAAGGTGTAAATTATCGATAGTCCATATCTCGGAAACTATAAGAGATAATGCAATTTGGCAACCGGCAAAGTAATTAGCATGCCGAATATTACTTGGAATGTGAATTGGAACGAAATCGCCAATAGATAAGACCATTTTACAATTTGGGCCCAAGTTAGAAGCAGAGCCTAAGGTGTAAATTATCGATAGTCCATATCTCGGAAACTATAAGAGATAATGCAATTTGGCAACCGGCAATGTAATTAGCATGCCGAATATTACTTGGAATGTGAATTGCAACTAAATCGCCAATAGATAAGACCATTTTACAATTTGGGCCCAAGTTAGAAGCAGAGCCTAAGGTGTAAATTATCGATAGTCCATATCTCGGAAACTATAAGAGATAATGCAATTTGGCAACCGGCAATGTAATTAGCATGCCGAATATTACTTGGAATGTGAATTGGAACGAAATCGCCAATAGATAAGACCATTTTACAATTTGGGCCCAAGTTAGAAGCAGAGCCTAAGGTGTAAATTATCGATAGTCCATATCTCGGAAACTATAAGAGATAATGCAATTTGGCAACCGGCAATGTAATTAGCATGCCGAATATTACTTGGAATGTGAATTGGAACGAAATCGCCAATAGATAAGACCATTTTACAATTTGGGCCCAAGTTAGAAGCAGAGCCTAAGGTGTAAATTATCGATAATCCATATCTCGGAAACTATAAGAGATAATGCAATTTGGCAACCGCCAATGTAATTAGCATGCCGAATATTACTTGGAATGTGAATTGGAACGAAATCGCCAATAGATAAGACCATTTTACAATTTGGGCCCAAGTTAGAAGCAGAGCCTAAGGTGTAAATTATTGATAGTCCATATCTCGGAAACTATAAGAGATAATGCAATTTCGCAACCGGCAATGTAATTAGCATGCCGAATATCACTTGGAATGTGAATTGGGACGAAATCGCCAATAGATAAGACCATTTTACAATTTGGGCCCAAGTTAGAAGCAGAGCCTAAGGTGTAAATTATCGATAGTCCATATCTCGGAAACTATAAGAGATAATGCAATTTGGCAACCGGCAATGTAATTAGCATGCCGAATATTACTTGGAATGTGAATTGGAACGAAATCGCCTATAGATAAGACCATTTTACAATTTGGGCCCAAGTTAGAAGCAGAGCCTAAGGTGTAAATTATCGATAGTCCATATCTCGGAAACTATAAGAGATAATGCAATTTGGCAACCGGCAATGTAATTAGCATGCCGAATATTACTTGGAATGTGAATTGGAACGAAATCGCCAATAGATAAGACCATTTTACAATTTGGGCCCAAGTTAGAAGCAGAGCCTAAGGTGTAAATTATCGATAGTCCATATCTCGGAAACTATAAGAGATAATGCAATTTGGCAACCGGCAATGTAATTAGCATGCCGAATATTACTTGGAATGTGAATTGGAACGAAATCGCCAATAGATAAGACCATTTTACAATTTGGGCCCAAGTTAGAAGCAGAGCCTAAGGTGTAAATTATCGATAGTCTATATCTCGGAAACTATAAGAGATAATGCAATTTGGCAACCGGCAATGAAATTAGCATGCCGAATATTACTTGGAATGTGAATTGGAACGAAATCGCCAATAGATAAGACCATTTTACAATTTGGGCCCAAGTTAGAAGCAGAGCCTAAGGTGTAAATTATCGATAGTCCATATCTCGGAAACTATAAGAGATAATGCAATTTGGCAACCGGCAATGTAATTAGCATGCCGAATATTACTTGGAATGTGAATTGGAACGAAATCGCCAATAGATAAGACCATTTTACAATTTGGGCCCAAGTTAGAAGCAGAGCCTAAGGTGTAAATTATCGATAGTCCATATCTCGGAAACTATAAGAGATAATGCAATTTGGCAACCGGCAATGTAATTAGCATGCCGAATATTACTTGGAATGTGAATTGCAACTAAATCGCCAATAGATAAGACCATTTTACAATTTGGGCCCAAGTTAGAAGCAGAGCCTAAGGTGTAAATTATCGATAGTCCATATCTCGGAAACTATAAGAGATAATGCAATTTGGCAACCGGCAATGTAATTAGCATGCCGAATATTACTTGGAATGTGAATTGGAACGAAATCGCCAATAGATAAGACCATTTTACAATTTGGGCCCAAGTTAGAAGCAGAGCCTAAGGTGTAAATTATCGATAGTCCATATCTCGGAAACTATAAGAGATAATGCAATTTCGCAACCGGCAATGTAATTAGCATGCCGAATATCACTTGGAATGTGAATTGGGACGAAATCGCCAATAGATAAGACCATTTTACAATTTGGGCCCAAGTTAGAAGCAGAGCCTAAGGTGTAAATTATCGATAGTCCATATCTCGGAAACTATAAGAGATAATGCAATTTGGCAACCGGCAATGTAATTAGCATGCCGAATATTACTTGGAATGTGAATTGGAACGAAATCGCCATTAGATAAGACCATTTTACAATTTGGGCCCAAGTTAGAAGCAGAGCCTAAGGTGTAAATTATCGATAGTCCATATCTCGGAAACTATAAGAGATAATGCAATTTAGCAACCGGCAATGTAATTAGCATGCCGAATATTACTTGGAATGTGAATTGGAACGAAATCGCCAATAGATAAGACCATTTTACAATTTGGGCCCAAGTTATAAGCAGAGCCTATGGTGTAAATTATCGATAGTCCATATCTCGGAAACTATAAGAGATAATGCAATTTGGCAACCGGCAATGTAATTAGCATGCCGAATATTACTTGGAATGTGAATTGGAACGAAATCGCCAATAGATAAGACCATTTTACAATTTGGGCCCAAGTTAGAAGCAGAGCCTAAGGTGTAAATTATCGATAGTCCATATCTCGGAAACTATAAGAGTTAATGCAATTTGGCAACCGGCAATGTAATTAGCATGCCGAATATTACTTGGAATGTGAATTGGAACGAAATCGCCAATAGATAAGACCATTTTACAATTTGGGCCCAAGTTAGAAGAAGAGCCTAAGGTGTAAATTATCGATAGTCCATATCTCGGAAACTATAAGAGATAATGCAATTTGGCAACCGGCAATGTAATTAGCATGCCGAATATTACTTGGAATGTGAATTGGAACGAAATTGCCAATAGATAAGACCATTTTACAATTTGGGCCCAAGTTAGAAGCAGAGCCTAAGGTGTAAATTATCGATAGTCCATATCTCTGAAAATATAAGAGATAATGCAATTTCGCAACCGGCAATGTAATTAGCATGCCGAATATTAATTGGAATGTGAATTGGAACGAAATCGCCAATAGATAAGACCATTTTACAATTTGGGCCCAAGTTAGAAGCAGAGCCTAAGGTGTAAATTATCGATAGTCCATATCTCGGAAACTATAAGAGATAATGCAATTAGGCAACCGGAAATGTAATTAGCATGCCGAATATTACTTGGAATGTGAATTGGAACGAAATCGCCAATAGGTAAGACCATTTTACAATTTGGGCCCAAGTTAGAAGCAGAGCCTAAGGTGTAAATTATCGATAGTCCATATCTCGGAAACTATAAGAGATAATTCAATTTGGCAACTGGCAATGTAATTAGCATGCCGAATATTACTTGGAATGTGAATTGGAACGAAATCGCCAATAGATAAAACCATTTTACAATTTGGACCCAAGTTAAAAGCAGAGCCTAAGGTGTAAATTATTGATAGTCCATATCTCGGAAACTATAAGAGATAATGCAATTTGGCAACCGGCAATGTAATTAGCATGCCGAATATTACTTGGAATGTGAATTGGAACGAAATCGCCAATAGAGAAGACCATTTTACAATTTGGGCCCAAGTTAGAAGCAGAGCCTAAGGTGTAAATTATCGATAGTCCATATCTCGGAAACTATAAGAGATAATGCAATTTGGCAACCGGCAATGTAATTAACATGCCGAATATTACTTGGAATGTGAATTGGAACGAAATCGCCAATAGATAAGACCATTTTACAATTTGGGCCCAAGTTAGAAGCAGAGCCTAAGGTGTAAATTATCGATAGTCCATATCTCGGAAACTATAAGAGGTAATGCAATTTGGCAACCGGCAATGTAATTAGCATGCCGAATATTACTTGGAATGTGAATTGGAACGAAATCGCCAATAGAGAAGACCATTTTACAATTTGGGCCCATGTTAGAAACAGAGCCTAAGGTGTAAATTATCGATAGTCCATATCTCGGAAACTATAAGAGATAATGCAATTTGGCAACCGGCAATGTAATTAGCATGCCGAATATTACTTGGAATGTGAATTGGAACGAAATCGCCAATAGATAAGACCATTTTACAATTTGGGCCCAAGTTAGAAGCAGAGCCTAAGGTGTAAATTATCGATAGTCCATATCTCGGAAACTATAAGAGATAATGCAATTTGGCAACCGGCAATGTAATTAGCATGCCGAATATTACTTGGAATGTGAATTGGAACGAAATCGCCAATAGATAAGACCATTTTACAATTTGGGCCCTAGTTAGAAGCAGAGCCTAAGGTGTAAATTATCGATAGTCCATATCTCGGAAACTATAAGAGATAATGCAATTTGGCAACCGGCAATGTAATTAGCATGCCGAATATTACTTGGTATGTGAATTGGAACGAAATCGCCAATAGATAAGACCATTTTACAATTTGGGCCCAAGTTAGAAGCAGAGCCTAAGGTGTAAATTATTGATAGTCCATATCTCGGAAACTATAAGAGATAATGCAATTTCGCAACCGGCAATGTAATTAGCATGCCGAATATTACTTGGAGTGTGAATTGGAACGAAATCGCCAATAGATAAGACCATTTTACAATTTGGGCCCAAGTTAGAAGCAGAGCCTAAGGTGTAAATTATCGATAGTCCATATCTCGGAAACTATAAGAGATAATGCAATTTGGCAACCGGCAATGTAATTAGCATGCCGAATATTACTTGGAATGTGAATTGGAACGAAATCGCCAATAGATAAGACCATTTTACAATTTGGGCCCAAGTTAGAAGCAGAGCCTAAGGTGTAAATTATCGATAGTCCATATCTCGGAAACTATAAGAGATAATGCAATTTGGCAACCGGCAATGTAATTAGCATGCCGAATATTACTTGGAATGTGAATTGGAACGAAATCGCCAATAGATAAGACCATTTTACAATTTGGGCCCAAGTTAGAAGCAGAGCCTAAGGTGTAAATTATCGATAGTCCATATCTCGGAAACTATAAGAGATAATGCAATTTGGCAACCGGCAAAGTAATTAGCATGCCGAATATTACTTGGAATGTGAATTGGAACGAAATCGCCAATAGATAAGACCATTTTACAATTTGGGCCCAAGTTAGAAGCAGAGCCTAAGGTGTAAATTATCGATAGTCCATATCTCGGAAACTATAAGAGATAATGCAATTTCGCAACCGGCAATGTAATTAGCATGCCGAATATTACTTGGAATGTGAATTGCAACTAAATCGCCAATAGATAAGACCATTTTACAATTTGGGCCCAAGTTAGAAGCAGAGCCTAAGGTGTAAATTATCGATAGTCCATATCTCGGAAACTATAAGAGATAATGCAATTTGGCAACCGGCAATGTAATTAGCATGCCGAATATTACTTGGAATGTGAATTGGAACGAAATCGCCAATAGATAAGACCATTTTACAATTTGGGCCCAAGTTAGAAGCAGAGCCTAAGGTGTAAATTATCGATAGTCCATATCTCGGAAACTATAAGAGATAATGCAATTTGGCAACCGGCAATGTAATTAGCATGCCGAATATTACTTGGAATGTGAATTGGAACGAAATCGCCAATAGATAAGACCATTTTACAATTTGGGCCCAAGTTAGAAGCAGAGCCTAAGGTATAAATTATTGATAGTCCATATCTCGGAAACTATAAGAGATAATGCAATTTCGCAACCGGCAATGTAATTAGCATGCCGAATATCACTTGGAATATGAATTGGGACGAAATCGCCAATAGATAAGACCATTTTACAATTTGGGCCCAAGTTAGAAGCAGAGCCTAAGGTGTAAATTATCGATAGTCCATATCTCGGAAACTATAAGAGATAATGCAATTTGGCAACCGGCAATGTAATTAGCATGCCGAATATTACTTGGATTGTGAATTGGAACGAAATCGCCAATAGATAAGACCATTTTACAATTTGGGCCCAAGTTAGAAGCAGAGCCTAAGGTGTAAATTATCGATAGTCCATATCTCGGAAACTATAAGAGATAATGCAATTTGGCAACCGGCAATGTAATTAGCATGCCGAATATTACTTGGAATGTGAATTGGAACGAAATCGCCAATAGATAAGACCATTTTACAATTTGGGCCCAAGTTAGAAGCAGAGCCTAAGGTGTAAATTATCGATAGTCCATATCTCGGAAACTATAAGAGATAATGCAATTTGGCAACCGGCAATGTAATTAGCATGCCGAATATTACTTGGAATGTGAATTGGAACGAAATCGCCAATAGATAAGACCATTTTACAATTTGGGCCCAAGTTAGAAGCAGAGCCTAAGGTGTTAATTATCGATAGTCCATATCTCGGAAACTATAAGAGATAATGCAATTTGGCAACCGGCAATGTAATTAGCATGCCGAATATTACTTGGAATGTGAATTGGAACGAAATCGCCAATAGATAAGACCATTTTACAATTTGGGCCCAAGTTAGAAGCAGAGCCTAAGGTGTAAATTATCGATAGTCCATATCTCTGAAACTATAAGAGATAATGCAATTTGGCAACCGGCAATGTAATTAGCATGCCGAATATTACTTGGAATGTGAATTGGAACGAAATCGCCAATAGATAAGACCATTTTACAATTTGGGCCCAAGTTAGAAGCAGAGCCTAAGGTGTAAATTATCGATAGTCCATATCTCGGAAACTATAAGAGATAATGCAATTTGGCAACCGGCAATGTAATTAGCATGCCGAATATTACTTGGAATGTGAATTGCAACTAAATCGCCAATAGATAAGACCATTTTACAATTTGGGCCCAAGTTAGAAGCAGAGCCTAAGGTGTAAATTATCGATAGTCCATATCTCGGAAACTATAAGAGATAATGCAATTTGGCAACCGGCAATGTAATTAGCATGCCGAATATTACTTGGAATGTGAATTGGAACGAAATCGCCAATAGATAAGACCATTTTACAATTTGGGCCCAAGTTAGAAGCAGAGCCTAAGGTGTAAATTATCGATAGTCCATATCTCGGAAACTATAAGAGATAATGCAATTTCGCAACCGGCAATGTAATTAGCATGCCGAATATCACTTGGAATGTGAATTGGGACGAAATCGCCAATAGATAAGACCATTATACAATTTGGACCCAAGTTAGAAGCAGAGCCTAAGGTGTAAGTTATCGATAGTCCATATCTCGGAAACTATAAGAGATAATGCAATTTGGCAACCGGCAATGTAATTAGCATGCCGAATATTACTTGGAATGTGAATTGGAACGAAATCGCCAATAGATAAGACCATTTTACAATTTGGGCCCAAGTTAGAAGCAGAGCCTAAGGTGTAAATTATCGATAGTCCATATCTCGGAAACTATAAGAGATAATGCAATTTGGCAACCGGCAATGTAATTAGCATGCCGAATATTACTTGGAATGTGAATTGGAACGAAATCGCCAATAGATAAGACCATTTTACAATTTGGGCCCAAGTTATAAGCAGAGCCTATGGTGTAAATTATCGATAGTCCATATCTCGGAAACTATAAGAGATAATGCAATTTGGCAACCGGCAATGTAATTAGCATGGCGAATATTATTTGGAATGTGAATTGGAACGAAATCGCCAATAGATAAGACCATTTTACAATTTGGGCCCAAGTTAGAAGCAGAGCCTAAGGTGTAAATTATCGATAGTCCATATCTCGGAAACTATAAGAGTTAATGCAATTTGGCAACCGGCAATGTAATTAGCATGCCGAATATTACTTGGAATGTGAATTGGAACGAAATCGCCAATAGATAAGACCATTTTACAATTTGGGCCCAAGTTAGAAGCAGAGCCTAAAGTGTAAATTATCGATAGTCCATATCTCGGAAACTATAAGAGATAATGTAATTTAGCAACCGGCAATGTAATTAGCATGCCGAATATTACTTGGAATGTGAATTGGAACGAAATTGCCAATAGATAAGACCATTTTACAATTTGGGCCCAAGTTAGAAGCAGAGCCTAAGGTGTAAATTATCGATATTCCATATCTCTGAAACTATAAGAGATAATGCAATTTCGCAACCGGCAATGTAATTAGCATGCCGAATATTACTTGGAATGTGAATTGGGACGAAATCGCCAATAGATAAGGCCATTTTACAATTTGGGCCCAAGTTAGAAGCAGAGCCTAAGGTGTAAATTATCGATAGTCCATATCTCGGAAACTATAAGAGATAATGCAATTTGGCAACCGGCAATGTAATTAGCATGCCGAATATTACTTGGAATGTGAATTGGAACGAAATCGCCAATAGATAAGACCATTTTACAATTTGGGCCCAAGTTATAAGCAGAGCCTATGGTGTAAATTATCGATAGTCCATATCTCGGAAACTATAAGAGATAATGCAATTTGGCAACCGGCAATGTAATTAGCATGCCGAATATTACTTGGAATGTGAATTGGAACGAAATCGCCAATAGATAAGACCATTTTACAATTTGGGCCCAAGTTAGAAGCAGAGCCTAAGGTGTAAATTATCGATAGTCCATATCTCGGAAACTATAAGAGTTAATGCAATTTGGCAACCGGCAATGTAATTAGCATGCCGAATATTACCTGGAATGTGAATTGGAACGAAATCGCCAATAGATAAGACCATTTTACAATTTGGGCCCAAGTTAGAAGCAGAGCCTAAGGTGTAAATTATCGATAGTCCATATCTCGGAAACTATAAGAGATAATGCAATTTGGCAACCGGCAATGTAATTAGCATGCCGAATATTACTTGGAATGTGAATTGGAACGAAATCGCCAATAGATAAGACCATTTTACAATTTGGGCCCAAGTTATAAGCAGAGCCTATGTTGTAAATTATCGATAGTCCATATCTCGGAAACTATAAGAGATAATGCAATTTGGCAACCGGCAATGTAATTAGCATGCCGAATATTACTTGGAATGTGAATTGGAACGAAATCGCCAATAGATAAGACCATTTTACAATTTGGGCCCAAGTTAGAAGCAGAGCCTAAGGTGTAAATTATCGATAGTCCATATCTCGGAAACTATAAGAGTTAATGCAATTTGGCAACCGGCAATGTAATTAGCATGCCGAATATTACTTGGAATGTGAATTGGAACGAAATCGCCAATAGATAAGACCATTTTACAATTTGGGCCCAAGTTAGAAGCAGAGCCTAAGGTGTAAATTATCGATAGTCCATATCTCGGAAACTATAAGAGATAATGTAATTTGGCAACCGGCAATGTAATTAGCATGCCGAATATTACTTGGAATGTGAATTGGAACGAAATTGGCAATAGATAAGACCATTTTACAATTTGGGCCCAAGTTAGAAGCAGAGCCTAAGGTGTAAATTATCGATAGTCCATATCTCTGAAACTATAAGAGATAATGCAATTTCGCAACCGGCAATGTAATTAGCATGCCGAATATTACTTGGAATGTGAATTGGGACGAAATCGCCAATAGATAAGGCCATTTTACAATTTGGGCCCAAGTTAGAAGCAGAGCCTAAGGTGTAAATTATCGATAGTCCATATCTCGGAAACTATAAGAGATAATGCAATTTGGCAACCGGCAATGTAATTAGCATGCCGAATATTACTTGGAATGTGAATTGGAACGAAATCGCCAATAGATAAGACCATTTTACAATTTGGGCCCAAGTTATAAGCAGAGCCTATGGTGTAAATTATCGATAGTCCATATCTCGGAAACTATAAGAGATAATGCAATTTGGCAACCGGCAATGTAATTAGCATGCCGAATATTACTTGGAATGTGAATTGGAACGAAATCGCCAATAGATAAGACCATTTTACAATTTGGGCCCAAGTTAGAAGCAGAGCCTAAGGTGTAAATTATCGATAGTCCATATCTCGGAAACTATAAGAGTTAATGCAATTTGGCAACCGGCAATGTAATTAGCATGCCGAATATTACTTGGAATGTGAATTGGAACGAAATCGCCAATAGATAAGACCATTTTACAATTTGGGCCCAAGTTAGAAGCAGAGCCTAAGGTGTAAATTATCGATAGTCCATATATCGGAAACTATAAGAGATAATGTAATTTGGCAACCGGCAATGTAATTAGCATGCCGAATATTACTTGGAATGTGAATTGGAACGAAATTGCCAATAGATAAGACCATTTTACAATTTGGGCCCAAGTTAGAAGCAGAGCCTAAGGTGTAAATTATCGATAGTCCATATCTCTGAAACTATAAGAGATAATGCAATTTCGCAACCGGCAATGTAATTAGCATGCCGAATATTACTTGGAATGTGAATTGGGACGAAATCGCCAATAGATAAGGCCATTTTACAATTTGGGCCCAAGTTAGAAGCAGAGCCTAAGGTGTAAATTATCGATAGTCCATATCTCGGAAACTATAAGAGATAATGCAATTTGGCAACCGGCAATGTAATTAGCATGCCGAATATTACTTGGAATGTGAATTGGAACGAAATCGCCAATAGATAAGACCATTTTACAATTTGGGCCCAAGTTAGAAGCAGAGCCTAAGGTGTGAATTATCGATAGTCCATATCTCGGAAACTATAAGAGTTAATGCAATTTGGCAACCGGCAATGTAATTAGCATGCCGAATATTACTTGGAATGTGAATTGGAACGAAATTGCCAAGAGATAAGACCATTTTACAATTTGGGCCCAAGTTAGAAGCAGAGCCTAAGGTGTAAATTATCGATAGTCCATATCTCGGAAACTATAAGAGATAATGCAATTTGGCAACCGGCAATGTAATTAGCATGCCGAATATTACTTGGAATGTGAATTGGGACGAAATCGCCAATAGATAAGACCATTTTACAATTTGGGCCCAAGTTAGAAGCAGAGCCTAAGGTGTAAATTATTGATAGTCTATATCTCGGAAACTATAAGAGATAATGCAATTTCACAACCGGCAATGTAATTAACATGCCGAATATTACTTGGAATGTGAATTGGAACGAAATCGCCAATAGATAAGACCATTTTACAATTTGGGCCCAAGTTAGAAGCAGAGCCTAAGGTGTAAATTATCGATAGTCCATATCTCGGAAACTATAAGAGGTAATGCAATTTGGCAACCGGCAATGTAATTAGCATGCCGAATATTACTTGGAATGTGAATTGGAACGAAATCGCCAATAGAGAAGACCATTTTACAATTTGGGCCCAAGTTTGAAGCAGAGCCTAAGGTGTAAATTATCGATAGTCCATATCTCGGAAACTATAAGAGATAATGCAATTTGGCAACCGGCAATGTAATTAGCATGCCGAATATTACTTGGAATGTGAATTGGAACGAAATCGCCAATAGATAAGACCATTTTACAATTTGGGCCCAAGTTAGAAGCAGAGCCTAAGGTGTAAATTATCGATAGTCCATATCTCGGAAACTATAAGAGATAATGCAATTTGGCAACCGGCAATGTAATTAGCATGCCGAATATTACTTGGAATGTGAATTGGAACGAAATCGCCAATAGATAAGACCATTTTACAATTTGGGCCCAAGTTAGAAGCAGAGCCTAAGGTGTAAATTATCGATAGTCCATATCTCGGAAACTATAAGAGATAATGCAATTTGGCAACCGGCAATGTAATTAGCATGCCGAATATTACTTGGAATGTGAATTGGAACGAAATCGCCAATAGATAAGACCATTTTACAATTTGGGCCCAAGTTAGAAGCAGAGCCTAAGGTGTAAATTATCGATAGTCCATATCTCGGAAACTATAAGAGATAATGCAATTTGGCAACCGGCAATGTAATTAGCATGCCGAATATTACTTGGAATGTGAATTGGAACGAAATCGCCAATAGATAAGACCATTTTACAATTTGGGCCCAAGTTAGAAGCAGAGCCTAAGGTGTAAATTATCGATAGTCCATATCTCGGAAACTATAAGAGATAATGCAATTTGGCAACCGGCAATGTAATTAGCATGCCGAATATTACTTGGAATGTGAATTGGAACGAAATCGCCAATAGATAAGACCATTTTACAATTTGGGCCCAAGTTAGAAGCAGAGCCTAAGGTGTAAATTATCGATAGTCCATATCTCGGAAACTATAAGAGATAATGCAATTTGGCAACCGGCAATGTAATTAGCATGCCGAATATTACTTGGAATGTGAATTGGAACGAAATCGCCAATAGATAAGACCATTTTACAATTTGGGCCCAAGTTAGAAGCAGAGCCTAAGGTGTAAATTATCGATAGTCCATATCTCGGAAACTATAAGAGATAATGCAATTTGGCAACCGGCAATGTAATTAGCATGCCGAATATTACTTGGAATGTGAATTGCAACTAAATCGCCAATAGATAAGACCATTTTACAATTTGGGCCCAAGTTAGAAGCAGAGCCTAAGGTGTAAATTATCAATAGTCCATATCTCGGAAACTATAAGAGATAATGCAATTTCGCAACCGGAAATGTAATTAGCATGCCGAATATTACTTGGAATGTGAATTGGGACGAAATCGCCAATAGATAAGGCCATTTTACAATTTGGGCCCAAGTTAGAAGCAGAGCCTAAGGTGTAAATTATCGATAGTCCATATCTCGGAAACTATAAGAGATAATGCAATTTGGCAACCGGCAATGTAATTAGCATGCCGAATATTACTTGGAATGTGAATTGGAACGAAATCGCCAATAGATAAGACCATTTTACAATTTGGGCCCAAGTTAGAAGCAGAGCCTAAGGTGTAAATTATCGATAGTCCATATCTCGGAAACTATAAGAGATAATGCAATTTGGCAACCGGCAATGTAATTAGCATGCCGAATATTACTTGGAATGTGAATTGCAACTAAATCGCCAATAGATAAGACCATTTTACAATTTGGGCCCAAGTTAGAAGCAGAGCCTAAGGTGTAAATTATCGATAGTCCATATCTCTGAAACTATAAGAGATAATGCAATTTGGCAACCGGCAATGTAATTAGCATGCCGAATATTACTTGGAATGTGAATTGGAACGAAATCGCCAATAGATAAGACCATTTTACAATTTGGGCCCAAGTTATAAGCAGAGCCTATGGTGTAAATTATCGATAGTCCATATCTCGGAAACTATAAGAGATAATGCAATTTGGCAACCGGCAATGTAATTAGCATGCCGAATATTACTTGGAATGTGAATTGGAACGAAATCGCCAATAGATAAGACCATTTTACAATTTGGGCCCAAGTTAGAAGCAGAGCCTAAGGTGTAAATTATCGATAGTCCATATCTCGGAAACTATAAGAGTTAATGCAATTTGGCAACCGGCAATGTAATTAGCATGCCGAATATTACTTGGAATGTGAATTGGAACGAAATCGCCAATAGATAAGACCATTTTACAATTTGGGCCCAAGTTAGAAGCAGAGCCTAAGGTGTAAATTATCGATAGTCCATATATCGGAAACTATAAGAGATAATGTAATTTGGCAACCGGCAATGTAATTAGCATGCCGAATATTACTTGGAATGTGAATTGGAACGAAATTGCCAATAGATAAGACCATTTTACAATTTGGGCCCAAGTTAGAAGCAGAGCCTAAGGTGTAAATTATCGATAGTCCATATCTCTGAAACTATAAGAGATAATGCAATTTCGCAACCGGCAATGTAATTAGCATGCCGAATATTACTTGGAATGTGAATTGGGACGAAATCGCCAATAGATAAGGCCATTTTACAATTTGGGCCCAAGTTAGAAGCAGAGCCTAAGGTGTAAATTATCGATAGTCCATATCTCGGAAACTATAAGAGATAATGCAATTTGGCAACCGGCAATGTAATTAGCATGCCGAATATTACTTGGAATGTGAATTGGAACGAAATCGCCAATAGATAAGACCATTTTACAATTTGGGCCCAAGTTAGAAGCAGAGCCTAAGGTGTGAATTATCGATAGTCCATATCTCGGAAACTATAAGAGTTAATGCAATTTGGCAACCGGCAATGTAATTAGCATGCCGAATATTACTTGGAATGTGAATTGGAACGAAATTGCCAAGAGATAAGACCATTTTACAATTTGGGCCCAAGTTAGAAGCAGAGCCTAAGGTGTAAATTATCGATAGTCCATATCTCGGAAACTATAAGAGATAATGCAATTTGGCAACCGGCAATGTAATTAGCATGCCGAATATTACTTGGAATGTGAATTGGAACGAAATCGCCAATAGATAAGACCATTTTACAATTTGGGCCCAAGTTAGAAGCAGAGCCTAAGGTGTAAATTATCGATAGTCCATATCTCGGAAACTATAAGAGATAATGCAATTTGGCAACCGGCAATGTAATTAGCATGCCGAATATTACTTGGAATGTGAATTGGAACGAAATCGCCAATAGATAAGACCATTTTACAATTTGGGCCCAAGTTAGAAGCAGAGCCTAAGGTGTAAATTATCGATAGTCCATATCTCGGAAACTATAAGAGATAATGCAATTTGGCAACCGGCAATGTAATTAGCATGCCGAATATTACTTGGAATGTGAATTGGAACGAAATCGCCAATAGATAAGACCATTTTACAATTTGGGCCCAAGTTAGAAGCAGAGCCTAAGGTGTAAATTATCGATAGTCCATATCTCGGAAACTATAAGAGATAATGCAATTTGGCAACCGGCAATGTAATTAGCATGCCGAATATTACTTGGAATGTGAATTGGAACGAAATCGCCAATAGATAAGACCATTTTACAATTTGGGCCCAAGTTAGAAGCAGAGCCTAAGGTGTAAATTATCGATAGTCCATATCTCGGAAACTATAAGAGATAATGCAATTTGGCAACCGGCAATGTAATTAGCATGCCGAATATTACTTGGAATGTGAATTGGAACGAAATCGCCAATAGATAAGACCATTTTACAATTTGGGCCCAAGTTAGAAGCAGAGCCTAAGGTGTAAATTATCGATAGTCCATATCTCGGAAACTATAAGAGATAATGCAATTTGGCAACCGGCAATGTAATTAGCATGCCGAATATTACTTGGAATGTGAATTGCAACTAAATCGCCAATAGATAAGACCATTTTACAATTTGGGCCCAAGTTAGAAGCAGAGCCTAAGGTGTAAATTATCAATAGTCCATATCTCGGAAACTATAAGAGATAATGCAATTTCGCAACCGGAAATGTAATTAGCATGCCGAATATTACTTGGAATGTGAATTGGGACGAAATCGCCAATAGATAAGGCCATTTTACAATTTGGGCCCAAGTTAGAAGCAGAGCCTAAGGTGTAAATTATCGATAGTCCATATCTCGGAAACTATAAGAGATAATGCAATTTGGCAACCGGCAATGTAATTAGCATGCCGAATATTACTTGGAATGTGAATTGGAACGAAATCGCCAATAGATAAGACCATTTTACAATTTGGGCCCAAGTTAGAAGCAGAGCCTAAGGTGTAAATTATCGATAGTCCATATCTCGGAAACTATAAGAGATAATGCAATTTGGCAACCGGCAATGTAATTAGCATGCCGAATATTACTTGGAATGTGAATTGCAACTAAATCGCCAATAGATAAGACCATTTTACAATTTGGGCCCAAGTTAGAAGCAGAGCCTAAGGTGTAAATTATCGATAGTCCATATCTCTGAAACTATAAGAGATAATGCAATTTGGCAACCGGCAATGTAATTAGCATGCCGAATATTACTTGGAATGTGAATTGGAACGAAATCGCCAATAGATAAGACCATTTTACAATTTGGGCCCAAGTTATAAGCAGAGCCTATGGTGTAAATTATCGATAGTCCATATCTCGGAAACTATAAGAGATAATGCAATTTGGCAACCGGCAATGTAATTAGCATGCCGAATATTACTTGGAATGTGAATTGGAACGAAATCGCCAATAGATAAGACCATTTTACAATTTGGGCCCAAGTTAGAAGCAGAGCCTAAGGTGTAAATTATCGATAGTCCATATCTCGGAAACTATAAGAGTTAATGCAATTTGGCAACCGGCAATGTAATTAGCATGCCGAATATTACTTGGAATGTGAATTGGAACGAAATCGCCAATAGATAAGACCATTTTACAATTTGGGCCCAAGTTAGAAGCAGAGCCTAAGGTGTAAATTATCGATAGTCCATATATCGGAAACTATAAGAGATAATGTAATTTGGCAACCGGCAATGTAATTAGCATGCCGAATATTACTTGGAATGTGAATTGGAACGAAATTGCCAATAGATAAGACCATTTTACAATTTGGGCCCAAGTTAGAAGCAGAGCCTAAGGTGTAAATTATCGATAGTCCATATCTCTGAAACTATAAGAGATAATGCAATTTCGCAACCGGCAATGTAATTAGCATGCCGAATATTACTTGGAATGTGAATTGGGACGAAATCGCCAATAGATAAGGCCATTTTACAATTTGGGCCCAAGTTAGAAGCAGAGCCTAAGGTGTAAATTATCGATAGTCCATATCTCGGAAACTATAAGAGATAATGCAATTTGGCAACCGGCAATGTAATTAGCATGCCGAATATTACTTGGAATGTGAATTGGAACGAAATCGCCAATAGATAAGACCATTTTACAATTTGGGCCCAAGTTAGAAGCAGAGCCTAAGGTGTGAATTATCGATAGTCCATATCTCGGAAACTATAAGAGTTAATGCAATTTGGCAACCGGCAATGTAATTAGCATGCCGAATATTACTTGGAATGTGAATTGGAACGAAATTGCCAAGAGATAAGACCATTTTACAATTTGGGCCCAAGTTAGAAGCAGAGCCTAAGGTGTAAATTATCGATAGTCCATATCTCGGAAACTATAAGAGATAATGCAATTTGGCAACCGGCAATGTAATTAGCATGCCGAATATTACTTGGAATGTGAATTGGGACGAAATCGCCAATAGATAAGACCATTTTACAATTTGGGCCCAAGTTAGAAGCAGAGCCTAAGGTGTAAATTATTGATAGTCTATATCTCGGAAACTATAAGAGATAATGCAATTTCACAACCGGCAATGTAATTAACATGCCGAATATTACTTGGAATGTGAATTGGAACGAAATCACCAATAGATAAGACCATTTTACAATTTGGGCCCAAGTTAGAAGCAGAGCCTAAGGTGTAAATTATCGATAGTCCATATCTCGGAAACTATAAGAGGTAATGCAATTTGGCAACCGGCAATGTAATTAGCATGCCGAATATTACTTGGAATGTGAATTGGAACGAAATCGCCAATAGAGAAGACCATTTTACAATTTGGGCCCAAGTTTGAAGCAGAGCCTAAGGTGTAAATTATCGATAGTCCATATCTCGGAAACTATAAGAGATAATGCAATTTGGCAACCGGCAATGTAATTAGCATGCCGAATATTACTTGGAATGTGAATTGGAACGAAATCGCCAATAGATAAGACCATTTTACAATTTGGGCCCAAGTTAGAAGCAGAGCCTAAGGTGTAAATTATCGATAGTCCATATCTCGGAAACTATAAGAGATAATGCAATTTGGCAACCGGCAATGTAATTAGCATGCCGAATATTACTTGGAATGTGAATTGGAACGAAATCGCCAATAGATAAGACCATTTTACAATTTGGGCCCAAGTTAGAAGCAGAGCCTAAGGTGTAAATTATCGATAGTCCATATCTCGGAAACTATAAGAGATAATGCAATTTGGCAACCGGCAATGTAATTAGCATGCCGAATATTACTTGGAATGTGAATTGGAACGAAATCGCCAATAGATAAGACCATTTTACAATTTGGGCCCAAGTTAGAAGCAGAGCCTAAGGTGTAAATTATCGATAGTCCATATCTCGGAAACTATAAGAGATAATGCAATTTGGCAACCGGCAATGTAATTAGCATGCCGAATATTACTTGGAATGTGAATTGGAACGAAATCGCCAATAGATAAGACCATTTTACAATTTGGGCCCAAGTTAGAAGCAGAGCCTAAGGTGTAAATTATCGATAGTCCATATCTCGGAAACTATAAGAGATAATGCAATTTGGCAACCGGCAATGTAATTAGCATGCCGAATATTACTTGGAATGTGAATTGGAACGAAATCGCCAATAGATAAGACCATTTTACAATTTGGGCCCAAGTTAGAAGCAGAGCCTAAGGTGTAAATTATCGATAGTCCATATCTCGGAAACTATAAGAGATAATGCAATTTGGCAACCGGCAATGTAATTAGCATGCCGAATATTACTTGGAATGTGAATTGGAACGAAATCGCCAATAGATAAGACCATTTTACAATTTGGGCCCAAGTTAGAAGCAGAGCCTAAGGTGTAAATTATCGATAGTCCATATCTCGGAAACTATAAGAGATAATGCAATTTGGCAACCGGCAATGTAATTAGCATGCCGAATATTACTTGGAATGTGAATTGCAACTAAATCGCCAATAGATAAGACCATTTTACAATTTGGGCCCAAGTTAGAAGCAGAGCCTAAGGTGTAAATTATCAATAGTCCATATCTCGGAAACTATAAGAGATAATGCAATTTCGCAACCGGAAATGTAATTAGCATGCCGAATATTACTTGGAATGTGAATTGGGACGAAATCGCCAATAGATAAGGCCATTTTACAATTTGGGCCCAAGTTAGAAGCAGAGCCTAAGGTGTAAATTATCGATAGTCCATATCTCGGAAACTATAAGAGATAATGCAATTTGGCAACCGGCAATGTAATTAGCATGCCGAATATTACTTGGAATGTGAATTGGAACGAAATCGCCAATAGATAAGACCATTTTACAATTTGGGCCCAAGTTAGAAGCAGAGCCTAAGGTGTAAATTATCGATAGTCCATATCTCGGAAACTATAAGAGATAATGCAATTTGGCAACCGGCAATGTAATTAGCATGCCGAATATTACTTGGAATGTGAATTGCAACTAAATCGCCAATAGATAAGACCATTTTACAATTTGGGCCCAAGTTAGAAGCAGAGCCTAAGGTGTAAATTATCGATAGTCCATATCTCTGAAACTATAAGAGATAATGCAATTTGGCAACCGGCAATGTAATTAGCATGCCGAATATTACTTGGAATGTGAATTGGAACGAAATCGCCAATAGATAAGACCATTTTACAATTTGGGCCCAAGTTAGAAGCAGAGCCTAAGGTGTAAATTATCGATAGTCCATATCTCGGAAACTATAAGAGATAATGCAATTTGGCAACCGGCAATGTAATTAGCATGCCGAATATTACTTGGAATGTGAATTGCAACTAAATCGCCAATAGATAAGACCATTTTACAATTTGGGCCCAAGTTAGAAGCAGAGCCTAAGGTGTAAATTATCGATAGTCCATATCTCTGAAACTATAAGAGATAATGCAATTTCGCAACCGGAAATGTAATTAGCATGCCGAATATTACTTGGAATGTGAATTGGGACGAAATCGCCAATAGATAAGGCCATTTTACAATTTGGGCCCAAGTTAGAAGCAGAGCCTAAGGTGTAAATTATCGATAGTCCATATCTCGGAAACTATAAGAGATAATGCAATTTGGCAACCGGCAATGTAATTAGCATGCCGAATATTACTTGGAATGTGAATTGGAACGAAATCGCCAATAGATAAGACCATTTTACAATTTGGGCCCAAGTTAGAAGCAGAGCCTAAGGTGTAAATTATTGATAGTCCATATCTCGGAAACTATAAGAGATAATGCAATTTCGCAACCGGCAATGTAATTAGCATGCCGAATATTACTTGGAGTGTGAATTGGAACGAAATCGCCAATAGATAAGACCATTTTACAATTTGGGCCCAAGTTATAAGCAGAGCCTATGATGTAAATTATCGATAGTCCATATCTCGGAAACTATAAGAGATAATGCAATTTGGCAACCGGCAATGTAATTAGCATGCCGAATATAACTTGGAATGTGAATTGGAATGAAATCGCCAATAGATAAGACCATTTTACAATTTGGGCCCAAGTTAGAAGCAGAGCCTAAGGTGTAAATTATCGATAGTCCATATCTCGGAAACTATAAGAGTTAATGCAATTTGGCAACCGGCAATGTAATTAGCATGCCGAATATTACTTGGAATGTGAATTGGAACGAAATCGCCAATAGATAAGACCATTTTACAATTTGGGCCCAAGTTAGAAGCAGAGCCTAAGGTGTAAATTATCGATAGTCCATATCTCGGAAACTATAAGAGATAATGCAATTTGGCAACCGGCAATGTAATTAGCATGCCGAATATTACTTGGAATGTGAATTGGAACGAAATTGCCAATAGATAAGGCCATTTTACAATTTGGGCCCAAGTTAGAAGCAGAGCCTAAGGTGTAAATTATCGATAGTCCATATCTCGGAAACTATAAGAGATAATGCAATTTGGCAACCGGCAATGTAATTAGCATGCCGAATATTACTTGGAATGTGAATTGGAACGAAATCGCCAATAGATAAGACCATTTTACAATTTGGGCCCAAGTTAGAAGCAGAGCCTAAGGTGTAAATTATTGATAGTCCATATCTCGGAAACTATAAGAGATAATGCAATTTCGCAACCGGCAATGTAATTAGCATGCCGAATATTACTTGGAGTGTGAATTGGAACGAAATCGCCAATATATAAGACCATTTTACAATTTGGGCCCAAGTTATAAGCAGAGCCTATGGTGTAAATTATCGATAGTCCATATCTCGGAAACTATAAGAGATAATGCAATTTGGCAACCGGCAATGTAATTAGCATGCCGAATATTACTTGGAATGTGAATTGGAACGAAATCGCCAATAGATAAGACCATTTTACAATTTGGGCCCAAGTTAGAAGCAGAGCCTAAGGTGTAAATTATCGATAGTCCATATCTCGGAAACTATAAGAGATAATGCAATTTGGCAACCGGCAATGTAATTAGCATGCCGAATATTACTTGGAATGTGAATTGGAACGAAATTGCCAATAGATAAGACCATTTTACAATTTGGGCCCAAGTTAGAAGCAGAGCCTAAGGTGTAAATTATCGATAGTCCATATCTCTGAAACTATAAGAGATAATGCAATTTCGCAACCGGCAATGTAATTAGCATGCCGAATATTACTTGGAATGTGAATTGGGACGAAATCGCCAATAGATAAGGCCATTTTACAATTTGGGCCCAAGTTAGAAGCAGAGCCTAAGGTGTAAATTATCGATAGTCCATATCTCGGAAACTATAAGAGATAATGCAATTTGGCAACCGGCAATGTAATTAGCATGCCGAATATTATTTGGAATGTGAATTGGAACGAAATCGCCAATAGATAAGACCATTTTACAATTTGGGCCCAAGTTAGAAGCAGAGCCTAAGGTGTAAATTATTGATAGTCCATATCTCGGAAACTATAAGAGATAATGCAATTTCGCAACCGGCAATGTAATTAGCATGCCGAATATTACTTGGAGTGTGAATTGGAACGAAATCGCCAATAGATAAGACCATTTTACAATTTGGGCCCAAGTTAGAAGCAGAGCCTAAGGTGTAAATTATCGATAGTCCATATCTCGGAAACTATAAGAGATAATGCAATTTCGCAACCGGCAATGTAATTAGCATGCCGAATATCACTTGGAATGTGAATTGGGACGAAATCGCCAATAGATAAGACCATTTTACAATTTGGGCCCAAGTTAGAAGCAGAGCCTAAGGTGTAAATTATCGATAGTCCATATCTCGGAAACTATAAGAGATAATGCAATTTGGCAACCGGCAATGTAATTAGCATGCCGAATATTACTTGGAATGTGAATTGGAACGAAATCGCCAATAGATAAGACCATTTTACAATTTGGGCCCAAGTTAGAAGCAGAGCCTAAGGTGTAAATTATCGATAGTCCATATCTCGGAAACTATAAGAGATAATGCAATTTGGCAACCGGCAATGTAATTAGCATGCCGAATATTACTTGGAATGTGAATTGGAACGAAATCGCCAATAGATAAGACCATTTTACAATTTGGGCCCAAGTTATAAGCAGAGCCTATGGTGTAAATTATCGATAGTCCATATCTCGGAAACTATAAGAGATAATGCAATTTGGCAACCGGCAATGTAATTAGCATGCCAAATATTACTTGGAATGTGAATTGGAACGAAATCGCCAATAGATAAGACCATTTTACAATTTGGGCCCAAGTTAGAAGCAGAGCCTAAGGTGTAAATTATCGATAGTCCATATCTCGGAAACTATAAGAGTTAATGCAATTTGGCAACCGGCAATGTAATTAGCATGCCGAATATTACCTGAAATGTGAATTGGAACGAAATCGCCAATAGATAAGACCATTTTACAATTTGGGCCCAAGTTAGAAGCAGAGCCTAAGGTGTAAATTATCGATAGTCCATATCTCGGAAACTATAAGAGAAAATGCAATTTGGCAACCGGCAATGTAATTAGAATGCCGAATATTACTTGGAATGTGAATTGGAACGAAATCGCCAATAGATAAGACCATTTTACAATTTGGGCCCAAGTTAGAAGCAGAGCCTAAGGTGTAAATTATTGATAGTCCATATCTCGGAAACTATAAGAGATAATGCAATTTCGCAACCGGCAATGTAATTAGCATGCCGAATATTACTTGGAGTGTGAATTGGAACGAAATCGCCAATAGATAAGACCATTTTACAATTTGGGCCCAAGTTAGAAGCAGAGCCTAAGGTGTAAATTATCGATAGTCCATATCTCGGAAACTATAAGAGATAATGCAATTTCGCAACCGGCAATGTAATTAGCATGCCGAATATCACTTGGAATGTGAATTGGGACGAAATCGCCAATAGATAAGACCATTTTACAATTTGGGCCCAAGTTAGAAGCAGAGCCTAAGGTGTAAATTATCGATAGTCCATATCTCGGAAACTATAAGAGATAATGCAATTTGGCAACCGGCAATGTAATTAGCATGCCGAATATTACTTGGAATGTGAATTGGAACGAAATCGCCAATAGATAAGACCATTTTACAATTTGGGCCCAAGTTAGAAGCAGAGCCTAAGGTGTAAATTATCGATAGTCCATATCTCGGAAACTATAAGAGATAATGCAATTTGGCAACCGGCAATGTAATTAGCATGCCGAATATTACTTGGAATGTGAATTGGAACGAAATCGCCAATAGATAAGACCATTTTACAATTTGGGCCCAAGTTATAAGCAGAGCCTATGGTGTAAATTATCGATAGTCCATATCTCGGAAACTATAAGAGATAATGCAATTTGGCAACCGGCAATGTAATTAGCATGCCGAATATTACTTGGAATGTGAATTGGAACGAAATCGCCAATAGATAAGACCATTTTACAATTTGGGCCCAAGTTAGAAGCAGAGCCTAAGGTGTAAATTATCGATAGTCCATATCTCGGAAACTATAAGAGTTAATGCAATTTGGCAACCGGCAATGTAATTAGCATGCCGAATATTACCTGAAATGTGAATTGGAACGAAATCGCCAATAGATAAGACCATTTTACAATTTGGGCCCAAGTTAGAAGCAGAGCCTAAGGTGTAAATTATCGATAGTCCATATCTCGGAAACTATAAGAGATAATGCAATTTGGCAACCGGCAATGTAATTAGCATGCCGAATATTACTTGGAATGTGAATTGGAACGAAATTGCCAATAGATAAGACCATTTTACAATTTGGGCCCAAGTTAGAAGCAGAGCCTAAGGTGTAAATTATCGATAGTCCATATCTCTGAAACTATAAGAGATAATGCAATTTCGCAACCGGAAATGTAATTAGCATGCCGAATATTACTTGGAATGTGAATTGGGACGAAATCGCCAATAGATAAGGCCATTTTACAATTTGGGCCCAAGTTAGAAGCAGAGCCTAAGGTGTAAATTATCGATAGTCCATATCTCGGAAACTATAAGAGATAATGCAATTTGGCAACCGGCAATGTAATTAGCATGCCGAATATTACTTGGAATGTGAATTGGAACGAAATCGCCAATAGATAAGACCATTTTACAATTTGGGCCCAAGTTAGAAGCAGAGCCTAAGGTGTAAATTATTGATAGTCCATATCTCGGAAACTATAAGAGATAATGCAATTTCGCAACCGGCAATGTAATTAGCATGCCGAATATTACTTGGAGTGTGAATTGGAGCGAAATCGCCAATAGATAAGACCATTTTACAATTTGGGCCCAAGTTAGAAGCAGAGCCTAAGGTGTAAATTATCGATAGTCCATATCTCGGAAACTATAAGAGATAATGCAATTTGGCAACCGGCAATGTAATTAGCATGCCGAATATTACTTGGAATGTGAATTGGAACGAAATCGCCAATAGATAAGACCATTTTACAATTTGGGCCCAAGTTAGAAGCAGAGCCTAAGGTGTAAATTATCGATAGTCCATATCTCGGAAACTATAAGAGATAATGCAATTTGGCAACCGGCAATGTAATTAGCATGCCGAATATTACTTGGAATGTGAATTGGAACGAAATCGCCGATAGGTAAGACCATTTTACAATTTGGGCCCAAGTTAGAAGCAGAGCCTAAGGTGTAAATTATCGATAGTCCATATCTCGGAAACTATAAGAGATAATGCAATTTGGCAACCGGCAATGTAATTAGCATGCCGAATATTACTTGGAATGTGAATTGGAACGAAATCGCCAATAGATAAGACCATTTTACAATTTGGGCCCAAGTTAGAAGCAGAGCCTAAGGTGTAAATTAACGATAGTCCATATCTCGGAAACTATAAGAGATAATGCAATTTGGCAACCGGCAATGTAATTAGCATGCCGAATATTACTTGGAATGTGAATTGGAACGAAATCGCCAATAGATAAGACCATTTTACAATTTGGGCCCAAGTTAGAAGCAGAGCCTAAGGTGTAAATTATTGATAGTCCATATCTCGGAAACTATAAGAGATAATGCAATTTCGCAACCGGCAATGTAATTAGTATGCCGAATATCACTTGGAATGTGAATTGGGACGAAATCGCCAATAGATAAGACCATTTTACAATTTGGGCCCAAGTTAGAAGCAGAGCCTAAGGTGTAAATTATCGATAGTCCATATCTCGGAAACTATAAGAGATAATGCAATTTGGCAACCGGCAATGTAATTAGCATGCCGAATATTACTTGGAATGTGAATTGGAACGAAATCGCCAATAGATAAGACCATTTTACAATTTGGGCCCAAGTTAGAAGCAGAGCCTAAGGTGTAAATTATCGATAGTCCATATCTCGGAAACTATAAGAGATAATGCAATTTGGCAACCGGCAATGTAATTAGCATGCCGAATATTACTTGGAATGTGAATTGGAACGAAATCGCCAATAGGTAAGACCATTTTACAATTTGGGCCCAAGTTAGAAGCAGAGCCTAAGGTGTAAATTATCGGTAGTCCATATCTCGGAAACTATAAGAGATAATTCAATTTGGCAACCGGCAATGTAATTAGCATGCCGAATATTACTTGGAATGTGAATTGGAACGAAATCGCCAATAGATAAGACCATTTTACAATTTGGGCCCAAGTTAGAAGCAGAGCCTAAGGTGTAAATTATCGATAGTCCATATCTCGGAAACTATAAGAGAAAATGCAATTTGGCAACCGGCAATGTAATTAGAATGCCGAATATTACTTGGAATGTGAATTGGAACGAAATCGCCAATAGATAAGACCATTTTACAATTTGGGCCCAAGTTAGAAGCAGAGCCTAAGGTGTAAATTATCGATAGTCCATATCTCGGAAACTATAAGAGATAATGCAATTTGGCAACCGGCAGTGTAATTAGCATGCCGAATATTACTTGGAATGTGAATTGGAACGAAATCGCCAATAGATAAGACCATTTTACAATTTGGGCCCAAGTTAGAAGCAGAGCCTAAGGTGTAAATTATCGATAGTCCATATCTCGGAAACTATAAGAGATAATGCAATTTGGCAACCGGCAATGTAATTAGCATGCCGAATATTACTTGGAATGTGAATTGGAACGAAATCGCCAATAGGTAAGACCATTTTACAATTTGGGCCCAAGTTAGAAGCAGAGCCTAAGGTGTAAATTATCGATAGTCCATATCTCGGAAACTATAAGAGATAATGCAATTTGGCAACCGGCAATGTAATTAGCATGCCGAATATTACTTGGAATGTGAATTGGAACGAAATCGCCAATAGATAAGACCATTTTACAATTTGGGCCCAAGTTAGAAGCAGAGCCTAAGGTGTAAATTATCGATAGTCCATATCTCGGAAACTATAAGAGATAATGCAATTTGGCAACCGGCAATGTAATTAGCATGCCGAATATTAATTGGAATGTGAATTGGAACGAAATCGCCAATAGATAAGACCATTTTACAATTTGGGCCCAAGTTAGAAGCAGAGCCTAAGGTGTAAATTATCGATAGTCCATATCTCGGAAACTATAAGAGGTAATGCAATTTGGCAACCGGCAATGTAATTAGCATGCCGAATATTACTTGGAGTGTGAATTGGAACGAAATCGCCAATAGATAAGACCATTTTACAATTTGGGCCCAAGTTAGAAGCAGAGCCTAAGGTGTAAATTATCGATAGTCCATATCTCGGAAACTATAAGAGATAATGCAATTTCGCAACCGGCAATATAATTAGCATGCCGAATATTACTTGGAATGTGAATTGGAACGAAATCGCCAATAGATAAGACCATTTTACAATTTGGGCCCAAGTTAGAAGCAGAGCCTAAGGTGTAAATTATCGATAGTCCATATCTCGGAAACTATAAGAGATAATGCAATTTGGCAACCGGCAATGTAATTAGCATGCCGAATATTACTTGGAATGTGAATTGGAACGAAATCGCCAATAGATAAGACCATTTTACAATTTGGGCCCAAGTTAGAAGCAGAGCCTAAGGTGTAAATTATCGATAGTCCATATCTCGGAAACTATAAGAGATAATGCAATTTGGCAACCGGCAATGTAATTAGCATGCCGAATATTAATTGGAATGTGAATTGGAACGAAATCGCCAATAGATAAGACCATTTTACAATTTGGGCCCAAGTTAGAAGCAGAGCCTAAGGTGTAAATTATCGATAGTCCATATCTCGGAAACTATAAGAGATAATGCAATTTGGCAACCGGCAATGTAATTAGCATGCCGAATATTACTTGGAATGTGAATTGGAACGAAATCGCCAATAGGTAAGACCATTTTACAATTTGGGCCCAAGTTAGAAGCAGAGCCTAAGGTGTAAATTATCGATAGTCCATATCTCGGAAACTATAAGAGATAATTCAATTTGGCAACTGGCAATGTAATTAGCATGCCGAATATTACTTGGAATGTGAATTGGAACGAAATCGCCAATAGATAAGACCATTTTACAATTTGGGCCCAAGTTAAAATCAGAGCCTAAGGTGTAAATTATTGATAGTCCATATCTCGGAAACTATAAGAGATAATGCAATTTGGCAACCGGCAATGTAATTAACATGCCGAATATTACTTGGAATGTGAATTGGAACGAAATCGCCAATAGAGAAGACCATTTTACAATTTGGGCCAAAGTTAGAAGCAGAGCCTAAGGTGTAAATTATCGATAGTCCATATCTCGGAAACTATAAGAGATAATGCAATTTGGCAACCGGCAATGTAATTAACATGCCGAATATTACTTGGAATGTGAATTGGAACGAAATCGCCAATAGATAAGACCATTTTACAATTTGGGCCCAAGTTAGAAGCAGAGCCTAAGGTGTAAATTATCGATAGTCCATATCTCGGAAACTATAAGAGGTAATGCAATTTGGCAACCGGCAATGTAATTAGCATGCCGAATATTACTTGGAATGTGAATTGGAACGAAATCGCCAATAGAGAAGACCATTTTACAATTTGGGCCCAAGTTAGAAGAAGAGCCTAAGGTGTAAATTATCGATAGTCCATATCTCGGAAACTATAAGAGATAATGCAATTTGGCAACCGGCAATGTAATTAGCATGCCGAATATTACTTGGAATGTGAATTGGAACGAAATCGCCAATAGATAAGACCATTTTACAATTTGGGTCCAAGTTAGAAGCAGAGCCTAAGGTGTAAATTATCGATAGTCCATATCTCGGAAACTATAAGAGATAATGCAATTTGGCAACCGGCAATGTAATTAGCATGCCGAATATTACTTGGAATGTGAATTGGAACGAAATCGCCAATAGATAAGACCATTTTACAATTTGGGCCCAAGTTAGAAGCAGAGCCTAAGGTGTAAATTATCGATAGTCCATATCTCGGAAACTATAAGAGATAATTCAATTTGGCAACCGGCAATGTAATTAGCATGCCGAATATTACTTGGAATGTGAATTGGAACGAAATCGCCAATAGATAAGACCATTTTACAATTTGGGCCCAAGTTAGAAGCAGAGCCTAAGGTGTAAATTATCGATAGTCCATATCTCGGAAACTATAAGAGATAATGCAATTTGGCAACCGGCAATGTAATTAGCATGCCGAATATTACTTGGAATGTGAATTGGAACGAAATCGCCAATAGATAAGACCATTTTACAATTTGGGCCCAAGTTAGAAGCAGAGCCTAAGGTGTAAATTATCGATAGTCCATATCTCGGAAACTATAAGAGATAATGCAATTTGGCAACCGGCAGTGTAATTAGCATGCCGAATATTACTTGGAATGTGAATTGGAACGAAATCGCCAATAGATAAGACCATTTTACAATTTGGGCCCAAGTTAGAAGCAGAGCCTAAGGTGTAAATTATCGATAGTCCATATCTCGGAAACTATAAGAGATAATGCAATTTGGCAACCGGCAATGTAATTAGCATGCCGAATATTACTTGGAATGTGAATTGGAACGAAATCGCCAATAGATAAGACCATTTTACAATTTGGGCCCAAGTTAGAAGCAGAGCCTAAGGTGTAAATTATCGATAGTCCATATCTCGGAAACTATAAGAGATAATGCAATTTGGCAACCGGCAATGTAATTAGCATGCCGAATATTACTTGGAATGTGAATTGGAACGAAATCGCCAATAGGTAAGACCATTTTACAATTTGGGCCCAAGTTAGAAGCAGAGCCTAAGGTGTAAATTATCGATAGTCCATATCTCGGAAACTATAAGAGATAATTCAATTTGGCAACCGGCAATGTAATTAGCATGCCGAATATTACTTGGAATGTGAATTGGAACGAAATCGCCAATAGATAAGACCATTTTACAATTTGGGCCCAAGTTAGAAGAAGAGCCTAAGGTGTAAATTATCGATAGTCCATATCTCGGAAACTATAAGAGATAATGCAATTTGGCAACCGGCAATGTAATTAGCATGCCGAATATTACTTGGAATGTGAATTGGAACGAAATCGCCAATAGATAAGACCATTTTACAATTTGGGCCCAAGTTAGAAGCAGAGCCTAAGGTGTAAATTATCGATAGTCCATATCTCGGAAACTATAAGAGATAATGCAATTTGGCAACCGGCAATGTAATTAGCATGCCGAATATTACTTGGAATGTGAATTGGAACGAAATCGCCAATAGATAAGACCATTTTACAATTTGGGCCCAAGTTAGAAGCAGAGCCTAAGGTGTAAATTATTGATAGTCCATATCTCGGAAACTATAAGAGATAATGCAATTTCGCAACCGGCAATGTAATTAGCATGCCGAATATCACTTGGAATGTGAATTGGAACGAAATCGCCAATAGATAAGACCATTTTACAATTTGGGCCCAAGTTAGAAGCAGAGCCTAAGGTGTAAATTATCGATAGTCCATATCTCGGAAACTATAAGAGATAATGCAATTTGGCAACCGGCAATGTAATTAGCATGCCGAATATTACTTGGAATGTGAATTGGAACGAAATCGCCAATAGATAAGACCATTTTACAATTTGGGCCCAAGTTAGAAGCAGAGCCTAAGGTGTAAATTATCGATAGTCCATATCTCGGAAACTATAAGAGATAATGCAATTTGGCAACCGGCAATGTAATTAGCATGCCGAATATTACTTGGAATGTGAATTGGAACGAAATCGCCAATAGATAAGACCATTTTACAATTTGGGCCCAAGTTAGAAGCAGAGCCTAAGGTGTAAATAATCGATAGTCCATATCTCGGAAACTATAAGAGATAATGCAATTTGGCAACCGGCAATGTAATTAGCATGCCGAATATTACTTGGAATGTGAATTGGAACGAAATCGCCAATAGATAAGACCATTTTACAATTTGGGCCCAAGTTAGAAGCAGAGCCTAAGGTGTAAATTATCGATAGTCCATATCTCGGAAACTATAAGAGATAATGCAATTTGGCAACCGGCAATGTAATTAGCATGCCGAATATTACTTGGAATGTGAATTGGAACGAAATCGCCAATAGGTAAGACCATTTTACAATTTGGGCCCAAGTTAGAAGCAGAGCCTAAGGTGTAAATTATCGATAGTCCATATCTCGGAAACTATAAGAGATAATTCAATTTGGCAACCGGCAATGTAATTAGCATGCCGAATATTACTTGGAATGTGAATTGGAACGAAATCGCCAATAGATAAGACCATTTTACAATTTGGGCCCAAGTTAGAAGCAGAGCCTAAGGTGTAAATTATCGATAGTCCATATCTCGGAAACTATAAGAGATAATGCAATTTGGCAACCGGCAATGTAATTAGCATGCCGAATATTACTTGGAATGTGAATTGGAACGAAATCGTCAATAGATAAGACCATTTTACAATTCGGGCCCAAGTTAGAAGCAGAGCCTAAGGTGTAAATTATCGATAGTCCATATCTCGGAAACTATAAGAGAAAATGCAATTTGGCAACCGGCAATGTAATTAGCATGCCGAATATTACTTGGAATGTGAATTGGAACGAAATCGCCAATAGATAAGACCATTTTACAATTTGGGCCCAAGTTAGAAGCAGAGCATAAGGTGTAAATTATCGATAGTCCATATCTCGGAAACTATAAGAGATAATGCAATTTGGCAACCGGCAGTGTAATTAGCATGCCGAATATTACTTGGAATGTGAATTGGAACGAAATCGCCAATAGATAAGACCATTTTACAATTTGGGCCCAAGTTAGAAGCAGAGCCTAAGGTGTAAATTATCGATAGTCCATATCTCGGAAACTATAAGAGATAATGCAATTTGGCAACCGGCAATGTAATTAGCATGCCGAATATTACTTGGAATGTGAATTGGAACGAAATCGCCAATAGGTAAGACCATTTTACAATTTGGGCCCAAGTTAGAAGCAGAGCCTAAGGTGTAAATTATCGATAGTCCATATCTCGGAAACTATAAGAGATAATTCAATTTGGCAACCGGCAATGTAATTAGCATGCCGAATATTACTTGGAATGTGAATTGGAACGAAATCGCCAATAGATAAGACCATTTTACAATTTGGGCCCAAGTTAGAAGAAGAGCCTAAGGTGTAAATTATTGATAGTCCATATCTCGGAAACTATAAGAGATAATGCAATTTGGCAACCGGCAATGTAATTAGTATGCCGAATATTACTTGGAATGTGAATTGGAACGAAATCGCCAATAGATAAGACCATTTTACAATTTGGGCCCAAGTTAGAAGCAGAGCCTAAGGTGTAAATTATCGATAGTCCATATCTCGGAAACTATAAGAGATAATGCAATTTGGCAACCGGCAATGTAATTAGCATGCCGAATATTACTTGGAATCTGAATTGGAACGAAATCGCCAATAGATAAGACCATTTTACAATTTGGGCCCAAGTTAGAAGCAGAGCCTAAGGTGTAAATTATCGATAGTCCATATCTCGGAAACTATAAGAGATAATGCAATTTGGCAACCGGCAATGTAATTAGCATGCCGAATATTACTTGGAATGTGAATTGGAACGAAATCGCCAATAGATAAGACCATTTTACAATTTGGGCCCAAGTTAGAAGCAGAGCCTAAGGTGTAAATTATCGATAGTCCATATCTCGGAAACTATAAGAGATAATGCAATTTGGCAACCGGCAATGTAATTAGCATGCCGAATATTAATTGGAATGTGAATTGGAACGAAATCGCCAATAGATAAGACCATTTTACAATTTGGGCCCAAGTTAGAAGCAGAGCCTAAGGTGTAAATTATCGATAGTCCATATCTCGGAAACTATAAGAGGTAATGCAATTTGGCAACCGGCAATGTAATTAGCATGCCGAATATTACTTGGAGTGTGAATTGGAACGAAATCGCCAATAGATAAGACCATTTTACAATTTGGGCCCAAGTTAGAAGCAGAGCCTAAGGTGTAAATTATCGATAGTCCATATCTCGGAAACTATAAGAGATAATGCAATTTGGCAACCGGCAATGTAATTAGCATGCCGAATATTACTTGGAATGTGAATTGGAACGAAATCGCCAATAGATAAGACCATTTTACAATTTGGGCCCAAGTTAGAAGCAGAGCCTAAGGTGTAAATTATCGATAGTCCATATCTCGGAAACTATAAGAGATAATGCAATTTGGCAACCGGCAATGTAATTAGCATGCCGAATATTACTTGGAATGTGAATTGGAACGAAATCGCCAATAGATAAGACCATTTTACAATTTGGGCCCAAGTTAGAAGCAGAGCCTAAGGTGTAAATTATCGATAGTCCATATCTCGGAAACTATAAGAGATAATGCAATTTGGCAACCGGCAATGTAATTAGCATGCCGAATATTAATTGGAATGTGAATTGGAACGAAATCGCCAATAGATAAGACCATTTTACAATTTGGGCCCAAGTTAGAAGCAGAGCCTAAGGTGTAAATTATCGATAGTCCATATCTCGGAAACTATAAGAGATAATGCAATTTGGCAACCGGCAATGTAATTAGCATGCCGAATATTACTTGGAATGTGAATTGGAACGAAATCGCCAATAGGTAAGACCATTTTACAATTTGGGCCCAAGTTAGAAGCAGAGCCTAAGGTGTAAATTATCGATAGTCCATATCTCGGAAACTATAAGAGATAATTCAATTTGGCAACTGGCAATGTAATTAGCATGCCGAATATTACTTGGAATGTGAATTGGAACGAAATCGCCAATAGATAAGACCATTTTACAATTTGGGCCCAAGTTAAAAGCAGAGCCTAAGGTGTAAATTATTGATAGTCCATATCTCGGAAACTATAAGAGATAATGCAATTTGGCAACCGGCAATGTAATTAGCATGCCGAATATTACTTGGAATGTGAATTGGAACGAAATCGCCAATAGAGAAGACCATTTTACAATTTGGGCCAAAGTTAGAAGCAGAGCCTAAGGTGTAAATTATCGATAGTCCATATCTCGGAAACTATAAGAGATAATGCAATTTGGCAACCGGCAATGTAATTAACATGCCGAATATTACTTGGAATGTGAATTGGAACGGAATCGCCAATAGATAAGACCATTTTACAATTTGGGCCCAAGTTAGAAGCAGAGCCTAAGGTGTAAATTATCGATAGTCCATATCTCGGAAACTATAAGAGGTAATGCAATTTGGCAACCGGCAATGTAATTAGCATGCCGAATATTACTTGGAATGTGAATTGGAACGAAATCGCCAATAGAGAAGACCATTTTACAATTTGGGCCCAAGTTAGAAGCAGAGCCTAAGGTGTAAATTATCGATAGTCCATATCTCGGAAACTATAAGAGATAATGCAATTTGGCAACCGGCAATGTAATTAGCATGCCGAATATTACTTGGAATGTGAATTGGAACGAAATCGCCAATAGATAAGACCATTTAACAATTTGGGCCCAAGTTAGAAGCAAAGCCTAAGGTGTAAATTATCGATAGTCCATATCTCGGAAACTATAAGAGATAATGCAATTTGGCAACCGGCAATGTAATTAGCATGCCGAATATTACTTGGAATGTGAATTGGAACGAAATCGCCAATAGATAAGACCATTTTACAATTTGGGCCCAAGTTAGAAGCAGAGCCTAAGGTGTAAATTATCGATAGTCCATATCTCGGAAACTATAAGAGATAATGCAATTTGGCAACCGGCAATGTAATTAGCATGCCGAATATTACTTGGTATGTGAATTGGAACGAAATCGCCAATAGATAAGACCATTTTACAATTTGGGCCCAAGTTAGAAGCAGAGCCTAAGGTGTAAATTATTGATAGTCCATATCTCGGAAACTATAAGAGATAATGCAATTTCGCAACCGGCAATGTAATTAGCATGCCGATTATTACTTGGAGTGTGAATTGGAACGAAATCGCCAATAGATAAGACCATTTTACAATTTGGGCCCAAGTTAGAAGCAGAGCCTAAGGTGTAAATTATCGATAGTCCATATCTCGGAAACTATAAGAGATAATGCAATTTGGCAACCGGCAATGTAATTAGCATGCCGAATATTACTTGGAATGTGAATTGGAACGAAATCGCCAATAGATAAGACCATTTTACAATTTGGGCCCAAGTTAGAAGCAGAGCCTAAGGTGTAAATTATCGATAGTCCATATCTCGGAAACTATAAGAGATAATGCAATTTGGCAACCGGCAATGTAATTAGCATGCCGAATATTACTTGGAATGTGAATTGGAACGAAATCGCCAATAGATAAGACCATTTTACAATTTGGGCCCAAGTTAGAAGCAGAGCCTAAGGTGTAAATTATCGATAGTCCATATCTCGGAAACTATAAGAGATAATGCAATTTCGCAACCGGCAATGTAATTAGCATGCCGAATATCACTTGGAATGTGAATTGGGCGAAATCGCCAATAGATAAGACCATTTTACAATTTGGGCCCAAGTTAGAAGCAGAGCCTAAGGTGTAAATTATCGATAGTCCATATCTCGGAAACTATAAGAGATAATGCAATTTGGCAACCGGCAATGTAATTAGCATGCCGAATATTACTTGGAATGTGAATTGGAACGAAATCGCCAATAGATAAGGCCATTTTACAATTTGGGCCCAAGTTAGAAGCAGAGCCTAAGGTGTAAATTATCGATAGTCCATATCTCGGAAACTATAAGAGATAATGCAATTTGGCAACCGGCAATGTAATTAGCATGCCGAATATTACTTGGAATGTGAATTGCAACTAAATCGCCAATAGATAAGACCATTTTACAATTTGGGCCCAAGTTAGAAGCAGAGCCTAAGGTGTAAATTATCGATAGTCCATATCTCGGAAACTATAAGAGATAATGCAATTTGGCAACCGGCAATGTAATTAGCATGCCGAATATTACTTGGAATGTGAATTGGAACGAAATCGCCAATAGATAAGACCATTTTACAATTTGGGCCCAAGTTATAAGCAGAACCTAAGGTGTAAATTATCGATAGTCCATATCTCGGAAACTATAAGAGATAATGCAATTTCGCAACCGGCAATGTAATTAGCATGCCGAATATCACTTGGAATGTGAATTGGGACGAAATCGCCAATAGATAAGACCATTTTACAATTTGGGCCCAAGTTAGAAGCAGAGCAGAGCCTAAGGTGTAAATTATCGATAGTCCATATCTCGGAAACTATAAGAGATAATGCAATTTGGCAACCGGCAATGTAATTAGCATGCCGAATATTACTTGGAATGTGAATTGGAACGAAATCGCCAATAGATAAGACCATTTTACAATTTGGGCCCAAGTTAGAAGCAGAGCCTAAGGTGTAAATTATCGATAGTCCATATCTCGGAAACTATAAGAGATAATGCAATTTGGCAACCGGCAATGTAATTAGCATGCCGAATATTACTTGGAATGTGAATTGGAACGAAATCGCCAATAGATAAGACCATTTTACAATTTGGGCCCAAGTTAGAAGCAGAGCCTAAGGTGTAAATTATCGATAGTCCATATCTCGGAAACTATAAGAGATAATGCAATTTGGCAACCGGCAATGTAATTAGCATGCCGAATATTACTTGGAATGTGAATTGCAACTAAATCGCCAATAGATAAGACCGTTTTACAATTTGGGCCCAAGTTAGAAGCAGAGCCTAAGGTGTAAATTATCGATAGTCCATATCTCGGAAACTATAAGAGATAATGCAATTTGGCAACCGGCAATGTAATTAGCATGCCGAATATTACTTGGAATGTGAATTGGAACGAAATCGCCAATAGATAAGACCATTTTACAATTTGGGCCCAAGTTAGAAGCAGAGCCTAAGGTGTAAATTATCGATAGTCCATATCTCGGAAACTATAAGAGATAATGCAATTTCGCAACCGGCAATGTAATTAGCATGCCGAATATCACTTGGAATGTGAATTGGGACGAAATCGCCAATAGATAAGACCATTTTACAATTTGGGCCCAAGTTAGAAGCAGAGCCTAAGGTGTAAATTATCGATAGTCCATATCTCGGAAACTATAAGAGATAATGCAATTTGGCAACCGGCAATGTAATTAGCATGCCGAATATTACTTGGAATGTGAATTGGAACGAAATCGCCAATAGATAAGACCATTTTACAATTTGGGCCCAAGTTAGAAGCAGAGCCTAAGGTGTAAATTATCGATAGTCCATATCTCGGAAACTATAAGAGATAATGCAATTTGGCAACCGGCAATGTAATTAGCATGCCGAATATTACTTGGAATGTGAATTGGAACGAAATCGCCAATAGATAAGACCATTTTACAATTTGGGCCCAAGTTATAAGCAGAGCCTATGGTGTAAATTATCGATAGTCCATATCTCGGAAACTATAAGAGATAATGCAATTTGGCAACCGGCAATGTAATTAGCATGCCGAATATTACTTGGAATGTGAATTGGAACGAAATCGCCAATAGATAAGACCATTTTACAATTTGGGCCCAAGTTAGAAGCAGAGCCTAAGGTGTAAATTATCGATAGTCCATATCTCGGAAACTATAAGAGTTAATGCAATTTGGCAACCGGCAATGTAATTAGCATGCCGAATATTACTTGGAATGTGAATTGGAACGAAATCGCCAATAGATAAGACCATTTTACAATTTGGGCCCAAGTTAGAAGCAGAGCCTAAGGTGTAAATTATCGATAGTCCATATCTCGGAAACTATAAGAGATAATGCAATTTGGCAACCGGCAATGTAATTAGCATGCCGAATATTACTTGGAATGTGAATTGCAACTAAATCGCCAATAGATAAGACCATTTTACAATTTGGGCCCAAGTTAGAAGCAGAGCCTAAGGTGTAAATTATCGATAGTCCATATCTCTGAAACTATAAGAGATAATGCAATTTCGCAACCGGCAATGTAATTAGCATGCCGAATATTACTTGGAATGTGAATTGGGACGAAATCGCCAATAGATAAGGCCATTTTACAATTTGGGCCCAAGTTAGAAGCAGAGCCTAAGGTGTAAATTATCGATAGTCTATATCTCGGAAACTATAAGAGATAATGCAATTTGGCAACCGGCAATGTAATTAGCATGCCGAATATTACTTGGAATGTGAATTGGAACGAAATCGCCAATAGATAAGACCATTTTACAATTTGGGCCCAAGTTAGAAGCAGAGCCTAAGGTGTAAATTATTGATAGTCCATATCTCGGAAACTATAAGAGATAATGCAATTTCGCAACCGGCAATGTAATTAGCATGCCGAATATTACTTGGAGTGTGAATTGGAACGAAATCGCCAATAGATAAGACCATTTTACAATTTGGGCCCAAGTTATAAGCAGAGCCTATGGTGTAAATTATCGATAGTCCATATCTCGGAAACTATAAGAGATAATGCAATTTGGCAACCGGCAATGTAATTAGCATGCCGAATATTACTTGGAATGTGAATTGGAACGAAATCGCCAATAGATAAGACCATTTTACAATTTGGGCCCAAGTTAGAAGCAGAG